>NC_090937.1:59552246-60198646 GCF_040938575.1 Ambystoma mexicanum
AGAAAGGACAATTGCTGAATTGTAAAAAAGGAAAGAATACAAAGTAACAGTGGTCCTGTGAGGTAAAGTCACCAATGCATAAAAGTGTGCACGCAAAATAAACGCGTGTATACAGCTACGATGAATATACCATTCCTCGCAGCAGTGATCGTGGGACACCGTAGGAGCAGGAGGATAGCCAGGCCCCGCATTTTTTTTACCCAGGACCAGCCTTTTTGGGATGCCTGATGACCAGGTCTATGGCAGGTATAGTTTTCCACCTCATATCATCCTAGACCTGGTCACTGAGTGGGAGGATGACCTCACATCACCCACCCTTTGCTCCCAAGCACTGAGCCCTTTGGAAAAGGTGATCAATGTACTGCATTTTTTTGGCCACTGGGTCATTTCAGCAGACAACTGCCATAGTTGGGGGTGTTTCACAGCCCACGCAGTCACGCTGCCTACACCAGGTGTTGGCAATCATGACTTCACGCCCCTCTGTCCGCAGGCACATATACATGCCCAGAACACCCGCAGAAAGGCAAGCCGTGGTCCAGGACTTTTATGGGGTGACACACTTCCCCAAAGTGCTTGGTGCCATTGATTGCACCCACGTGGCCCTACGTCCACCTAGGGCCATAGAGCACATCTATCGGAATCGCAAGCACTGGCATTCCATCAGCGTGCAGGTTGTATGTGATGCCAAGGGAATCATTACCTCTGTATATGCCAACTATCCAGGGTCCACCCATGATAGTTTCATATTCAGAATGTCATCCCTACACCGGGACCTGGAAGCTGGGAGGCATGGCAACACATGGCTCATTGGTGAGTATAAATGCCTGTGCACATGCATGGATGTTAGACACAGACAAATAGACAAAGCCAACTAATGACAACCATTCTCATCTCCCCAGAGGAAAGTGCCTACCCTCTGGGCACCTACATGATGACCCTGATCTGGAACCCCACCACACCACCCCAGGTAAGATACAGCGCAGCCCATATTGCAACTAGGGCCATAGTGGAGCGCACATTCGGAGTGCTAAAGTCATGCTTCTTGACCACTCCAGTGGACAGCTACTATATGCACCACCAGTAATGTGCAGGATCATTGTGGTAGCATCTGTCCTGCACAATGTTGCAACACAACCTGGCATACCGGTGGACATGGTGGTGCCCCCACATCCCCAACCACATGCATGCCCGCTGCACATGGGAGGAGAAAGGGCACGTGGCAAGGCAGCCCGTACCCAGCGTGTGGCACAATTTTTCACCTAAAATCCCACCCCTGCGGAGTGCACAGAGGCTTGGCACATTCCAGGTGACAATCGATGATGACAAAGGGACAATCAACTGTCCCAACCTTACCACCCTGAGAATGTGTCCTTGGAAGTGCTACATTGTGTGTATCCCTAGCTACTTAAACTAACCCAATCTTGTGTGAACAAAAGGCACACATTGAAGATGCAGTATGCCACTAACTCCATGTAAAACAGCACATCTAAATTCTGGTATGTCACCTAAACCCTCCCAAACTTCATGTCACCCGGTTGCCACACCATGCCATGGCATGCAATGTCAAAAGTGACAAATAAATGTCCAATACATAACACTACTGTCACAAAGTGCACTTTGACAAATGGAACTAGGTCAGAAATAACTCACTCTGACACATCAACATAAAATCGTACACAGGAACATCCTTTTTCCAGCATAACATATCATAAACACAGGACCCAACAGGGACAATGTCAGATAGCGACCAATCACAATAGCACAAGTGCCTCAATGTGACAAAGCTACCACATGGACCCCTTCTATCTTGAGCGTGTCTCTGCTAGCTAAAGGGGGCAGGGTAACGCATACACCAGGATTGGTATCAATAATGGAGACAGTCAAGGTAATACATGAAGATGTAACATGAAGAAATTCACATTTACCAATGTCCTAACAAAAAGGTATGCTAACCATGCACTGGACAAACAATCATGAATCCCCACTAGGGGTGTATACACATGTTGCACTTCAGACTGGCCACAGAAATGATGGAAGTCCAATGCCTCTGTGTAAGTTACTTTCACACGCTGCCCTCCTTGCAATCCCAGGGAAAGCAGGAGTGGCATATGTGTCTAGACCCTAAGGCACAAACCAGGAGTGCAATAACACGAGACAAGCCTGTATGGGACCAGCCGGAATACACAGTGGATGCCTCCAGATGCCACACAAAGCAACACACTGTTACATGAATGCACAATAGACAAAAGATAAAGTAAAACAAAAATCAAAAATGTCCATGGTGGACCGGGATGAGGTGCAGGGAGGATGTTAATTTTAAAAAAAACCTCCATAGGTTAATGGCCTGCACGGCTAGCATAGAGTGGGAGAGCTGTTGATGCTGTCGTCACCGTCTGGTGTAGCATTAGGTATGCGTGGTAAGGGAGGCTGACCACGTATAGCCCTGGTCTGATCCTCAATGGCAGCGACCGTGCAGGCCTGAAAGTTTTGATTCTGCATCATGATGGTCCGGAGGTCTGCATGCAGCACCTCACGTGATGCACAGAGCTCCGCCTGCAAGACCTCACAGCATGCACAGATCTCTGTTTGCAAGACCACACGGGTTGCACAGAGTTCGACAGAGATGTTGTGCCTCACCTGCTCCATCTGCTGTTCTAACCTGTCTACTGCGGGTCAACTCGAGTGCAGCCAGAGTAGATCTGAGGGAGGTATTCTCTTCCCCCAGGGCAGCCCTGTGGGCCTCTTCAGTTATGGCTGTGCGCAGAGCCCCCAGTTCAGCCCGTTGGTCCCAGTTGCTGGCCAACATGTCCAGCCTTTGCGAACAGCATGTGGACTGCAATGCCTGCTGCTGGAGCTCCATCTGTCTTTCGGGGGGAAGAATGGAATTGGCATCCCTATCCATGCCCTGAGCCAACATCTCACATGATGCCCCCTGTTGCTGCGCAATTGTATACATGGATTGCTCTCACACAGTATTTCCGAGTGGCACACGGCCACCGTGTTGCCGGACCCCACACCTGCCGCACCCAAGGATACCTGGCCCTTGCTGCGCTGGCGCTGCCTGTGGCTGCAGGACTGCATTCCTCCCTTGATCAGCTGCCCCAGGAACAGGAGCCAATACTGTGCAGCGTGACCCTGCAGGCGTAACCACCACAGACGGACATACCAACACTGACTGGCCCTGTGAGGGGTCTACCCACCCCTGCAGGTGTTTGGGACACACAGCATCCACAGTAGAATCACCCACCTGCGACAGCAATGAGGGATCCATGTCCGTTTCAGCACCAGAGGCATAGGCTTCGTCAGAGGTGTACTCAGAGACACCCCTGGCTAGGATGATCTGTAGCACCAATGGATTCTCATGGGCTACCACACCATGGCCTCCTCCACTGCATCCAGTGCCTTATCACCTGCACAAATAAAATAAAAAAAACATGAATACACATGTTAATAGCATAGGCCACACACATAGGCATTACAATATTGTCAGCCAACACATGAACCTGCCATGTCACACATGACACAAAGTCGGACACGCACGCAGTGTCAATGAAATGGAAGGGGAGCATGAAAGCAGACCTGGATGCATGTCAAAGGGCAAAATAACACATATACTGCATAGCACCTGCATCACACCCAAGCATATGACTGGCATAGTCCTTCCACAAAGACTGATGCCATTACACAGATGGCACATAGCATAACCATGCCACAACTGTCAACCAGCCTCAGATGGAAGTTGAATACTACTGACCATAAGCCATGTACAATGCATGTCAGATGACATTTCATGGAATTCACTATTAGAAAACACATGTGTCACAGGGTGCAACAATGCTAGGGTGTTGTAATACAGTGAGGGGATGCACAAGCTAGGTCACATTAACATCACACAAGTGAATAGGCATGTTGAAGGGGATAACAAGGTTTAGAAGTGTGTGGGTGCAGGGCCATACCCATGTACTCATGGGTACAGCCTCAACTGTGAATAAAAACACAGATCCTGTAATGTCAATGTTGTGGCCTGATGGCAGTGTAAGAGTAAGTGCCGTCATCATGTGTAAAGTGTTGGTAGTGGGTTTTAGGGATACAGTAAACCCCACCCCCAAGGGCGTGGGATGGGTGGGAGGCAGTGCATGGGTAAAAATAGTTGCTCAGAGGACCGTGTCGTAGCAGACAGTGTGGGCAGGTGGCAAGCGCATTTTCTTAGTCATCTGGGACTACATCAGGGGAGAGGAGGACAGAAAGCACAACACATGAGGAAGCATCAGAAATGCCTGCAGACCTGGAGAAGCTACACCTCCAATTGCATAGAGGCAGGGAGGCTGTACCAGAGGGAATCCCCAGATCAACACAGACGTAAAGCACAAACTAATTTCCATGAGGAGCAACTGACCCTGAGGAAGTATGAAAGGGATGATCAAAGACCATGAGAATGAAGTAAATACTGGAGATGGAGTTGAAGGAATTGCTGGCCCAGGGCTCATAGGGACTTGCTAAGAATGCACATGGTTCAAGATTGAACACTCATAGCCACTGTGAGCCTGTGCCATCATCACAGTCCTAGGGATATGCCTTGCAGCAAGCCTAAAGGACTTTGCAGTAGTACACCATAGGAATTACCAGTCCTCTGGAGACACTGAGCTGCTGGGGGATGGAGAGGAAAGGAAGAATGCCTCTGAGGAGGATCAACTTGCAGGGTGACCTCACAGAGACGTCAGTCATGTGACGATAGAAGGCGACTGTTGAGTGGAAGATCATCACAGGCTATCCACGACCACAGGCTGGAGCAAGAATAGGGCCAAGAGAGGCTGGACAGAGAGTGTCATGGAAGGAGGGAGCAGGTGTGGTGATGAGGATTGCCTTTGTGTCCAGCATATGGTTTGTATGCAGTCTGCATGACAACAAGCATGTATCAGTCCAACATCACATGGGTCACACATGGCAGTGATGTCAATGTAGCCTTAACTGGCAGACAATCATAACACATCACCCAAGCAACATACACATGTCCTGTACACCCACGCATCACGACTCACCGGACATTGACAGGTCTCCCACACCTTGGATCTGCTCCACTGCAATGAAATCACGAGTTTATTATTTATTGTAATGTGATAGAGTTTAAAAATATTTTTTTTAAACTTTACACATTTAACAAATCTTGATACAAGATATTAATTACACTTCTTACTTAATATTTAACACATCAATTAATTAGATGTCAAATAATCAGGTCATCAAACTTTCTAGTGCAATAATATAATATTTCATGAATACAGTGGTGAGTAAAAAAGAGAAAATAGATTCATCAGCAAATTGCCCTGTCTAGAAATACATAAGACAAGACAAAATACCACAGCTTAGCCAGCCGGACCTAAAACCGGTCAGTCGGTTCAGAAAGAGACATTATAACTCCTACTAAACACTGCTGTTCATTTGTTTTCTTGCAATGTTCCAAATGTTAAAAAGTGCAATATGGAGCTTTGGGTTAAGAGTGTTAATACAATAGTGCCAGAACTCATTAGATCTCATATAATCCATATTATGTACATAGATTTTAAAATGCTTAGAATAACAATGGGTCATTAATGGGCACTGAGTTAACACATATCTAGCGGTTTCAAGATTAGATACAATTCCACATATTGTACAATTTCTTAAATAGTCTCGAGATACATTATCCCAAGGTCGATTTACTAAAGTGGGCAAGCAATTAATGTGCATCAACAGAATAAAACCTCTCAACTCAGGGGAAGGACAGAGGTTAAGATACAGTTGGCTCTTCTTAAAGGTGTAAAGGACATAAGTCACAAAACTATAGCTACTTAATGTAGCCAAAAGTCCATAATTCTCCTGCCAGGCCCACAGCGAAATAGACTTCTGGAGATGGTGGAACATCGTTTGGTTATCTTGGTCCCAGTTAGGGGACCAACCGCTTACCTCACTAAGCATTAACATAGCTTTCTCCAGTTTGGATTGCTTACCACTACTCATGGCCTCATTAACACATTTCAAGAGGGGACTAGAAGGATTATTCTTGATCTTTATGTATAACTCGGCTCTCTTGCGCAGCACTATCGATTTGAGGGATAGCAGCCCCAGCTAGAGTCGCAATATTGCCATTGGAATACATTGAGGGAGGCCTAGCATACGTCTCCAAAATTTCCCCTCCAGTAGCTGAAGCCAGTCTAAGTTCATGTTGGTCAATGTTTCAAGACCATATATGACCATGGGTATAAAGCACTGCACATAGAGTTGTCTTGCACCCCAAATAGAATAACCACTCAGCTCCTGGGTAAATCTACATATCAAAGCTGTAAGCTGGGCAGCTTTAACCTTTCATGCCTGGATGCAGAGTGTATAATTCCCCCTACTATCAAACTCTACTCCTAGGTATTTATATGAGTGTGTGTATTTAATTTCAAGAATACCTACACACATAGAGGGACATGCTACTCTACCAGCTGTAAACAAGAGTACTTCAGTTTTATTCTGGTTAATGGCCAGTTCATTGGCCTCTGCATACTGCCATAACCTGACAGATGACCTCTGAAGGCCACTAAATGTGTGATCAAATATCACAACATCGTCGGCATATGCCAAGATCATACACCGGGTTTTACCAACTTTCGGGGGGCAATTCCATATACCCCGGAAATATTCGGGTATGTCTGAGACTAAGAGATTATACAGCAGGGGTGCAGTGATGCAGCCCTGTTTAACACCCCTACGCTGTATCACTGGAGGTGTTAAATTACCCGTGGTGTCAAGTCGTAACTGTATGGTGGTATTTGTAGGGAATAGTTCCAGATAATAGATAAGAGAAGGGGGGCAGGACCAACTTTTGAGCTTGTGCCACAGTAAGGCTCTATTAACAGTGTCGAAAGCTGCCCTAAAATCGACGAAAAGGGCATAAAGAGAAGGATTATTGGGGAGCAGTGCTTGATTCCGAAGAGAATCCATAACTAGCAAGTTATGAGCCGTTGAGTAGCCTGGTCTAAAGCCACTCTGAAAGTGATCTAAAATCCCT
The DNA here is from genome assembly GCF_040938575.1 of Ambystoma mexicanum. Taxonomy (NCBI): domain Eukaryota; kingdom Metazoa; phylum Chordata; class Amphibia; order Caudata; family Ambystomatidae; genus Ambystoma; species Ambystoma mexicanum. Next base: position 59,559,280 of record NC_090937.1, read on the forward strand.
GTTTTTTCTACCCATGCTTGCAGATTTTTTAGTAAAAAAGAGGCGAACAATTTTCCAGTGCTCTCTAGCATTGATAGGAGATGGTAATTAGAAGGGTCCAGTCTGTTACCCTTTTTAAAAACTGGTATCAGAATGGCCCTTTGCCATGTAATCAGAATTTTACCGTCTGCTATCACTTTTTCAATCAGAATCTTCATTAGGTTCGCTCAAAATGAAGGATTACTCTTTATGACTGCATTAGAAAGCCCATTCGGGCCCGGTGCTCGGGATGCTTTTAAATTCTTAATATTGCTTAGTAGATCATCAGTGGTAAAATGTGAAGGGAGAGCGTATAAGGGAGATGTGGCCAGGTGGCTCTATAAATCCAACATCGCTATTGTTGCGATTTTCCAGGAAAGTAACCCATTCATGTTCACCTATTGGGTTCAGCATAGGGACTCTACCTTTACTCTTTGCTCTACCTAGTATAGCCGAAATGTTACGGGAGTTTCTGGAACACTCACTGTTTTACACCAATTGGCCAATTTAAGATTTTTTTTATAGTGTTTCAACCAAGTGTGGCATTTATTTTTCAATTTTCTAATATTTAGGGCAATAATATTCAGAGAATAATTAGTAGTCCTAAATTTCCGTATATCCCCCCTAAGTTTTCGTTTCGCATCGCAAATTATCTTATCATAAGGGGTGTGGGAGGGCTTATCCTTCAATGCCAGAGGGCGTCTACACGTAGCATGCTTGCCTGAAAAGTTAACTATCCAATTTTCGATTTCTTTGGCCGACATAGAACCTAATTTTGATTCAATATCAGTGTTCCACTGGCCCGTTACCCTGCGGGCCTTAAGTATATTATTGTCGGACCAAATAATTTGGTTAGCAGGATAATTTACAGTTAGATCACCAGTGTAGACATTCTCAGGGATAGAGGATAAAGCATCGAAAGACAAAAAGAGTGGGTTATTATCACTCCAAGGGCTCTTAGTAACGGCCATATCAATGATCATAGAAGCAACTTCGGCACTGGTGAAAATATAGTCAATTGTACTCTGATGCAGTCCCTGGTGCCAGGTACTCTTTCCTGGTCTATCACTATGCGTTTGACCATTCAGAATTTCAAAGTCCCAGCATTTGAAAAATGATTGCCAGTATTCGCCCTTAGCGTCCTCTTTGACAGCCTCCATTCTGCTGCATTGTTATAAGCGATTATAGTTTACAGTTCCTCCATCCCCAGTAATATGACAATTGAAATCACCGGCACAAATAACAAAATTAGAGCCCATGGTCCTTCTCCATTTACTGATTAAATCATGCAGTGCTTCTTGGATCAACTCTCGATGTTTAGCACCAGGGGGGTTATAAACATTGATAATGAGTACTTTTACCGATGAGGCATCCATCCCTACTACCGCTTCGATTGCACAGATGTAATCCTCATAGGTGGTACTTATCCTTAGACTGGAAATGGTGTTCTTCACTCCAGTTAATAATCCGCCATAGGGGCGCCCCCTAGGACCTTTCTTAGCTAGACTATGGTATATAGTATAGCCATCCATAAGCATTGGTGTCATAAGCCATGTCTCCTGGAGTAAGATGAAATCTTGTGCATCGATGAGCGAAAGAGAGCCCTGGGGGGTAAGAAGGTGAGTAAAACCTTGAGTGTTCCAAGACAAGAGGGAGCAATTTCATTACTTCCGTAGGACCATGGGAAGTGAGTCTGCCAGCCATTTCAAGGTGTTCTGAATATCGCTTAGTTGTACTTTGTTACCGATCGGAAGATTAGGTATCAAAATCTGGCTGAACTTCCTAGGCTTATCTACATTTGAGATCAATGGGTCCTCATCTTCTTTATTTACATCAACCCCTAGGCCCACTTGTGATAGACTAGATTTATGAGCGTGGATCAAATCAATAGTATCCTGGACTTCACAATGTAGTGCAGTAACGTTGGGGTTGGACACATTCAGAGGTTGCACAAAGGAGAAGTCTTCAGAATGGATAACTTGCAATTGTGGAATAAAATGTAATTTAGCCAATACTTGTGATCTAGTCAGCCATTTATCTGCAGTCTTTTGATTCAAATTTTTAATAATGCATATTTTCAACTCAGTGCTATTTAATTTATCCTTTTGTTTCAAGGCTGATGTAGACTTTGGTGTATGTATGTCTTTCCTTTGGGGAGTGGAATAAACATTTGCTTCTTCCTCTGAGTAAGTTGGAGATCCAGGATCTTGATCGTTACTGCTAACATACGAAAAATCATTAGGTTTATCGGGAAGAATCCAACTCGTTAGTGTACCTGCTTGTGTGTTCTGATGCTTCTTTGATCTACGCGCTCTTTTTCGTGCTTTTCTGGATTTCATTGGTCCTAATGCAGTTGCTGGAAGTGGGGAGGCTATAATCACAGAAGCTTTTTGGTTCTCTAACCGTTTGGTCAGTCTTCGTTGCTTCCTAGACACTGGGACCTCCTCTTTCTCAATAGCTTCAACTTCATGGCTGATGGAGAGAGCCTCAGTTATAGAGTTTTCTTTGGGGCCTGCAGATTCTGGGTGTGGGATGTCTTGTACAATTCTAGGGTCCGGGAGACCAAGATGCAAGACTGTGTTAACATGAATTCTACCACACAGTTGGAGTAAAAAATGTTATGCAAATTGCACAGTGCCCATCGAAGCTTGAAGTTCAGCAATTGAAGCTGCCTGGGTATGAGTAGTATCTTTTCCTCTGATTTCGTCTGCCGTGGATGACCCCTCTAAGTCAATATACAAATTGGGTGAAGCTGATAAACGGTCCCTTCCTGAGACAGATGGTTGGGTGTCAGAGGGAGGTAGTGATAGATTTCCAATTTGAGGGGAAATTGTGCCTCCAGTTAATTTCCGATCTTGGGAGGTAGTAAATGATGCTGCCAAAGCATCAACAGGACATAGTACATGAGCTTCGACTAGCTTACCACCATTATTAGCTGTGCCATCACCTCCCGGATGAGGGGTCACTGATTTTTGGATAGACAGGCACAAGTTCAGCAAGGAGTTATTATCAATATCCTCGTAGTTAGAGAACTCCATTATCTGAGTCCCATTGGGATTAGGATCGCTTGAATCTCCTAGAGGTTCAGTAGTAGGTATATTTGTTTTAAGTGGAATTTTTTTTAAAAGTGCAGGTATGGTCTCTTTATCAGATTGCTCCCCCTCCTGAGCAAGTTTGGAGTCTTTAACGGCAGGCACAGGGTTTTCCTTTGTAATATTACCCTTCATTAAATTGTAACGGTTTTAGTGGTTTTGGATTTTGCCATTTTTGAAAGGTAAAGTATTAGAGGTAACCAGGATCAAAGAGGGTATTATCACCTCTGCAGTCTCCTGAGTACAGTTAAAAACAAAGACGAGGCAGCAAGAGCTTTCAAAGCTCGCAGTGCTGTAGCAAAGTTAAAATAGAGTAAGCAGAAAAAAATATAACAGTGCTCAGTAATTCCAGTCACAGTAACCTTTAAACGTAGGTGCCGGTAATCGTTGAAGTGCTGCGTGTGATAACATCCAACAATAATAAGGAGAAAATAGGTTCTCACAACATTGGCAGAATGTTGTATGTTCTGTTCGCTCCCTATAGCATATTTCCAATTTGCCTCATTCAGCAGGGCAAACGTTAGGCTTACCCTTAATCAGTTGCACCTTAGCTCCGCTCAGTTCCAAGATTCCAAAACTGGCACTAGCGCGGCTGCGCAGCCTATGGGCCAAGCTTCAAAGCCATTTCGGGCTCCCCCGCAAGCCGGCTTCGCGTGTCACTCGGGCTCCCAGCCCCCACGTCCCGGAAGGCACAGCTAGAGGCTCAGCAGGGAAACACTTGCCGCGCGCATTGCAGACTTCTCTCACCGGCCGAAGAGGGAGGTTAGAGGAGGGCACCTCTAGACGTGCCTCTGCGTAGGGAACAAGATGAAAGAAAGGATCAAGCCACACCTCACAGTCCTGTAACGTCTCAGAGGCTGCTTCCGATCCAATTCTTCGCAACTGGCGTGTTAGCAGCAGTAAAAATGAATGAAATCACTAGCGATCTCCTCATGTCCAGAGAGTTCATCATCCTCTGGTGGTGACCCACTGCCAGTCACCAGAGTAGAGGCGGACTTTGCAGCCAGCTTGTCTTTTTCTCGGTGTCGGAGGTTATTCCAACGCTTCACAACATCACCAGCTGTGCACCTCTCATAGCCCAAGGCCCTAATACGGTCCACAAGGCACTGCCATTGGGTCATACGCTGAGCAGGTGTATGTGTGCTCCCTGCCTGCACCAGCATGTCATGGTCGTGTTTCAACATGTAGCCAACGAGCATGTCCAGTTCCTCATCACAGAAACTCCTCTTTCTCGATGTGTGGGACTCCTGTGCCGTGTCTGGGGTCTCAGCCTGTACTGCTGCAGCATGCTTCTGGTTCTTGTGAGGTGGTGCAGACCCCGAGTGGCTTGTACTGCTCTGGTCAGTAGGTGCTGGAGTACAGATGGACTGGCCTATGGAATCGGCCACCTATGTAACTACAGAAGGTCGGCTTGCAGGTATCAGTAGCTGGGTGCTGTTGCCAGGACCCTGTGCCGCACGTGTCTTGGCCTTAGTGACAAGGGACTTGACCCCTGAGTCACAATGGGCAAGGACCAATCCATTCCTGGCTGGGTGACCCTGAGACAGGGTGCCGGTTGCTACAGCTGCCCTTGCAGCTTCCAGTCTCTGGCCGGTTTGAACAGCAGATGACACTGCTGCTCCAGATCCCCGGGTGTCGGTGCCTGGAACTTGCACCGTACGTGTCTTGGCCTTCGGGACATGGAAATCGCGCATTGAGTCACCTTGTCCCTGTGCCGGGACCACTGCAGTCCGGGCTGGCTGACCCTGAGCCTGGGTAGTAGTAGCCACAGCTGCTCCTGCAGCTTCCACACACTGGCTGCTCTGGACAGCAGTTGGCACTGCTTGTCCGGGACCACGGGTGCTGGGTATGTCAGCAGCTACAGCATCTCCATGCCCTGGTTGGGTGTGGGCATAGATCTCCCTGCATGGGCCTGGACACCTTGCCCATGAGGACTACCTTGGCCACCTTGGCCCCCGTGACCACATCGCCCACCTTGGCCAGCTTGGCCACGTTGGCCATGTCGCCCACCTTGGCCACCCTGGCCACCTCGGCCACCTTGGCCACCTCTGGCAAGTCGCCCACCTTTGCCTCCCTTCCCACTTGTTGCGCTCCCAGTCATGGCACTGATGGACTAGCGCAATGGGAGGTGCAGCCAACAATTGTCCTGGGCAATTGGAGTCAGGGTGCAGGGTACGTGATGGAAAACGTACCACTGTGTTCCAGAAAGGCTCTATTTGACCGCTGGTGAAAAAATAACGGTTTGCGCAATGCTCAGGCACCCCAAAAACAAAAATCAACGTGTACGTGACCCCTCAGTAGCCCACGTATGAGTAAAAAACCTCCTCCAGTACGCTGTGTTACCCAGCAACACAAAAAATGCGAACGCGAGGAACAAGTAGGCTACTATGACCTCGAAAATGGGGTATGCGACACACAGGGGCAACCACAGTGGGAAAAATGCATGCACGACTCACCGTCTGTCTCGTAGAATGAAATAAATCAAGCACGAGTGTGCGCGTAGGCAACTCCCCTGCCAAAACAAGAATTATGCACTGCCACACTAGTGAACTATTTGTGTGTGAACCCACAAAAATATGAATTTCACGCATCTGTCGGCAAGAAAAGCACGTACAGTGCACTAATGTCCTACTCAGACCTTTAACCCGATACTGAACGGCAACGGTCAATGTCCAGTGCATGTCACGTAATTTACGCGCTTAGGGCTTTTCCTCTGATTACAGGCTAACGCGCTGATTGCGCATGTGCAGAGTCACTCTGTTTCTGGCTGGCCATGCGAAAGAACGCGGAAAACCTACGCTCCTGCCTACAAGGCCATTAAGCTGCTTCCAACTGCCCGCGCTGCCTCCTACGAGCCATTTGCTGCTGCCAGCCCACTCTATGTGCCTGCTGCCAACATGCCCTGCCATACCACCGCTCCACAGCCCAGCCCCAGGACCACCTTGCCCACCCACACCTGCCTCAGGGGTTGCCATGTCTGACACCACACCATCTGAGGCAAGTGGCAACCTCCCGGCAGAGTGGCAAAGGGCTGTCAGCTTCTCACCCAGGGAAGTTGTCATCCTGGTAGAGCAAGTCCTGGGGCATCATGATGCCCTCTTCCATGGCCCATCGCAAGTCGGCAATGAAGGATGGAAGAAGATCTGGGGGTACATCGTGGGTGCCATCAAGGCGGTGGGGGTGGCACCCCGCGGCTACCATCATGTCCACAAGCGCTGGGAAGACTTCAAGTTCAGGACCCACAACAAGGCCTGGTGCCTCATCAAGGCTGGTGATGACCGAGTGAGATTTCGGGGCCGGTTGACCACCGACGAGATGAGGGTCCTGGAGTGCTTCTACCCAGCGCTGTACCCCCAGGTCTTGGAGTTGGTGCTCCGTCTGGAGTCGACTGCTAAGTGTTCATGTGTTCTTGTCCACCATAGTGCATGTGCATGTTGATGTGTGGCTGGAGTGTGCACCTTGGCCTTATGTCTGACATGCCTCCTGTACAGATGTCTGTGTGCATGTCCCAGACAGTGCTGCATGTGAGTCCATTCAAGCATGTTCCACACCAATGAAGCGCACCGACATGTAACGATGCGCACATGTTTGCATACCTGTGTCTGGTCTGGGGCATGCGAGAGGTGTGACACATGGGTGCTTATTTCACCATCATGGACATGCATGGTGTACATGTGCATGTGTCTGAGTAGTGAGTTTGCGACTGCCCAACCCTCTGCAAGTATGTTACTTGAGTTCTTGATTTGTGATTGCCTCACGCTGCCAATTTGCCCTCGAGTGCACTGTGACGTGATAGCTCCATGGCCTGCCTCATGACTGTCAGGTGATGTGTGTGAATGAGATGTGTATATCCCATGAGGTGACAGACATGTTTGTGAATGTGTGTGAATGGCACTTCCCTGTGTGTATTGGAGGGTGATGATGGTTGTGACCCTTGACAGTGACACTGATGTACATTTACATTGTGACAAACACACAAACACACATATGTTCAGTAGCCTGATGTTTGTGTTCTATGTTTCCCTATCCACAGTGACGATAGAAGAAGAGGGCGGAGAAGGTGCTGAAGAGCACCGCAGCAAGGATGCCTCCACCAGGTACAGGCGCAGGGCTCAGTCCTCCTCCCAGGTACCATTATCTTCCGGGAGAGAGGAGATTGGTGCCACGTCCACAACAACGGCCACAGCTGCTGAGGGGAGCCCCAAGAGGGTGAAGTTGGTTGTGGGCACCTCGGCAGTGGGAGGGACTTGTGAGCCCACATAGGGGCAATCCGATGCGGAAGACAGTGGGGAGTCATCCAGGTTGATGGTGGTGGAGGAGGAGGCCACATCATCCCAGCACATGGGGCCCGGCAGGGGTCATGAGGTAGGTGTGACTGGTGCAGTCCAGGATCAGAGGCTGGAGACAGTGCAGGTCACTGTGGAAGGGCCTGTGACTGATCTTGTCCCAGGAACTGCGACTGCACCAGCATGCACCTGCGGGCATTCCACAGGTGGCGGATGTATCCACGCAAACGGATCTTACACTACCTGCGGATTAAGCAATTTGTGACAGGTTGGAACCGATGCTAGCCGGTATTGTGAGACGTACAGGCACCATTTGTGATGATGTGCAGGCTTCCAATCGGGGGCTTGCACATCATCTCGATGAGGTCTGTCGCCTCATTAACTGGCTAGCTCAGTTCCTGGTCACGAATCTGGTACGTGTGCTGGCCACTGCTGCAACCCCCCTCATCCTTTTCCTCCTTTGTGTGCCAGTCGTCCTCCCTGCCATCTTCCGGCCCAAAAACCACCAGGGCCCCCTGTGTACCTGTCCCAACCACGGCGGCCAGTCTGGTGGAGATCACATCCCTGCCACAGTCGTGAGTCGAAGGAGGATCATCAGACGTTGTCACTGCAGTGACAGTAGCTATGGCAATGGAGGAAGTGCAGGCACCAATCAGCAGGGCACGTGCACGACGGCCCCGGGTGGTGTCATCATCCCAGAGGCTATCCTTGTGGCGCAGGCACCGGGCATTTTGGCAGCAGCAGACTCAGTGTAGGAGGCAACAGGACTTGGGGCGTTCATCATCAGAGGGGCAGGTATGGGCCATTGGGCAGGAGGCAAACGTGGACCTTTATGACAAGGATGTCTTCCTTGTTGGAACGTTTGGGCCAGCAAATCGGGGCAGAGTGGCAGCGGGCACAGGAGGCACGACTCACCATGGCCAGGGTGGAGAATTCACTGCATTGGGCAAAGAGGCGGGCGGCGGTCCTCGAGGAGACTCGCAGGAAGTTCGAGAGGAGCATGGAGGAGTCCCTGCAAGCCATTGAGGGGGAAGCCGAGGTCCGCCTACTGGAAGTGTACGCAGTGTTCGATGATGCCCTGGCAGAGACTATGAGAGAGCATGGTGATGAGATGGACTAGCCCGCTGCCTTTGTATATAGTTCTTTAGGAGTAGGTTCAATTTGTTTTTTGTTTTTATTTGGAGTTCCTGGACTTTGCTCCGCATCTTGTATATAGTTATTTATGTATTGTATTTTTAGGATTTTTCTACATGTTTTGGGACCATGGACCCTGGATCTTTGTAAATATTTGGATTTTAATTTGAACAGTTTTTTAACCATGAAGGAATGGTTTCACATGATATGTGATTTAATTTGCAGAAATACGTTAATGGACAAGGACCACATTTTTGACTCTTTCATTTTTTACATCACATTGATTTTGGTTTTCACTTGCTTTAGGTTTTTGATTTGGTTCATGCATGTTTAATTTGATGTTTTTACTGTGTGTGACTTAGATACATGTTTTTTAATATAATTTTTTGACATTGAAATCGAAGTGGTGTCTGGTCTCAACGGTTTAGTGCATGTTTCACTCCTCCATGACTCATTTGCATGTCCCTGCTGTTCACCAATGTTGTTCATGTGTGTGCACACATGCATGCATGTGTGATGTTAGGATTCACATGACATGGGGCATGTACTAGGTAGCATGACCAATGGATGGGTGTTGAGGTGCACCAGGGGGGGGTGCAGCTCGTGGTGGCATTTTAATTGGCTTGTGCTGCGTGATTGTATGTTGGTCCAATGTGTTTTGTTGTGGGGGCAGGCACATGTGGCGGGGCCTGCCTTCAGGTTGCTGTCACTGGTGGGGGTTGGGGACATGAGGAGGGGCATGTCTGCAGGTTGCGGTCACTGGAGAGGGGTGGGGACATGAGGCGGGACCTGCCTGCAGGTTGCCGTCACAGGTGGGGACATGTGGCGTGGCCTGCCTGCAGGTTTCTGTCGCTGATGGGGGGTGGGGACATCAGGCAGGGCCTGCCTGCAAGTTGCTGTCACTGGTGTGGGGGGGGGACATCAGGTGGGGCCTGCCTGCAGGTTGCCGTCACAGGTGGGGACATGTGGCAGGGCCTGCCTGCAGGTTGCCGTCTCTGGTGGGGGGTGGGGACATCAGGTGGGGCCTGCCGGCAGGTTGCCGTCACAGGTGAGGACATATGGTGGGACTGCCTACAGGTTGCCATCAATGGTGTGGGGTGGGGACATGAGGCGGGGCCTGTCTGCAGGTTTCCGTCAAAGGTGTGGACATGAGGCGGGGCCTGCCTGCAGGGTATGGTCACGGGTGAAGGGGTGGCCATGTGGTGTGGGCTGCCTGTGGGGTATGTTCACAGGTGATGGTGTGGGTCCCATGTGATGTGGGCTGCCTGCGGGGTATGGTCACGATTGATGGTGTGGGTCCCATGTGGTGTGGGCTGCCTACGGGGTATGTTCACAGGTGATGGGGGCCACGTGGTGTCGGCTGCCTGCAGGCTATGGTCACAGGTGAGGGGGGCCATGTGGTGTGGGCTGCCTGCAGGGTATGTTCACGGGTGATGGTGGGGGTCCCATGTGGTGTAGGCTGCTGGGTGTGGTCACGCATGATGGGGGGGGCATGTGGTGTGGGCTACCTGCGGGTATGTTCACAGGTGATGGTGGGGTTCCCATGTGGTGTGTGCTGCCTGTGGGGTATGGTCACAGTTGATGGGGTGGTCATGTGGTGTGGGCTGCCTGTGGGGTATGGTCACAGTTGATGGGGTGGCCATGTGGTGTGGGCTGCCTGTAGGGTATGTTCACAGGTGATGTTGGGGGTCCCATGTGGTGTGGGCTGCCTGCGGGGTATGTTCACAGGTGATGGTGGGGGTCCCATGTGGTGTGGGCTGCCTGCGGGGTATGGTCACAGGTGATGGGGGGCCATGTGGTGTGGGCTGCCTGCAGGATATTGTCACGGGTGATGGGGGGACCATGTGGTGTGCACTGCCTGCAGGGTATGGTCACAGGTGATGGTGGGGGTCCCATTTGGTGTGGGCTGCCTGCAGGGTATGGTCACAGGTGATGGGGGGCCATGTGTGTGGGCTGCCTGCGGGGTATGTTCACGGGTGATGGTGGGAGTCCCATGTGGTGTGGGCTGCCTGTGGGATGTGGTCACGGGTGATGGGGTGGCCATGTGGTGTGGGCTGCCTGCGGGGTATGTTCATGGGTGATGGTGGGGGTCCCATGTGGTGTGGGCTGCCCGCGGGTGGGGTCACGGGTGATGGGGTGGGCATGTGGTGTGGGCTGCCTGCAGGGTATGTTCACAGGTGATGGGGAGCAATGTGGAGTGGGCTGCCTGCAGGGTATGTTCATGGGTGATGGTGGGGGTCCCAGGTGGTGTGGGCTGCCTGCAAGGTGTGGTCACCGGTGATGGGGTGGCCATGTGGTGTGGGCTGCCTACGGGGTATGTTCACGGGTGATGGTGGGGGTCCCATGTGGTGTGGGCTGTCTGCGAGGTGTGGTCATGGGTAATCGGGAGCCATGCAGCGTGGGCTGCCTGCAGGGTATGGTCCACTGCTGGAGTCTGGCTGTCCCGTGAGGAGGCGTCTGCTTCCAGGGGAGTTGTGCATGTATCGCGGTGTATATGTGGCCATCCCACTTAATTTGGCTGGTGCGAGCGGGGTACGCAAATTCGCTGGTGCGCAGACAGAGTACGCGCGGGCCTGCCCACGCGATTTGGCTGGTGCGAGCGGGGTATGCGGTTTTGCTGGGGTGCAGACGGGGTCGCACAGACCTTCCCACGCGATTAGGCTGGTGCGAGCGTGGTACACTCTGATTTTTCACGCGATTACGATGGGGGGGTCTATGTGCTGGGTTACGGAGGGCGCGGGGCCCTGTGCCATATTGGGAATTTCACTGGCTTTTTACTGCGCATGGGGCGTGTTGGGTGCGTTACTGGCGCTGCTCGGAAAATCCATAAATACGTGTGTGGCGCAATTGCTGGTTTGCGCCACAGCTGGCGCACGCATGGCACATCTCACTGCAGGGTGGCCGAGGCCTACACCACCACACAGGTGGTGGGCGCAGACCAATCCTGACTTGCGGTGGGGGTTGGGCACTCCTTTCCTCGCTTCCCCTCTTCCCCTCCTTCCTTTTACTCGCTTCACAAGTGTGGGGCAGGAACGGGCCTCACAGGGCCCGTCGTCTCTTCCCCTTTTCCTCAAGGAGATTCAGACTTCCTTGTTGCGAATGTTACAGGGGGAGCTGGTCATGGACATCGCAACACCCGCCCCACCCCCCACGTGGTGCTATGGGACAACAGCACCTGTCAGGCACCGTGCCTCTAAGGGTGGCAGATCTGAGCCTGCAGGCTCTTGCAGACCCTGGATGTCATCCTGGCAGGTGTGCCCCAGGGCAACATGGCCTGCAGGCCCTGATTGTACAGGGTGGGCCTGCAGGCCATAAAGAGAGAAACACGCTCAGAACATTCTGTTATGAAGTCTGCAGCCGTTCTCCTGCAACTGCCTGCAGGGCTTCCTCTTATTAGCTTGGGCCATGACAAAGTCATCTTAAAAGAGCAATACACGGGGAAGGGACACATCCTCTTAAAGGGGCAACGAACCCAGGAAGGTTCACTACACAACAAAAACGAGGATTATAATTTGAAAAACGAAGAGACAGGCGGCACATCTGATATCTTTTTTACCGTGGCATGTGAAACCTTTTTTTGGGGCATAGCATGTGACACCTGCCAGTGGCACGTGTCAATTGTAGTGGTGACATGCAGTGGCACGTGTCACTGGCATTTGACACAGCACGTGTCACTGGCAATTGACACATGCCATATTCGTCTCCTACCTCTACTGGAGATTCGTTCCATTATGAGTATAGATTATTCTGAGAGAAAGCTTTACATCAATGGCTTCCTCAAAAGCAGCCTCGCATTTTAATGCAAAGCTTTCTCTCAGAATACTCGGTGTTTAACTAGTACAACAATGGAGGCAGCTCGCTCGTACCAATCAGCAATTAGTCCAACACAGCCGAAGAGCAGGGGATACCGGATCGGTACGGGATACCAAATATTAATTAACACCGGCAGCCAAGCCTTCCCGCTATTATTACAGGCATTAAGCGCGCGCACATGAAATTTAGCAGCACGTCATCACGCAGACCTTATAATAGACGTAAGGCAAGATGGGCAGCCGTTTTGCCGCCAATTTCAGGTGCAGCTGGGTTCACAAGTAAGCAAGCGCTACAACTTGGAATAGTTAATTATGGACTAGAACCGAATTAAGCACAACCTCACTTATTGTGGCACTAAAGGTTATATTTTTGTAACTTCGCTTCGCACATCCCATGTCCTTTACTGGCATGCAGTGGAGTAAAAGAATGAGGACAAAAAGGTGTGCCATGAAAGTTGGCGGGGACAAACACCCTGTTAGGCGGAAACCTGTGCAGTTCCCTCTGGGACCACTGCAAGAGATTTAGGACTACAGGTGTTGCGATGAACCCACTTGGTAGCAGTCTGTACCACACAGATTCAATTGGTAGCTGTGGCTGAGCAGTCAGACTTCTCTCAAGAAAAGTTGGTCAGTATAGGGAGCATACAAGATAGGGTAATTCTTCGCAGCAAAACGAGTAAACACGCAACCAGGCTTTAGTATAAAGATAGTAAGTTATTTATTAATAACAGAACATCTACGAAAAATACTAAAGTGAACCACGGCAAACAAATCAAAATACAATTACTCTGCAGAATGGAATAAAGCTCAATCCCCCGCAACACAATATCGACAACTCTAGGTTCTACGGCACCACTTATTTTCAGACAGAGGTGTATACCTCAACCCAGATGACACTCGAATATTTAGTGAGGAAGGGAGAGAAGAGAAAGGCAGGTAATGAAGTCAACACGGTTCGTACTGAAGCGGGTAAAAATGCAAGGCAAGGAGGCATTAATCACACTAGATCATACAGTTCGGCGGCCAGGCCCACTCGGTGAGAGGCAAGGCACGATGTCCTGGAAAGTCTCTACGGATGATGCATTCAAGTCTTGTGTAGCAAATTGGTTAGCGACAGGTTGAACCAGTTCAGAACAAAGTGTGAATAAAGCTTGGAGGCAACCCAACGGAACGGAGAGGAATCAGATACCTCACACGAACCGATCGAAAAGGGAAGCCAGGCGGTTACGGTACCTTGTTGTGGAAGGCAGCTCCGACGGGGGCAGTTGTTCCTGGTGGTGGATGCACGACGGGTCTTGGCCAAGAGAAGAGATGCTCTCGTCGTCGAAGAGAAGATGTCCGGTGCACCACCAGGGAAGAGACCAGCCGCGGAGTGCTTCGTCACAAGGCACCACCTTTCGATCACGGTGCAGGAGTAGTGGCTATCCGGTTGCCGGGTGCTCTGCACGGGCAATTCGACCACTGCGTCCTGGGCGACCAAAAAGCACAAAGAAAAAGAAGACTGGTTGTTCCCACCAGCCAGGGAAAGAGCCTCTCCGGCAGGGAGATCTCTTCTGTCGTCGGGAGATTGTGAGACGATTCCGCAGGGCTTCACCGGAGGTGTTGTCGTGCAGGTCGACTCAGCGTTACCCTCGTCGGATTCTTTAGGTCCAGTGGCGAATTCCTGAAGATCCAGTCCCAAAGACCCTGCTTTTATGCAGACGTCCCCCATTCATTCAGCCTAGCTTGTCAATCAACACATGCTAAGTGGTGAGCGGGAAGGCTCATCACCTGGGCCAATCACTTCAGAGTGCGACCTGAGTTGGCAAGGCAACTCGGTCCAGGGTGTCTAAACCCCCTCCCACACCCCTGAGGTAACCCAGACAGAATGGCGCCACTTTGGAGGGTCTCTGTCCAGAGGCCCGCCAAAAGTGGAACAAAGGGCTCAACCTTTGGTTTAGGAGTCACAGAGAAAAACACAGACGCCATTTAGGGTGCCCCCGTGTCACGACACGTAAGGTGCGGGGTGACACACATAGAAAAACTTATGAGACCCTATGGAGTAAAAGACCCCATAGCCCATCGAACACATTGACAATTCAAAGGAATTCCACACATACATGTCCAAGAGTGAGAGGAAAAGGGTCACACTCTTGGCAGGATGGAAAAAACAAACTCCAGAAATCCAGCAAAGCTGCTGGGGGACTCACTAGGTTAGGAAATTCAGCCTAAACAGAGAATTCTCCCTAACACACCCCTGTTCCCGCTTAAATTACGCCCATGCTGGCATGCCCTCAGTCACCCAACGATAACACTGCCGCACCCCCCCCTCCCCCCAAAGACAGGCTGTGTTAACTTTGGACCGCTCTTACAGCGACAAGCAGGTGCCTTTCTTGTGTAATGACACCCGATATAAAGAACAAACTTTGTGTACATCCCACTTCCCTCACTAGGGATCAGGATAGGATATGCAGCTCTCACTCTTCACCCTCCGGTGGTCACTTTGTGGGCGTCTGCCCTGGGTTTGTTGGGGGTTCGGGAAATTGCACAGCAGCCCGGTCTTCACGGCAGAAGTGGGGACATCTGTTTTCCTTCCTGGTAACCTGCCCGTGCCCAGAGGGGAGCCTCGCCTTGCTTTGTATGCTAGCCGACAAGTAATGGGGAGGGGGTTTCTACTCGCTTACCCCTTGCTGTGATTCATTTGACTTTATGGGAAGTTCAAGGAGCAACGTGTCACGTCCTCCCGACATTTACCCGGCAACATCCGTTCCCATACCCAACACCCACACCAACGGGGAAGACACGGCAGGCGGGATGTACAGAGGGGCAGTACCACCTCTTTCCGCCCATTTCCATGTTGGCGTCTGCCCTGGCGCCTCATCCATGCCCGACGGCACCGTGGTCGCCGGCTCTAGCTCCCGCGTACGGGAGCAATCACGTGACTAATCACGGGATCCTCTGTAGCCAACGCTGGCGTCCACTTTTGACAACCAATCATGGATGGCGTCCAACCTCACGTGACGCTCCTGTACGTCATGTGATCAGTCATGTGATTATGACTTCCTTTAAAAGGAACCGAGGAGAAACACTCAGTGCTTCACAGCTGTTTCAACCAGAGACCTGTTCGGCTTTACTCCTCGTTCATCTTGCTTCTTTTCTGGATCTTGACCACGGAACGTTATTGGATTTGATATTGGATCACCCTTTGGCTTTGACGTATTCTTCTGGATCATTGGAACTCTTGACCTACGTCTGAACTTGGGTTTCTGCTCTGGATTATCCTTCTGTTTTGGCGAACTTTTGAACTACAAACTTTTGACTATCACGTTCTGGCTTCAGGTGTGAGTTGGAGGAACTGCAGTACTTTCCAGCCTGCTGTTGGTCTTCCCTCGTTGTCCATTCAGGTTTCCCACCTTTTCCATCATCCCCTGGGTAAGCTGTGTTGGTTATTCTTGATTGCTTACACTGCCATTATAGATCAAAGCATATCTGATTCTAACCTTTGCCTTACAGCACTCAGGGGTCCTTCCGGTGTTCCCGGTATCCAACAGACGACGCCACTCATCACCTGTGGCCTCAAAGATTGCTAGGGCAGTATACTTTATCTGCTCGAGCGATACTTGGGGACAGAGGTATTCTATAGCTGCACGACCATCAAGGTGGAACACCAGGATCAGAATAGACTGTGAAGCCTATTGGTCGTCCAGCAAAGGATACCTCCTCCGGGGACCCCGTGACGGCTTTAATGCAGGCAGTGACAGCTCTCAGGGCCGATATGGCAACCGCTACCGCAACACTTCACGCTGACATGACTGCAGCCACCACAGCATTACACCATCGCCTCGACACTGTATTAAGTGCACGTCAGCCCTTGCCTGCAGAAGCTGCATTCGATGAAGTCAGTCCTCCCCAAAACCCTCCTCCTGTCATACCCCCTTCCTTCCCGGCCACTCCTGTGGTGATACAAAACCCTTTTCCCTTGGCTGCTCCCGAAAGATACCAGGGCGACCCAAAGAAATATCGCACTTTCATCAATCATTGCAAACTACATTTCATGTGTCGTCCTCAGGCTTTCCCCGATCCCGTGTCGAAGGCAGCTTTTCTTCTCTCCCATTTATCCGGGGTAGCCGCCACATGGGCCAATCCGTTGTTGGAAAACAATCACCCTGCGCTTTATGATTTTGAGTTTCTGACCCAAGAGATGGCAAAAGTATTTGACACCAGACACAAAGCACAGTCCAGAGACATGGAACTCCTGGATCTCACGCAGGGTCGATCAACCCTCATAGAGTACATCACTAAGTTCAACCAGTTGTCTGCTGAGACTTCCTGGCCGGAAAATAAAAAGGCTGTGGTATATTACCGGGGTTTATCCGGGGTCATGAAAGATGCCTTGTCTGTTGTACCTACGCTTCCCACTGTATATGCAGATCTGGTAGATCTAACGTTACAACTCGATGCCAGACGAATGGAGCAGCGCGGGGACGGTCCCTCCTCGCTATCTCTGCCATCCACTGCCACTGTCACTCCCGAACCCATGCAGATAGGCGGGATCCGCAGCCCCATATCACATGTCGAACGAGAACGCAGGCGTACGGACAATGCCTGTTTTTACTGCGGTCTCCCCGGGCATTTTGTAAAAGAGTGTCCCCGCCGTCCAAAAAATAGACATCCGGGTTTTCAGAAGACACGCCCCTAAGATCAGAGGTGGGAGCGAGTACTATCCGGAATACCTCTGAACCTACCTTCGGTCCTGTACGTCCCATTATAGTTCAGGCCGTTTTGAAACATGCCACAGGTTCTCACGCAGTGTCAATAGTGATAGACTCAGGTGCCACAGGCTGCTTCATTGACATAGCATTGGCCCGCTCACTGAACCTTCCTTTGGTCGCGAAGAACTGTCCCGAACCAGTCCAGGCGGTGGATGGTTCTTCGCTTACATCTGGTCCGATTCGGCAACAAACAGCCCCATTAGAGTTGATAGTTCAGGAAAACCACAAAGAAACGATATCCTTTGACCTCATTGCCACTCCTCAGTTTGGAGTGATTTTAGGCATTCCTTGGCTAAGACTACACAATCCCCTCATCAACTGGGGGACAGATCAGGTTTTGTTTGAATCTGAAACATGTCAACACTATTGCCTACTGGCAACACCCCAGTTCTCCGGTCCCGCGAGAATCCTGGGTAGCCTCAATTCCATGGCTATAGGAGACAACAACGATCATCATGATACACACACGGTAGGGGCTGTCACGGGTGGGATACCTGCTGTTTACCACGATTTCCTGGCGGTATTTGACAAAAAATCTGCAGAAGGTCTCCCCCCGCATCGATCTTACGATTGTCCTATCGACCTGATTCCTGGTGCATCTATCCCGAAGGGTCGTATCTACTCTCTGACGCAAGTAGAAGAGCAAACCTTGCAGGACTATGTCCAGCAGGCTTTACGGTTAGGGCATATTCGTCCATCGACTTCTCCGGCTGCAAGCCCTATATTCTTTGTTCCGAAAAAAGAAGGGGACCTCCGTCCCTGTGTCGATTATAGGCACCTAAACGCCGTTACGGTGAAGAACCGTTATCCCATACCTTTGATCACTCCTTTACTAGACAAACTCACCCATGCTACCATTTATACCAAACTTGATCTTCGCGGGGCTTACAATCTCATCCGCATACGTGACGGTGATGAATGGAAAACTGCTTTCTGCTCACGACAAGGTCTATTCGAGTATACGGTCATGCCCTTTGGACTATGTAACGCCCCAGCTACTTTTCAACATTTCATGGACGATGTTTTCAATGATATCCTGAATACTTATGTGGTTGTTTATATAGACGACATATTGGTGTTCTCCACCTCCCTTGATGAACACATAACACATGTCAGGGAAGTATTGTCGCGTTTACAGAACAACGCTCTTTATGCCAAACCCGAGAAATGTTTGTTCCACACTAATCTAGTTGAATTCCTGGGGTTCCACATCTCGCCCAAGGGACTCTCTATGAATCAAACCAAGGTTCGGGCGATTGACGAGTGGCCGGCCCCGACAAATCTAAAACAGTTGCAGTCATTTCTGGGATTCGCAAACTTTTATCGGAGATTCATATCAGGGTTTTCTTCGGTTGTGGCTTCACTCACGGCACTCACTAGCCCTTCTGTTTCTTATGTATGGTCTACGGCTCAACAATCTGCTTTTGATTTATTGAAAACCCTGTTCACCACCGCTCCGGTATTGCAACACCCTGACCCCGACCTTCCGTATATTCTCGAAGCAGACGCCTCTTCTTATGCTTTAGGTGCAGTATTATCCCAGATCTGCCCCACCACCAACCGTTTGCATCCAGTAGCATTCCATTCTCGCAAATTCACGACTACTGAATCACATTATACGGTTACAGAAAAGGAACTGCTGGCTATTAAGGATGCACTACAGGTCTGGAGACATCACCTCTTAGGTGCCAAACATCAAACCACGGTGTATACTGACCATAAGAATCTCCAGGACCTTGCTTCATTGAAATGCACAAACAGTCGGCAGGTTAGGTGGCATCTTTTCTTTGCCGCATATGATTTCGTGGTCAAACATAGGCCCGGAGTTGGTCACGGTAAAGCCGATGCCCTGTCCCGTTCACCTGGGGGGGAGACTCTTCCTTGTTTTCCGGACACTTTGTTTGGAAAGAATCATGTAATATGTCTGTGCACACCAACTCCTTCCTTGTTGTCAACTATTCGCCAATGGGTCTCTCAGTATCCGCAATCAGTGGCAGAATGGGATCCGGTCATACAGGATGGGCTGCCCTTTGTTCAGGGAGGGAAACTCCTTCTACCCACAAGTGAGACCCGGAACCAAGCGTTGACCTGGTCCCACGACGCTGCCATCAACGGCCACCCCGGACAACTACGCACTTTGGATCTCCTTAAACGATGGTGCTGGTGGCCCACGATGAAGCGTGACGTGTGTGACTACGTCAATACCTGTGCGGTGTGTGCCCAGGGCAAATCGCGCAGGGGACGGCCCTTGGGTCTTCTCCTCCCTCTCCCCATCCCTCCACGACCTTGGCATACGGTCTCCATGGACCTGGTCACTGACCTTCCTCGCACTCAAGGGTTTGACACTGTTTGGGTCGTAGTCGACTCGTATACCAAGTTTGCACGTTTCATACCTTGTAAAGGGATTCCCTCTGCCCCAGTCTTGGCCAAACACTTCTTCAAACATGTATTTTGTCTTTTCGGATTACCCCATGTGTTAGTCTCTGATCGTGGGTCCCAGTTCACTTCCCGTTTTTGGCGGGCCCTTACCGCTCTGTTAGGCATTGATGCCCGGTTTTCCTCTTCTTATCACCCGGAGAGCGATGGTCAGACTGAAAGGGCCAACCAAACCATGGAGCAGTATCTACGTTGCCTAACGCTGCAATATCAGGACACATGGCTCAATTTATTACAGCTTGCAGAGTTTGCCTATAACAATGCTCTGCACTCGTCTACTGGTCACTCCCCTTTCTTTTCCCTCTACGGTCAACATCCACGTACCCTTCCCATTCCTGATTTTTCCTCTTCCAGCACCCCCGCAGCATCAGCTTGTGCCCGAGACATTGTATCTGTCCACGCTCAGACTTTGGTCCACTTACGCGAAGCACAGGCTTCCATGAAGGCGGCTGCTGACAGAAAGAGGGCTGTTCCGCCCGTTTACAAGGTTGGGGATAGGGTGTGGCTTTCCACTCGTCATCTACATATCCCTGGCTGCCGCAAGTTGTTGCCCCGATTTGTGGGTCCTTACAGTGTGATTAAGGTGTTGAACCCGGTGGCGTTGCGTCTGGCGGTGCCATCCGCCTGGCGGATCCACCCGGTTTTCCACGTTTCTCTCCTTAAGCCTTGCCCTGGTCCCACCCGCTTGGGTTCGCCTCCTGCTCCTGTCTCTGTCTCTTCTCCCGACGTTTATGAGGTCCGGGCTATCTTGGGTTCTCGTGTCCATAGGGGTGTCCTACAGTATTTGGTGGACTGGTTGGGTTATGGCCCTGAAGATCGGTCGTGGGTTGCTTCCCGGGATGTTCAGGCTCCCCGTTTGTTGGCCCGTTTTCATCGTGACAATCCTTCGAGCCCACGTGGTCGTGGGCCTTTGGGGGGGGGGCTCTGTCACGTCCTCCCGACATTTACCCGGCAACATCCGTTCCCATACCCAACACCCACACCAACGGGGAAGACACGGCAGGCGGGATGTACAGAGGGGTAGTACCACCTCTTTCCGCCCATTTCCATGTTGGCGTCTGCCCTGGCGCCTCATCCATGCCCGACGGCACCGTGGTCGCCGGCTCTAGCTCCCGCGTACGGGAGCGATCACGTGACTAATCACGGGATCGTCTGTAGCCAACGCTGGCGTCCACTTTTGACAACCAATCATGGATGGCGTCCAACCTCACGTGACGCTCCTGTATGTCATGTGATCAGTCATGTGATTATGACTTCCTTTAAAAGGAACCGAGGAGAAACACTCAGTGCTTCACAGCTGTTTCAACCAGAGACCTGTTCGGCTTTACTCCTCGTTCATCTTGCTTCTTTTCTGGATCTTGACCACGGAACGTTATTGGATTTGATATTGGATCACCCTTTGGCTTTGACGTATTCTTCTGGATCATTGGAACTCTTGACCTACGTCTGAACTTGGGTTTCTGCTCTGGATTATCCTTCTGTTTTGGCGAACTTTTGAACTACAAACTTTTGACTATCACGTTCTGGCTTCAGGTGTGAGTTGGAGGAACTGCAGTACTTTCCAGCCTGCTGTTGGTCTTCCCTCGTTGTCCATTCAGGTTTCCCACCTTTTCCATCATCCCCTGGGTAAGCTGTGTTGGTTATTCTTGATTGCTTACACTGCCATTATAGATCAAAGCATATCTGATTCTAACCTTTGCCTTACAGCACTCAGGGGTCCTTCCGGTGTTCCCGGTATCCAACAGACGACGCCACTCATCACCTGTGGCCTCAAAGATTGCTAGGGCAGTATACTTTATCTGCTCGAGCGATACTTGGGGACGGAGGTATTCTATAGCTGCACGACCATCAAGGTGGAACACCAGGATCAGAATACAACGGCACAATATATGTATATATATATTGCAGACATATATATATATTGCAGACATATATATATATATATATATATATATATATATATATATATATATATATATATATATATATGTGTCTGCAACTTGACGCTTTAGCCTAATGTGTGCCGTTGAACCGAAGCAAGACTCCAGTTCCCAGAATAAAATAATAATACAATTGTTGGGAATGAATTAGGTGCTTGAAAAGAGGTGGGTGTCGGCAGCCAATACTGTGTTGTCCAGTTAGTAAGACTTCTTGTAATCTGGAGTTGCGCATTTTCCAGTCCTGCTAAGCAACCTGGTTATCAGGTGTATGTGGTCCCATTGCTAATAAATTGGAAGGGGACCGAAACTGCATCTCGCAGAATACGCTTTTTGTTTCTCGACTGGAAAATCAGTGGTGAATTACATCTAGTTTTCCGGCCAACCTAGTTGTCAGGGGTCAGATTCTCAAATATCCCTGCGGAATAAACGGAATATAGCAAAGGGTTTGGGCCCCCCATCTCTTATCGTTAAAGGATGTTTTCACTAGGGTGGAAACGGAGCAGGCTGTTTTGTTTCTTATGTTTGCTGCTTAACATGGAAAGATTACAAACACATATTTTTTGTTATATAGCAACCATGGTACAGGTTCATCTGTTCTTGCCCTAGTGCAGATGCATATTGGGTAGTACGGGTTGGCACTGGCCCGGTTTGCTCGATTCCTTATTTTTTAAGCTTTTTCTCATTTTCAGCACTGGTGCATATGTTGGATAATCTGGCACGAGTATGGAACTGTTCACATTCTGGCACGTCATGTTTCTTTGCACATAGTCTGCGTCGCATCCATTATTATTATTATTATTATTATTTATCTAGACAGGATGTGAATATTAGCCAGTGCCACATTTAGATACAATTGTGAATATTAGCCTACGTCACATTTAGATAGAATTGTGACTATTATCCTGCGTCACATCTAGCTGGAAATGCATAGATAGTCACGCGCCACATCTAGAAAGAATTTGGGAATGAGCATGCATCACATCCAGATAGCGATGCCGATGCCACTAGCCCACCAACTAAAAATCTCACCCTTCTGCATACGCCTCTCTAACAAAAGCACACCAAACTGCAGGAAGTTCACTTCACTGTAACAAAACCTTGCATGACAGAACACAGCGGCTACCAACCGAAAACCGCTAACAGTGCCAACCGAACTGCTGCCAACAGCAAATCGCTGATCTCTTGCACTTTTCCTGCTCAGTCCTACTAACTGACCCCACCCCCCTTTATTTTTCAGATCTGCCAGGTGACCACTCTGGTGGTGATGGCAGTGCACGGTACAAATGTCCTTTAACATTAACAAGCAGTGCTGAGCTCCCACAGCGACGTGCACGCTCCAAACGTATGCAATAATGGCAATATTTAGAACCATCGCATTGCACATCCCAGTTCCATCACAGGGGACCGCTAATCACAGCATTCCCTCACCCAATCACAACCATGCCCAAGAGAGTCTAGGCAAAGCTTGGTAGAGCATAGAATTTCACAATTAGGTAAGAAGTGGAATTGCGCTACTTTGGATGGAAAACTTATTCTGTGACCTACTGGTCACATACATCTGCAACTGGTGCTGAACCCACACTCCTGTACATTCCATTGTATCACCCCTGTTGCTTTATACCAGCTAGCCTGAAAATGAGATGGCCACAAAATACAATTTTCCGCCTAGCTTGTCCAGTTCTCTGCCTGCTTCGCCATCCATTCTGCTTAGTCTCGTACTCTCCTTCTTCTTACATAATGAATACAAGATATGTACACAAAGTACAGATCTGCTGCAATACCATCCACCGTATTTAGCCTCCAGAGCTCACTTGGCTCTTCTTGTGATTGCCTTGTATAACAGCACAAACATGAGGTGGCCAAACTGTTTTCAGAGCCTTTTTTATCGTATCTATTGGTGTTCATTCATGGAGCTAACCTTTTATTGACACTCATCCAGGGCATGCAAAGTCTACTTACCCATTCAAGTAGGCTTTATGAAGGGCAAATACCATTTTCAGGGGACGTTTGAAACTTTTATTTAATATTTACTTTGCCTTCAAAACGTTTCACTGTGCATGTCGGCCTCTGGGTGGCAGCTGCATGCCAAACATAGTGGGTTTTTGGTGACTTGCACCATTTTTCAGAATGTGCATTTACATTTTTTTTTGTCATCCGTTGCCATGGGTCGAGTGCATTTCCCTTAGGCTGAGTAGGTGAACTTAGTTACTAGACCCGCAGGTCTAGCAGAATTTGAAAGGCCAGACTCTGTAATGTCTTACTCCAGCGGTACACAAATGCTGTATTGTTACTTGTTTTATAGCTTGTGTACTAACAACGTCTAGTGACATTTAATGGATTGGTGTACCATTGCTTATCAAATGGGTTTTTGCTAATCAGAAAATGTTAATTAGTAAACTCTAGCAATCAATTTTTGAAAACTAATTTATGCATTGAATCGTAGCACGAAACATTCAAATAAATCAAAATCACACAATGAGACGCGGGAGCCCGGGTCATACGATCTGCTTTCTTTTATTGTCGGCGCCGAACTGCCGTCGGAGGCGGTAGCCCCGCCTCTTCCTCTTCTCGTGGCTACGCCACAATATTTGCACAAACAAGAAGAACGGACACAAACAATAACGGTGAACAACGTGTCCATAGAAATAGGACACAACATCTCCCCCCCACTTAAATGAGGAGCGCACGTTATTTCATTTCTTCTATCCACCTAGTGGGTCGGCGAATGGTCCTTTTGGACGGGCTTCTCCGTGGTGTTCTCTCCCAACGCACGGGTGTGTCGCTGTCGCTGGCGTCCGCATCTCGTACTTCCATCTGGTACTCTGACTCCAAATCTGATGACTCATAGTCAGTCCTCGAGCGATCAGTGATCTGCTCGGAGTGTCCCTCAAAGTTCTTGAAAAATGATGAGTTTCTCGTAATGGTCCCTTTGGGACTGGCTGCTGTTATCATGGAGCCGTTGACGTGCGTCACTTCTAACGGTTCAGGTCTGAACGCCGGGGTGTCCTTGGTGTTTTGTTCTTGCCTAACTAACACCACGTCGCCCACTTGAATGTGACAAGGCTTGGCCTGTCTCTTTTGATGGCGTCACCAACGGCGGTTGGCCACGGTTGGGCATGGGGATTGTGGGGCAGTTGCGTTCGTATGATGCGCCCGAACATTAACGTGGACAGACACACCCCTGTGGTGCTGTGTGGAGTGTTCCGGTATTCACGTAGGAGGGTGCAGATGGCCTGCATGAATGAACGATTTGTGATAGAGCATACTTGGAGGGTTCTCTTGAGAGAGCTCATGAACTTCTCAGCCATTCCGTTTGCTTGTGGCCACAGTGGTGTGATTGTTCTATGCTGGAAGCCAAGGTGTTCCGCAAACATTGCAAAGTCATGACCACTGAATGGTGGGCCATTGTCTGACTTTACTATTGATGGTATGCCATAATCAGCAAAGGTCTTGTCCAAGGCAGGTATGACAGCTTGGGCACTTGTTGAGTGAATGAGATGTACCTCCAGGAACCGTGACATTTCGTCCACAATTACCAGCACATATTTCCCGTTTGCCAGGGGTCCAAACATGTCTACGGCCACTCGGTCCCACACTTGCGGAGGCATCTCTGACGGTTGGAGGGGTGCTGGGAATGTTCGGGGCCCCACCGCTTGGCAGGTGAGGCAGTTACCTAGGATCTGTTCCACTTGTTCATCCAGTTTCGGGAACCAGACCTTTGTTCTCAGTTGTCTCTTGGTGGACACTATTCCGCGGTGGCCAGCGTGAGCTATGTCCAATATTTGTTTCTGCAGGCTGGTCGGGATTACAATTCGGTTCTCTTTGAGAAGCAAACCTTCTGGAGACACGGATAATGTGTGACGTATCAGTTTGAAAACACGAAGTTGAGCCTTTTCTGCTTCTGTCAGTTCTTTGACATGCCACCGGCCCGTTCGCAGACACTCTTTTATAATGGGCATCAGCTTGTCTGCAGATGTGGCATCCACAAGTTGAGCAATGGAGACATGCTTTGGGAGTGCATTGTTGACTAAGAAGTTGATGTATTGGTTTGCTTTTGTGGACTGTCGTTCCACTTGAGCTGGTAGTGGGTATCTGGAGAGAAAATCAGCAGGGTTGTTCTCTTTCCCTGGGCGATGTATGATATTGAAAGAAGATTCTTGTAGACGCAGACCCCATCTGGCAATTCGGGGTGGCATTTTGGCAGTGGGTTTGCCATATATCGTGGTCAGCGCTTGGTGATCGGTCACGACGGTGAATGGGCGGCCATATAAGAAGAGATGGTAGTGCTCACACGCCCATACAACTGCGAGACTTTCCTTTTCAGGTTGCGAGTACGCGCATTCTGCCTTTGACAGACTCCGACTGGCATAGGCGCGTTACAAATGTGTATAGGCGCGTTACAAATACCATATCATATCATATCATATCATAGGCTACTATACGCTTGAGTGAATTGGGTGGTGCTCCCGGTCTGGATTGAGCTAAAATGGCACCCAGGCCTACGGGACTGGCGTCCACTGTGAGTTCCGTGTCGTAATCAGGGTCGTAGTAGGCCATGCACGCCGCTGATGATATGCGTCGTTTGATTTCCTGGAATGCCTTTTCGCATTCTATTGTCCATTCAAATTCCTGGTCTTTGCCGGTGAGAACCCTTAACGGGGTGCTCACTGACGCAAAGTCTTGAATATATCTCGTGCAATAACTTGCCATGCCCAGAAATGATCGTATGCCCGATGATGAAGTGGGAGTGGGGGCATCCACCAGGGCTTGTACCTTCTCTGGAGGTTGGCATTTTCTAGCGCCATGCAGACCCTTCTTAGTGTGTCATCGTGGCTTTCTTGGGAAGTGCCGAAAATGAGAATATCATCACTGTAATTCAAGCAGTGTGGAATGTGTTTGATTATTTGATGTATTTCATTCTGAAAAATCTCGGCCGCGGATGACACTCCGAAACTTAGTCTCTTGTACCTGAAGAGTCCTAAATGGGTTGAGAAAGTGGTTATATATCGTGATGACGGGTGAAGTTCAAGTTGATGGTAGCCTTTATTCAGGTCGAGCTTCGAGAAGATGGTGGCCCCATGTAGGAGGTGTATCATGTCAGTCATGCGTGGAGCCAGATGT
The DNA here is from genome assembly GCF_040938575.1 of Ambystoma mexicanum. Lineage (NCBI taxonomy): Eukaryota > Metazoa > Chordata > Amphibia > Caudata > Ambystomatidae > Ambystoma > Ambystoma mexicanum. The sequence goes on from NC_090937.1 coordinate 59,585,870, forward strand.
CGCTCTCTTTCAATGGCTACATTTGGAGCACGCATGTCTACGCAGATGCGTATCTTGGAGGTGCCATCTTTCTTGGGTACCGGGACTATTGGTGAAACCCATGGAGTCGGGCCTGACGCTGGTTCGATTATGCCTTGTTGGAGTAGTGAGTGAATTTCATCTTCTACTTGCCGTTGTATATTGAGGGGAATGCCCCGATAATGTTGAGCAATGGGTTTTACTTGCTGATTGATGTGTAGTTTGATTTGCTTATCCTTTAAGCACCCTAGTCCTTTGAAGAGTGACGGAAATATCTTTTGTATCATGTCTTTGGCGCTGGAGGTGTATGCAGACATGATCTGATACATGATGCTAATTAGACCCATTTGTATCGCTGTACGGAAGCTTAGGATGCTTCCTCCCGGAACTTCACCTTTGATTACATATATTTTTACTTTCTGGCTCTGCTCCTTGTAGTGACAGTGTGCGTTGAACATTCCTATGCAGTCTAGCGGTCTGTTGGACCCGTAGGGGTATATTAGCGTGTCGGCTTTCCTTAAGTCTTTCTTGATTTTCAACGATTTGTATATTATGTCATTGATGACATTCACAGTGGCGCCTGTGTCGATCAGAAATTCTAGGTTTTGGCCATTCAATTGGAGTAGCAGGGTCGAACTGTATTCAGCCGCTGTGGCATTTCCGATGGCATGTACGTATGCTCGTTTTCTTTCTCCACTGGATGAAGATGACCTGGTTGTCTGTCTGTCCTGAGGCGAATCATCCACATATCTGATCCTCTGTCTTGTTCTGCGGTGCGGGGAGTGATGTCTGCTCTCTCGGTGGTTAGACGTTTCTCTCTCTCTCCTTTCTTCACGCCTCCTCGAGGATGGCGCGTATTCCTTGGCTGAGCTGTGAGAGCGCCTCCTCCCATGCGTGGGGCCTCGATGTGAGTATTTGCGCGGGCTTTCCCGCCTGGAGCGTCCACCTTCTTATCTCCCGGCTTCCCTTGTGCTTCCTGAGCCTTGGAGGAATTTGATGTTCTTGCAGACGGACTGGAAGTGGTTTTCCCCCCCGCATTTATCACATTGATGTCCGATCGCAGGGCATGGGCCTACATGGGGAAAACGGAAACCACATCGATAGCATTTCTTTTGTTCTGACGGGCCAACAGGCGTGCGGATGGGGCAGAGAGAGGCTGACTTGGCATTTTGCGTGATGGAGATATTGCCTAGAGACTCAGTTTGTAGGGTTAGTGCAGCGTCTGCTCTTGCAATTTGAAGGATCTCTTCCAGCGTGCTGCTCTTTTGTAGCAATTTTCTGCGAAAGTCAGGGGAACCGCACCCTGCGATGGCTTGTGATTTTAGTGCCTCTTCAGTGGAATATTTGTCAAAGTCGCAGTACTTGGCTCTTTTCCTTAGCCTCATGATAAAATTATCCATGCTTTCATCTTTGTCTTGCGTCGTTGTGTGGAACACATGTCTCTCGTAGTCGACATTCCGTAAGGGTGCGAAATATGCATTTAATGAGTCAATTATGCCTTGAAAGGAGTTAGTGTTGGCCTCAGGCATTTCGAACACGATGTCCCGCACCACGGGACCCAGGGAGTGAAGCAGGATGCCTCTCAGACGGCGTTCTTCTCTCACACCCGAGGCATCGATGTAAATGTGGAGTTCTTTTAGCCAGCGAGCCCATCTGGGTGCCAGGCTGTTGGTATCAGTCATGTCAAAGTGAGGGACTGCTTGTAGCTGCAGAGATTCAGAGGAATTGTCCTCTCCATTACTGGCTGTTCTCGGAGTGGAGCTGGCTTGGGGGCTCTGTAGGCCGCTGTCAGTATTGTCTGCCGACATGTTGGTAGATATGGCTGGGCTGCGCTGCTCGTGACTATGTGCGGTGGAGCTGCGCTGCTGTGGCACTCTACTCACTGGAGTGGCGTGTGCTGAGGGTCCACCTCCACTTCCTTCATCAGCAGGGCCTCGCCGGCTGAACGTAGGGGCTAGCGGTGACCTGGTCTGCATGGGGCGTCATGAACAGCAGGCGGCCCTTATTTACTGTGCTGCGTAGCTTCCCTCCTGCTGCATGTGTGAGTTGGCGGGAGCTTTTCCTCCACCGCCACTACTGCATGGCGTGGCGCCGACGAAACAAAATGATGTGCTGTAGTGCCTGAGGCTGCGGCGTTACTTCGCGGCCCACACGCGACGCTGGAGCTGCTTGCGGGTGGGCGTGGGCGGGTCGATGATGTGCTGCAGTGCCGGAGGCTGCAGCGTTACTTCGCGGCCCACACGCGACGCTGGAGCAGCCTGCGGGTGGGCGTGGGCGGGTCGATGATGTGCCGCAGTGCCTGAGGCTGCGGCGTTACTTCGCGGCCCACACGCGACGCTGGGACTGCTTGCGGGCGGGCGTGGGTGAGTCGTCCTCGTCGCCAATGTTGAGTTCCAACGATGTTCGGAACTTATCGTAGCACGAAACATTCAAATAAATCAAAATCACACAATGAGACGCGGGAGCCCGGGTCATACGATCTGCTTTCTTTTATTGTCGGCGCCGAACTGCCGTCGGAGGCGGTAGCCCCGCCTCTTCCTCTTCTCGTGGCTACGCCACAACATTTTCACAAACAAGAAGAACGGACACAAACAATAACGGTGAACAACGTGTCCATAGAAATAGGACACAACAGGGTTTCTACTCGCTTACCCCATCCTGTGACTCATTTGACTTTATGGGAAGTTCAAGGAGCAACGGCACAATATATGTGTATATATATTGCAGACATATATATATATTGCAGACATATATATATATATATATATGTGTCTGCAACTTGACGCTTTAGCCTAATGTGTGCCGTTGAACCGAAGCAAGACTCCAGCTCCTAGAATAAAATAATAATACAATTGTTGAGAATGAATTAGGTGCTTGAAAAGAGGTGGGTGTCGGCAGCCAATACTGTGTTGTCCAGTTAGTAAGACTTCTTGTAATCTGGAGTTGCGCATTTTCCAGTCCTGCTAAGCAACCTGGTTATCAGGTGTATGTGGTCCCATTGCTAATAAATTGGAAGGGGACCGAAACTGCATCTCGCAGAATACGCTTTTTGTTTCTCGACTGGAAAATCAGTGGTGAATTACATCTAGTTTTCCGGCCAACCTAGTTGTCAGGGGTCAGATTCTCAAATATCCCTGCGGAATAAACGGAATATAGCAAAGGGTTTGGGCCCCCCATCTCTTATCGTTAAAGGATGTTTTCACTAGGGTGGAAACGGAGCAGGCTGTTTTGTTTCTTATGTTTGCTGCTTAACATGGAAAGATTACAAACACATATTTTTTGTTATATAGCAACCATGGTACAGGTTCATCTGTTCTTGCCCTAGTGCAGATGCATATTGGGTAGTACGGGTTGGCACTGGCCCGGTTTGCTCGATTCCTTATTTTTTAAGCTTTTTCTCATTTTCAGCACTGGTGCATATGTTGGATAATCTGGCACGAGTATGGAACTGTTCACATTCTGGCACGTCATGTTTCTTTGCACATAGTCTGCGTCGCATCCATTATTATTATTATTATTATTATTTATCTAGACAGGATGTGAATATTAGCCAGTGCCACATTTAGATACAATTGTGAATATTAGCCTACGTCACATTTAGATAGAATTGTGACTATTATCCTGCGTCACATCTAGCTGGAAATGCATAGATAGTCACGCGCCACATCTAGAAAGAATTTGGGAATGAGCATGCATCACATCCAGATAGCGATGCCGATGCCACTAGCCCACCAACTAAAAATCTCACCCTTCTGCATACGCCTCTCTAACAAAAGCACACCAAACTGCAGGAAGTTCACTTCACTGTAACAAAACCTTGCATGACAGAACACAGCGGCTACCAACCGAAAACCGCTAACAGTGCCAACCGAACTGCTGCCAACAGCAAATCGCTGATCTCTTGCACTTTTCCTGCTCAGTCCTACTAACTGACCCCACCCCCCTTTATTTTTCAGATCTGCCAGGTGACCACTCTGGTGGTGATGGCAGTGCACGGTACAAATGTCCTTTAACATTAACAAGCAGTGCTGAGCTCCCACAGCGACGTGCACGCTCCAAACGTATGCAATAATGGCAATATTTAGAACCATCGCATTGCACATCCCAGTTCCATCACAGGGGACCGCTAATCACAGCATTCCCTCACCCAATCACAACCATGCCCAAGAGAGTCTAGGCAAAGCTTGGTAGAGCATAGAATTTCACAATTAGGTAAGAAGTGGAATTGCGCTACTTTGGATGGAAAACTTATTCTGTGACCTACTGGTCACATACATCTGCAACTGGTGCTGAACCCACACTCCTGTACATTCCATTGTATCACCCCTGTTGCTTTATACCAGCTAGCCTGAAAATGAGATGGCCACAAAATACAATTTTCCGCCTAGCTTGTCCAGTTCTCTGCCTGCTTCGCCATCCATTCTGCTTAGTCTCGTACTCTCCTTCTTCTTACATAATGAATACAAGATATGTACACAAAGTACAGATCTGCTGCAATACCATCCACCGTATTTAGCCTCCAGAGCTCACTTGGCTCTTCTTGTGATTGCCTTGTATAACAGCACAAACATGAGGTGGCCAAACTGTTTTCAGAGCCTTTTTTATCGTATCTATTGGTGTTCATTCATGGAGCTAACCTTTTATTGACACTCATCCAGGGCATGCAAAGTCTACTTACCCATTCAAGTAGGCTTTATGAAGGGCAAATACCATTTTCAGGGGACGTTTGAAACTTTTATTTAATATTTACTTTGCCTTCAAAACGTTTCACTGTGCATGTCGGCCTCTGGGTGGCAGCTGCATGCCAAACATAGTGGGTTTTTGGTGACTTGCACCATTTTTCAGAATGTGCATTTACATTTTTTTTTGTCATCCGTTGCCATGGGTCGAGTGCATTTCCCTTAGGCTGAGTAGGTGAACTTAGTTACTAGACCCGCAGGTCTAGCAGAATTTGAAAGGCCAGACTCTGTAATGTCTTACTCCAGCGGTACACAAATGCTGTATTGTTACTTGTTTTATAGCTTGTGTACTAACAACGTCTAGTGACATTTAATGGATTGGTGTACCATTGCTTATCAAATGGGTTTTTGCTAATCAGAAAATGTTAATTAGTAAACTCTAGCAATCAATTTTTGAAAACTAATTTATGCATTGAATCGTAGCACGAAACATTCAAATAAATCAAAATCACACAATGAGACGCGGGAGCCCGGGTCATACGATCTGCTTTCTTTTATTGTCGGCGCCGAACTGCCGTCGGAGGCGGTAGCCCCGCCTCTTCCTCTTCTCGTGGCTACGCCACAATATTTTCACAAACAAGAAGAACGGACACAAACAATAACGGTGAACAACGTGTCCATAGAAATAGGACACAACATCTCCCCCCCACTTAAATGAGGAGCGCACGTTATTTCATTTCTTCTATCCACCTAGTGGGTCGGCGAATGGTCCTTTTGGACGGGCTTCTCCGTGGTGTTCTCTCCCAACGCACGGGTGTGTCGCTGTCGCTGGCGTCCGCATCTCGTACTTCCATCTGGTACTCTGACTCCAAATCTGATGACTCATAGTCAGTCCTCGAGCGATCAGTGATCTGCTCGGAGTGTCCCTCAAAGTTCTTGAAAAATGATGAGTTTCTCGTAATGGTCCCTTTGGGACTGGCTGCTGTTATCATGGAGCCGTTGACGTGCGTCACTTCTAACGGTTCAGGTCTGAACGCCGGGGTGTCCTTGGTGTTTTGTTCTTGCCTAACTAACACCACGTCGCCCACTTGAATGTGACAAGGCTTGGCCTGTCTCTTTTGATGGCGTCACCAACGGCGGTTGGCCACGGTTGGGCATGGGGATTGTGGGGCAGTTGCGTTCGTATGATGCGCCCGAACATTAACGTGGACAGACACACCCCTGTGGTGCTGTGTGGAGTGTTCCGGTATTCACGTAGGAGGGTGCAGATGGCCTGCATGAATGAACGATTTGTGATAGAGCATACTTGGAGGGTTCTCTTGAGAGAGCTCATGAACTTCTCAGCCATTCCGTTTGCTTGTGGCCACAGTGGTGTGATTGTTCTATGCTGGAAGCCAAGGTGTTCCGCAAACATTGCAAAGTCATGACCACTGAATGGTGGGCCATTGTCTGACTTTACTATTGATGGTATGCCATAATCAGCAAAGGTCTTGTCCAAGGCAGGTATGACAGCTTGGGCACTTGTTGAGTGAATGAGATGTACCTCCAGGAACCGTGACATTTCGTCCACAATTACCAGCACATATTTCCCGTTTGCCAGGGGTCCAAACATGTCTACGGCCACTCGGTCCCACACTTGCGGAGGCATCTCTGACGTTTGGAGGGGTGCTGGGAATGTTCGGGGCCCCACCGCTTGGCAGGTGAGGCAGTTACCTAGGATCTGTTCCACTTGTTCATCCAGTTTCGGGAACCAGACCTTTGTTCTCAGTTGTCTCTTGGTGGACACTATTCCGCGGTGGCCAGCGTGAGCTATGTCCAATATTTGTTTCTGCAGGCTGGTCGGGATTACAATTCGGTTCTCTTTGAGAAGCAAACCTTCTGGAGACACGGATAATGTGTGACGTATCAGTTTGAAAACACGAAGTTGAGCCTTTTCTGCTTCTGTCAGTTCTTTGACATGCCACCGGCCCGTTCGCAGACACTCTTTTATAATGGGCATCAGCTTGTCTGCAGATGTGGCATCCACAAGTTGAGCAATGGAGACATGCTTTGGGAGTGCATTGTTGACTAAGAAGTTGATGTATTGGTTTGCTTTTGTGGACTGTCGTTCCACTTGAGCTGGTAGTGGGTATCTGGAGAGAAAATCAGCAGGGTTGTTCTCTTTCCCTGGGCGATGTATGATATTGAAAGAAGATTCTTGTAGACGCAGACCCCATCTGGCAATTCGGGGTGGCATTTTGGCAGTGGGTTTGCCATATATCGTGGTCAGCGCTTGGTGATCGGTCACGACGGTGAATGGGCGGCCATATAAGAAGAGATGGTAGTGCTCACACGCCCATACAACTGCGAGACTTTCCTTTTCAGGTTGCGAGTACGCGCATTCTGCCTTTGACAGACTCCGACTGGCATAGGCGCGTTACAAATGTGTATAGGCGCGTTACAAATACCATATCATATCATATCATATCATAGGCTACTATACGCTTGAGTGAATTGGGTGGTGCTCCCGGTCTGGATTGAGCTAAAATGGCACCCAGGCCTACGGGACTGGCGTCCACTGTGAGTTCCGTGTCGTAATCAGGGTCGTAGTAGGCCATGCACGCCGCTGATGATATGCGTCGTTTGATTTCCTGGAATGCCTTTTCGCATTCTATTGTCCATTCAAATTCCTGGTCTTTGCCGGTGAGAACCCTTAACGGGGTGCTCACTGACGCAAAGTCTTGAATATATCTCGTGCAATAACTTGCCATGCCCAGAAATGATCGTATGCCCGATGATGAAGTGGGAGTGGGGGCATCCACCAGGGCTTGTACCTTCTCTGGAGGTTGGCATTTTCTAGCGCCATGCAGACCCTTCTTAGTGTGTCATCGTGGCTTTCTTGGGAAGTGCCGAAAATGAGAATATCATCACTGTAATTCAAGCAGTGTGGAATGTGTTTGATTATTTGATGTATTTCATTCTGAAAAATCTCGGCCGCGGATGACACTCCGAAACTTAGTCTCTTGTACCTGAAGAGTCCTAAATGGGTTGAGAAAGTGGTTATATATCGTGATGACGGGTGAAGTTCAAGTTGATGGTAGCCTTTATTCAGGTCGAGCTTCGAGAAGATGGTGGCCCCATGTAGGAGGTGTATCATGTCAGTCATGCGTGGAGCCAGATGTCGCTCTCTTTCAATGGCTACATTTGGAGCACGCATGTCTACGCAGATGCGTATCTTGGAGGTGCCATCTTTCTTGGGTACCGGGACTATTGGTGAAACCCATGGAGTCGGGCCTGACGCTGGTTCGATTATGCCTTGTTGGAGTAGTGAGTGAATTTCATCTTCTACTTGCCGTTGTATATTGAGGGGAATGCCCCGATAATGTTGAGCAATGGGTTTTACTTGCTGATTGATGTGTAGTTTGATTTGCTTATCCTTTAAGCACCCTAGTCCTTTGAAGAGTGACGGAAATATCTTTTGTATCATGTCTTTGGCGCTGGAGGTGTATGCAGACATGATCTGATACATGATGCTAATTAGACCCATTTGTATCGCTGTACGGAAGCTTAGGATGCTTCCTCCCGGAACTTCACCTTTGATTACATATATTTTTACTTTCTGGCTCTGCTCCTTGTAGTGACAGTGTGCGTTGAACATTCCTATGCAGTCTAGCGGTCTGTTGGACCCGTAGGGGTATATTAGCGTGTCGGCTTTCCTTAAGTCTTTCTTGATTTTCAACGATTTGTATATTATGTCATTGATGACATTCACAGTGGCGCCTGTGTCGATCAGAAATTCTAGGTTTTGGCCATTCAATTGGAGTAGCAGGGTCGAACTGTATTCAGCCGCTGTGGCATTTCCGATGGCATGTACGTATGCTCGTTTTCTTTCTCCACTGGATGAAGATGACCTGGTTGTCTGTCTGTCCTGAGGCGAATCATCCACATATCTGATCCTCTGTCTTGTTCTGCGGTGCGGGGAGTGATGTCTGCTCTCTCGGTGGTTAGACGTTTCTCTCTCTCTCCTTTCTTCACGCCTCCTCGAGGATGGCGCGTATTCCTTGGCTGAGCTGTGAGAGCGCCTCCTCCCATGCGTGGGGCCTCGATGTGAGTATTTGCGCGGGCTTTCCCGCCTGGAGCGTCCACCTTCTTATCTCCCGGCTTCCCTTGTGCTTCCTGAGCCTTGGAGGAATTTGATGTTCTTGCAGACGGACTGGAAGTGGTTTTCCCCCCCGCATTTATCACATTGATGTCCGATCGCAGGGCATGGGCCTACATGGGGAAAACGGAAACCACATCGATAGCATTTCTTTTGTTCTGACGGGCCAACAGGCGTGCGGATGGGGCAGAGAGAGGCTGACTTGGCATTTTGCGTGATGGAGATATTGCCTAGAGACTCAGTTTGTAGGGTTAGTGCAGCGTCTGCTCTTGCAATTTGAAGGATCTCTTCCAGCGTGCTGCTCTTTTGTAGCAATTTTCTGCGAAAGTCAGGGGAACCGCACCCTGCGATGGCTTGTGATTTTAGTGCCTCTTCAGTGGAATATTTGTCAAAGTCGCAGTACTTGGCTCTTTTCCTTAGCCTCATGATAAAATTATCCATGCTTTCATCTTTGTCTTGCGTCGTTGTGTGGAACACATGTCTCTCGTAGTCGACATTCCGTAAGGGTGCGAAATATGCATTTAATGAGTCAATTATGCCTTGAAAGGAGTTAGTGTTGGCCTCAGGCATTTCGAACACGATGTCCCGCACCACGGGACCCAGGGAGTGAAGCAGGATGCCTCTCAGACGGCGTTCTTCTCTCACACCCGAGGCATCGATGTAAATGTGGAGTTCTTTTAGCCAGCGAGCCCATCTGGGTGCCAGGCTGTTGGTATCAGTCATGTCAAAGTGAGGGACTGCTTGTAGCTGCAGAGATTCAGAGGAATTGTCCTCTCCATTACTGGCTGTTCTCGGAGTGGAGCTGGCTTGGGGGCTCTGTAGGCCGCTGTCAGTATTGTCTGCCGACATGTTGGTAGATATGGCTGGGCTGCGCTGCTCGTGACTATGTGCGGTGGAGCTGCGCTGCTGTGGCACTCTACTCACTGGAGTGGCGTGTGCTGAGGGTCCACCTCCACTTCCTTCATCAGCAGGGCCTCGCCGGCTGAACGTAGGGGCTAGCGGTGACCTGGTCTGCATGGGGCGTCATGAACAGCAGGCGGCCCTTATTTACTGTGCTGCGTAGCTTCCCTCCTGCTGCATGTGTGAGTTGGCGGGAGCTTTTCCTCCACCGCCACTACTGCATGGCGTGGCGCCGACGAAACAAAATGATGTGCTGTAGTGCCTGAGGCTGCGGCGTTACTTCGCGGCCCACACGCGACGCTGGAGCTGCTTGCGGGTGGGCGTGGGCGGGTCGATGATGTGCTGCAGTGCCGGAGGCTGCAGCGTTACTTCGCGGCCCACACGCGACGCTGGAGCAGCCTGCGGGTGGGCGTGGGCGGGTCGATGATGTGCCGCAGTGCCTGAGGCTGCGGCGTTACTTCGCGGCCCACACGCGACGCTGGGACTGCTTGCGGGCGGGCGTGGGTGAGTCGTCCTCGTCGCCAATGTTGAGTTCCAACGATGTTCGGAACTTATCGTAGCACGAAACATTCAAATAAATCAAAATCACACAATGAGACGCGGGAGCCCGGGTCATACGATCTGCTTTCTTTTATTGTCGGCGCCGAACTGCCGTCGGAGGCGGTAGCCCCGCCTCTTCCTCTTCTCGTGGCTACGCCACAACATTTTCACAAACAAGAAGAACGGACACAAACAATAACGGTGAACAACGTGTCCATAGAAATAGGACACAACAGGGTTTCTACTCGCTTACCCCATCCTGTGACTCATTTGACTTTATGGGAAGTTCAAGGAGCAACGGCACAATATATGTGTATATATATTGCAGACATATATATATATTGCAGACATATATATATATATATATATGTGTCTGCAACTTGACGCTTTAGCCTAATGTGTGCCGTTGAACCGAAGCAAGACTCCAGCTCCTAGAATAAAATAATAATACAATTGTTGAGAATGAATTAGGTGCTTGAAAAGAGGTGGGTGTCGGCAGCCAATACTGTGTTGTCCAGTTAGTAAGACTTCTTGTAATCTGGAGTTGCGCATTTTCCAGTCCTGCTAAGCAACCTGGTTATCAGGTGTATGTGGTCCCATTGCTAATAAATTGGAAGGGGACCGAAACTGCATCTCGCAGAATACGCTTTTTGTTTCTCGACTGGAAAATCAGTGGTGAATTACATCTAGTTTTCCGGCCAACCTAGTTGTCAGGGGTCAGATTCTCAAATATCCCTGCTGCAAAAAAAGAGCAAATTAATGCAATGTTCCCGCTTAAAACGGAATATAGCAAAGGGTTTGGGCCCCCCATCTCTTATCGTTAAAGGATGTTTTCACTAGGGTGGAAACGGAGCAGGCTGTTTTGTTTCTTATGTTTGCTGCTTAACATGGAAAGATTACAAACACATATTTTTTGTTATATAGCAACCATGGTACAGGTTCATCTGTTCTTGCCCTAGTGCAGATGCATATTGGGTAGTACGGGTTGGCACTGGCCCGGTTTGCTCGATTCCTTATTTTTTAAGCTTTTTCTCATTTTCAGCACTGGTGCATATGTTGGATAATCTGGCACGAGTATGGAACTGTTCACATTCTGGCACGTCATGTTTCTTTGCACATAGTCTGCGTCGCATCCATTATTATTATTATTATTATTATTTATCTAGACAGGATGTGAATATTAGCCAGTGCCACATTTAGATACAATTGTGAATATTAGCCTACGTCACATTTAGATAGAATTGTGACTATTATCCTGCGTCACATCTAGCTGGAAATGCATAGATAGTCACGCGCCACATCTAGAAAGAATTTGGGAATGAGCATGCATCACATCCAGATAGCGATGCCGATGCCACTAGCCCACCAACTAAAAATCTCACCCTTCTGCATACGCCTCTCTAACAAAAGCACACCAAACTGCAGGAAGTTCACTTCACTGTAACAAAACCTTGCATGACAGAACACAGCGGCTACCAACCGAAAACCGCTAACAGTGCCAACCGAACTGCTGCCAACAGCAAATCGCTGATCTCTTGCACTTTTCCTGCTCAGTCCTACTAACTGACCCCACCCCCCTTTATTTTTCAGATCTGCCAGGTGACCACTCTGGTGGTGATGGCAGTGCACGGTACAAATGTCCTTTAACATTAACAAGCAGTGCTGAGCTCCCACAGCGACGTGCACGCTCCAAACGTATGCAATAATGGCAATATTTAGAACCATCGCATTGCACATCCCAGTTCCATCACAGGGGACCGCTAATCACAGCATTCCCTCACCCAATCACAACCATGCCCAAGAGAGTCTAGGCAAAGCTTGGTAGAGCATAGAATTTCACAATTAGGTAAGAAGTGGAATTGCGCTACTTTGGATGGAAAACTTATTCTGTGACCTACTGGTCACATACATCTGCAACTGGTGCTGAACCCACACTCCTGTACATTCCATTGTATCACCCCTGTTGCTTTATACCAGCTAGCCTGAAAATGAGATGGCCACAAAATACAATTTTCCGCCTAGCTTGTCCAGTTCTCTGCCTGCTTCGCCATCCATTCTGCTTAGTCTCGTACTCTCCTTCTTCTTACATAATGAATACAAGATATGTACACAAAGTACAGATCTGCTTCAATACCATCCACCGTATTTAGCCTCCAGAGCTCACTTGGCTCTTCTTGTGATTGCCTTGTATAACAGCACAAACATGAGGTGGCCAAACTGTTTTCAGAGCCTTTTTTATCGTATCTATTGGTGGTTATTCATGGAGCTAACCTTTTATTGACACTCATCCAGGGCATGCAAAGTCTACTTACCCATTCAAGTAGGCTTTATGAAGGGCAAATACCATTTTCAGGGGACGTTTGAAACTTTTATTTAATATTTACTTTGCCTTCAAAACGTTTCACTGTGCATGTCTGCCTCTGGGTGGCAGCTGCATGCCAAACATAGTGGGTTTTTGGTGACTTGCACCATTTTTCAGAATGTGCATTTACATTTTTTTTTGTCATCCGTTGCCATGGGTCGAGTGCATTTCCCTTAGGCTGAGTAGGTGAACTTAGTTACTAGACCCGCAGGTCTAGCAGAATTTGAAAGGCCAGACTCTGTAATGTCTTACTCCAGCGGTACACAAATGCTGTATTGTTACTTGTTTTATAGCTTGTGTACTAATAACGTCTAGTGACATTTAATGGATTGGTGTACCATTGCTTATCAAATGGGTTTTTGCTAATCAGAAAATGTTAATTAGTAAACTCTAGCAATCAATTTTTGAAAACTAATTTATGCATTGAATCCTTTTTGTCCTGTTGACCCCGACTTCTTTAAGGAAGAGTGTTGTTTTTGTTATTAAATCAGTCTAAACTTTTTGTCCAACTTCCTTTGAGGGGTCATGGGGGGCAGGAGGGGCTGATGAAAATCCGAAATTCTCAAATCCCAATTTTTACCATCCAGCTTCCCCAACACAGGCCTTTAAGTGGAGGGCAGTCTAAAATTCTAATAATTCCAGTTTCTGTCACTTCCCCAACTCAGAGCATAGAGGGGGTGGTGGGTGGTCTGAAATAAAAACGCTAAGTCACCGAAGTGTGGGTGAAATAATTACTGCCATATGTATTTGCACACATTTGTAAAAAAAACGGTAGCCTTTCAAGCGCACAGGAAAATTGAAATTAGCACTGCACAACATCCATCTATAAATTGGTTCTCTGACCAGCGCTGATTATTTGGTGAAGTGACATTTGTAGAAAGTAAAGAATTGTGGTATGTGTTCTTGTTGGCTCACTTTTGTGATTTATTTATGTTTAGAGAAATGTGTTGTGCCCCTGGTAAAGTGATATTTTTCAGTGTGAGTTTCATAACATCGCCCCCCTCTGCCTCTTTTGAATGGCTGCATGGTTCCTTCTGATTCTTGTTGGGAAGGAGGAAGGGTGATCGCCCCAGGCTCCCAAGCAGTTTTGGACAAGGCAGAGACACTGGGATGTGGTATAGGGGGCCACAGTTAGGTGGGCGCTGATAAGGAATCAAGCAAATGCATGCAAGAACTGGTTATGTCATGGGCACCGCCGAACGGACCGAGATTCATAGACTTTTCATTTTTATGTTGCCAGCGATAGTTCCCCAGCAGGCATGTGCCTTGCAAGGGGATGAGGTGGCTGAGAGCGCTCAACAAAACACTTGTGTACAGGCACTTTATAAATAACCTGGCATTTCCTTATCACAATCACACAAGTAGGGCATGAGCCTCTAACCTAAGTAATAGTGCCCAGACCCTGTCCCAAGGCCCCAGAATTACAAGGTACCAACCAGGCACAGACCCCCTGACCGTACAGCTGTTTGACTCCAATCGATCTGAAAAGTTCAGAAAGCAGAGACAAGCTGCCATAACCATGGGCCACATGATTTGTGCTGGGAGGGGCAAAACGGACCTAGAAGTGTGTGTGGGGAATTTTGGACGTGTGCCAGTGTCTGGTATCGAGCTGGGGAGGTTTGTGAATCAGTGACCTTGTATCTTCTGCAGTACCAGGTGTACATATGGTTGGAGATAGTGAATGTATTTTTCAAACTAGCAATTGTAGCTTTGTGCCAGCTGATGTGTGGGGAGGAGCCTGCTGACGTGAGGAGCCCACGTGGAAGAAGGGGCTGGTTCAATGGCCTGCCATCCCCTATGGAGCAGGTAGCCTATGTATAGGGTCGTGCCAATCAGCCATTTCGATTTGTAATCTGTATAATTTACATCACTGACTCTGTATGCCTTAAAGTCTTGCTAGTTCCCATTTCGGCAGAACGTTCCACGGCAGCAGGGCTCTTTACTGTCGCATCTTTATTTTTGTGGAAATACACCCTCCTTGCAAGAGGTGTGCTGAACCTCTTGTGGATTGCATTTTTATGGGTTTGGTGTTGGATCTTTTAGACATTATATAACTTTTCATGGCTCAGGTTGAGTCTTGGTATGATTCTTGGTACTATCCAGCTTGGCAATCATATTGCTTTGCTTTCACAGACTGCGGTTATCCGACAAGCCTTCCCCACAGCCTTTCGAAGCCATAACAATTGAGTACTATACAAATATCAAGTTACGTAAATGAATTGCTGAACTGTGGTTCTTTGCTCCCCAAGCCTTCTCCAGGGCACTTTCACAACCCTTTACATTTGAGCCCTGTTCCTGCAGTAGTGCTTAAATGCACATTTCACTATAATATACTTTTTAAGCTTTGTTTTGCCTTTGTATCCTTTCACTTTTATTACACCAAACGGAATCTAATTCTAAAGTGATCTCTGTTCATTTCCGGCAACTCCTTGATGCGCCCAATGAAAATGAACCCTTACCTTAGGCCAGTTCCTAGGGTCCTCTGTTTGGAATGATTGGCAGCTCATGCAGACACACACAGTATGGACTTGAAGTATTGAGCATGGCTTCACTAGACTGGCAAAATGCAAAAAGTGTGTGATAGTATCTCTTAACAGTTATGCCATGCAAGAATAGCGGACATGTGATGTAACAGCTTCTTCGGTTGATGGTCCTGATTAGCAGAACACAAGTGCATTTTCTTCCTTTAACAAAAATATATTAAATCTCTTATTTGTTTGTTTTTTAGCGAAGTGGAGGAAGAAGGCTCAGCACTGGTAGGTAGAAATCAATTTTTTGTTATAATAAGCAGTCTGTCGGATTCTGCCCCAGATGTGGTAACGATGAAGCTTCATCTTAGATTAACACTGTGCACCTTCACTGCTTGTGTGCGGAATGGACATCTGCCATGAAGAATGTTATGAAGTACAAATGTAAAACGATATATTTACAAACAACACTCCAAGACATGGAGAAAGATACCACTGCATAGTCATTACGTTGGCATGTCCCTCGATATAAATTAATGAGACTATATGAATTACGAAATTGCCACTTTGATAAACATCTTTGTCTGTGATTGATGATGACTTGCAAAGAAATTGCAATCAGTAAATCTGACATAACCATGGAGAGGGCTTTACAATTCACAAAAATAGGTACTCTGGGTAACTTTGTTTTACTCCTGAACAGTATTCTCTCATGGGTAATTCTAAAGTTCCTATCCCTCTTTCTAGTCCCTGGACTCTAATCCCAAGTCCCTGCTCTTTGCTAGCCTCTGTCCAGCCTTAGTCCATAGTTCCTTATATTGGTTTGTCTTCCACCTCAATATCCAGTTCCAGAGTCAAAAATGTGGTTGTATTTTGATGTCCCATTCCGTATTCAATGCACATTTCAATTAAATGATTTATACGCGAATAACAGATTGTTCACTCTAACTCAACATACAAAAGAAAAGTTCAGTACTCCTAACTGAACAAGCAAAGAGGCCAACACATGTTTCAACCTATAGCAGGTTTTCTTCAGTGCTAAATTGAGATGACATCTGAAGATCGCTTTCCTAATCTGCACCGAATACAAGCTGAATAACTTGCGCTTGAATTAACTTGATATTTAGGGCTTTCCTCGTGGGCGCCCACAATGAAAGCCGTTGGAGGAAGCTTGAAAGAGGCCCCTCCAATACAGAATCTTGGAACACTATTTATACATACGCGATTCAAATAGGTAATGTACCTGGAATGGAGTGACGCAGTTAAGACCAAACCATTTTCACTCAGAATCTAAGGTGTAGAAGACAGTCTCAGGAACACAGGCTACGTTATATTTATTTTCCATTGGGGTGGAATGTTCTAAATATCAAGTTAATTCAAGTGCAAGCTATTCAGCTTGGAATTGTTGCAGATTCGATCTATAGATACTGTTTCAATTTAGCCCCGTTAACCTGTGATGGGTTGAAACGCGTGTTGGCTTTTTCTTTGCTTGTTGTATGTTGGTTAGAGTGAACAATCCATTATTCATGTTTGGCTTTATGAAAGCTCATAAAACATTTAATTGAAACTTGAATTGAATACAGTATTTGAGGCATAAACTGCTATCATTTGAAGGCCTTTGTCTGTTTACTGCTGGAACTTGAAATTTTAGGTATTTGTATGATCCTTGGTACTCTCTAGCTTGCCAACCACATTGCTTTCAAATTGTAGATTTACATATATTACTAGGTGATGTAGCTCAGACTTTAGTGTAACCTCATTCTAGACTACATTATCCTTATCATTGTGGTCCCTCTTCCTCATCGTAGTCCACCATCCTACTCCCCTTCATCTTCTCCGACCTAGTTCTTCTCATTTGTGTTCCTCTTACTTACACTAGCCTTTCCTTTCTCCCAAATTCTAGGCTGCATTAAGATGTAAATTCAGAGATATTCACGCACCACATCTAGAGAAAATTTGGAAATTAGCATGCATCACATTGTACCATTTTACAGAAAGCGCATTTACATTTTGTCATCTGTTGCCAAGGATTTAGTGCATTTCCCTTATACCCAGTAGGTAAACTTAGTTACTAGACCCGCAGGTCTAGCAGAAAATTCTAAATTCTCAAATCATCCCATTGTTTACTAGCCAGCTTCCCCAACACAGGCATTCAGGGCGTTTTAAAATCCAAAATTCCCAAATCATTCCAGTTTTTCTGTCAGACTTCCCCAACCCAGACCATAGAGGTCAAACGGTTGTAAAAAGCATTTTGCGTTATGTAATTTGATATTTGTATAGTACCCAAATGTTATGGCTTTGAAGGAGGGTGGGAAGGGGAGAGGCCCGTCTGATAACCGCAGTCTGTAAAAGCAATATGGACACAGGACCAAAACAAACTGCTGAGTCGCGGTGTGTCCATATGAGTCGCCCTGTGTCCATGAGAGTCGCCCTGTATCCATATGAGTCTGTCCATATGAGTCACCCTGGCCCTGTGTCCATATGTGTCTGTCCATATGAGTCGCCCTGTGTCCATATGAGTCACCCTGGCCCTGTGTCATATGAGTCGCCCTGGCCCTGTGTCCATATGTCTGTCCATATGAGTCACCCTGTGCCCATATGAGCTGCACAGGCCCTGTGTCCACATGAGTTGCCCTGTGTCCGTATGAGTCAGTCCATATGTGTCGCCCTGGCCCTGTGTCCATATGTCTGTCCATATGAGTCGCCCTTTGTCCATATGAGTCGCTCTTGCCCTGTGTCCATATGAGTCGCCCTGGCCCTGTGTCCATATGTGTCTGTCCATATGAGTCGCCCTGTGTCCATATGAGTCACCCTGGCCCTGTGTCATATGAGTCGCCCTGGCCCTGTGTCCATATGTCTGTCCATATGAGTCACCCTGTGCCCATATGAGCTGCACAGGCCCTGTGTCCACATGAGTTGCCCTGTGTCCGTATGAGTCAGTCCATATGTGTCGCGCTGGCCCTGTGTCCATATTGCTTTCACATACTGCGGTTATCAGACTGGCCTTTCCTGCCCCCGACCACCCTTCGAAGCCGTAACATTTGGGTGCTATACAAATATAAAATTACATAACTTAACGTAGAGTGCTTTTTACAACCCTTAGAAATTGATCCCTGTTCCTGCAGTAGAACTTAAATGCACATTTCACAAATCTCTAAGCTTTTTTTTTGCCTGTTCACATCAAGCGGAATCTTATTCCAAAGTGATACCTTTATTAATTTTCGATAACTCCTTGATGCGCCCAATGAAAATGAAGCCTCACCATATGCCAGTTCCTAGGGTCCTCTGTTTGGAATGATGCAGCCACACACTGTATGAGCACGCAGTATTCAGTATGGCTTCAGTTTTCCTCTTCGGACTGGCAAACTGAAGAGAATGTGATGGTGTCTACTAACAGACAGTTATGCCATGGAAGAATAGCAGACACCTGATATAACTGCTACTTCGGGATATATGTAGGTGGTCATGATTAGTGCATATTCTCCCTTGAACAAAAATATATTTGATTAAATCTCATATTACTTTATTTTTTAGGGAAGTGAAGGAAGAAGGCTCAGCCCTGGTAGCTAGAAATGAATGTTTTGTTATAAGAAGCAGTCTGAAGGATTCTGTCCCAGATGTGATGACGATGAAGATTCATCTTAGATTAACACTGTGCACCTTTATTGCTTGTGTGCAGTATGGACATCTGCCATGAAGAATGTTATGAAGTACAAATGTTAAGTGATATATTTACAAACACTATAAAACATGGAGAAAGATACCACTGCACAGTCATTACGTTGGCAGGTCCCTCGATGATATTAATTAATGAGAATATTAATTATGAAATTGCGACTTTGATAAACATCTTTGTCTGCGATTGAGGATGACTTGCAAAGAAATTGCATTCAGTAAATCTGACTCGTGGAGAGGGCTTTACAATTCACAAAAATAGGTACTCCGGGTAACTTTGTTTTATTCCAGAACAGTATGTTCTCATGGGTATTTCTAAAGTCCTTATCCCTCTTTGTAGTCCCTGGATTCTAATCCCAAGTCTGTGCTCTGTCCGAGCCTCTTTCCTGCTTTAGTCGAAAGTTCCTTATATTGGTTTCTCTTCCACCTCAATATCCAGTTCCAGCGCCAAAAATGTGGTTGTAATTTGATACCCCATTCCGTGTTCAATGCACATTTCAATTAAATGTTCTATACACGAATAACAGATTGTTCACTCTAACTCAACATACGAAAGAAAAGTTCAGTTTTTCTAACTGAACAAGTAAAGAAGAAGCCAACACATGTTTCAACCTATCGCAGGTTTTCTTCCCGGGCTGTGTTATCCTAATTGCTTCCCTTGGTCTGTGAACTGAAAAGGAACTGTAATTGAATATTACACCCTAAGGTCCAACTCCCCTCGAATAACTGATCCTGAATCAGCATTGTAAGTGTTTAACTGTTCCTAGAATAAGTGTTCCACTATTCTGAAAAGTATATTGTCCAGTTGAATTACTATGGTTTTTCTTGCAGAGCATCACGGTACAACTGATAGGGTCTACTATCCTTCTATTACTGTAAAGTAATCTGAAAGTAGCTCATGGTTTTACTCCCCAGGGTGTGCCCTATACTGAATGTGTATACAAAGGTCTGACTAGCCTAGAAATACTGTTAGGTGTTCTTAATAAGGTCTGTGCTTTGATCTGTGTATTCAAAGCATAGTGTTGTTTTTCTAATGTGTTTACTATCATAAATCATTAACTTACTTACCCAAGAATCTCTTGGCCTGCTTGTATATAAAATAAACCCTTTATTTTTACAATACATAGTGTGTGAGTGTTTCTTTGGACCATATGTATGATACAATTTCTTTGTACTGATTCTACAGCCTCTCTCCCTCCTAAGATAAGCCTGGCTGCTCTGTATACGCTACCCTGAACTCAGGTGGTACAGCCTTATACCAAGAGTGGAGTCTTGTACTGCCTCCGTTGAATAGTTTTACTAAGCCCTTGGTTGGACTTCAGGAAAACTGTCCCAACAGTGGTCTCAAGGACTCCTCTAAGCGTTTTGCCATATATTTAATCTCTTTATCTCCAAGTAGCTTCTCACAGAATCCTTTAAACACCTATGTCATTTGTGAAGGTTTACTGGTTAATGTTTCCATCTTAGTATCTGAAGTCTTTAACTTTGTTACAAAAGCTTAATTTAATTGGATTTGATATGCTAATATTCTGCAACCTTTATTTCGGTACACTTAATATATCTTTGATTTATGCTGCCAGTTTGTACATCTCTAATTGAAATAATGGGTGTCTTGCATAATCTAAATATTCCCTATCTTCAGAACTACATTTTTATGTCAGTAATTTGTCTATTTTACTCAGCCTCATCTGGAAGGTTTCCTGCCTTGCTTTCTGAAGTTTATACTTAAACTGCACATGGAAAATTAGGCCCTTAGGGTACTGTTTACTGCAGCTTACCATTTACTTGGAGTGGCTCTGGTGTCTTGTGCTGTACAAATGCAACCCTCTCTTACTTTGCGATTTCTACTACATCTTAGCCATTCATTAGTGAGTTATTAAGTCGCCATGTCATCTGGTGTGTGGTAACACTACACTTTAAAGAACCATAATTGGCACATGGTCTGACAGCATGGCTTGCCGCATTCCCCCATTGAGCACTGGGTGCCATCTGTCTTTAAACAAGATCATATTGAGCCTACTAGCTGTCAACGCTTCTTGCTCCCAGCCTCTGTGTCAATCATATTGAAATCAAGCCTCATACAATCCTAGCATAACCACATTTTCATACAATGTGCACTAGTAATGGCTCAGCTGTAAATAATTGTGGAGAGATTGGGCACCACTTAACAGAGCTCAATTATTTGATCCACTCCAGAAACCCTCTTGCACTTAGAGTAACTAACACTGGAATTTGAATCTGGTAGACTCGCCAAAAATTGGATGAACCTAGTTGTTACCCCGACCAGTTGAATTACATAGATTCCCAAAACATTAACACTGGAAATGCAGTCATTAAAAGTGTATTCATTCACAGCATAAACATCTCTTCAACAGAACTGCCTCTCTTTTAAAAGACTCCTTTAATCCTAGTCAAAAGGCAGAGAGGGTAATCCAATACATTTTGGAAATATATATTGTTCATCAGTGAAAACATCTGAAAGTAAACTGATGTCATTTTATGATTACATTCAAATGATGTACCAAGTTACATACATGACCAGAATGTCCTGAAAGCATACCTACCTCAACCATTAGAGCATCCTGTAGCATTACAATTAGACAGTATAAGAAATAGGATAAATATATCTGAGGAAATTACTAAATGATCCCTATACTTTTTTTTTTGTTTTTTTTTAGGTGAGTCATATTGGTTATACATTTTTGACAACCTTTGACCACCATGGTCTCCATAATTAGACAATCAAATAGAAACATGTATCAAATATCAGAATGAAGTGGAGAGAGAGAAGAAAAGAATAAGATTAGAAGAAGTAAAACAAAAATTGATAAATATTGTAGAAAACAGGCAAATCATCTCGTTTCGTGTACCATATGTACACCAAACCTGTATTAGTATGCCACTTTCCTAGTTCCTCTTTTACTCTTCAAATTCTTTTTTCATTACTATTAAAAATGTAACCAGAGCCAAAATTATGGTTGTCTTCTCTCCCGCTAGCAGGATTTTCCACCAAGTGTCTCTGATTCTGTGACCATATTTGGTGATCACCTCCTGCATTAGTTTTCTTCTTTGTTGGTCCAAGATCTTACAGTCCATTACTAAATGTTCAGTTGTTTCCTGTGAGTCTTCAGCCTTACACAATCGACAGATTAATGAGTTACCATCTAATTTGCCCCATTTTTAAAGGGTGAAAGTTTTGTTTAGAAGGGGCATATTGGGTTTTCAGCAAAGCAGTGCTGCCTTTTCACTTTATTCCATTTATGTTTCAGAACACTCGGGCACCCTCCTTCAGTGTGTCCTCTTGTTCCATCCTGCCTGATGTGTGCTTGGCAGGACGGTGTAGCCATCTTTTTGTTGCTGCAAAAACGCAGTTTTGAGGCCATGGTGAACACAGGAGCCAGCGCAGCCATTTGCTGTTTTCTTGCACAAATGCAGCTTGGTGATGTGGAGAAATGCTGTTGAGTGGGTCAATATATACCACATGGACAAGATAACAGGAGCTTGGATAATGGCAGAAAGGTTCGCCGGATGAAAGCTTTGCTAGGAGGTAAACCACAGAATGACACTACTTCACAATGCAATTTAGATAATGGTAAAAACACACCTAGGTGAGAGTCCTGTATAGTGGGGAAAAGGCCTAGGTTTCACAATGCAATTTTAAAGACTTTCACAATCCAATTTAAATAACTGTGAAAACTATCAGTCTCACTACCTCCCTCTCTTGGACTGACCACTCTTCTCTCAACACATCTGGCACAGCCATTCAGCTTCAAAGTCACTAGACCCATGAAAAAAGTGACAGTGTCTGCCTTTGCCTCCACTTACTCTCTCCTCCACCCATTCCTTCAGCTGACTCCCACCCTGACACAGCCCTCACTAACATCCATCTCTGTATCTCCAACACTATTGACACTTTGCCCCCGCCCCTGTCATGAAGGTCCGACTAAAGCCTTCCAAAAAGTGTAACTCTGACCTGTCTGCCCTTAAAGGAAAGTGTAGGGCAGCTGAAAGGAAATAGAACGAGACTAGCAAACCATCTGACAAACTGGCCTGCCAACTCCTTCAAAGGCAATATCGACTCTGCATCCGCTCCAAGAAAAGAGTCTTTATTCAAGCCTGCATCTCTGCGGCATCACAGAATACGGCAGAACTTTTAAAAGTCTGTAAAAAACAAGCCAATCCTGCAGTAGCCTCTTCTTCTGTCACACCCACCCAGGACCTTTGCTCTGCCTGGCTGCACACTTCATCACAAAAACCCAAGACATCCTTTCCACCCTCTCTTCCTCACCACAGCACACACCAACGCCAGAGACTCCCTTGGTGCCCCCCCCCTCCATTTAACCTCTATTCTCTCTCACCCGTCACACCTGGTCCTCCAAACAGGTGGACCCCTGCCCCTCAAAAACCATTACAGACAATATTGACCCCTTCGCCCCAGCCTTGGCTGATCTCTGCAATCTCCTTTTCCACTGGAGTTTTCCCAACTGCCTTTAAGCACTCCCTTTTGCACCCTCTGCTAAAAACCCCACCATCCAGGCCCCGCCTACCACCTTATATCCATTCCATCACTCCTTTCCTATGCAAACTCCTGGAAAAGTTGTATATCTTTCAGCTGACCCTCCACAAAGAATCTATTGGTTGCTTCTATGACCATCAGTCTGCCTTTAGAGCATCCAGAGGCACGGAAACTACTTTTCTGAACACCTGTGAAGACCTGCTCACAAATCCTTACACTAACACTCCCTCTGTCCTCATTCTCCTTGACCTCTCCTCTACCTTTGACATGGTTAACCACAACATCCTGATTGCATGTCTCTGTGACACCCTGGAAATCACAGGCCAGGCTCTGGCGTGGTTAACCTCCTTTCTCTCCAACCACCCATCCCAGGTGGAACTCAGAGCCTGTCTCTCAACTATAGCTCTCAATCTGTGGCATTCCCAGAGATCTAACCTATCCCCCTGGTTCTTCAATGTCTATATGGTGGCCTGCCACGTGTGATTGCCACTTTCTCCTCTAACTTTTAGTGTTGCGTGGATGACGCTCAATTATCTTTCAGGCTAACCTCAGTGTTAAGAGGGATTTCTGAACTCTGTCCTGGAGGGGCAGAGGTTCAGAAGGCCAGCCTAGTTTCTTGGAACAGGGTAACCTCTGGACAAGCCAGACCAATCAGGGTAGCGATCGCGGCGGTCAAGACTAGGTCTCAAGAGGGATGAGGGTGACTGAAAGCCCGCAATGAGCACACAAAGCAAGGACACTTACAAATTACTCCAAGCAGGTGTTATATTAAAAATATATACACATTTATTACAAGGCCTTTGTAACATTGACGTAGCGAGAAATCACAATAAAACTCAAGTAAACCAACACATACCAAACCAATACAATATATATTCAAATACAAACAAGTCTAACAAGTTAGACGCACGAAATGTGTAGACCACCTAGATGGGGAGGAAAACAGGCAGTACGAATAATAATTAGACCCAGTCCGCCTTCAGAGGCACCTAACTAAAAGGAAGTCCAAGCCCTACGAAGAGTGGAGCCTTGTGCTCAAAAGTACCTGCACACGCTGGTGCCAATGGGCAAAAAGGGGAGTCTCTTCGAGGGAATCAGGCAATTTAGTTCGGTGATCAAATGAAGATGAACAGAGCTTCGCGACTCAAGCGCAGCCTCCACTGTGGGCAGAAGCAGAGCGCGAGTACGGACAGGCGTGCTGTTAGACACAGCAGGGAAAAGCTATGGGCTCCTGCAGGAGGGCGACCAGTTCCTAGCGATGCTACTCACCGGTCCCCGATGCAAGCAGACCCAGGCTTTTTTCCGCATCAGTTTCAGTGCTGGCAGGTTCAGATAGGAGCAGGGGACGTCTCGTCGTTGTGTAGATTCCGCAGCAGCAGAAGGTGAGTTGAGGACGTCCCAAACGCAGTGAACCCACACAGTTTGTTACCACAGCAGGGCAACGGAGCGGCCGTGTGTATTTCAGCCAAATGTACACTACTCACTTCAGACCTGGAAATGCCAAGTGTACGAATCGTGTGAGAGTGACAAGGACTCGTAATACAACACAACCTGACGGCGGTTACAGAGCAAGACTCCTGGGTAGGTTGGTCAGTCTGCTGGATGGCCCAGAGACACTTTCGAAGGCTTACGTGCAGGAGATGGTGAAGATGCCGAGAATAGTTGTCCCCACTATTCCAAGGGTCGAAGTACCAGTACAGGCCTTCTCGTTCGATCAGAGGTAGAAAGGGTTTCACAAAGCGACAGCAGTGCAGAGGAGCAGTCCTTCAGCGGGTCACCAGCGATTCCTCGGTTCAGCCTCGTGGTTGCAGGATACTTGGCTCCTGTATTCCTTTGTTCGTGAGAACTCAGGAGATCGACATCGTAGTGGCGTTTCCAGCCCCCTCTTATCCACGGTTCCCTTCGCGCCAAAACGGAGGGGACCCAATGGGAGATCCGCTCATAAAACACTCACACCATCTGTGGACCTTATCACAAACCACCGGGGTCCCAGGCATTCACACCACCCTAGACTCTCTGGCGCCCAGGATGTGTATTCGGACCAGACATCCCAGCCCCCATCCTGGAGGCACACACCAGGTCTGTAGAAGCCCGCGAAAGCATCTGTGTTTCGCGGGAAAGTACATGCCCAAATAAGGAAGGCCCTGGGTCGGCTCGACCTGGGGGAGGTGAAGGGGGCAAGACGGTCAGCGGACAGGACAAAGAGCCTCGTGGTCTGGCCATTTTGGGAGCCAGGCCACCATTTTGGGCTAAGCGCGAGAAACGCGCTTAAAACGCCAAAAGGAGCTCAAAAACACAAGAAACGATCGCTGCCACCAATCCCGTCCGTGATTCACTTGCACCGTTCATTTACAATCCAAAGAGAGTATTTAGGGCCTGTAGAAGACTAGAGACCCAAGAGAGCAGTAACTTAGCTTACAGTGCCCTCTTGTGCCATGTTGCGCGAAAGCTGCAACATAATAAAGAAACTACGGAAAACAACGGTTCCCGGTACTGACTGTCTTAAGGGCATGTCAGTTTCCCCGTAAGAATGGAGCGAAAGGCCAGAGGAGTGCGGCAGAAGGCTGCACTTCTCTGGCAAAGTCTAGATCATGGTGAAAACAACAGCAAAAAGTTTAGGGGTGGCCACATGGAAGGAAAATTACCCACAATTAAGAAATCTTTCCTAACACTCAGCCACCTCCTCCTTGCTCATATCTGACTGTCCACTATTTAGTCATGGTGTTCTGCAAATAACTTCTGCCTCAATGCCAGTAAGAATGAGATTGTTCGCACTGGGATCCTGGCTCCAGCTTTCCCAGTTTCACTCTGGCCGCCTTCCTTGGCCCTGCGCCTGCACCCACCTGTGAGGCAAGAAACCTTGGGGTCATTTTTGACTCCACTCACATTTCGGACATCTCTAAAAAGTCTAACTATCACCTCCTCAGGGCTACTCTGCCTTTTCTCACTTTCCGCCATGTAGCTCACTGTCTCCAGAGCCCTGGTTCTCTCTAGGCTGGACTTTTGAAACAGCCTTTTCCACAACCTCCCTTTTTCTGCCCTACGCCTCTGCAACTTATCCAGAACCGCAAGACTTATCTGTGGCTTCAAGCCCAGGGACCGCATCTCTCTGGTGCTCAAATCCCTTCAATGGCTCCCTGTGGCTGCAAGGATCAAGTTCAAGACCCTCTGCATTGTTCACAAGGCTTTCTGGGGCCTGGGACCTACCTACCAGCAATGCTGCCTTCCTAAATAGGAAGATTTAGGCGGGAGACTCCCGATTTTCAAGTGAAAAATACTGCAATTTTTCACGCTCTCCCGCCTAAAATAATGATTTCCCCAATGCATTCCTATGGCGAAATTGTTGTCTCCCGATTTTGCATTAGAAATCTCCCTCTCAGCCGCTTCAGAATGTTGGCATGTATGAAATACTGTCCCTCACGAGCCCTCCACTCATCTTCCTCCAACCTTCTGCAAGTGAGCTGGTTATCCAAGCAGAGATTTGGAGGGAGATCCTTATCCTCATCAGGTGCCTCCCTCTGGAATAGCCTCCCTCTCGCCCTCCGCCTTGAGCCTGATCTTATTAAGTTCCGGAAACTCCTCAAGACCTTCCTCCTCTTCTTCTCCACCTCCTTTCCCTCCCTCCTCTCCTTACAGCTTGCTGACTGGCCGCCTGGTGTACCTCAGTCTCAGAGGTCCCCGGCACCCCAGACTGTCCTCTTTCGCACTTACCTCAGGGTCCTACACCCCACCCACACTCACTGCACTTGAGAAATAACCCAAGAGAGTGGCTCTCTTTGCACTTACCCCAGTCTTCACCGACCAGGTGCACTTTGACCCCTTCTACTCCCTGTAACCATCTGCGCACTTCACTTGCACGATCTGCACGCACCGTGCTAAAGATTGAGGGGTGAAGACAAGGGAGAATAGTCAATCACACTGGTAACAGTGCAGAATCAGTGTCAGGCTTATTTGCTGTTTTATGCACTGATTGCCTGCAGACTAGTATTTTCTCAGAATTTCAAGGGCTCTGAGCGACTGTTTTGTCCCTTTGTTTCCCACCCTCCTTGAGCGCTTTGAAACACTTGCCTGTATGTAGGCGCTTTATAAACAATACTATACCAAAGCTGACACTATATAAATGCTATACTGACCTGAAATGACCTCACCGCCGGGTGCTGGAACATGTGTAACATATGAATTAATTACTCATCTGCTTTATTATGCACTTTTTACAAGATTAACAGGACAGAGTTCAAAAGCAATTTACCAATAATGCGAGGAGGGTATTCTTCCAGAAAGGTATACTGCACAACCCGAACTACCCTGAAACCACGATGGCACAAGGACGCCTAAGCGGATGCAAAAGGTCTCTAGTCCAGTGCCTGTCCTGACGGAACGAGGACACCTATCGACTCTAGCGCCAAAAATGCCAGTGTCTAGTCCAAGCGCTATATAGCGGGTCAAGCAGTTTCTTTTTGGCAAATGAAGGACTCATTCGCCTTCGCAGCACTGTCCGCCACAGGAAAGTGAAGTAGACGGTTCTAGGTCAAAGTTTCGAATGCAAAGGATCGAATTACCAAAGGGTTGAATCAAAAGGACCGAAAACCAAAGGGTTGAATTTTTTTTTTCAAAAACGGAAATCCAAAAATAAAAATATTAAAAAATAAAAATTCAACCCTTTTTGTTTTAGGTCAAATTGACTCGACCCTATGACATTCGATCCTTTTGGATTCAAACCTTTAACTGGACACCGAAGTAGACAGAAGAGGGATCTCCTGTTTCGAATGTTTGTATCCAAGGTGCAGCGTGAGAATGGCAACACGCTGATGAAAGGAAAACACACAGCAAGATGAAAGAGTGGTCAAACATTCTGGGTCTGGCAACTTGGTAGCGAGGTATTTGTTAGAATCCAAAAGGCAAAACGTGGTCGAGGTTCATTCCGGGTTTTTCTGTTGCTGGCAGCGTGGTAACCAATTCGAGAGACAGAAGAGAAGTCGTAAGCGTTCCAAGTCTTGCAGCGTGCTGGCGATAAATAAGTGCAGAGGCTGAGACTAGGACAGGTAGTAACACAGGCCAAGGTCGGTAACAGGAAGACTTCAGAAGGAAATAGGACGGGGCGAGGTAAGTAAATACAAGGACAAGAAAGTACCAAGCAGGTACTCAGGAGCGTATACTAAATTCTTAAACAAAATCAGAAGCGGTGTGTGCGGCAACCCAGAAGCATTATATTGGGTCACTGCGAACTTGCTGAACTCGCCGAAGCTCCGCCTCTCCGAGATTTAGTCATGTGACGAACATGGAGTGGACGCCATAGTCGCCATGGCAACCTTGCGGAGTGAGTGGAAAAGAAACGAGAGGGAATTACTGGCAGCAGAAGATTTTGGTAGCCGCATATGTTTTCGGGAAAGTGATTTTACTCAAACATTCCTGATTTGCAGGGTGAATCCTGACAGTTCCCCTCCTCAAAGGAAGCCTCCCCCTCCTGGACCAGAATTCAGAAAGCAAACCGGGAGCATGAATGTTAGTGACAGGTTCCCAGGTCCTGTCCTCGGGACCATAACCCTTCCAGTCAACCAGATACACACGTAGCCCCCTACGGAACTTCGTGTCCAATATGTTTCTCACCTCGTATTCCTCAGAGCCTTTGATGGCAACAGGAGGAGGATGCAACAAGAGCCTGGTGGACTGAAGGCAAGGTTTTAACAAGGATACATGAAAGACCGGATGAACATGCCAGGAAGCAGGGGGGTCCAAACGAACCGCCACAGGGTTGATGATAGCAGTTATGCTATAAGGACCAACAAAACGTGGAAGTAGGAAACGTCATCTGGAAATGTGTAGATTCTTTGTCAACAACCAGACCTTCGAACCCACTTGATACGGAGGTGCTGGTGTTCTATGGGCATCAGCGTGTTTTGTCTGATTCAACTTGGCTTTCCGGAGTTGGGCCAAGACGTTGTTTCTCACCTTGGCCAAGTCACGCACACACGCCCCTGCCACAGGGCTCGAGGGCAATGGGATGGTTTGGATGGGAAGAGTACGTGGATGGCGCCCATACATGGCTAAGAAAGGCGACGTTCCAGTGGTGGAATGGATTGAGTTATTATATGCGAATTCGGCCATGGCTAATATGGATAACCACGTGTTTTGATATTGCAAGGTGAGGCATCATAAGTATTGTTCCAAAGTAGCATTTAAACGCTCTGTTTGTCCATCTGTTTGTTGATGGTAGGCACTTGAATAGCGATCCTCAATACCCAATGAGGTAGTCAAGGCTCGCCAAAAGCGAGACGTGAATTGAGATCCACGGTCGGAAACAATGACATGCGGAAGACCAAAACAACCTGAAAACATGACACAAAAACAGGTTTGCCAAAGCGGGAGCCGTAGGTATATCTTTACATGGTATAAACAATGCTAGCTTAGAAAAATAGTCAACCACCACCCAAATGGTGTCATGACCCTGATCCAAGGGTAGTTCAACTATGAAATCCATGGAAATCATGACCCATGGTTCTTCAGGTATGGGTAGGGGTTGCAACAGACCAATGGGTTTGGAAGGAATCGCTTTACATTGTGCACAAATGGCACAGGAGGCCACGAATTCCAAAATGTCTTTCGACATCTGAGGCCACCAACACCAACGTTGTAACAAGTCCAAGGTTTTACGACCTCCCGATGAGCTGCAAACTTGATGTCGTGGCACCAATGCATGGCGGTTTTGCAGGTGTTCGAATCCAGGAGGTAAAATAAACCGTTATGGTATGGTACACCATTGATCAAGGTCAGGTTCAGCTCCTGAGCTGTTGATTGGTTTTCCTCAATCCATTTTGACAAGTTGGCACGAAAGGACGTTTGTATACCACATACACAGATAACTTGACGTGGGATGGCTCCATGTAACCGAGAGAGAGCGTCTGCTTTGAAGTGTTTCATACTGTAACGCTCACCTGATTCCCACGGAGGCGCTGATCTTGGCAGGAAGGTGTCTGTGACTCGAAAGGTGATGTGCAGAACCCGATGGGCTTCTGGGGTCGAACCTCTTCGCACTGTGTGTCGAACTCGTAGGGTGAGGTTTCTGCAGAGCGGTGAGTTTCCAGACACCTTTTTAGTCTTTATAGTCTTTAGGTGCAAGGCACGTTAACATTGAACAGGACTTCGTATAATGCTTTTCTCCCTTTTGTCTTGCAGGACTCTTGAGGAAGATGGAGTGAAGCGCCTGGAAATGCGTGAGTAAATGCAAGCGCTCTAACTGTCTTTTCCTTGCAGCGTAGTTCGTGCTGAAGAGCAGGCGTTCTATTGCGAAGAGCGCGATGGGCGTAAGTAAATACCTGTCTAATGTCTCTTCTTTTGTCTTTCAGAAGTTGCTTTGCAGCGCCGGAGTCCGCGGAATGTCCGTAAGTAGATACAATGCTTTTATCTCCGCAGGCGGCGATGCAGTGTGAAGAATTCCAGAATTCACGGAGTGCCGGTAAGTAGTGACAGTGCTTTTGTCTTCGCAGGCGGAGGTGCAGCGTGCCGAAAATGACCGCAGCCGATGGATCAGGTGAGTAGCACTGCGAGTTAAGGCTGCCTTGCTTACCTGCTGTTTCTTGTCTCTGCAGGTGCTGCTGTCGACTGGATGCAGGAATGGTGAGAATGCTTCTTGCAGATTCAGGATGCAGGAATGGTAAGTATGATTCTTGCAGATTCGGGATCGTAAGAAGAAAGGCTGGAACAGACTCGGTGAGCGTTCTGCTGCAGATGCAGAATAACGCGAAGCACGTTTCGTCTATCGGGTGTGGTTTAAATAGCCTTGGAGTGATGAGGCGTCTTCCTCCACGGCCCCGCCTAGGTAAGAAAAGAGTTCCAGTTCCAGAAGCTTTCCAGTGCTGAATCCAGGGAGTGGAGCTTGCCCCACCCAGGTAAGAAAGTAGTTCCTGTTCACAGAGGACTTCTAAGAGGCTGGTAAGTAAGCAGCATTGTCTGCTGCAGGTAAATCCACCCAAGCATCTGCACACATATTATGAGCCCGGCGCTTCCAGTGCCGGGACCGATGATTCTGATGAGCCTGGTGCCACCGGCGCCAGAACAAGGTCCAAAAGGTCCCCGTGGGGACCGGCTGGTGCCTAGGATTAGGGTTAGGGGCCTACTTCCAAGGACGTTGGGCTGGTCCTGGCTCCTTGGAAGCAGTGATCATGACACATACCTGGTCTGTAAGTCACTTGAAAGTGATACATTGAGAAAAACTCATGCCAACGGGCATGCCGTGCGGTTGTACATTTTATTGAATGTAGTGCCAAAAGATTGCAGTGATCCGTAATAGTACCCAATAGATGGTGACGCCAAACCATAAAGGCATCTCGAATAGCCAACAGCTCTTTTTCTGTAACAGTGTAGTCGGCTTTGTAAGTGGTCAGTTTTCTGGAAAGATAAGCTACAGGGTGGAGTTCTCCTGAATCTTTACACTTTTGTGAAAGGATAGCTCCGATGGTGAGATCCGAAGCATCTGCTTCTACTATAAAAGGAAGATCAGGGTTAGG
This sequence comes from Ambystoma mexicanum, assembly GCF_040938575.1. Classification (NCBI taxonomy): domain Eukaryota; kingdom Metazoa; phylum Chordata; class Amphibia; order Caudata; family Ambystomatidae; genus Ambystoma; species Ambystoma mexicanum. The sequence goes on from NC_090937.1 coordinate 59,617,670, forward strand.
GTGCATCAGAACAGGAGCAGTAGTGAAGGAGGATTTGAGCTGATGGATTCCAGCTAAATGGTTTTGTAGCACTGGTTAGAGATGTAAGAGGGACAACAATATCGGGAAAGGATCTTATGAATCGCCGATAAAAATTGGCAAAACCTAAGAAAGACTGGAGTTGTTTGAGAGTGGTTGGCACCAGCCAGTCCAACACAGCCTTGACCTTGGCGTCACTCATTTTCACCCACTGATCAGATATGGTATAACCCAGGAATTCAACCGAGGTAACGTGAAATATGCATTTTTCCAATTTAGCGTACAGCTGATGTTCTCGGAGACATTGGAGGACAGCCGATACGTGCTTAACATGGTCTTCATAAGAGGACTAATAAATAAGTATTTCGTCCAAATACACCACTATGTACGTATCCAGGACATCACGGAAAACATTGTTTATGATGTGCTGAATAGTAGCTGAGGCGTTGCACAAACCAAACGGCATGACGCGATACTCATAGAGGCCATATTTAGTCTTGAATGCGGTCTTCCATTCGTCCCCAGAACGCATTCTGACCAGATTGTAGGCTCCTCTCAGGTCCAATTTCGGGAAGATTTTGGACTTCCCCAACTGGTCTAAGAGCACTGAATCAGAGTTATGGGGTATTGATTCCAGACTGTGGTGGCATTCAGTTCCCAGTAATCAATACAATGCCGGAGGTCTCTATCTTCCTTGGGCACAAAAAACATAGGTGAAGCCACTGGAGACTGAGACGGGTGAATGAAACCCGTACTGAGGGCATTATCGATATACTCATTCAAGATGATGTCTTCTTTAGCGGTCAGGGAGTATATTCTCCCATTTGGTATTTTCGCCCCGGGATGAGATCAATAGGGCAGTCATAAGCTCAATGGGGTGGTAAAACCTCTGCCTTGGCATCAAACACATCTTGAAAACGAGAATATTCTGTGGGCAAAGACACCGTTGTAAGAATAGCTACTGTTGTAGCTATGCTTATGAGAGTCTGACACGGATCCCCTCCTTTGGTATGTTGCAGCATACAGTGTTTGGTACAGTAGTCGGATGTGAACATGACTTTATTTAACCCCCAGTCAATAACGGGGTTATGGATTTTCAGCTATGGTAAACCCAAAATTAACCTGAATTGAGATGCTGCTATTACATCAAAACTGATCGTCTCAGTGTGGCCAGCGGCAGTAGTCATGTTCAAGGAAACCGTTTGTTCCGTGACCAACCCGGACAGTAAAGATGTACCATCCACGGCATTAACGATCTCAGGCTGAGCTTTGAGAAGGAACGAAAAGCCGTTCTCATGAGCGTAAGAAAGATCGATATAGTCCCCCGTTGCCCCATAATCCAGGATAGGTTCCCCAAACCTAGAAGAGCCTAATGCGTGATGAAATGTAGCCTTTATTGTGATTGGAACAATCGTGGCAGAGTCCCATGATGAAGGACTCAGTAGCGGGACCCCTTCTACTACCGAGTCATCGCGTTTCCCGATTTCTTAGGCTTCTTTGTGCATGCCTTCAGGAAGTGTTCGGAAGAACCACAATAGAAACAAAGATTCTTTAACCGTCTCCTCTCTCTCTCAGCTGGGGATAATGGACCCTTTATTGCACCGATTTTCATGGGTTCGGGATCATTAATTGATGTTATCGGAGGTGTAACCAAAACAGGCATAGCTCCACTTTTCTCCCCATGTATCCCCCTTTCGTTCGGCTCACCTAGCATCGATCTGGAGAACGAGGTCCAACATTTCATGGAATGCGGTAGGCACCACCGGTACCGAGGCTAATGTATCCTTAAGGGAGTCAGACAGCCCTTTATAGAACAAAGAGGCTTTCTTGTCCTCAAGCCAGCTGGTTTCAACAAGGCATCACAGTAAAAAAGAAGCGGGCTACTGGCTTCCAACAAAGGGTTGGCCCAAGTTGCCGCAGTACCAGCGAGATGAGACAAAACGAAGGCTGCTTTCGTAGCTGAATCGGCAAATGCCTTAGGACGACACAGAAAATGCAAACGGCATTGGTTCAGGAAGGTTCAATAGACGTTGGGGTCACCATGAAACCTCTCAGGAGGGGCCAGTGGAAAGTGCGTGTCCATAACCACTGAGGGCGTGGCTGCTACCTGAGGGACTGGATCAGCAGACCCAGAAGCCACAGCTGGTGGTGGTACCACAGATCCGGCAGATGGGTTCCTGGTTTGTAACTCATCAATCCTTGCTTGAGTGGCAGAGTGAGCTGCCGTCATTTTGGCCCGTAATTCTGCCATAAGAAGCATAATATTGGCTAGAGCTTCGTTGGTGTCCATTTATATATATGGCTTCTAATATGTCAAGTATCAAGAAACTGGTAGCTGAACTCATAGTGTAGTAGTTGAGTTCTCCTTACCAATGTGCCCCTTTGTACCTCCAAAATAAGTACCAAGGGACCAATTAGTCAGAAGATGGCACACCAGCCCGCACTTCCGAGGAGGCAGGAACAGCGTAGGATGCAGCGAAGGACAATGTACTTGATTCCCACAAAACTAAAGGAATTACAGAGGTAAACAGACTTAGGATCGTAATCGTGAGAAAACAATACATGAGTACAAGATTAACAGGACAGAGTTCAAAAGCAATTTGCCAATAATGCGAGGAGGGTATTCTTCCAGAAAGGTGTACTGTGCAACCCAATCTAGCCCTGAAACCACGACGGCACGAGGACGGCTAAGTGGGTGCAAAAGGTCTCTAGTCCACTGCCTGTCCTGACGGAACGAGGACACCTAGCGACTCTAGCGCCAAAAATGCCAGTCTCTAGTCCAGGCGCTATATAGTGGGTCAAGCAGTTTCTTTCTGGTAAATGAAGGACTCCTTTACAGCACTGTCCGCCACACGAAAGTGAAGTAGACAGAAGAGGGATCTCCTGTTTTGGATGTTTGTATCCAAAGTGCAGCGTGAGAATGGCAACACGCTGATGAAAGGAAAACACACAGCAAGATGAAAGAGTGGTCAAACGTTCCGGATCTGGCAACTTGGTAGCAAGGTATTTGTTAGAATCCAAAAGGCAAAACGTGGTCAAGGTTTGTTCCGGGTTGTTCTGTTGCTGGCAGCGTGGTAACCAATTCGAGAGACAGAAGACAAGTCGTGAGCGTTCCAAGTCGTGCAGCGTGCTGGCGATAAATAAGTGCAGAGGATGAGACTAGGACAGGTAGTAACACAGGCCGAGGTCGGTTAAAGGAAGACTTCAGAAGCAAATAGGACGGGGCGAGGTAGGTAGATACAAGGACAAGAAGGTACCAAGCAGGTACTCGGGAGCGTAGCCTAGATTCCTAAACAAAATCAGAAGCGGTGAGTGCGGCAACCCGGAAGCATTATATCGGGTCACTGAGAACTTGCCGAACTTGCCAAAGCTCTGCCTCTCCGAGATTTAGTCATGTGACGAACATGGAGCGGACGCCATAGTCGCCATGGCAACCTTGCGGAGTGAGTGGAAAAGAAACGAGAGCGAGTACAGGGAAACGCATGATGCGAATTACTAGCAGCAGATGATTTGGTAGCCGCATCTGTTTTGGGGAAAGGTATTTTACTCAAACATTCCAGATTTCCGGGGCGAATCCTGACAGTGGAGGAGATACTGTTAAATTAGCAGGCCCTATTTTTGGAGTGATAAATTGTGGTTAATCTCTAATCAAGACCAGGGATGTGCTCTAGATGAACGTAATACAAAGATGAAGGCTATGAATTAATCTTCAACACTGGCAATTTCTGGGCAACCCTTCAAACCATTGTTTTTCAACCTGCTATGCCATGAAAGAGGAAAGTCCATATGCCAATCAAGCTTGGTCCCACCTCAAAAGGGGCAGTCCAGCAGAAACTGCTAGGTCACATCTCTTATGCAGCAAAACCACGAGCAACCAGACATGTTTCAGCTTAACTAGCTGACATCACTGAGGGGTCTCTTGGATCTCTAATGCATACTCATCTCACTCAAGTTAACAAATGCAAAACTGATGGTTGGAAAATGGGACCAAGCCTCATGGCATATGTTTTTTCTCTTCCGTACTGCAGCAGCAGGCTGAAAAACAATGGCCTGTAGGGTTGTGCTTACTATTACTTACCATTCATTCAAAATCTTCCAGCCATTGTTTCTATTTCTAGATAACAGTAAGCCTGGGACTTACAAGAGACCATGAATCTCAGAGGGATCATATGGTGGAAAGAACAGGGTTCCTAGACAGTCTCAAACAGGTAAAGGATAATAATGGTCAAAATAGCCATGTCAAGCACAGCAAACAGGAATGGTCTGTGTTCAAACACTCTCGATATGGGGGTATCCCATCAATGACACCATTGACAGTGACATTAAAAAAAACTATCAGAAACTACTTTTCTCTTGATCATTGCACTTAAGACACTTTACTCAAGGGTCTGATGGTAATGATGGAAAGGGATGGTGTCCATTATGCCCAGAATGATCTCCGATGAGGAGAATCCTTGGGGTCTTTGTATAAGGAGAAAGCTGGCTTTTGTTCCTAACGAGGACCTGGGCTACATAGAGAGTTCTAAACGGCAGCCTACAGTGTGTGGTGGATTAGGTTAAAGGTGGCAAAATCAGCTCTGAAAAATAGATTTCTTCCTGGTATCCTTACCACAGACCTTGCTATGTCTCTTGTCCCACCAGTTCCATCTATATTTGTACCTTGAGCACTCCTCTGCTCAGTACCCCCTTAAATACATGGTCCACATTTTTATTACTTTTCAGGTTGTGTATGAATTGTACAGGCTGGGAAAAGGATCAATGATTTTAGATGTATTGGTCCAAATTCTATTCACCCACAGAAGGAACCCTACCAAAGATAATCTGGAACGCACCCTTGGACACCAAAGAGGGTACATTGACAAGTAGTGGTTCCTCCTTGAGATTATGTACCCGTACTTTCCGCCTGTCCTCTAATTTTGTTGTGAAAGCCTTTGTTGAAAGCCTACGAAGTAGGTGTGCAGACGATCTTACTGTACTAAAGGTTTCTGCTTTACGGACGATTATAGTGGATGGTTTTTAATATTTTATTCACCAACTAAAAGCGAAATTATTTGCATATACAGATCTATGTTAATTTGGAGGTGCATCTTTCTGTTCGGTGACAAGCTTGAATTGATCCCACGCTTGACTTAATGTCAGCCCTATGTGGAACCCTCTGATCCTGCAGGAAAAGCATCTGCAGATGGAAAGGAATAGATGGGGAGATATTTTCAAAGGTAAAGAAGTCCATTTCTATCATATTCCAACATCCATGTTTACACCAGAGCATAGATGATTACGTCAATTGCTAATCTAACCTAAAAGGAACCATAAATATTCCAGTGTCCTGAATGCATATTTAAAATTAAGCTCCTTTTAGGATGAGGAAAAAAAAGATGGTTTACCTCTGTCCAGTCTTCAGTGAAGCAATGGCAAAACCTTGTCTCTTTATCACTAAACTGGCTCACTATGTCATCCTCCTCCCATCACTCAGAACCCTCCCCCTTCCATTCCTCATCCTCTCTAAGCCCCTCAGATCCATCCTCCTGCTCTGTTCTCTGACTGCACCCTCCCTCAAGACTAAACTCACTACCTACTCCGTCCTGGCTACTCACTTTCTCCCCCACTCTATACTACCCTCGCGCTCCAACCTACTTTGACGCACTACCCTCCTGGCTACCTATGCCGTCCTGCTGCTGCCCAAGCCCCTCACCTCCTGTTCCCACACCACTGAACTGTCCCTCCCATCTCCAATCCTGTTCTCTTCCCAACCCTTCCTGGTGCCATCTATCCTGCCTGTCCCACGGCTGTCCAATGTAGTTACTAATCCATCTCCAGTGCTTCTCCCCAAACTCACTCTCCCAACATGGCTGCACCACAGTACTCCATTGTCCCCATGCCGAAAAAATGTCCAAGTCATTCCTTCCTCCAGTAACACTGCTGCAATGTAGGCAGACTTGGTGACATGTCAGGGATACAACTCCTGGGACAAAGAGTCCTGTTGTGTAGCTGTCCCTGGTATAGTGGCCCACACACAGCCTTACTCAGGCCACTGAAATATGGTGGCTGATTTCTCCCTGCCCCACTTCCTCATCCAACAACCAGACACTCCTCCTATATGGCACCACCTGTCCGTCAGTGCTCAGAAAGTCTGCTGATGGTCCTTATCTTCTGAGAAATAAAGTTCTTTTTATTTTTTTTATCTTCCCATGGTTTTGTTGACCCATCACAATAACTACAGGTGTTGTTTTGACATGGGCATGTTAACAAAAAAGGTTTGAGCATAATTTACCAGAACCTCTGTTTCGATTTCTGAAACATAACATTCTGAGGTGAAAGTAATAGTGCAGTTTTCACAAAAGGTAAGTGCCCAATTTTTGCATTCCCGTTCATAGTAACATATTCATATTTAAATGCATTGACTTGAGACCTTTATTAACATCCCATCTGCAATGTTTTTAGAGAGCTGTTGAGTTTTCAGCAAAAGATATTATCCAATATCAGATGTTTTCGTATGAGGTTGTTCATCTACTGCACCTTAAGCAAAAGAAAAGCACAAAGTTAGAAATGCTTCAACGTACTTTTGAATAAAGCTATTTTTCTGATGATGCAAAGAATGTACCAAATGTATACCATTCTTCGTAGGAAGTAACACTCAATTGCAGAGACACGTCTGTTTCTGACTAGCTCACCTCACTTGGCCACACAATTGTTTGAGGTTGGTGAGTAACCTTTAACATACTTACGAAACAAGTTCAAAATTATAATTCAGAAAAAAAACATGAAACTATGATTGCGGCAGTCATCCAATTGTTACAGCCATAGGAAATTGTTGCCAAACTCAATAAAGACGCGATAGTGATTTTGGAAAAGATGCCCAAAATAAAAAATATGCACCTCCCATCCAAAGCCATACAATGGGGTAAAACGTGACTCAAAGTTTCCACCCCGTCTGGTGAGGAGCAAAATCGGGCACAACGTCAAGGGTCTGGGTATTTTGTTACCAGCACACATAATTTCCTGGTCTGGAGCAGTTTTAGGCACAACCTCACACCCTAGTTTGCCAGGATCTGCTAGGTGACTTGTTTGCAGACAGAGCAGTTGGAACTTGACATCAACCAGCAAATCTGCATATAGATGGAGTCCTCCTATTGAGTCCACCCAATCCCATTCCTTTAAAATTCCTTTTCAGGACAGTAAGATGATTGATACATAGCTATGTCTCTCTATGGCTTTCCAGGACTTCTTGTAAAGCACCTGCTGTAATATCCACCATATCGAGGCCAACAGACAATGTTCCTCAATAAGGAAAGGTTCTTCCAGTTGGGCCTATCCTCTTCAATCTCAACTAGTAGCAGATAACAGCTGGAAGGCTTTTTGGCAAATGCAAAACCTTCCTCTAGAAAAGTCCCTCCAATGCATCGCAGTCCAAGGTTATAGGGGGATCCAGTATCTCACCCTCATAAATAATGGTTGGCATAACCTTCATCTTGTAAAAAATCATGTTAAACTGGATCACTTTACGATCAACAGCACAAGCTTGGGTTCCAACCATTAGCATTTGAGCGGTAATCAGATAGGGGCTCTGTTATGTAGCTCAAACACGTTCCACTTAATGCTAACACTAAACATCCCAGATAGTCTCATTCAGACCAGGGATAAACCACTCATAGTCCAACGGAACGTCATACTTTATTTTTATCCCTAGTCTGAATGAGACTATCTGGGATATTTAGTGTTAGCCTTAAGGGATTTAAGTCTACATAGGCTGCCAAAGCATCCAGCCTGTACTTAATTCTATCATGGTGTAGTCAAACAAGACAAGATCATCCGCATACAGCTAATAATCCAGGCTGAGGTTAGCCAAACTACAAATGTTTATAAGCAAGATCCGACAAGAGTAACTGGGCCAAGAGACAGCCCTGCTTGAGACCACACAATAGATGAAGAACGTTTGCCCCAGGTGTTAAAATGAACTCTGATGGAAGTGTTAAAGTGTAAAGATACAAGGATCCCAAGCAGGTGTACGGGGCATCCACAGTCTCGGAGCTTGGACCATAAGCAGGTCCCGTCTATGCTGTCAAATGCCATGGAGAAGTCAATGAATGCCACATAGTGATTTTGACTTTTCCATGGCTTCCTTTTTCAGTAGGCCAGTTGGCATTACTACCAGACCCCTTCCTGAAACCCACCTGCAGCTACCTGAACCAGAGGTCCAGAAAGTTAGCTCCCAAAACGATGCTGGCATACATTTTTGCAGGGACGTCTAGGAACACAATGGGCCTATAGTTAGATGGGAGAAATTTTCGTAGATCAGGACAATGATGGAATGAGTCCATGATTTGGGGGTAGTGCCTAGGGAGTGAACAAGTTACTTACATTTAACTGTTGTTCTCCAGCATGGGTCTGGCATGGATTCACATCTCATGAATATTCCCCGTCGTCAGGCTGGGAATCCTCGGTAAAGAAACAATCTGTTTCAGTTCTGAACTGTCTGGTTATTAGGAGAAAGACAGTTCAGAACTGAAACAGATTGTTTCTTTACCAAGGATTCCCAGCCTGATGACAGGGAATATTCATGAGCATGTGATCCATGTCAGATCCATGCTGGAGAACAATAGTTACATGTAAGTAACTTGTTCCTTCTTCGGCATGGGCACTGGCATGGATTCACATGCTCATGAATAAGGAATACATAGCAGTACACACATGCACAACCACAGGAGGTGGCAAGGCTCAACATAAGCATCTCTTACCTCCTCACCAGGCTCACCTTCAAGGGAACAGGTTGACAGCACTGCTTGGCGGACTCTGGACTCCTCCCTGGAATCCCTGTTGACGCAGTAGAATCTCGTGAAGGTGTGCGTCGACCTCCACGTAGCAGCCTTGCAGATGCACAGCAGGGTCACACCAGACAGGAACGCTGTAGTTGCAGCGATCGTTCTGATCGAATGGGCTCTCGTTGGCCAGGCAACGGTCGGTTTGCCAACCGGTGATAGTGGGTGATGCAGCCGGAAAGCCACCTGGAAATGGAAGCCTTGGAGAGGGCCTTCCCATGATTCACAGGGCCAAAGTTCACTAAATGTTGCGATGTCTTCTGGAAACTTTGTGCGGTCCAATTAGGACTTCAGCGCTCTAGCCACATCCAGCGAGTGCAAAGTCCTATCATGCGGAGACTAATGCGTCGGAAAAAACACAGGTAACACCAAGGGCTTGTTTAGATGAAAGTCTTATGGTACCTTGGGAATGAAGATGGGGTGTGTCCGCAGCACCACCCTTGTGTCGTAAAATGTCAAGTAAAGTGGCTTACAGGACAGAGCCTGAATTTCTTCCACTCGTCATGCACAGGTGATGGCCACAAGGAACACTGTCTTCCACGACAAAAACTTCAGCAGAGCCGAATGCATAGGTTCGAATGGTGGCCCCATAAGCCTAGTCAGCACCACATAAAGTTCCCCCGCCGGGCCGGAGCCTTCACCGGCGAGAATGAATGGAACAGTCTTTTGACGAACTCCTTAACCAGACAGTGCAACCACAGCGACAACCGTCCCAGAGATCTAGTACAGCGGGAAATAGCTGCCAGATGAACTTTGATGGAGGCATGGGCCAGACCTGCCTTGGCCAACAACTGCAGATACGGCAGTACCTGCAGAGCCGTGACTCATAGAGGGTGAATCTTCTGTGCACGGCACCAACGGCGAACCACTTCCATTTATGTCTGCAGTATTTTAGTGTAGACGAAGCCCTAGCCTTGGCAAGCACCTCCTTGCAGTCCGCTAGGATATCGTATCCACCGAACTCTAACACTGCAAGAGCCGTGCCTTCAGGTTCAGCGATACTGAGTCGTGGTGCAAAATTGCTCCCCCTTCCCTGGCAAGAAGATCTGCGACCACTGGAAGCTTGACTGGAATGGACGCTGACATGCTGAGAAGGTCGGGTACCAGACCTGTCTCTGCCACGCCGGTGCGACGAGAATCATCCTCCACATGGACCATCTGAGTTGATTGAGGATTCGAAGAAGCAACGGAGGGAACGCATACAGAAACAGGCTGTCCCAGGGGAATGATAATGTGTCCCCCATGCTCCCCGGCTGGGGAAACCTGCTGGCGAACCTCTTGCTCTTGGTGTTTATTGCCGTTGCAAACAGATCGATCTGGGGATTGCACCATCTGCGGAACAGGAGATCCACTTGGTCCTGCTGAAGATCCCATTTGCGGCAAGAGCGCAGCTCCCTGCTGAGAGAGTTGGTGACCATGTTCTTAACTCCTGCCAGATGAAACGGGATGAGGAACATCCCCTGGGCTATGGCCCATTGCCACAAGTCCTGCGCCTCTTTGGAGAGCGCCAGCGATCTGGTGCCCCCCTTGTTTCCTGATGTAAAACATTGTGGTGGTATTGTCCGTGAAGACCCGCACCACCTTGCCCTTGAGGGACGGGAGGAAGGACTTGAGCGCTCAAGACACAGCTCACAGCTCCAGCACGTTGATGTGCAACATCTTCTCCTCCGGTAGCCAAAGGCCTCTTCCGGTGTGAGCTCCCCAACCTTCCAGAGAGGCGTCAGTCTTGACCTTCTCCTGGTGCGGCGGGGTCTGGAAATCCGCACCTCCGGACAGATGTGTGCAGACTCCCCACCACCTGATCGCCCGACTGAAGCTCTTGTTGAGCATGATTTTCTCCTGGAAGGTTCCCGACACTTGTATCTAACGGTTGTCGAGGAACTCCTGTAGAGGACGCATCCGCAGCCTGCAGAGTCAGAGGCAGATGCATGATGACATCATGCTGAGCAGGGACTTGATGGTCCTCACCATGGCGATCTTCAGTGCCAACAGCCGTTGCACCATGCCCAAGATGCCCGCTATCCTTTCCTCCAACAGAGACTCCAGGCATGGCACCATGTTGAGTCTGGACCCCAGAAACAGTGCATCCTGCGATGGAATCAAGCAGGACTTTGCATAGTTCACCGAGAACCCCAGGTCCGTCAGGTGGGCTGTCCTTGACGTGTGATCGATGGTGATGTCCTTTGAGCTGGCCCGGATGAGCCAGTCATCCAAATACGGGTAAACGTGAATCCCATGAAGACGCTCCCACCGGCGCCAGGCACTTGGTGAAAACCATTGGTGCTGACTTCAAGGCTCTTCCCTTTGGACTGAACTGCTAATGCTTCCCTTGCAACACGAAGCGCAGAAACTTGCAGTGTCCCTTGTGGATGGGTATGTGGAAGTAAGCATCCTCCAAGTCCAGCGATGACAGGAAGTCTCCCTCTTCGAGCTGTCCTAGCACGTGCTGAAGAATTACATGAAGTCCCAAAAGTTCTGGATGGTATTTGTTTAGCCGATGGAGGTCTAGGGTGGGCCTCCAGCCTCCGGTCTTCTTTTTCACAAGGAAATACCTTGAGTACACTCCAGAGCCCCGGAGTCTTTTGGGGCAAGTGCTGTCGCACCTTTCTTTAGCATGGCCCTCACCTCTAGCAGCAGCTGAGGGACGTGGTTTTCCTGGCGGGCCACTTGTGGTATTGGGGGAAACTTCAGTTGAAACTCCGGGGTGTGTCCGTGGACAAAAGCATCCAGCACCCATCGGTCGGTGGAGATCATCAGCATGTGGAAGACCAAGTACGCCAGGTGGCCTCCCACCAGTGTGGACGTGTGGGGGCCCGAGGCCACGACTGGTTTGATCCTATTTGGACGTGGAAGGGCTAGACTGGGGACCCTGGCGACAATGACATCCTCTGAAATTCTTGGAGCGGCCCCTGTTGCTTTCCAGGGCCGAAGAGCAGGAGGGCTGGCGGTACGACGAAGAACCTCTGCCGAAACCCTAGTAGGTTCCTTGGGACTTGCTGCTTGAGGTCTGAAAGGACAGCCATCGCTGTTGGAGCATGCCTAAAGCACGAGCTGTCTCTGTGTCCACCTTGATGGCCTGAAGAGACTCGTCTACAGCCTTGCCGAACAGATTGTCCCCGTTGAAGGGCATGTCCAACACCCTCAACTGAACTTCCTGGCAAGAATTGGTGGCCTTAAGCCAGCCCCTATGACAAAGGCAAATGCTGTTGCCCATTTGGCGGAACCCCGTGTCGGCGATGTCCATGGCCACCGTGATGGCGTGGTCCGATGCCACATCACCTTCCTGCAGAATCTACAATGCTTCTGACCTCTTGTAATCGGGAAGGAAGTCCAGAATAGGAGCGATCTTGAACTACAGCTCCCGGTCGTAGAGAGCCACGATGGCGAGAGCATTGGCTGCCTTGATGTTAGTCGCCACAGAAGAGATGGCTCGTCGTCCCTTAACTTCTTCCCCTCACTAGAGGGATGGAGGCCGCCAAGGAAGAGGAGCCTGAAGACTTCTTCTTGGCCGCTCCCAAAACCACAGAGTCTGGGGATGACTGAGTCCGTAGACACTTGGGCACAGAGTCCTGGAACCCTGTACCTCTTCTTGTAACGGTCCCTCTTCGCTGTGGAAGGGTTCTTCGTGAGAGACAAGCCCTAGTCCCAGATGTCATCCAGCAGTGGGACCGAAAGGACAGTCTTTTTCTTTGCCTCACGGCATTGACATAGGAAGCCCTCCTTCTTCTCTTCTGGAACGAGCTGGAAGAGCTCTGAAGCCCTGGAGATCATGATGTGAAAGGATCCGATCTCGTCAGGGGGGAAGGACGCGGTAGGTGGAGACGGGAGGTCACCTAGCCTGCCGTCGATCATGCCAGTGCCTGTCGTTGCCATGCCTGGGTCCATCCCATGGTCCCTCGGGGGGGAAGAGGGAGGGAGGCGAAGGGTGGCACAGAGGTGGAGGGGTATCTTCCTTGGGCGGTGGCTCCCCCATCAGTGCCACGGGTGGGGCCACTGGTGTAAAAAGCATCCACGTCTGTATCTCAGAGACCAGAGAATGCAAAGCCGAGAGAATGTCCACTGAGATGTCTCCAGTTGTCTGTGGAGGTGGCTGTTGAGGCGACTGAGGAGGAGGCAGAACTGGTGTCTGGGGGTTCGGTTGACTGCTTGGGTCCTCGACGTGTTGCTCCTTGTTGACGGTATCCTAATAGTCGCCTTCATTGGAAACCCTGTTGTAGGGTTGGTTTCCGACGTTCTCCTTCTCCTCCTGGACGGTCTGGAGGGCAGTAAGCTCTTCCTCTGAGGGGATATCCGAGCCCCTGAGGACTACGTGGCCTTCTTCCCCCTTTCTTCGCAACCAGAGGGGACGGTTTCGGCGAAATGACCGGCATCTTCTCCTGAGTCTTCTCTATGGGCTGAAAAGGGAACTCTCTCCTGTGGGGAGGGACACTTTCACCTTCAGGGTTGCGTCCTGCAGCTCTTTCACGACGGCCTTCACGAGGGACGCCAATACCCCTTCGATGGAAGGCTGGGCCTTCATCAGATGCACTTGGGCCTTCACGGACAGGACCGATCCTTTGTCCTGCTTGGCCTTGGACGACCCCAAGGCATTTTCCTCCGGGGAGGGTCAAAGCCCCGCTCCCCCGTGGCCTTCTCCAACAGGGGGGTCTTGGGCTTCTCCTGGAGTTTTCCCAGATGGTCCAATTTCCTCTTGGACGAGGATCCCCGAGCGTTGGCTGGTGGTGGAAGGCACTGGAGACGCTGTACTCGCCCTGGCCGCCTTGGAGCCCATTGCAACGGACCTCGCGGTGGCAGCCGACTTGCGGTGCTTGGCCTTCTGTTGGGCCCCCGAACAGGGGAGGCATGCTCACGGGCCTCACCCAATGCAGCAGCCTTGGCCTGCAGCCACTCCTTGAGCCACATGTGCCGGTCCTTCAGCGTGCGGGCCGTCATCTCCTGACAAAAAGCACAATCTTCCTCCTTTTGCGTCGGGTACAGGCAGTAAAGGCATTGGGAATGCTTGTCCGAGAAGTCATTCCGTAGTCCACAGTTGGAGCAAATCTTGAACAAGGGCGATGAAACCTTCTCCTCGACATGGCGTAGGCCTGAAGAATCTTCTGGAAGCCTCCAAGAAGAAACTTGATGAAATCCGCCCTTGAGGGCCGCTGAAAAGTCTGAAAAACGGATCCCCGTTAATCGGAAGGTTGATCGATGGAGCACGAGGATCAATTGACTGAAAAATAGAGTAAACTCTTCCTAAAAGCGGGAAAACGCAGGAAAAAAGCTCAAGAGCTAAGCACGAGGACTCCCAACAATTGAATATGGAGTAAAAATCTGAAGATGGCTCCCAGAGGAAGGGCTTAGGTAGAGGGCAGTCTTTGGCTGGGGGCAGTATGACCCAGAGCTCAGTGATTGTATCATGTCTGAACTGTCTTTCTCCTAACAACCAAACTGATTTTTTATTTACCAAGGATTCCCAGCCTGACGACAGGGAATATTCATGAGCATGTGAATCCATGCCAGACCCCATGCTGGAGAAGTAATTTGTTTAGAAAATTGTGCCCAAGATGTATACCCTCAGGTAAGGGTCAAGTTTTAGCACCGTGTTGAACAGACCATCCGGCCCTGGTGCTATGGGAATTTTTACTTCGAGTGATTATTGAAACAATGAGCTCCACTGAACAATCCAAGCGCCACGGTCCCGATGGAAAAGCTGATTATTCTCCATGGGTTCCCCTTGGGGAAAAAGGCTGGATTGATCATAAGAGCATGTGTATATACATAAACGCATCCCATTTGATTTGCAAGAAACGGTGCAGGACCCCAGGGGCCGTTATGTGCTAGTCTTGGGGATGCTCTGAAGGGAGAGCTTTGGGTTCATTTCAGTCTATTCCCCACCAGGACTGGGGCAAGAACTCCTGGAGGAACTGACCACCCTGATGGGTAAGCATCAGCCTGATAAGTGGGTTCTGAGTGGCGACTTCAATGATGTGATGTGTAACACTATGGATCGCTCCCACCTCAGACACCGTAACCCGAATACACCTACGGGGCTCTCCAATTTTGTATCTGCCTTCGGTCTCTGTGATGTGTGGCGGGAACTCCATCTGGGAATCAGAGGTTACTCATTCCATTCGGGAGCCTATGGCTCTCTCTCCACGTTAGACTACTTACTTGTCCCGCACACGGATCTTTTTAGAATACTTTTGGCAGACTTACTTCCCCAGGGAATTTCAGACCACTGGCTTCTGGTGGTGGAGATGAAACTGCAAGGTATGGCCCCCCACTAGGACGTGGCGGCTGAATAACTATTACCTGGGCTGCCCGGAACTGGTAGACCGTCTCGCGGAAGCCTCGACCGAATATTTTGAGATTAATGACACTGGCGAAACTGACCCAACAGTGGTATGGGAGGCCTATAAAACCATGCTGCGAGGAGAAATAAACTCCTGGATGGTGAATAGGAGGAAGGAAAGGCTTAGGAAGATAAGCGAGGCAGAGACAGAGGTAACCCAATGGGAGAACGAAGATACCCTTGACCCAACCCCTCAGACCCAAACATCTCTTAAACGTGCTACTGAACAGCTCCAGAACCTTATGTTGGACAACGCTAAACAAGCCCACTGGGAATCCAGAGCTAGGATATATGAGCTTGGGGACAAAGCTGGGAAAATGCTGGCCTGGCTAGAAAAGAGAGATGAGGGACAGCGATGTGTCCGAGAGATCATCACCCCACAGGGAGAGAGATGCCGGTCAGACGCTGAGATAGCGGAAGCTTTTGCCCAATTCTATGCTGCATTATATCAGGCCCCAACAGTGTTGTTTGACCCAACCCCCCTTGATTGCATAGTACTCCCTACACTGTCGGAGCAGCAGAAGACGTTACTCGACTCCGATCTCTCGGAAGCTGAGATAGCGGAGGCCCTTGCCCATCTGCAACCGGGGAAAACTCCAGGACCCAAAGGGTTTCCGATTGCGACCTGGCAGAAATTAGGTAGTAATAACATAGTGCCCCCCCGCATCGGATGCTGTTGAATGCCCGAGAACAGGGTTCCCTTCTGCAGGACCTATGCAGAGCTACTATTGTAGTTATCCCTAAACCAGACAAGCCCCCGGAGAAGTGTGCTTTGTACAGGCCGATCTCGTTAATTAATGGTGAAGCCAAAGTTTTGGCTAAGCTCTTGGCCAATCAACTCCAACCGGTAGCGGACACCCTGATACATCCAGACCAATGTGGCTTCATGCCACACAAATCAACCCGAATGAATCTGCGCCGGCTCCACCTCGCGCTGGAGCGGGCTCCTATTCTTGATACTCCACTGGGCCTCTTGGCAATTGATTTCGAAAAGGCATTCGATTCAATCCGATGGGACAGCCTTTGGGAAATCATGACACGTATGGGGTTTGGAGGAAGTTTCCTGGGATGGGTAAAGTTTCTGTACACAAACATCCAGGCAGAGGTCAGGGTAAATGGGTGGACTTCCCAATCCTTCCCTCTAGGTAGGGGTACACGACAGGGTGTCCCCTCTCCCCCCTTCTCTTTGCCCCTGCGATTGAACCACTGGCCCTCTGGCTTCGCCAGAGCGGGGCCTGGACGGGATTCAGATGGCCCGAGGGACACGAGGATTGAACTTCCCTATACACCGACGACCATCTGCTATATCTGGCCGATCCAATACAGAACTGCCCTATAGTAACCGAGTTGCTTGTTAGTTATGGGGAGTTCAGCGGACTGAGAATTAATTGGAAGAAATCAGTATTCTTCCCGGTGAAGGGGGGAGAGCATGCCAGCCCACCGGACTGCCTGTACCGGATGGAGAGGCAGGGCTTTAAGTACTTGGGGATCTGGATCATGAGTGATCTCACTAAATACGGAACATACAATCTTCAACCGATCATAGACCGGCTTGCTAATGACGTCCAACATTGGAAAACTTCTCCCCCTGACTCTTATGGGTAGAGCTGCACTCTTTAAAATGATGGAACTCCCAAAATTTCTCTACGTTCTGCAGAATGCCCCACTCTCGATCCCCACCTCTGACTTCAACCGTATAGAAACCCTCCTTAGGGAACTCATCTGGGGGGGAGGCCAGTCACGTATAGCTTTGAGCACTTTGCAGAGGTCTATCTGGGAGGGTGGGATAGGGGTTCCCCACCTCCAAACCTAGTACTGGGCCTCGCAATTCGCGGTTGTCAATGATCTGCTTCACGGGGACCGGGCATTACCTCACATTAAGACCGAGGTGGACGCCATGCACGGTTCAGACCCAATACACCTACTATACCAGTCCCCACAGCGGCCCCTTATACCCACGACTAAAACTCACATCACTATCGTTTGGAGACAGGCACATGCGTTTGTGGGGTGGGGGAATAAGATCACCGCGGCACAACCCCTATGGCAAAATAGCAACTTGAAAGAAATTGGGAAATTGGAACCGTGGCCACGCTGGGTGAGAGCGGGAATTTCGAAGGTAGAAGATATTCTGAGGGATGGGAAATGAATCTCATTCGAGGATTTGCAGGACAAATTCCATCTGCCTAATACCGAACAATATCACTTCATACAATTGACCCACGCCCTGAGGGCCCACATACCTTCGGATGAGGCGGTCCCCGACTATACACCGATAGAACGCAATATACTGCCAGCAGATATCCCCACCAAATGCACATCCACCCTCTACAATGCCATCCCTTCGTTTGCCACCCCGGAGCTATCCTGACTAAAAACCAAATGGGAAAGAGATGTGGGGGAAATAGACCCGGAGGACTGGATCCAGGTTCTAATGCACCCGCGTGAGGTGGCCATCTCCTCTAGGCTGAGGCTAGTGCAACTTAAAATCCTGCACAGAAACTCTGTTATCCTAGGACTACTTCATATGGCTGGAAGAAGGCAACGGACCCGAACTGTCTCCGATGTGGAGAGGAAGAAGGTACATTCTTCCACATCCTGTGGTCATGCCCACGGATCCGCACCTTCTGGCACGCCTGCTGTACAGAACTGTCTAGGGCACTCGCTCGTTCTACTGAACTGGCCCCGCAGGTCCTAGTCCTGGTTGTACCTGACGAATCTGATGGCAATAAATGGGAAAAACTGCTGTTAAATACGGCGGCGGCCCTATTGAAGCGTGACACTGTACAAAAGTGGGGTGTGCTGGACCCCCCAACACTGGAACAATGGGTACTGGATATGGACTCATGTGCCATGATAGAACGTCGGATCTATGGTACGAGAGGCTGTCCGACCAAAGCATCGTAGATATGGGGGAGGTTGGAAGAGAACGGGACTTGAGGGCTGGGAAAACGGTACTCACTGAATGTACGGACGGGGAGAGCACCTGGGGAGGAGATCTTGGTGGCTTGTGATATTAATAATGTGTTGATTTAGACCGGGGATGCTGTCCTGGAGTATTTAGACCGGGGATGCTGTCCTGGAGTGCTTTTGCTTTTGTTTTTGTTTCTTGTTTTCTTGTTTCGCGGTTGTCTTGACCATGTTATGTAAAACAATAAAATGTTTTATTAAAAAAAATAAGAGCATGTGTAGGCGCAAGATTATGAATCGTTCACCCAAACGGCAGGGACATCCCATTGACCGACTGTTGCATCATCAATGCATCATTTAACAAAAAATGACATCTATGGAGTCTGAGCCATCGTCTATATTTTAGCTTCAAATACCTGTGTTGGACAGTATCCGAGAGTGCGCAGAGGCATAAAGTTATTTGGTGGGAGGCACGGTTGCGTATATTTGATCCAGGATTTGATCCATTCCAACACACCCTATTTTAACCGGGGGAAGCCTCTAAGGGATTGTCATAACTAAGTCTACCCCGCTTCCAACTTGAGTACCTTCCAATCAACAGTTTTCTTCACTGTCAGAGTTGACATTATGCAGGAGTTCTCCCGAGGCAAAGACGTAGTCTAGAATGCTACTTGAGTTGCCTTGATGCCATCAAGATGTGGCCTGACTGTCAGGAAGCACCATACTACTTGCAGAGGAACACTATTTCCATCAACGCGGAGATGATGGCAAGTGCCCTGGCGTCTTTCCCAAAGACATCGCCCATTGAGGACTACGTCTCCCAGCAGCCTTACCCTCAAACCACGTCATCACGCCTCCAGCGTGATACGGAAGCAGCAGTTCAAAGCTTTATCATTGTTGCCGGGCGACTCTCCTTACCGTCGTGTTCGCCTGGCAAGGTTGCTGTGTTCGTTTCTTGCTTGCATCTCGTCTACTGAATTACCAGTTTCCAGGACCCTTGCCTCGTCTATTTGGACTTGTTCTTTGATTACTTGCCCTTTTGCTCCGACGCACGGCTTCCTACCCCCCTTCTACCGGCCCTCCCGGATCTCAACCTCTGGTTGTTTCATATCGGACTGCTTCATCGCCAACATTTTTCACGTCAGGCGCATGGTCCTTTTTACTGCCTTACACGTAACCATTTCACCCGTGGAGAGTTACCCTATCCTGGTGCTTATCCTCACTGACACGTCACAGGCACACCTTGAATTCAGCTTTTGGACACGATTTACTGCGTAAGGTGTTTTCAGCTGTACGCCCTCTTCCAGCTCTGTGTCCTCCCCATGCCCGCTGTTGCTCACATGTATCAGACCCACCTTTCTTCTTCCTCATCTGGTATCTACCTCTGCACCTTAGCTCCCCTACTCAACCTCACCCCTGATGTTTACCCATCAGTTCTGTTTAATTCCTACAACCGCGCACTGGATACAACTGCATATTCTATGGACACTTCAAATATTGGACTGCATTGTGATTCCTTGCTGAGGATTGTTTGGATCTTGTGACTTTTCATCTTTCAACGGATTTCACTGGGAACTTCTTGTCTTCACTGGGATTATTTGTGGATTGACACTGACTCTGGTTTCCTTAGTTGCACTCTCGTTCCACTCAGGTCAGATCATCACCACCTTTACACCATCCAAAGAGGATTCCTGCACTTCACCAGGTGTGTCTTCAGCGCCACCCAAGGCCAACGCAGCAAACGCAGGTTTCTGACCTGCCATTTACGAACCACAGGTAAGAGTTGGGGAGTGTGTTGTGGGAGGAGTGATATTTTCTGTTGTTCCATATCGCAACCAGTGTACCTATATGTTTTTTCCCACTTTAGCCCTGTTGCTGCCCGGCCTTTTCACCTGAGCTCCTGGTCTGACAGGTTGTTTTTATACTGCAGGCAGCGCTCTCTGGGGGGAAAGTCTCTCCCTGAAGGAGCCCCATGACATTTTCTGACGTCAGGGGATACGACGTCGGATCCGGTTCCCGACACTAACATACACAGACTGGCATACTCCAAACAGAACGAGTTAGGGTAACTGCATAACAGAGTTAAAATTGTTTCCAGTTTTCCACTCAAAAATCAAATCGTCAATGACATCAAATAAATCATCACTGATCTAGTTCTAGGTTCTAGTAGAGATCAAGGTTGAAGACATGTCTAAATACGTTGCCCTAGCCCAACTTGCTTGAATAAGAACATACAGAGTTTCATTCCGAATACCAAACAAAAGGCCAAAAACCTGTCCCCCTTGTATGCTGGATTCCACAAACAAATGTGTCTATCGACACTTAGCTTCAAATATAGGCAAAACCAGAGGGAAGAAAAATGTTGCATGACCCCTTGCATTCCATGATAGACAATTGAATGGCTTGACCTCTAATGTGGTACTCTACTTGGATTGCTAATGCTGACACCCATTCAAATAAACCACTACCCAATTCCAGTCCGTACAATCCTGTGACTCTATTTCCCATTAGATCCTTATAGTTTGTCTGCTAGCAGGGTCATCCCTCAACTACGTTGTCAAAATGGGTGGACATTGCGACACCTTTGCTAGCTGGTCAGCACCATTAAGGACACACCTATCTTCAGGAGTGGGCAGGGGAATCGTTGGTTGGTTAAATTGAGAAACCCCATTATCGTAATTGGGTCGCAGATGATGGGACCTGGTCCAGGACG
Organism: Ambystoma mexicanum; assembly: GCF_040938575.1. NCBI lineage: Eukaryota > Metazoa > Chordata > Amphibia > Caudata > Ambystomatidae > Ambystoma > Ambystoma mexicanum. Next base: position 59,638,461 of record NC_090937.1, read on the forward strand.
GAGCGAGAGCCAAAGTGAAGAATGACCTTGTCAAGACTCAGATTGTTCCAAACTCCACCTGCTTAATGTCTGCTGAGACAAGGTACGATAACAGAGGGACTTTAGTTAGCAGCTTCAATATTGCCGACCTGTTTGTATCCAACAGACACTAATCTTTCAAGTCCCAGGAAAGAAGTAATAACATGTTCAGGGGTTCCGCCTTAGGAGGGATTGGGGGCCTCTACGTGGGCCCTATTCAAAAGTTGTGCACAGCGATCCTCCATAGTTGTGAGCTGGGACAAAATCCCAGCACCCACATGCTGATGGGTCAGAGCCTCTGCATGGCCCTTATTTAGCAGTTGGACACGTGCTCCTCCAAAGTTGGGTCGAACTCCTAACAATCACATGCTGGTAGACAGATTGCTGAGCTCCCGGCTGCCATTCTTCACACAATCTTTGTGGACTGTCGGGCCTCAAACACTGTAAGGCACAGGGAGGCCACTTGTTGGATAGTCAGCAAACCCTCCGACGGGGACGAGCAGGGACTACACTGCATCAGATCTGCTCTACCCTGACCAACTGAGCCAGGAGCACCACCCTCATTCATTATTTGAGCCCTCAGAATGATCGTTCTCACCCCTGGCTTCACTCAGAGCCGTGATCAAGTTTACAAGAGTGTTTGATGATAGCGTCACTTTTGGAGCAGACTGGGGCTTGACCATGGGTAGTTGCTGAGACTTTAGTTGGTGGCCCCTCGCACAATGAGGCTCAGAAGTTGCACAGAAATGTTATCAAGCCCCTGCTCCTCCACCCTCTGCTCGCTTTTAACTCAGAGTGGCTTATTCACCTGCTTGGCGCTCTCACAACTCAGTCCCCAAAGATCACAAAGGGCTCTCAGGTTTCAATTGTTGCAACTGTTGCTGCCGGAGAACGGCAGACCACATCCCCCCTCACTTTCATCAGGAGGGCCTCAGCCGTTTGCATGATGCCAGGGTCAAGAACCAACAACTCCACCTTAATGACAGACTGTTCTTTTCATATCCACTAACATACTGACCAGCAACCCTAAATACCTATGCCTGAATTATATTGTCATTGAACCCATCCATTCTGCCAGTCACTTGGATGACCCCGACTTCACATCCAAGAACCCCTTCAACCAATTGAATATACAATTCCCAGATCCTAATTCACTCTACTAACTTGCACATTTCCTGCAAATACCAATTTCCTTTCTTCAACTCTCTACAAGAAAAGGAACAGGTCAGGCCTCAATGACCTCATAGCAGCTCTATCCCAGTCCTCGCTGATCACCCCCCACTCTGCAGCTCTGACAGAGCCTTAACTCATCTATGTCTGTTTAAATACAGCCCTTAGTTGCACTACTACATGGAATTCCACTAAATCTCCTCCAAAGTCAGGCTGCACCAAAAAAACACCAATTGGTATAAATATGTGGCTCAAGTTGACAAATCCTGCTCCCTCGCTCACACAAAAGTCACTGTTCGAGAGATAAGTATGCAAAACAAATACTGCAAGAATCAACAACTTGTACGAAACTTAATTTGTCTCTGTACAAACATCTCTTACCTATTCCCTTATTCCACCCTCTTAGCTCTCAGAAGTTCAAAGTGTGGGATTCCATTTACCTCTCCCTTATTGAACCCTTCACTTAACCACAGTCGGCTATGAGATGATTTGATATGATATGATGATATGATATGGCATTTGAAACGCGCCTATACACAAGTGTTTCAAGGCGCAAAGAGGTAGGGGGGGACAAGGGGAGACAGACAACGATCCTACTAGGCCAGGTGTCATTCAGATCGCGCAAGTGCAAAGGGTAGAGGGAAAGGGAAAAGTGCAAGGGGGAAAGGGAGAGGGGAAAGTGCAGTACAGGGTTAATAGCATACAGCAAACAGGATAAATAACAAGGGCCAGCTGGTGCCAAGTGCGAAGTAAGTGCAGACAAGTGCTGGGAAGGGGGGCTGTAGGGATACAGACACAGTCCCGTAGTGCAGGGGTTGCCATGGAGGCAGTGGAGGGGAGAGTGGCTGGGCCAAGGACCGAGAACGGTGAGTGGCCCAGTTGCAGATTCAGTGCAGTTTCAGTAGTATTAGCAGGGGAGAGGGGGAGAGAAAGCGGAGGCAAAGAGGAAGGTTTTGAGGTGCTTCCGGAACCGGAGATGGTTCTCCTCAAGTTTCAGGGAGGCAGGAAGGCTGTTCCAGAGGGAGGCCCCTGCTGCGGAGAGAGATCTGCCCCCAACTCGTTGTTTGGAGAAGCGGCTGACCCTGAGGGACTTGGAGGCGGATGAGCGAAGAGCTTGAGAAGGAAGATATTTAGGAAGAGAGAGTTGAAGGTATTTTGGCCCAAGGCCCCAGGCGGCCTTGTGGACAATGCAGAGGGTTTTGAACTTGATCCTCGCAGTCACTGGGAGCCAGTGCAGTGATTTCTGAATTAGACTATCTGGGATGTTAAGTGTTAGCATTAAGTGGAACGTGTTTGAGCTACATAACAGAGCCCCAATCTGATTACCGCTCCAATGCCAATGCTTGCAACCCAAGCTTGTGCTGTTGATCGTAAAGTGATCCAGTTTAACAAGATTTTTACAAGATGAAGGTTATGTCAACCATTATTTATGGGGGTGAGATCTTGGGTCTCCCTATCGCCCTGGACTGCGATGCATTGGAGTGACTTTTCTGGAGGAAGGTTTTGCATTTGCCAAACAGCCTTCCAGCTGTTATCTGCTACTAGTTGAGATTGAAGAGGATAGGCCGAACTGGAAGAACCTTTCCTTATTGAGGAAAATTGTCTGTTGGCCTCGATATGGTGGCTATTACAGCAGGTGGTTTACAAGAAGTCCTGGAAAGCCATAAATATCTGGGAGTCTGAGTGCTACAGCATTTGAGAGGTATGGTATCTCCAGAGACATAGCTATGTATCAATCATCTGACTGTCCTGAAAAGGAATTTTAATGGAATAGGATTGAATAGACTCAATAGGAGGACTCCATCTATATGCAGATTTGCTGGTTGATGTCAAGTTCCAACTGCTCTGTCTGTAAACAAGTCGCCTAGCAGATCCTGGCGAACTAGGGTGTGAGGTTGTGCCTAAGCCTGCTCCAGACCAATGAAATTATGTGTGCTGGAAACAAAATATCCAGGCCCTTGAGGGTGTGCCCGATTCTGCTCTTCACCAGACGAGGTGGAAACTTTGAGACACGTTTTACCCCATTGTAGGGCTTTGGATGGGAGGTGCATACTTTTTATTTTGGGCATCTTTTCCAAAATCACTATCGGGTCTTGATTGAGTGTGGCAACAAATTCCTATGGCTGTAACAATTGGATGACTGCCGCAATCATAGTTTCATGTTTTTTTTAATTCTGAATTATAATTTTGAACTTGTTTCGTAAGTATGGTAAAGGTTACTCACCAACCTCAAACAATTGTGTGGCCAAGTGAGGTGAGCTAGTCAGAAATAGACGTGTCTCTGCAATTGAGTGTCACTTCCTAGGAAGAATGGTATACATTTGGTACATTCTTTGCATCATCAGATAAATAGTTTAATTCAAAAAGTGCGTTGAAGCATTTCTAACTTTCAGTGCTTTTTTTTTGCTTAAGGTGCAGTAGATGAACAACCTCATATGAAAACATCTGATATTGGTTAATACCTTTTGCTGCAAACTCAACAGCTCTCTAAAAACATTGCAGATGGGATGTTAAAAAAGGCCCCAAGTCAATGCATTTAAATATGAATATATTGGCTATGAACGGGAATGCAAAAATTGGGCACTTACCTTTTGTGAAAACTGCACTATTACTTTCACCTCAGAATGTTATGTTTCAGAAATCGAAAAAGAGATTCTGGTAAAATATGCTCAACAAACCTTTTTTGTTAACATGCCCATGTCAAAACAACACCTGTAGTTATTGTGATGGGTCAACAAAACCATGGGAAGATAAAAACTTTACTTTTCAGAAGATGAGGACCATCAGCAGACTTTCTGAGCACTGACAGACAGGTGGTGCCATGTAGGAGGAGTGCCTGGTTGTTGGATGAGGAAGTGGGGCAGGGAGAAATCAGCCACCATATTTCAGTGGACTGAGTCAGGGCTATGTGTGGGCCACTATACCAGGGACAGCTACACAACAGGGCTCTTTGCCCCAGGAGTTGTATCCCTGACATGTCACCAAGTCTGCCTACATTGGAGCAGTGTTACTGGAGGAAGGAATGACTTGGACATTTTCTGGCCAGGGGACAATGGAGTACTGTGGTGCAGCCATGTTGGGAGAGTGAGTATGGGGACAAGCACTGGCGATGGGATAGTAACTACATTGGACAGCCGTGGGGCAGGCAGGATAGATACAGGATTGGGGATGCGAGGGACAGTTCAGTGGTTTAGGTACAGGAGGTGAGGGTTTTGGGGAGCAGTAGGAAGGCATAGGTAGCCAGGGGGGTACTGCGTCAAAGTAGGTTGGAGGGAGAGGGTAGTATAGAGTGGAGGAGGAAATGAATAGCCAGGACATAGTAGGTAGTGAGTTTAGTCTTGAGAGAGGGTGCAGTCAGAGAACAGAGCAGGAGGATGCATTTGAGGGGCTTAGAGAGGATGAGGAATAGAAGGGGGAGGGTTCTGAGTGAAGGGAGGAGGATAACATAGTGAGCCAGTTTAGTGATAAAGAGACAAGGTTTTGCCATTGCTTCACTGAAGACTGGACAGAGGCAAACCATCTTTTTTTTCCTCATCCTAAAAGGAGCTTATTTTTAAATATGCATTCAGGACACTGGAATATTTATGGTTCCTTTTAGGTTAGATTAGCAATTGACGTAACCATCTATGCTCTGGTGTAAACATGGATGTTGGAATATGATAGAAATTGACTTTGTTACCTTTGAAAATATCTCCCCATCTATACCTTTCCATCTGCAGATGCTTTTCCTGCAGGATCAGAGGGTACCACATAGGGCTGACATTAAGTAAAGCGTGGGACCAATTGAAGCTTGTCACCGAACAGAAAGCTGTACCTCCAAATTAACATAGATCTGTTTCTGGGGGAATCTTTTTAATATGGAACTTCTTGGTGTGCTCTTTTTATTGTACAGTGGGGGAAGTACTATGGGGAGAATAGGCACAGGGAGCACAACACAACAGCAGGAATGTATAAAACAGACATTGCATTGCCTCTGAAAGGTGTGTTGTCAACCCACATCTTCCACTGATTAATGGCACGAGATGCAATGGGAATTTGCAGCAGCTCTTTGTTGATGTCATAGCCCAGAATTGAGTTTGGTGCGAGAGTGACAGAGGATTATTTAGCCCATGCTTCTCATAAAGGAAAACAAAACCTGAACATGGTCCTAGGCACAATTATTTCTGAGGTCCAGTGCTGGCATGGGGCAGGATTTTCCCAGATCCGGGACCCGACAAAACATGTCTCTCTGTGCCTGGGATCCGGAAACAATCCATTGCCATCCTTAATAGGGTGATTGGTTTACTGCGTTTAGACTAGTTACCGCAGTTGTCAGGGGCGGACTGGCTTACAGTGTTAAACGGTAATTATATAGTTCCTCCTTAGTATTTATATTGGCCTAAGACTATTCGCGCTACATGGAAAACAGTGTTGCAAAGTTCTGATTTTTGGGTTAACTTTGCCGCCATTTTAAAATTCATCTGCCATTTAGATTTTTGCTCATGTGTTCTTCGTTCTAAAATGGTGAACTATGTTTTCGACTTGCAACCAAGCCTTCCGACCTTTGAGTTCTGTTAATGTTTAGGTTGTCCGAGAGCCGACTGTTTAGACCAAGCAAAGAGACTTTGTGCTTCATATGAAGTGTCATTCAAGTATTGTCTGCGCTCACAAGCCTCATCCTTGTATAAACATTGGGACAATGAAGAACAAGCTTCGAGCGTATACTTTGGCTAAACTACATTGTGAAGAAACTTAGTACAAGGCTTACTGTGGGATCCGAGAACATATATCACCATTGTGTCTTCATGGAAATGCAAACCTATGTAATCCTTTGCATAATATTGTATAATTTGTATGTGAACTAGGCACGAACTCTAGACCACAAATTATTAAAGTGAAGAGAGGCTGGACAATATTACACAAATTGTATAAAAGCACAAATGTTTAGATGTCCATCTCTCTCTCACCTCTCCTTGTCGGCTGGTACACACTGCAAGGTGTTGGAAGCCAGATAGATATCTGTTTTGCTTTGTAAACTGTACAGTAATAAAAGATCTGTGAATCTTTTTAGCCCGTGATTGGTGTATTTTCTTTTGTGGTACTCAGCCTCGATATTTCTTTGTTCTTTCAACAGGGGACTCTGGAGATTTCCTGGTAGGCCTCTGCACCCTGGGCCTCTTTTATGTGGTATTTACGCATTTTCCCATAGTAAAAGGGTTGGGTTTGCTGAAAATATGTGATATGGGGCCACTTTGAAAATTATTTCCCGTGAGGAGAGAACACTTTCTTGCTGCTGCTGCTGCTGTACTCTGTCAACGTGCGCTGGGAGTTCTAAGAACTCGCGCATTTCGCATTTCCAGCTCGCCTGCTCGCTCGCCTCCAGGAGGAGGCGGAGCGTTGTGCTGTCACGTGACTGATCACCTGACCTATCCAGGCACAATAAACAGAGCTCAGCACAGCCGAGCGGCGTGTGCCATTCCCGTGAGGAGAGAACACTTTCTTGCTGCTGCTGCTGCTGTACTCTGTCAACGTGCGCTGGGAGTTCTAAGAACTCGCGCATTTCGCATTTCCAGCTCGCCTGCTCGCTCGCCTCCAGGAGGAGGTGGAGCGTTGTGCTGTCACGTGACTGATCACCTGACCTATCCAGGCACAATAAACAGAGCTCAGCACACCCTTGCGGCGTTAAGCCCGACAGGCGTAAAGGCCAACGGCTGTTGTGCGGCTGTTTGGCGGATGGTGGCTTCAGCCATATTCCCATCGTATCAATTTTCTTAGCGGAGCAGCTACACCAGTAATATCATTGTGCGTACAACATATACCGCAGAGTACTAAGGTGATTGTCAGTCTACTCTAGTCCCACAGCACGTAACGGCAGACGTTGTCAGCAGCGGGTGTGATTGCTCAGAGACAGTATGCGGAGTCGGCGCTGAGTCTTGGGAGTAGACGGAGTGTCTCCCTGATCGCCTTGATTTCGCAGTGTGCCTTCACTGCGGCCTGAGTCCTGACTCTGCCGTGGGCGTGTCGAGCGTGCTGAAAGACCCGATTCTCCCGCGGAGCGGCACTGAGTCTTGGGAGTCTTAGGAGTCTGGGGTGCGAGGTCCCGTGCATTCCCTCGAGAAGATGATGAAGGTGGTCCTCTCGCCCAAAACGCGGGCGCAGCGGAGGTTTGAAGCTGCCACAATGGAAATAACGGCCTCGAGAAAACGAGGCAGGGCTGACATGGCGGCCTGGGCTGAAACGGTGTGCAGTGCATTAGAGTAGACGGCTGAATTGACCTCCAACGTAACTAACGCCTCCATGGAATTATCTCTTGCTGCCTCTCAACAAGTAAGTGCCAACACGAATGCCTGTGCTCAATTTACCATGCCTGAACTCTTAGTCACACCTAAAGTGGCAAATCATGCAACTGCCGAGCAACTTACACAGCGTATATTGTTAAGCCCCTTGATAAGCCCGCTGCATGGTTTGTCGGAAAAGCCCTGTGGCTTGCAGTCTGCGGTGACTGACTCGAACGATGTGCCCTCAATGCGAGCGGCCGAACTTGTGGTTGGAGCGAGGCCTGCCTGTGTGTTGGATGGGTCTGATACGTGTGATGCAATTCATAAAAACTGCAAAGGCAAGAAGCTAGCGACTGGCCAATTGTCCGTGCCAGTGCTAGAAAGTCTCTGTTCCTCTAATTCTTCACTTACTGCCCCTCAAGAGTTGGGCATGATCCCCAATTTAACAGCAGAGCCGGTTAGCCCGAATCTAAGCGAGTCTCGCCGACGGTCGCCTAATGATGACTCCCCGAATAGTAACACCGAGAGCGTTTTTTGTGAAACAGAGCCTCCCAAAAAGTCGACGCAGTGCTGTGACCTGGTGACTCTAGAATCTGCACGATCCACTACCGAGCTTACAGCTGATGTCCCACGGCACTCCATAGGTAGTGCTGACGACGATGTTGTGTTTAGTGGATCTTCAGAAAGTTGTGAAATAAGGCGGTTGAGTCCCGCGTTAGACCTCCAACATAAAGCTTCACCGAATACTCAACCCATCATTGACACCGACATATTATATGGTAGAGAACGAAGAAACTCGCTGGAAGTGGTTAACAAATTGCTGGCTGATCTCACTCGCATAAATCAACAAAGAACATCTAAGGTCAAAATCGACAAACACATCGATGTTTCTAAAACGGCTGACATGGAAAGCGAAGGCTGCCAAGTGGACAGTGAGATACGCCCTCTACTTGAGAAGCGGCAGAAGAATGGAACTGGTTACCTGACGAAGCGCACGAGATGTGATGAAAGCCTTTCACCCAGTTTGAGATGCTCTCAAAATATAAAGGCTAAAAGGATTGCGTACAACTTTTCACCTCACTGCACTCTGCCCCCAGAAATAGAACATGACTCTTGTAACTCGGACGAAGCACCTAGTGACGTCCTCGCTGGACAAGTGTCTTCCGATTCTTCGCTGATGGAGCGGCCATATCCCAAGATTAGACGGCCTGCTTACAAAAAGAAAGGTGTGCCTAGCAAAGTAACCATGCCTGAAGCTGCAAGGAACATGCCAACAATGCAAGATCTACAGGCCTTGATAATGTCTTCTCTAAACTTATCGATTGCTCCCTTTCTTAAACTATATGAAAGTCTAAATGATACGATCATAGACCTATCTGCAGGGGTCTGCAGATTGTCCAATAACTCAGCAAATCTCGGAAAGGAAATGTCGGAATCTAAGAATATGGTTGAAGAGTTGATTAGGAAGTCAGATATAACAGAGGCCGCACTTCTAAATCAAATTACAAATGCAAATATTGACAAAAAACTACTGGCAGAGGTTGCTAAGGAAGCCTTGAAAATATTCCATACAAATAAAAGATGCGATGTGCAAACAAGTGATCCTCTTTGTCTAAAGTGCCAAACGCAAAAATCTGCAAATGATGTACAGATATCAACAGCAACTGCCTCCGTCCAACAGACGCACGCTAAGGGGCACGTGCTCGAGGAACATTCTACTGCCAGTTTGGATGGTTATAACGACTGTTGCATGGCCGCATCAAAGGTTCACACTCCAATTAGTAGTGAAGCAACGAGTCACAAGTCCGGTTTTGCCAAAGTGGTAATGGAGGCCCAGGACGTGGCAAACCTGGCTCTACAAGATCCACAAAGACCATCCACGTCGAATAAAGCCATCATTCAGGAGCCGCACTTCTCCGTCCTATCTCAGGCGGCTAAGAACATTGAGGTGGAACCCACTGGGCTATTTTCTATATTTAAACCTGCTGGGGATTCACAGAAGACGAGTAATTCAAACAGCTCCGAAAATGGGGCCTTAGGAATGAAGACTAAAAAACAACCGAAAAAGAAAGCTAAGAGACGCAATAATAACTCACTCAAGTTCCTGAGGAACCTTAAAAATTTGGACATAAGGGTGAACGGTGCGTCCACAAATTTAGCTCAAACAGCTCGTAACCAAACTGAAAAAAGCAGTTCAAAAGCCGATAAGGATTCAAATGTCTCTTATACCCACATCAGTGATATGTCCGACACTTTGATAAATGTTTCAACCTACGAGGAAGAAGTCCTGTGCAACAGTGAAATAAAAGTCGATCATGAACGGTCAACGTTTGTTCTTAAAGTACCAACAGCAAAAGAGAATCTGTCACCTCTGGCCACAAAAACGGCCCAATCTGTTATCCCGGTACAACAGTCGACGGCTAACCAGGCTGTAGGTGATGGTAAGCGGCTATCCATGATGTCCTCTAATGCACATAATAACGGAACGATAATCTCAGACGAAACACAGACTTTATCCAGAACATGTCAATTGATTCCAGTATTAATCAGTCCATCACCTGAAAAAGAAGCGGTAAATTTGAAATTTACAACGCTAGAGGACAAATGAAAGATGCTCGAAGTGAGGGCGAGAGCGTCTAGTGCCATACCGTTTAATAAGGATGTCAGTATAGGATGTAACGGTCAGGTGAAGATCCAGACGGCTAGCAAGACAGTGCTCCCCGATCCCGCAAGTGTATCTTGTGACCCTGGAAGGTTTCCTAGGGGTCCGGTACTCAGCCCTCGGGTTAAGTTACAACAAGAGATGCAGAAATTACCGAAGATGAAACAAAATCCCAATAACGAAAGAGAATCGTACTCAGCGAAACAAGATTCTCATAGTCTGCAACGCTTGCTACTCGAGCGTATTGAATCTTCGGATGATCTAATCTTAAATCGGCACAACGTACTCTGGTTGTGTCACCTGATCCCTAGCCTAAGAGCAATTGAATCTGATGATCTTAGAATTGTAGAATTCTATGACGAGAAGAAAAATGATGCTGTCATTTTACATCTCCAATCAAAATTGATCGCTGAAGCTTTGCTTGATGCTGGGCCTGTCCTAATGTCCTTGGGGTTCGATATATCAAGAGCAGATGGCTGCTTGCAATTGCCAATCCACAAAAGAGATCCTTGTGGCACAGTAGATGGGAAGAGTCGAGCCTACACACAGCAGCCTGAAACACGATCAACCGCTATATTGTCAAAAAGCCCAGCACTGAAGCCTATCTCTGTGGCAAAATCAACTAAACACATGCTGACAGGAGAGTGTATACGAATCACTGTGAATAGACCCATATGCAGTTCTAAGACATTTGCGGAAAGTGCAAGTGAGCCCGCTTTAACTCAAGTAGAATCTGATTGGTCTTGGCTTGCAGGCTCGTTAAACAAGAGTGATAATAAATAACGCCAGACGTCGGAGACGCAAAATGTCTGTCGACTGGCTTCCTGGAATACTAGAGGCTTTAGCCACTTGTTTCAACCATCATGGGCATCTAATTTGGACTTGCTGTGCCTTCAAGAAACTTGGCTAAGCACTAGTCCTCTTTTAGAAGGCTTTGAAATTGTTTGTAACCCGGCGATTCGCCAAGCCAAAGGAAGACCTATGTCGGGATTGATGAAAGCAGTGAGAAAGGCGGCGGGTTTCAGGATTTTAGACTCTCAGAACCTGTCTCCATTTATTCAACTTTCAACAATTGGCGGATCCCAACTTAATGAAAAGAACATTGACCGCCTACATATTCTTAATGTATATTGGAACCATCGAAACAAACTTGCATCTTCTTTTCTTGACACTGTGACAACTGCGATAGACGAACTCCTTGAGACAGAAGCCTCGCTGAATCTGATTGTTTGTGGTGATTTGAACCTGGACTGCTTGAAAGAGAAATTCCAACTTGAACCTAAAGCAGCTCAATGGTGCGATGAAATGGACCTTCGTGCAATACACATGCTAAACGGCAACACCATAGGCGATATTCCGGCACAGTCAACTTGGAGAAGAGATGAATCAACATCAGTACTTGATTACATTTTCGTAACCGAAAATCTTCTTAAAAGAGTTCTGCACCTCAACGTTCAAAAAATGGCTCATAGTGATCATGAAATGGTACAACTGACTCTTCACAAAAAATGTGCCTGTCCGCTGCAAGTATGGCCTTATATGGTAAAAACAGGCCCAAGCAGGATTCGACTTAATCTTTTAGATACTGAAGTAGAGGCAATTACATCAAAATTTAAAGGAACTACTGAGGCTCTCGAATATCAACATATACTAGTTCAATTGGAAGAAAGAAGATTTAAAATGAATCATGCTCAATTACACCGTAAACACAAATTTGATCTTTGTGTGCTACAGCATAAACGTCTGATGAGACAAGAATTAAGGAAAACCAAAAACATCTCCAATATAAATGTAAAACAAATTCAAAGAATGATCAAACAGAAATACAAACATTGGCTTAAGTCACACGCGGCCATTATATTACAAAATGACTCTGAGAAGATGATGGAAAAATGGAGGGGCGCAATTCAGCTGAATTCTGGAGTCTAATAAACAACAGTGCAACATCACAATATGCTCTACAGGCTAACGCTGTTAGTGAGCAAGCCTGGGTCGAATTCTACTCTACATTATTCAGCAAAGACGATCCAACAAGCGCCAGTACATTCCTGCCCGAATCCAAATGGGACTTGCAATTTGAAAGAGATGAAATTCTCTTAATAATCAAGGGATTGAGTGAATCCAGAGCGCCAGGTCCTGATGGACTAACTAATTACACAATCAAACGTAATCCAGAACTGTGGGCAGACTTCTGTGTCACACTGTTCAATCGCATTGCAATGAGTGGATCTACCCCCAACTCATGGAAAAGTGCTATTGTGGTGCCCATCTTTAAAAAAGGTGATAGAACCAACCCTAAAAACTATCGCCCAATAGCACTTCTTGATGCTGTGGGGAAGATATATGCAACGCTGCTTCAACGCAAACTTGTGAGGTGGGCAAAAGAATCTAAGCACATAGATCAGAGACAAGCTGGATTCGTAAGAGGAGTAGTTTGTGGCCTCAACCTGTTGCTATTGAATCTCCTAAAGATGGAAGCACTCAGAACTAATACAAACATTTATTTGGCTCTGATTGACCTCTCGCAGGCGTTTGATGGTATCAACAGAGAGAGGATGTGGGAAAAACGGAGTAAATGGGACTGTCCGCCCAGTTTATTGAGTGCAATTCAGGAACTACACTCGGAGACGACTATTAGAATTCGGTTGGACTTGAAGGGCACTCTGTCTGCAAAAATCAAAACACTTAAGGGTGTGAAGCAGGGCTGCCCCCTGGCAGCAACATTATTCAACTTGTTTATATCGGATGTGAACGAGATTTTTTGTGGTAACAATCTGTTCCCCCCAAAAATCCACGGAGTACCCATCAACTACCTGTTATACGCTGACGATCTTGTCTTAATAGACCAGACGCCGATAGGTCTTCAGCGTAAAATGAATTTGATAAATACCTACATAACATCAAATGGATTGCAAATTAATAGACTAAAAACTGAAAATTTGATATTGGGTAACCTTCAAGGAGGCCTCGGTAAGGGGTCGAAAGATCATTGGTATATTGACAACGAACGCATCAAGACAGTAAAATGTACGAAATATCTAGGTATGACCATCAGCGCAAGCAGAAACGATGCACCTTGGACAGAAGTGGTAAAAAGTAAATGTCGGCAATTAGCAAGCCAAGCATGTTTAATTAATAACAAATATGGCAAATTTTCGCTGAAGCAGGCAATTTTATTTTATCAGCAGAAAGTGGTCCCGAGTCTGATATACGGAGGGGAAAATGCCTTCAGCTGCTCTAATGACTTATGTAACTCACTAGAAAACATCTTTTGGTCTCGTGTACTTCACCTTCCGAGGGGGGTCGCAACTGTTTGTATACGATACGAGCTTGGCTTAATTTCAATACATGCAAGAGTTCTGTGGAACCTGCTAAGCCTTTATCGTAAAACGGTGCTAAGGACTCCGGCACCCCAATTTCTAATTGTACATATGCCTGACAGTGCAAAGAACTATACAATACTCGCCAAGTGGAATCAGTTGTGCCAAGAGCTGTTAGGTGAGTACGACATCACTCCTGCTTCGCGAGTGGAAAATCCGGATGCAGCAAAGATGAAGATTTGGCGGCTAGATTGGATTAAGACCTGTGATCAAAGAACAAAGTGCAAGTTAATGCACGAAGTCCCAGGCGAGGCGAAAGCTTTCAACCAACGCCACTCTTACCTAACGCATCTGCCAAATCAGCACGCAAGAGCATTGTACATGAGATTCAGATTAAACGCACTAAATACAAAAGAACGTTTAAGCTCTTGGCCTAAGTATGCAAATATTGATCAAAGGTGCCGCTTCTGCAATCTTGATATAGAATCTCTAAAGCACTTGATCATGTCATGCTCGAGTTTTGAGAAAGAAAGTGGACGGATTTTTTCGCCAATCATTCATAATATTAGCCCAAGGAGCTCGGAAAAATGGAGGGAAATGTTCTTCGAAGGCTCAAACCGAACTATATTGTTTAATCTGATAACGCTGCTACAGGTCTTAAAAACAAGATTAGACATGAAGGATCCAACTCAAGTGCCCAGAGTCGAATGAACCTCTGCAGTGAACACGGCTTGGACACCAAGATTCATATAACTTGTGAAATTGGGTGTAGAAGGGTGGCAAGGGCAATGGACTTTAAAAAAGGTCTAGGAGATACTGTTGATTGGGTGTGATTTTCCTGTCCTGTGTTTTTAAAGGTTGAACAAACCGTATAAAAATAAAAAAAAATAAAAAAAAATTATTTCCAGGGCCTCTGTTGGCTCCGAGTCCACCCCTGGCAGTTAGCACCAGGGGCAAGATACTTACCCACCCAATCACTTGAATACATGTTGAAGGTGGCTATGAAGTCATTTTTTAGAAGTGTACTCTGCAAGAAATAGTTTAAAAAACAGCTTTAGATTTGAAGATGTGTGCCTTTCAAACTTTGCCAGCAACATTTGCTCCTCTCTTGGCTTAGTTTTTCAAGTGTTCATGATTCCTCTTCTGAGAGAAAAATGTTTATGGGGTAGAGGGTGAGAACAACAGCCCCACTGCCCCTTTGCTCGCTACTGGGATCCGACAGTAAATAATCTTCATTTCCAACACTGCTGGGCTCTGTTTGTGCCTGTGAGTCCACGAGACTCAGAACATTCCAGCTGAGGCGCCATCTTCTCACTGGTGGCCTAATTGCCCGGCATTCACGTGGTAAACGAACGTTGATTGTAGACATTTATTCTGTGTCTGAGCTTTCATTGTAATTGCCTAAGAGGGCCCGCGCACAGCGTAATCAGTCTATGGGCAGTCTATAGGCAGGCAACAAACACGGGCATGATTGTCTTTTCCCCATAAGGAAATATTAGGGTCTGATCTGAACCATTCCCTATTACAGCACGGCCTTGAATGACTCAGCCTTTCCTACATTGACCTTAAATCTCTCCGTGCGGTTTCCTTTTCTTTTTGGGACGGTAGATCGAGCCCTGTTTCCATGAGATATTCATGTTGAAAATATGTCAACATGTAATACCGTTTTTTTTCAATTGAGTGGGCCCTCTGAAATAGATCAAGGGCGCAATTCACAGAAGCATTTTATAATGGCAAAACCCCATTGTAAAACTCTCTGTGAATTAGGGCCCAAGTGACTATTCTCTCATCTGTATCCCAGTGTGTACATGCTCATGTGCGCTTCTAAATGTGTATGGATATACATGTGCATACAATTAGAATTGAGCACATGTGCAAACATGTAGATAGTTGCATTCAGAAACAATCTGATTCATGTTTAAAATAGCAAATTATATGCAACTCCATATGCCTATTCTTCATTTCCCCTCATGCTTCCCCGCCCAAACCCACCTCATCCGTCCCTCCTCTCCTCGGCCCGCAACCCCCACCCACTTCGACAGCAAAGCCTGTGGTCTTTTTTTTATCCTTGTACTAAAAGGTTCTTAAAAAAAATAAAACTAGCCTATTTGTCTGCCATTGTTTGGGGTCAAGATAGTGGTAAAATACCATGCCGCTGATCCCCAGGGCAGTGAGTGGCAGCTCCTCTCCGGACAATTGGCAAAGGTCCCTAGAAATATCCCCACGGGAATTATTAACCTTTCAATTTGGAGGGCAGAAAGCCAGGCGGTTAATGAACTTTCTGATGTGTGCAGATAAGCGGATCTGTTTCTTTATTTCCTCCCAAAAGTGATTTCTGCCACTGTCCCACATGACTGTAATCTTAGACATAAAAAAATGTGGCAAATAGATAAAAAAAAAATGACTTTATATGCTTAGCTTTTTATTAGAATGTGTTGTGTTTTTTAAGGGACTTATTCTTCAGCCTGCCTTGGTAATGACTCCTTTTCGGTGCTGTGTCCGGGTTGGCTTCCTTTACCCGCCCCCCACCCCTCTCTGCAGTCTCCAAACGCCTCAACTTCTCAGGGAAAAAAAAAATGAGCTGCGTTATCTGGATGGCTGCAGACACACATGCGCGGCCCCCTCCCTCCCTTCCTCACTGCTTGGGCAGACAAGGTCGATAGCATTACAAGGTATTTGTGGCAGTGCTTGTTTCAGTTTTCAGAGCTGCCAGTTTCCATCCAGATTTGAATTACAAAAGGGGGAAGCTGGCATGGAAATTGAAAGGGTTTATCGGCTAGTCTGGAGCCTCATAGCACGCTGCTTATTTATGCAGTCCATCTGCACCGAGGAATGTAGAAGAAGGAAATGCGCCTGAAATGTAAGGTCTTAAAGACTCTGATAGTGTTAAGATGGTGAAATAAAATACAGACACCTAGAATATCTTCCCAGAAACTGATTTCACTTAATGTGGCGCATTACCGCGAGAAGCATTTATGTTTGCTGTCATAAACTGTGTGCAATTGTGTCACTGTATAGCATAGTCTGCGGGGATTAAAAAGGATGCCGCTGCTAAATCACTTTAAAAGTAAAATGGAGACTAGATAACTGCTCAGGCGCACAGGGAAGCAGCCTGAGCGTATTGTGACGCCCTGTTTAAATCATATTTTTGCATTCCATGTGAAATTAGTCACAGGCCACCGCCTTTTCGAAAGAATTCGGGACGCGTTTAAAGTTGTGAAGATCTTGAAGCAGCACAATTTACATGTGTCAGTGAGTTAAATGCCACTATCCCAACCGCCCTGCCGGAAATTCGAGTCTTCCAATGGTAAAATACAACTAGACACTGTGTGGGGACATCACGTGATCGCGGTCTCGCGAGATCTCGGCCCAACCCGCGCTCTTGGCGCCAGTAGGAGGCTGGTGGAACGCCAGACAGGTCGGTCTGGACAGCGCTGCTCCTTATGAGGGGGCAATGTGACTGACGGCCCAAGTCAATACCAGCTCACTTCCAGGGTTTCCACGGCATAAGTCCAATGCCACAGGAGGCCTCCTGGGTGCCCTGGAAGTACATAGCGTGCAGTCTACTGCACACCCGCTTCCAGTGCGGTTAACTGGAAAGCCCAGCCAAGACTGTGAGTACCCGCCCTATCCCATCTCCTGGACTATTGCTACCCGCGTTCTGTTATTGAATAAAAACAGTTGCAACTACCTTGGGCGTCCTGTCGTCCTTTGAGGCCACAACACACTCACTCTCTTTTGGTTGACATAAAGCCAATTCTTTATTTATCTGGTATAAACTAGCCACAATAATTCTAAACAATTGCTTGTTGTTGGTCAATAATGAGTTAATCCATTGTGTTATGAGGAGCAATTGGGGATATAATTCAGCTTTTCCAAGACATATTTAAGCAAGAACATACATGCCAACCCTCCCGAATTAAGCTCGAGACCCCCAATTTTTCAGTGAAAAATACTGCTATTTTTCACATTCTCCCGCCTAAAATTATTCTTTTCCCAATGCATTCCTATGGGGAAACTGTTGTCTCCCGATTTCTCTGAAGAAATCTCACTCCCAGGTGACTCAGAATATTGGCATTTTTGCAATAACACTTAAATGGGTGGGTATTACAGGATCATGAAATGGCCGGGGCCCGAGCTACAGGCCCACGTGAAACGAGGGACTTTATATGATATGATATGATAGTTTATTTATATAGCGCCTGTTAGGAAAGATATCGTTATTGTAGGGAACTTTCCTTCCATGTGGCAACCCCTAACCTTTTTGCTATTGTTTTCAACCTGTTTTCTTGACTTTGCCAGAGAAGTGCAGCCTTCTGCCGTACTCCTCTGGGCTTTCGCTCCTTTCTTACGGGGAAACTGACATGCCCTTAAGACAGTCAGTACCGGGGAACGCTGTTTCCCGTAGTTTCTTTTATCGTGTCGCCATTTTAGTGCAACACGACACAAGAGGGCACTGTAAGCTAAGTTACAGCTCTCTTGGGTCTCTAGCCTTCTACAGACCCTAGACACTCTTGTAGGATGGTTTTTGGATCGGTGCAAGTCATTCAGGGACTGGGCTGGTGGCAGCGATCATTTGGTTTATTTTGAGCTCCTTTTGCCGTTCTGAGCACGTTTTTGCCGCGAACACAAAAGGGTGGCCCGGCTACACAAAATGGCCGGACCACGAGGCTCCTTTGTCTAGTCCACTGTCCGTCTTGCTCCCTTTACCTTCCCCCAGGTCAGGCGACCCGGGGCCTTCCTTATTTGGGCATGTAGTTTCCCGCGAAACACGGTTGCTTTCGCGGGCTTCTACATGTCGTTTGAGTGCCCCCAGGATGTGGGCTGGGCTGTCTGGTCCCAATACACATCCTGGGTGCCAGAGAGTCTAGGGTGGTGTGAATGCCTGGGACCACCGTGGTCCGTGATTGGTCCACGTATGGTATGTGTGTTGATGAGCGGATCTCCCATTGGCTCCCCTCCGTTTTGGCGCGAAGGGAACCGTGGATAAGAGGGAGCTGGAAACACCACTGCCATGTCGATCTCCTGAGTTCTTACGAACCCAGGGATACAGGAGCCAAGTATCCTGCGAACACGAGGCTGGACCGAGGAATCACTGGTGACCCCCTGAAGAACTTCTGCTCCTCATTGCTGTCGTCCGGTGAAGCCCTTTCCACCTAAGATCGAACAAGAAGGCCTGTACTGGCGCTTCGACCTATTGGAATAGCAGGACCAGCTATTCCCGGCACCTTCATCAACTCCTGCTGTAAGCCTTCGGAAGTGTCTCTGGGCCATCCAGTTGACTGACCAGCTTACTAAGGAGGCCTGCTCTGTAATCGCCGACAGGTTGGGTGGTGTTCTGAGTCCGGGGCATGCTCACACGCTTCGTTTGCTTAGCAGTCCTAAGCTAGAGGTGAGCGGTGCTCGTTTGGCTTGAATACACCCGGCCGTTCCGTTGCCCTGCTGTGGCGACAAAACTGTGCTTGTTTCTTCGATCGGGACGTCTTTTTACTCTGCACGACGACGAGACGTTCCCTGCTCTTCAGAACCTGCCAGAAGCTGCATCTATCGAGGAGGAGCTCGGGCCTGCTTGCTTCGGGGACCGGTGAGTAGATTAGCTAGGATCTGGTCGCCCTCCTGCAGTGCCTCTTGCTTTTCCCCGCTGTAAATACAGCACCCCTTGTCCGTACTCGCGCCCTGCTTCTGCCTCACAGTGGAGGCTGCGCTAGAGTCGCGGACCGTGTTCTCCTTCATTAGAGCTCCCTACAGAGCTGTTCAACGTCCTCCGAAGAGCTTCACCTTCTGCCCATTGGCACCGGCGTGTGCAGGTACTTTTGAGCGCTAGGCTCCACTCTTCGTAGGGATTGGACTACCATCCAGTTAGGGGCCTCAGAAGGCGGACATATCACTCGCATTGGTTCGCACTGCCTGTTTTCCTTCCCCTGCAGGTGGATAACATATTTCGTGCTGCTAATGCTGTGAAACTGTGTATTCTGTATATATATTGGGTGGATAGTGTATGTGTTGGTTTAATATCGTTGTATATTGCTGCTTTTACTGTGGTTATTAGTTTCAAGGCCTTATAATAAATGTGTATCTATTTTTGATATAAACAACTGTTTGGAGTAGTTTGTAAGCGCTCTTGCTTTGTGTGCTCATTGCGGGCTTTCAGTCACCCTCACCCCTCTTGAGACCTAGTCTTGACCGCCGCGATCGCTACCTTGATTGGTCTGGCTTGTCCAGAGGTTACCCTGTTCCAAGTAATTAGGTTGGCCTTCTGAACTTCTGCGCCACCAGGACAGAGTTCAGAAATCCGTCTTAACAAATTGGTGTACAGCGGTGGGATACGACTGAAGGTATCCAGTGTTGCGCACGAGCTAAGGCGTTTTCAGGTTATTCCAACCAGGACACGCAGTAAAGTATTGAATATAACGTTAAAAAGGCCATAGTCCTATCAACAGTATGGAAACGAATACTTTATTAACCTTAAATGCTTCGAAATCTGAAACATTGAAGAAGATGTGTGCGGAGAGAGGGGTTTCCTCTCAAGGCACTAAATTGGAAATGATCCAGAGAATCGTGGCGTGGCAAGAAGCGCAGCTTGACGCTATAACTTCCGAGGACAGTGCAGAAGGTGGTGGGGCTGCTCTCACTGGCAGAACCGACGGTTCTGCCGCTGCACTGATCCATCACGACCACGAGGACAGGGAGGATGTAATGTCTAACGTTTCCTCTGCCAGTGTTGATGGGGAGGCTATGCTTGAATTCAAGAAGCAAGAGCTGCGGTTTAGGCAGCAGGAGCTTGAATTCAGCATAGCCAAACTGAAAATCGACCAGGCAGAAAAACAAAAAGACAGGGATCACCAGTTGGAACTGGCCAAGCTTCAGTTCGCAAATGGGTCCAAGGGTCCTGGACATGGTTCTGGGGCTTCCTCTCATCCACGGTTTCCAAAAGATCTGCTCAGTGTGTATGAGGAACGAAATGACATTATGGACTGGTTAAATGCGTTTGAGTATGCATGCGAGGTTCAAGAGGTTGATAATGCGGATAAGATTGCATGGTTACTCAGCAGACTGCCCCATTCTGGTTGCAGTGCCATTATGGAAATGTCGAAGGCTGAGCGCGCTGATTTTGCAATGTTGAAGCAGACTCTCATTTTAAAGTTTGGGAAGACTCCGACCCAATATTTGAAAAGGTTTAGAGAGTATAAGAAAAAGGAAGGTGGTACTTGGGTGTCGTATGTAGCTGAGTCCCTAAAAAACTTAACTGGCTGGGTTGAAGGTTATAAGGTTTCTACCTTCGAAGGCATGATCAATCTGGTCATGCTGGAACACATTTTTGCTTCTTCTTCCCCGGAGCTTAAGCAGCATTTGGCCGATTCGAAGGAGATAGATCCTAAGAAGCTGGCCATTGCAGCAGACTTATGGGTGTCACATCGAGTGTCCCATAAGGACAAAACTCATCCTGGTAAGCAGGAGGAAGGGAAAAAGACCAAAGATATGGAGGGTGGGGAATCTGCTAAATCATCTTCCCATAAGGGCCACAAAAAGAAAAATAAGGGTAAGCCATCCGAGAACTCACAGGGTAGTGGAGGTTCGCCTCCGAAACAGAACTCTGGTTATAATAAGCCTCCCTACGTAAACAGACCCAATGGGGCTTGTTTTTCTTGTGGAGCAACTGACCATGTGAAGGGGGATCCCCGTTGTAAGGTTAGACCTTTGGGGGTCCACTCCGCTAATCTGGCCTTCTCCTCCTACGAGGAAGAAGAGATTACAGGAGCATCCTTCTCCTCAGACTCATTTCCCAGCGGAATAGAGGCTGAGGTAGTTTTAGTGTCCCTGGGTTCCTGGGAGCCTAAAGTCGCAGAGGCGTATGCTAGGATTCCGGATAATACCAAGCACTACTTTAAAGACAGTGTGCTGATCAATGGAGTGGATACTCCAGCTCTTAGGGATAGTGGGTGCAGTCGAACTGTAGTGGATTCTACCTTGGTAGACTCAGAGGAAGTTGCCAGAGCTACTCTGATGCCCACTAAGTTGGCTGACGGCCCCCTCCGTATGTTTCCCGTGATCCCTGTTAATCTAACTTTAAATGGTACAGCAGTTAGGATTCCAGTGAGCATTCAGAGAAACGTCCCGGGAAAGGTCTTGTTGGGCAATGATCTCAGAGCTCTAGGGCTCGTAGGAGACACTGCCGAAAGACCCTACACACGGTCTCAAGCACGGGCAGCATTGGCCAAGTCCAATACGCCGCCCCAGCCGAAGGGGAAACCCAAGGCGAAAGGAGTCAACAAGTCCCGACGGGGGAAAGAGAATATTCCCCCGAACTCGCCTACCACTGCGGTGGAGGGAGTTGGTCAATCGCCCGAGCCTGACGAGGAGGTGGCGATGCCTGAAGTGTTCGACCCCAACGACCATCCTGAACTAAAAGACTTGTTAGTTGAAGGAGGTCCTGATAGGGACGACTTCAGTAAGGGCCAACGTGAGTGCCCATCTCTGGAAGGCCTAAGGAGACAGGCCTGCTCCCAGCTTGAGGGTGAACCTCCTGGGAAGCATCGGATTTATTGGGAAGGTGGACTCCTGTACAGTGAGCCCACAGAGTCTACAGAAGGAGACCATAGGAGGTTGGTGGTTCCCCTTTCTGTTAGACCCTTCCTCCTGCAGTTGGCGCATGAAGTTCCCCTTGCTGGTCACCTTGGAATGAAGAGGACCAAGCAAAGGTTATCTATGCACTTCTACTGGCCCAAGATGGGGGTGCAAGTAGAAAGTCACTGCAGGAGTTGTGCCTCCTGCCAGTTGTCTGGTAAGGTTGGCGCGACAATCCAAGCTCCGTTGGTACCGCTCCCAGTTGTGGGGGTACCATTTGAAAGGGTAGGGATCGACATCGTTGGTCCCCTTGACCCGCAAACATCCTCAGGCAATAGGTTTATCCTGGTGCTGGTCGACCATGCAACCAGGTATCCTGAGGCCATCCCATTAAAGACTGTAACTGCCAAGTCAGTTGCAAAAGCGTTACTCGGCATATTTACTAGGGTTGGCTTCCCTAAAGAAGTTGTGTCAGATCGTGGCAGCAACTTTATGTCGAAGTATATGCAGGCTATGTGGAAAGAATGTGGGGTCACCTACAAGTTCTCTTCTGCATACCACCCCCAGACCAATGGTCTGGTGGAGCGTTTCAACAGAACGCTAAAGAGCATGATTGGGGCTCTGGAGGAGCCCCAGAGGAGGAAATGGGACCTTCTTTTACCATGCTTGTTGTTTGCCTACAGAGAGGTACCACAGGAGGGTGTTGGCTTCAGCCCCTTCGAACTTCTGTTCGGTCATCCCGTACGGGGACCCTTAGCCATCGTCAAAGAGGGATGGGAGATGCCCACTCCCCCTGTTACTACCAATGTAGTTGACTATGTGCTAGGGCTCAGAAAACGGATGGTACTCCTGATGGGCTTGGCTAGTGAAAAGTTGAAGGCCGGACAAGCGCTGGTGAAACATTGGTACGACCAGAAAGCTTCCTTAATTCACTTTACCCCTGGTCAGCAAGTCCTGATCATGAACCCTATAAGGCCTCGCGCTTTACAGGACAAATGGTCAGGCCCTTACACAGTGGTGGAGCCCCTGGGTGAGGTGAACTATTTAGTGGACCTTGGAAGGCCTGGACAGGCTCCAAAAGTGTTCCACGTAAATAGGCTGAAGGCTTTCGTCCCAAGAGTCGAAATCGCAGCACTGCTACTGGCGTCAGACGTTGAGGAAGAGGAGTCAGAACCTCTTCCCGACCTGTTCCAAAGCGGTCCTTCAGATAGCTCCGTTGAGGGTGTCCGAGTGGCCCCTCACCTGACTTCTGATCAGCAGGCTGAGGTGAAAAGTTTGCTTAGGCAGTTTTCCCCCCTGTTTTCACAGTCGCCTGGTTTGACACCTTGGTGCAAACATAACATTGACACAGGAGACAGTGTACCTACCAAAAGTAGGGGATACAGGATGTCGGATAAAGTACGGTCTTATATTAAGACCGAGGTCAACAAGATGTTAGACCTTGGGGTGATTGAACCCTCTAGTAGTCCTTGGTCCAGTCCTGTGGTTCTGGTTCCAAAAGCAGGCACTTCTGAATTGAGGTTCTGCGTGGATTACAGGGCTCTGAATGCTGTCCCCAAGACAGACGCTCACCCCTTGCCTCGAACTGACGAGCTGGTGGATACCTTGGGTGCCTCCAAGTACCTCAGCACGTTTGACCTGACTGCGGGCTATTGGCAAATAGCTTTAGCAGAACATGCCAAGGAGAAGACAGCATTTTCAACTCCCGACGGGCTTTACCAATTCCGGGTAATGCCGTTCGGATTGAAGAATGCACCTGCCACTTTCCAGAGGCTTGGGAATCATGTGTTGAATGGGTTGGACGAATTCTGTCTTGCATATCTGGACGATATAGCAGTTTTCAGTGCCACCTGGGAAGACCATGTGAAACACCTCGGGATTGTGCTCCAGGCTCTTCAGAAAGCCCACTTGACCATAAAGGCGAGTAAATGCCAGATTGGACAAGGCTCAGTGGTTTACCTTGGGCATGAAGTAGGTGGAGGAAGGATACAGCCTCTCCCCAGTAAAGTACAAGCAGTACAAGACTGGCCTACCCCCACTACACAAACCCAAGTGAGAGCCTTCTTAGGACTCACGGGTTATTACCGCAATTTTATGGCAGACTATGGCACCATAGCTGCTCCTCTGACTGCCCTCACAACTCCGAAGAAACCCAAGAAGGTAACTTGGACTGACGAGTGTGAGAAGGCCTTCAATGGCTTGAAAGACTCCTTGTGCCAGGCCCCTGTGCTCAGGGCCCCTGATTATCAAAGACCTTTTATCGTGCAGACGGATGCCTCTGACACTGGGATAGGAGCTGTACTATCACAAGTAGATGAGAAGGGTAAGGAACACCCTATCGGTTTTATTAGTCGCCAGCTTAAGGACAGAGAGCTCAGATGGTCCACGGTAGAGAAAGAATGTTTCTCTGTTGTGTGGGCCCTAAGGAAGCTGCGGCCCTACATCTATGGGACCCACTTCACTGTGCAGACTGACCATAAGCCGTTAAAGTGGCTAATGAACATGAAGGGGGAGAATCCAAAGTTGCTTAGGTGGTCCATAAGTCTACAAGGCTTCGACTTCACTATTGAGCATAGGCCAGGTGTCCAACATAGCAATGCTGATGGGTTGTCCAGAATGTTTTACCGACCTGAACAAGAGACTCATCCAGGGGTGGATTAGTTCCCCCTGTCCATAGTCTGGGAGGGGCGAGTGTTAGGAAAGATTTCGTTATTGTAGGGAACTTTCCTTCCATGTGGCAACCCCTAACCTTTTTGCTATTGTTTTCAACCTGTTTTCTTGACTTTGCCAGAGAAGTGCAGCCTTCTGCCGTACTCCTCTGGGCTTTCGCTCCTTTCTTACGGGGAAACTGACATGCCCTTAAGACAGTCAGTACCGGGGAACGCTGTTTCCCGTAGTTTCTTTTATCGTGTCGCCATTTTAGTGCAACACGACACAAGAGGGCACTGTAAGCTAAGTTACAGCTCTCTTGGGTCTCTAGCCTTCTACAGACCCTAGACACTCTTGTAGGATGGTTTTTGGATCGGTGCAAGTCATTCAGGGACTGGGCTGGTGGCAGCGATCATTTGGTTTATTTTGAGCTCCTTTTGCCGTTCTGAGCACGTTTTTGCCGCGAACACAAAAGGGTGGCCCGGCTACACAAAATGGCCGGACCACGAGGCTCCTTTGTCTAGTCCACTGTCCGTCTTGCTCCCTTTACCTTCCCCCAGGTCAGGCGACCCGGGGCCTTCCTTATTTGGGCATGTAGTTTCCCGCGAAACACGGTTGCTTTCGCGGGCTTCTACATGTCGTTTGAGTGCCCCCAGGATGTGGGCTGGGCTGTCTGGTCCCAATACACATCCTGGGTGCCAGAGAGTCTAGGGTGGTGTGAATGCCTGGGACCACCGTGGTCCGTGATTGGTCCACGTATGGTATGTGTGTTGATGAGCGGATCTCCCATTGGCTCCCCTCCGTTTTGGCGCGAAGGGAACCGTGGATAAGAGGGAGCTGGAAACACCACTGCC
The DNA here is from genome assembly GCF_040938575.1 of Ambystoma mexicanum. Lineage (NCBI taxonomy): Eukaryota > Metazoa > Chordata > Amphibia > Caudata > Ambystomatidae > Ambystoma > Ambystoma mexicanum. The sequence continues at coordinate 59,663,956 of NC_090937.1, forward strand.
ATGTCGATCTCCTGAGTTCTTACGAACCCAGGGATACAGGAGCCAAGTATCCTGCGAACACGAGGCTGGACCGAGGAATCACTGGTGACCCCCTGAAGAACTTCTGCTCCTCATTGCTGTCGTCCGGTGAAGCCCTTTCCACCTAAGATCGAACAAGAAGGCCTGTACTGGCGCTTCGACCTATTGGAATAGCAGGACCAGCTATTCCCGGCACCTTCATCAACTCCTGCTGTAAGCCTTCGGAAGTGTCTCTGGGCCATCCAGTTGACTGACCAGCTTACTAAGGAGGCCTGCTCTGTAATCGCCGACAGGTTGGGTGGTGTTCTGAGTCCGGGGCATGCTCACACGCTTCGTTTGCTTAGCAGTCCTAAGCTAGAGGTGAGCGGTGCTCGTTTGGCTTGAATACACCCGGCCGTTCCGTTGCCCTGCTGTGGCGACAAAACTGTGCTTGTTTCTTCGATCGGGACGTCTTTTTACTCTGCACGACGACGAGACGTTCCCTGCTCTTCAGAACCTGCCAGAAGCTGCATCTATCGAGGAGGAGCTCGGGCCTGCTTGCTTCGGGGACCGGTGAGTAGATTAGCTAGGATCTGGTCGCCCTCCTGCAGTGCCTCTTGCTTTTCCCCGCTGTAAATACAGCACCCCTTGTCCGTACTCGCGCCCTGCTTCTGCCTCACAGTGGAGGCTGCGCTAGAGTCGCGGACCGTGTTCTCCTTCATTAGAGCTCCCTACAGAGCTGTTCAACGTCCTCCGAAGAGCTTCACCTTCTGCCCATTGGCACCGGCGTGTGCAGGTACTTTTGAGCGCTAGGCTCCACTCTTCGTAGGGATTGGACTACCATCCAGTTAGGGGCCTCAGAAGGCGGACATATCACTCGCATTGGTTCGCACTGCCTGTTTTCCTTCCCCTGCAGGTGGATAACATATTTCGTGCTGCTAATGCTGTGAAACTGTGTATTCTGTATATATATTGGGTGGATAGTGTATGTGTTGGTTTAATATCGTTGTATATTGCTGCTTTTACTGTGGTTATTAGTTTCAAGGCCTTATAATAAATGTGTATCTATTTTTGATATAAACAACTGTTTGGAGTAGTTTGTAAGCGCTCTTGCTTTGTGTGCTCATTGCGGGCTTTCAGTCACCCTCACCCCTCTTGAGACCTAGTCTTGACCGCCGCGATCGCTACCTTGATTGGTCTGGCTTGTCCAGAGGTTACCCTGTTCCAAGTAATTAGGTTGGCCTTCTGAACTTCTGCGCCACCAGGACAGAGTTCAGAAATCCGTCTTAACAGCGCCTATACACAATGTGTTTCGAAGCGCTGCAAAGCAAGGGAGGGAACAAGGGAAAAAACAATGACATTCTTACAGGCCATGAACAGTAAGGATGTGAAATTAACTATCGTACTCGGCCTGACGACATTTCAAGAGCTAAGACATAGATAAGGAAGGGAGGGGGAGTGTGGCAAGGAAATGGAAACAGACAGGCAACTACCATACTAGGTCTGACAACATTTCTTGTAGAGCCGTAGAAAAACAAAAGGTTAGGGAGAGGGGTGCAGAAAGGTAAGGGAGGAACAAAACAAGTGACCATCATACTAGGCCTGATGACATTTCAGAACGTGGGCCCTGGCCCATTAACAGATCCGTTAATGGCTGCCCTTCGAGGGGTTTATTGCTAGTAGCACTTTGTCATGCTTTGTTTGTCTAAGCTGAGAAACAGAGTGTTTGCGGTTTCTCAACTCAAAAAAATCTACAAAACAAAATGGCTGCCATGGAGGTAGGAAGAAGGGAAATACATGTAGTCCCTGTCCCCTTTCAGGGGGTTTATTCCCAGTGTTCCTCGAGCCAGTGAAGGATGAGCCGGCTGCAAATAAGTGGGGCCGGGTTTCTTATGGGAAGTATGTGAGGGGGTATAAATGTTAAGGTGGCGGGGGAAGGGCGTGCAGGGCATTGGGAGCTTACCGTGCAGGAGGATGGCAGTCTCCCACTACTGAGAAAGCTCAGAACGTGGGCAATACCATGAGCTACAGCCCGCCTTCCAAGCTTCCTGATTGGCTGGGAAGCCCCATGACAGCCTCTTCCGGTTGCAAGATCTCAGTACAAAAATCCATATATCATATATTAGTTTATGTCATATAATGAAGCACATATTCTTTATAGTCAATTGCAAACATCCCAGAAACAAATTAGTATTTCATAACCAAACAATGACATGGTATTGTAAAATTGTGAGCTCATATAATGACACTCCTACTTGTCATATAATTAACAAATATAACAGTAAGCAAGAACATTATTTTGTATTTTTAGATGTTCATGCACACTACTAAAAACAATGTAATGTATGTTGAAAAAGTTATACTATGTGCTGAAAATAATTTTCTAAATGTTTAAATAGTTATGTGGCATTGCAACATTATACATACGTTGTCACAAGTCCCTTTCCTTTCTGTGACATTCACTTAACTTTCTGTGCTCATTGTTACTTTTATAGCTGAACAGTCAAGTCTTGTGTTTATTTCAGAGTATCAAGGGATAGCGATACTGTGCAATGCTCTATGTTGTGTAGGCACGCATTGGTCACATTCATTCTCATCATCTGCTTTTAAAATCAAACATGCGTAATTTCTCTGTTTTGCAAATAATAGTCCAGCACCGTGTTAGTGCAGTTTTGTAATCACACAAAATGCAGGTCTTGGTTCCTATTTTTGGACAGACAGAAAATATCATGCAGAGATGGAACAGTGCATTAACTTTCAAAGTCCTTTTTTTTGCAAATCCTTGCAAATATTTACAAAAGTTAACGGAAGAGCATTTCAAGGATCGAATGCATGGGTAGTCCTATTTTTTTTTTGCTTCTTATGAAAACGTGGCTTTACTTCCCCTTTCCATGTGTGAATCTTCTCAATTTGGACTATGTGTAATGCCTCCCCTTTATGTACAATAATATCCCATCCATCAAACTGCACTTCAATGGCAGTAGTAGTACATGGGGGACCCTTCCTTTCCAATTAAAAATGTTGACAGGTGGACACGCCCACCATTTCTGGCCTATTCCCCGCCCCTTTCCTACACCCTGCCCCTTTGATATCGATTTGATATAAAGTTAACATACATTTTATATCAAAATTATATGAACACATTTTGACATTTATTTTATATAAAATGTATATACAAATTCATATAAAAATGTATATATTTTTTCCTAACAAATTGAAATAAAAATGTACCTACAAATGAATATAAAAATGAATATAACATTAATTTAATACCCCAAAAAATTGTATCGGCCACCAACATTTTTGATATCATTTTGATATAAAATGTATATATATTGATGGTATAGGAACTTGATATGAAGTCTATGTATAGTATATATGCCGGCGTGACAACCTTAGACCTTGGACGGTGGCCAAAATAATCCTAGGTGAATTCGCTTTAGACGCAAAGTGTGGTTCACAATACAAAAGACCCAAAGCTCTTGGCTTTTGGCAATGCTTGAGGCTTTTTAAAATGAACACAGTGCAGATGTAAATGAACGGTTCCACAGAATTCAGAATATAGCTTACAGGGACACATGTAGCAGAGAAATGACTGTTGTTTGCGGGACACACAGCTCTGAAGACAGAACTGCAGTGGGGAGTGGTTTCAGGCTTTTGCAAAGCTCACCCACAGCTGACACAATACACGGACAGAGGGGTTTTGCAAGGCCAGGAATGCCAGGTACTGTGATGACTCATACACAATGAAATGTTAAGAATGGATTCTATATTTAGATCTGCTGGGGCTTTTGTAGAACAGGAAATCTGATGACTCGCAATAGTATTTATGCATTTTAGCTCAGCCATCAGCAGGATGCACACTGGAATGCTAAGAATAGCTTCTATATTTAGATCCACTGAACTCAACAGATTGCAAGGCTCCCAAAATACACACAGATGTTCCTTATCAAGTACAGTCAGCTGTAGTCAGCAGGGCTATTTTCAACTCATGATGGAATGATGAGTGGCTGATCATCCACAGATAAAGCAACTAATTTTAGATTTTGTTACAAACCCCGTTTCTGCAAAGTAAGCAGGAAATATATGGGTTGCTGGAAATCTGAGGGTTGCTGATAACGCATCGTGCCTCTGGACCCAGGAAATTGCACTGGAGAGGGGTATTGGCCTACACCCCTTAAAAGCAACGGAGATGGTTTGGGGGTGCAGGGGATTTACCTATAGCTATCTGAAGCTAATTGGATATATCCTGGCTCTGGGGCACTGGGACAGAGGACTGTGACCCCCTGGAAGGCCTTTGATTGGAAACCAGCCCAGTGTTTATTAATCTCATATTAAGGACAGACAACCAGAAAAAAGGTCAACTGCTATTTATTTTCAGACTAAGCATCTGTGTGCTTTTGGGTAATTTTAAGATTGTGTACAATGACAAAATTTTAAAATGTACAATTTGTGTGGTCTTTAACTACAAGGTGTTTGTTTAAGAGGTGTTTTGGCGTGTGAAACATTTAGAATGCATTCAGATGTAAAAGAGTAGGATACATGTGATATTTAATTAGTGATACCAGAGGCGTTGCTGGGGGGGAGTTAGGAGGCTATAGCCCCGGGTCTTTTGATTGTAGCCCCGGAGAGAATCTCAGGGGCTACAACCAAAAGGCTAGCTAGCCCCGAGCCCCGGCAGCCCCAACATTAGCACAGCCCCAGAACCTTTCCAGACCTAGCAACACCCCTGAGTGATACTCCAGACCCTTTCTGAGGCAGGCTGGTTAAATATGTTTTTAGTTTTAGAAGGCAGTCATAGGCTTAAACCTGCCCTCTGTGGCTTTGCATTGCAGCTAGGGTAACGCATATGTGGTGAACAGGCACAGACAAAATGGGTCTGCAAGTCTATGATAGAGTTGTATTGTATTTCTGTATTGTCGCCTGTGAGATCACATAAGTGCTGCTACTGAGTTCAGAGCTTATGTTCTAGAACTGTTTTGAGATTTTGATTACAGTACTGGGAAACAAGTTGGAATTGTGTAGAGGGTTTGATCCAGCACTTAAATATTAAAGCTTGGAAATTATGAGGTCATTATTATGGATGGACTCAAACCATGGCTTCACTGTTCACCCAAACTGTGTCAGCCTGTTAAATTATTTAAACCTACTCTGCCCTAATTGTACGAAATGGGGGTGGGTTTATTACAAATAATGGAAACTCTTTGCAAATTCAGGCCTGCTAAGCCTGTATGTAACCTTGCACCCAGCATGCATTACATTTTAGAAAGGCCCATACATGCAAATATAAGAGTAGCTGGATTTTTGGAGACTGTAACTCGAAGAGAGTTAGGGATACCTTGAATGTACAGGCTCTAGACGAGACAGGAAGGATGCACACTATAAAACTTCATATAAGAGTGGTAAGGATTCCTACTGCCAGGGTCAGGGAGTGTGCATCAAATTTCCAGACAAAAAGAGAAGACACTACATCCATTAAGACAGTGGAGAAAAAATGTACAGAGGGGGACAAAATAAAAGTACACACATGTAAGGGATTATAATATGTTGTGCTTGGACTAATTAATATAAGATAATAATAAACAGTTAAAACTAAAAGCAATGAAGTAGTAATTCCTAACAAAAATTTGACTTCAATCCAGGGGGTGAAATGAATAAATAAATGTAAAAAATGAATGAATGAATGAATGAATGAATGAATGAATGAATATTAAAAGCAACAATATAATACATGTTGATAGAAGGTGTAAATAAAGGAACAAAGATAACATTGTGACATAGGGTTGATGAACGAAGGTATGGATACAATATTTTGATTTTTAAACAATGAGCAGCAATCGGTGGTGCCTGTTTAAATTGGTCAGTGTAGTATATTTGATCAAATACATGCGATTAATGAAAGGCCAAGAAGGTATGGACAGCCAAGATTGATCTAGCAGTATGAGAGAACTTCTAGTAGAATTGTACAGAAGAACATATGAGAGTAAGTATCAAGAACATTGTTTATGTTTATATGAAAATGTTGATTTATGTATTACAGATGATGAAAATTGTCATTTTTGGAGTGCGAGAAGATTGTCTATATGGCCTTAGAGACAGTGGCGTAACACAAGATCTGGGGGCCCCCTGCAAGCCATGAAGGGGGTCCCCCCCCAACTCGGCAACAAATCACGAGTCGCGCCACACTCTGGGCTGTCCTAGATTACCATGCTTGCGCAATATGCACATACGTGTTGCTGAAGGGATATGCCACACACTGCACTAGGAGAAAGATATAAATATGTGTTTTAATGCAGTAAACAGCACACTTTCTGAGAAAAAATTACTAAAAAGCCACAGTGTTTTCTATTGTTGTGTAGGGTAACAGCAATCCAATACATGCAAGTCACCAACAGTGCACATGAACATTAATGCTTTGCTATTAAAAATGCCATGCCACAATGAAAACATGTCCAACTGGCTGCACAATGTAGACCAGTGTATGCACAAAATGACATTACAGTAAAGCATGCCAGGCCACATTAAGACATACCTAGACTGGTTGCACCAAAATGCCAGTCGAAGCAATAAGACTCACCAAGAAGAGAGCACATATTCAAGCCTGTGTCTCTGCGGCCTCTAACAACACAGCAAAACTCTTTAAAATCTGCAAGGAACTGGCCAATCCTGTTGCGGTTTCTACCTCTCCTGTTCCCTCAACAGGCCTTCTGTACGGCTTTGGCCTCGCTTCTCTGCTAAAACTCAGAACATCCTGTCCACTATCTCTTCTTCCTCTCCCTCTTCCTCTCTCGGCCCCCTTTGGCCATCTCTCCCTCTCCTCCTCCTTTCTCCTCTTTCTCTTAACACCTGAGAAGGTTTCTAGACAAGTCCCATCTATGGAAGTGTCGTCGAAACAGGTGCTCGCATGCTCCTCCAGAACCATCAAGGACCACATTGACACCCTTGATCCAGCCTTGGCCGATTTCTGTAATCATTCTTTTTGCCACTGGAACTTTTCCTCTCCCAAGCTCTTGGAAAAACTGGCCAACTGCCAGCTTACTCTCCACACTGAATCTGTTGGTTTCTCTATGGCCATCAGTCTGGCTTAAGTCTGGCCAGAGGCACGGAAACTGCTCTCTTGAACACCTTTGAAGATCTGATCTCTAACCTTGATTCCAGCATTCCTTCTGTCCTCATCATCCTGGAACTTTCCTCTGCTTTCGACACAGTCAACCACGCCATCCTGAACAATTGACTCAGTGAGAACCTGGGCATCATGGATCAGGCCCTGGAGTAGCAGACCTCCTTCCTCTTGGACCGCCCCTCCCAGGTCCATCTTTGTCCCTTTCACTCTGCCACCTCTCTCTACATGTGGTGTTCTCCAGGGCTCTATCCTCTCACCCTGGTTTTTCAACCTCTACTTGGCCCCTTTGACCCACCTAATCTACATTCTCCTCTAACTTACAGTGTTATGCGGATGACACTCAGCTTTCCTTCAGGCTCCCCTAAGCCTACTCCCCTCTCTCGCTCATTCCTGATGTCATCTTCAACTCCACTCTCTCTTTCTATCCTCGTCACCAAGAAGTCCCACTACCAGCTGCACCTCCTCAAAGGGACTCTTCCATTTCTCACTTTCCCCCAGAAGCTCACTGTCTCCAGAGCTCTGGTTCTCTCTAGGCTGGACTACTGCAACAGCGACTTTCTCAATCTGCTTCCCTCTACTCTCCACCATCTGCAACTAATCCAGAACAGGACCGCAAGACTTATCCTTGGCCTCAAACCCAGGGACTGTATCTCTCCAGCCATGAAATCTCTCCACTGGCTCTCAAGGATCAAGTTCAAGACCCTGTTGATTGTCCACAAGGCATTCTGGGGCTGGGATCCGCCCTACATCCAACGCCATCTACCAAAATACCTTCCTTCTCGAGCCCTAAGGGTTAGATGCTTCTCCAGGCAGAGAGCGGGGGGGGGGAGGTAGATGCCCTGCTGACCTACCTGCCCGCTGTACCAACTGGTTGCTTGGCTACCCTCTGTCTCACTGAGTCCAGGCACTTTCTTGATCAGTCACCATTGCACTGCCTCCAGGCCTACCCCGCAGTTAGGGGCTGTAACTGTAACCCTACAGTACCTTGTTCTCCTTGCCCTACCCAGAGCCGCGCTGCCCTGCTGGCACTTACTCAGAGCATTGCTGCCCTGTTTTCCCCTCCACTCTCCCTTGCACTTCCCCCCTCCCTTTCCCCTTGCTCTTCTCATTCTCGCACTTGCACAATCTGAATTACACAAGGCTTAGTAAGATCATTTGTCTTGTCCTCCCTCAGTTTTCCTTCCCTTGTCTTGTTGTGCCTAAAAACACTTCTGTACAGGTGCATTATATATGACTTATCATATCATAACATATAATTTTATCACAGATGCCCAGAAAAATATACAATGCCGCAGAAACGGCTAGACTGCCAGAACCCAAATCCCAGTCTAGCCTGGTAATTACACTTAGCAGGACTGCTTTATCAGAAATGCCCAGTTAAAAAAAGTCATACCAAACTGAGGAATGACTAGACTGGCTGCACCAAAATGCCTCTCTAGCCACTAATACCACATATCATGCCTGCTTAGCATGGACATGGACGACCATTATGATTTATTGCACAACCCCACCCCCCACACATCCCTTCTCCCTCTCATCCCCTACCCCAACCTCCAAAATCAGCTAATTGGCCCAGAATTACCTCCACGTCCCTCTTCCTTGTCCCGGTGCTTAGGTATGAGGCTACTTGCCTCAGTGGTAAGTACTGGGATGAGGAAGAGTGGGACTAGGAGTAATGAAGATTGCAGGTAGCTAAATCAGGCATTACCTTCATGTACCTCTACCTTATCCCAGTACGTGTGTATGAGGCATAGTGCCTCATACACAAGTACTGTCTGAGGCAGTATGCCTCATACACAAGTACTGGGATGAGGAACAATAGGGCTAGGTTTAAAGAAGATTACCAATAATTAATCAAGGCATTAAACACAAGTAGTGGTGCAACACCATTGAGCTGACTGGTCTTCAGCACCCCCCACCCCCACTGAAATTGTGGGCTATGTTGACTTGACCTGGCTTACCTACAGAGCAGAGCCCGTACAGAAAAGGACACAGATGTTAAACGGCACCTGGGTTTTGCCGGTAACAAGGACCCAGTTCAGCAATTACCAATGTACAGCATTTCATTGTTAGTACCTGCATTCAAATGCCAATTCTTTTAAGCAATTGACATTGTGATGTGGGTTTAATACTTGCATGCCAGGGGAGTGATTGGAAGGGTAGAGCGGAAATAGGAGAGAGACGAGTCATTCTCACAGCAGCCCATAAGTGGGTGCTTTCAGACCTAAAGGAGAGAGTTAACTGCTTGTAACATTGAAGCTGCACTAGAATAGTTTCATTGAAATGCGTAAAGAAGTTAGATGCCCCCACACAAATAAGTTTGCTCCTCCCCACCACACGTGAAGTTAGCACCTCTCCCAACATTTGAAGGGTTAGCCCCCCTGAAATGTAGGTTTTGTTGTGCCCCTGAACACAAGCACACACACCATTCACCATATATACACACGCACACCCAGCCATCCATATATTTAAGAGTGCACGCTTTCACCATACAGGCACACCCAAGCAGCCACCCATACATTTAAGTGTGCACCCTTTCACCATACAGCCACACCCAGGCAGCCACCTGTCATTTAAGTTGCACCCTTTCACCATACAGGCACACCCAGGCAACCACCCATGCATTTAAGTGTGCATCCTTCACCGTACACGCACACACGCATACCCAGCCACCAATACATTTGTGTGCACTCTTTCACCATGCACTCACACACGCACACGTCATAGGTTGAGGGGAGCCATAATACTTCAAAAATACATTGGGCCTCATTAGGACCCTGGCGGTGACGGTATGAACGGTGCTGGTAAGGCACCGGCACTGTTCATACCGTCCTGCCGCATTACAAGTTCTGCTTGCGGGTTCCTGAGAGCCCACCAGGTGTTTCCTGGCAGGCTGTGCGGCACCCGCGAGCATAACTCATAATTGCGCCGGCACCGTTATCAACGGTGCCAGCGCAACCATGCTCCCCACCCCCATTCTGCCTTCTGAGGCAGAATGGGGCTCGGGAGCCCGGCAATATCGCCACCCGCGAATGGGCAATTACTGGCCCATTCAACTCATAATGGGCCGGCTATTGCCGAATCGCGGGAGGCGGTGCTGGTAGCGAGCATGGCGGTAGCCGTGCCTGCCTTACAGGCACAGCTACCGCCATGCTCGTAATGAGGCTCATTGTTTCTTTTTGAAGTCACTCTGACTTCATAAAGAAATTATTTCCGTTCTAGACTGAACCATAACGGAAATAATTTCTTTATGAGTGCAGAGTGACTTCAAAAATGAACTATTTATTTTTGAAGTCATAGGGCTTCCCCCAACACATGACATGTAGGCCTGCAGCCTAGGGTCTTCATGTCATGGGGTGGGGGTAGCCACTGGACTTTTTGTATTCACTTTGTCTTCATAAAGAAATTATTTCTGTTACAGAAATAATTTCTTTAGAAATACAGAGTGAATTCAAAAAGAAAATGTGCAAACAAAAATTACTCTTTTTTTTTTTTTACTCCAAGTGGGGCCCCCTTACAGAACATGTGGTCACGGGGGCTCCCGTACCTGGTGGTTGCGGGGGCCCCTGTTACGCCAGTCCTTAGAGGAGTATAGTGATATAATGGTAAGAAACATTATGACAAAGGTAAGTACAAGTGGACAAGTAGAAAAAGAAAAGGTAAGTACCAGTGCACACAGTAAGTGTGTGAATTGCCTTATTGATGATTATTAGGAGTAAGGGGACCCACGTCAGTACAGAAAAAGGTAGTCAGGGATACAGTCCTTTGAGATAGGTAGCATTTTTCAAGAAAGGTGTAAACAGGTGTGAGCACAGAATAGTATATATATGCAAGTATGGCCATATCTAATGAAGAAAATGAAGAAGACATTTGGATGAAAGGTGGAGTAACCTTTTTGTAATCCTGATGATACGGAATGTCAAATATGTACATTTGGCAAATGCATCAAACTTTAGGGAAAGGCAAAACATTGCATGCTTATATGCCACATTTGCATGCCTTTAATAGGATCAGTGTTTATTTCCAAATACCACGGGTAGGTAAGATTAGTGTAGGAAGGGCAACAAAAAATGTTAATTATGTCTCAACAGAATAAATACTGCAAAGAAAAGACTGCGGTCCCATGCCATCAGGAGGAGGACTTCAAAAGTAGAGAGAACACTTTCAGCATAGCAGAAAAGATTAAAAGCATGTCTGTCACCACACTTATGATAATTTAAAAGAAGCGACTAAAGTGCACCATTTTTTCTATTTTTCAGGAAAGCAACCTTGCATTTTATTGAGCTGATGATACAAAGAAATTACCCCAGCAACATCATATTGAAGGAAAAAATGAATAACCAAGTGCCGTTTTAAGGAAATAAATGATCGCTTTGCTAGCTTATCATGACTTTGCCTCTATTTTGTTTCTACAGGGAGCAATAAATAAAATTAGCCATGGATACTCCAAGAAGAAAGAAGGGAAGTGGCTTAAGAAGACAACATTCTTTTTTTTGGGGGAAAATGTTTTGAATTTGTTATGTTGTCTGTTTTGTCTTTTATTATTTTATCATAAAGAAGGAAACAATGTAACTATGATGGTATGAAGAATGACACAACCACAGAGAAAATGTTTCCTTTGTCACTTAGAAAATAAACACACTATAAGAAAAGAAAACAAATGGGGTGTGAGCCCAGGAAAAGATGGGGAAAGTGATAGAAAAATAATGATGTATGTGCTTTATGGTCTCATGTCATAGACACACCCAGGTATCAGTCAGTATGAATAAACATAAATGACACTAAGGTATGCATGAAAGGGAGAAAGAAGCAGCCAGAATTGGCCAGTTCCTTGCAGCCATTCCATTACATTAGGAAAAGAGGAAATTCAGTAGCAATTGTTTTTAGGCGGTTGGAGTGCTTAAAAGAAAGGGATATGGTCTCCATAAGGTTTAGGTTTGAGGAGGAAGTACTGATGATACAAATGCACTTATTATTCAAGAAACTCACCCAGTTTTTATATTACACATGGACGGGCAGCACTTGCACTCCGTGTGATTAAAGGCAACCTATCGTGCGAGCAGGGAGAAAAACCCTTGTTTTCATGAAAAGGCATTTTGAGGGACCCAGCCAGATGCCCAGTTGCAACTAAAACTGAAGGCTTTCTGTATGAAACTCCCTTATCCTTGTGTTCCCCAGAAACAATCTAATGACACAAACTGACTATTTTATTTGAATCAGAAGATTGAGGGTTTGAGTCCTCTGTGGCCACAAAACAGTGGATCCTAAAAGACTGGCCTATGAATAAAGAGTCCCTTGAACTTGCTGCAAAGCAGCCTAAAGGACAAATAAAAATATGATATAGGCTAAATTGAAAAAGTCCTTGGACTTTGAATAAGGAGAATAAAGAATCGCGTGGAAGATGTGCAAATGGAAGATGAATGAGAAGAAGACAAAACTGAATGTTCATGGGGAGAGGGCAGGGACCAAGGAAGTGTTGTGGGGTGGGAGGAAGAAGAAAATGTATATATATGAATTCTAATGTTGCAAGTGGAAGGAAAAGTAGAAAATGGGCTTGTGGGTTCCCTCAAGGAATGAGAAAATGTTCTAATGATCCCTCTTGATTCTCGTGGTGGCTGGAATTACTTGCTGTGCATGTTATTTTAACATTTTATTGGGTAACAGGGGTGGAAACCAGATGGGAGCAAACCAAGATACTGTTTGGGGATACGTACATACAAGGATAAAAAGAGGGCAAAACATATGTCTTAACCTTTTGACAGAAAAGAGATACATATATATCTTAGATTAGGAGGATACAATGTGGGTGAAGATACTATTGATTCTTTAGAAGTGTATTTTATGATACCTCCCATGTTGCATTGAGGTGGGAAAAGAGATAGGGATGCATAGGTGCACTGCATATGGGGGGTATACAGTGGGTGTAGTGGTCGAATATTGAACACTGGTCGAATATCGACCAGAGGGGGGAAATGTATAGGGGGTGCCAACCCCTGCCCCCGAGCTGCATATAGATAACATGATAGGCAGATGAAATAGTTCCATCAGTAATCAGTATTAGATTGCCTTTATTTAAGGTAAAAATGTGCACATGGCACTGCGCATATTTGGGTTAGGATGACCAAAGAAATTAAGGGTGCTTTACATTTCATACACATACAATGAGTGTATAAAGATATATTATGAATAAAGGATACAAAGTGAGAGATTCTTAATAAAAATAAATAATATCTCCCTGAAGCAAGATACAGTGTCAGGCAAAAATATATTTAAAAATGGATAACTCAAGTGCAAAATGGTTTCCAGGCCCCAGCCAGGTGTGAGGGACTATGAATTATGCCAAGAGTTTTCAGACAAGTAACAGAGGCTGATACATTGGAGATAGGCTTTGGCAGCATCTCACAGTGAGGTAATTAGGTTTGTTAGGTTAAAATTAGAAATTGACAGAAAAAGCAGACAGGATTGTGATGAAGCCAGATAAATAAGGAAGCTTAGATACATTTATCTATTTTCTTATTGAAGAAGGCACAACCTGTGTCATGCAGACTATTCAGAGAGACCAGCTGAATTATGTTGGCAGCCATCAAATCTGCTCTAAGGGAGTACAAAGCACTAACTAACTTGGCAGGACCTCAGCAATCAGATAAAGATTAGATATCAGTGTGTCAAAATGTTCTTGGCAGGAGTTGAGCACTGTCATAATTGTGTCCAGCCAAGTCTAAAATAGTGTATCAGTTTTGTGCGTCAGAGAAAACTGTGGATGCCAGCTATGCTAATGTGGCTTGTTGTACACAAAGTTATGCTATCCCATGATACTGGAGGAATGACTTTTCGCTGATTAAGGCGCCTTATCAGACCCAGACCATGCACAAGGTAGTAATTTGAAAAAACATGTTGCATCATTCAAAACGACTATAAAAGCAGGTTAAAGGCAAAATATCTTTGAGAGCGTCTCTTGTTATTACACCCAATAAAGACTGTTGAAAACCTTCCAGGCGTCTGATTTTTTTGTCTGCTTCTGTCTGGATCAATGAAGTGTTCATGGATTCCTGGGGCTTGATGAAAAATGGGAAGCAGTGCCCTCAGTTTAAGAGAATCTTGTAATAGCGGTCCAATTACTACCTCCAGTACAGCATCAGGCGATATATATCCAGCATGTTATGTTATATATATTTGTAAAGCGCACGTACGCTGAGAGGCATCATGGCGCTAGAGGAGCGGAGGGGCGGAAGCAAAAAGAGGCCTAGAACAGTAGTGTTTTCAAGAAGCGGCGGAAGACAGAATGGTCATCTGTGGCTCGCAGGGTTAGCGGGGGGTCATTCCAAGCCTTGGCAGTCATCACAGAAAAAGCAAGGCCACCTATGCGTGATAGTCTGACGTGAGGGACAGGCAGCAGAAAGGTGGACCGGGAGCAAAGGGGGCGAGCAAGGACGTACCATGGAAACTTTTCCTGGTGGTATTCCGCTCCCAGTTTGTAAAAGGCCCAATGGACGATACATATAGACATGAAAAGAATCCGCTTTTCAATGGAAAGCCAATGCAATTGTCTTAGAAGCAGGGACATATGTGCTCGGAAAAGAGGATGCAGGACAGATCTGGCAGCAGCGTTTTGAAGCCGGTTGATAAGATAGCGTGGCTGCCCAAAATAAAGTGAATTACAGACGGAAAGGAGTCAAAGAACCCTGAGGATTCCAAAAAGGACGAAAGATGGGGAGACACCAAGGTCTCAAGAACCTTCATAGAAAAAGGCAGAAGAGAAATGGGATGAAAGTTTGCCAGGAACCCAGGGTCCAGAAAGGGTTGTTTTAACAGAAGGAGCACTAGATTATAGTTTGGAGGCATGGCTTGAACAATAGAGGGACCAGATGACTCCCAAAGCCAGGTTTCTGTTAGGAACAGGAGATCTGGCTGGAAGGTAGTCAGCAAATCATGGCAGTGCATAGCATGTGCCACTAATGAACATGTGTTTAGCAGTCCGCATTGCAGGCTGGCTGCCGTAGTGATACTAGCTGACCCTGATGACTTATCAAAACCAGGAGGCCATCTAGTCTCACAAGGGGCTAAGGATAGCAAAATACTGTGGGTCAAAAGAGCCCTTGTACCAGGATCAGCAGTAGCTGCATACCGACCATGCACGAGCCCTGCATGGACGGGTGCAGACGGGCTTGCCTTAAGTGCGCCTTTGGTGCGCCGACGGCGTTCCCGCTGCATCAGTTCGCTGCCAGGACAAGTACTGCAGCACATAAATGCCGTCTGAATCACATGGGAGGTGAGGAGTCACTGACTCAGAGAAAGAAAAAGAGGACTGACCAAGCGGCGTCCTAAATGCAGTTAAATAGCAAAGTGTCACAACCAGATAAAATCAGCACAATTTAAAATAATATAGCAGCAGTAGAGCAAGGCGAGTAATGCCAATAAAACAATTTGCAGTTAGGCACTGAAATGCAAGCCGCCGAGTGGTTTTATAATGGAGTCCCCGGGGGACAGCCTCACCTCTCGCAGTCCTCCGACTGAATCCTCTCCTTTTTCAGGAAAATGTACAAAAGGAAGAGGTCTGGCTGTGGACATAGGCAGAAACACATTATGTTCATTAGCCAGACAACACCACAAGAAAACATAGTTGTTAACCTCTCTGCAAGGGCTTTAACAACAAGGGAATCTTATTTTATTTATTTACTTATTTATTTATTTATTTATAGCATTGTATAGTCAACATTGTCAACTATTAAAACTTTTCCATTATAAAACAACATTAACAAAATTCAAATTCAAGCAACCTCAAGGAAATTAAAACAATGAAGTTAAAACAAGCAAAACACACTTGCCTACAGGAATAACTAATAGGATAGGCATGACCTTCGTGTCGACGGCGGTATCCATCACAGTCGTTCAAGGATTTCGATGACAGTGACAATCCTTTTCCAAAGTTTGGTGAGAAAGATGATACAAGCTTCTTCGTTACCACTCATAAAGATGTTCCAGAGGGTGCCAGACGTAACACTGCCCCTCCATGTCAATGGATCATTAAATGCCTGACAGACTCCAGAAGTAACTTACCACAAAGTGAGGGAATTGCTTACTTTAAAAAAATGATTAGGCTTTGTGCGCACATACAGTTCTAATGTAAGTCGATCTAATCAAATTCACAAGGAAATCGAGACTAAAAGCATTCTTCACAGAACAAACTCAATCACGAATAATGTTCCTAGTACATCGAATTTAAACCTAGTAATAGCGTCATTCCCATGGTGCTTAATCAAACCATTTACTTATTTCATAGATGGTCCTCACAGAGCTACAGAAATTATCATGCAAATGTCCCAGATACGCTTATTCTATTGTCAAGAGATGGCATTGATAGCATCACTGTACTCAGATGATCCAATTACCATCAAACTAGCAGACAAGGGAGGAGATCTGGTGAGCCTCAATACTGTTGATTATAAATCAGAATGTATTAACTTGAAGATAATTATATTTACATGCCTATGAACATTGACCCCACCAATAAGATTATGGCCAAATCGAATCTACAGCTTTATGAAGCAGAACACAAATAATTGATTTCAGAGAACTCTTACCCTAGAACTCCAATCTTTTACACTTTACCCAAACTACAAAAATATGCTAAATGATCACCTGGCTGTCCTGTAGTATCAGCATCAGGTGGCATATTACAACCACTGCAAACATATATAGACTCTTTTCTACAGCCACTCATACAACTCACAAAAGTGTACATCGAAGACCGTACCAAGTTTTGGAATATTCTACAGGATTTACAACCAGGAGATTCTG
This sequence comes from Ambystoma mexicanum, assembly GCF_040938575.1. Classification (NCBI taxonomy): domain Eukaryota; kingdom Metazoa; phylum Chordata; class Amphibia; order Caudata; family Ambystomatidae; genus Ambystoma; species Ambystoma mexicanum. The sequence continues at coordinate 59,680,874 of NC_090937.1, forward strand.
ACATTCTATTTACCACAGACGTGAAAAAGCTGTATACATCTATCTCCCATAATCTGGGACACGAAGCGGTCAAATGACTCCTACATCAAGCTGATAATCTGAAGGCTGTGAAAGAGTTCATAGTAGCTCTATTAGTATTCATTACTCAAAATTCCAACTTCAGGTACGAGAAACAAAACTACCTTCAGTTATCAGTCTGGCTTCAGAGCTGCCAGAAGCACGGAAACTGCTCTCCTGAACATCCGTGAGGACCTGCTCTCAAACCTTGACTCTAACATTCCATGTGTTCTCATTTTGCTTGATCTCTCTTCTGCCTTTGATACTGTCAACCATACCATCCTGCTTAACCATCTCCGTGATAACCTGGGTATCACTGGTCAGGCTCTGGCTTGGCTGACCTCTTTCCTCTCAAATCGACCCTCCCAGGTCCAACTGGGGTCTTTCCTGTCGGACATATTTTTCTCTACCTGTGGTGTCCCCCTCTCTCCCTGGCTGTTCAACCAGTATCTGAATGGTGTGCCGCCAACAACCTCTGCCTTAATGCCAGTAAGATTCTACTCATCGGCACACCCACTCCCTCCTTCCCTGCAGCTCTCTGGCCGGCCTCTCTTGGCCCTCTTCCTGCTCCTACCTGCAAGGCAAAAAACCTCGGGGTAATCTTGGACTCCACACCCTCCTTCTCTCCTCACATTTCTGACATTTCTAAGAAGTCACACTACCAGCTGCACCTCCTCAGAAGTATTGTTCCTTTCCTCTCCTTCCCCCAGAAGCTCACTGTCTCCAGAGCCCTGGTTCTCTCGAAGCTGGACTTCTGTAACAGCCTCTATCTAAATCTGCCTGCCTCTACTCTCCGCCCTCTGAAACTCATCCAGAACAGGACTGCAAGACTTGTCCTTGGCCTCAAGCCCAGGGACCGTATCTCTCCAGGACTGAAATCGCTTCACTGGCTCCCTGTGGCTGCGAGGATTAAGTTTAAAACCCTCTGCATTGTCCACAAGGCCTTCTGGGGCCTGGGGCCAAATTACCTTCAACTCTCCCTTCCTAAATATCTTCCTTCTCGAGCACTTCGCTCTTCCGCCTCCAACTCCCTCAGGGTCAGCCGCTTCTCCAAGCAACGAGTTGGGGGGAGATCTCTCTCCGAAGCTGGGGCCTCCCTCTGGAACAGCCTTCCTGCCTCCCTGAAACTTGAGGAGAACCATCTCCGGTTCCGGAAGCACCTCAAAACCTTCCTCTTTGCTTCTGCTTTCTCTCTCCCTCTCCCCTGCTAAATCACTGAAACTGTACTGAATCAGCAACTGGGCCACTCACCAATCTCAGTCCTTGGCCCAGCCACTCTCCCCTGCACTGCCCTCCTGGCAACCCCTGCACTGCGGGACTGTCTCTGTATCCCTACAGCCCCCCTTCCCAGCACTTGTCTGCACTTATCTTGCACTTGCCACCAGCTGGCCCTTATTATTTATCCTGTTCATTACTAACCTGTACTGCACTTTCCCCTCTCATTTTCCCCCTTTGCACTTTTCCCGTCCCCCCCTACCCATGCACTTGCGCGATCTGAATGACACCTGGCCTAGTAGGATCGTTGTCTGTCTCCCCTTGTTCCCCCCTCCCTGCCTCGTTGCGCCTTGAAACACTTGTGTATAGGCGCGTTACAAATGCCATATCATATCACAACATATCATATCAGAAATGTCCTTGTGTGTTTTGATGGCCCCAACATATTCAAACTCATTTGTGTACATGTATGAGAAAGAACAATACTCGACCACCCAATCTGGCATAGATTTATTTGCTATTGGAACCAAAGAAGATATTTTACTATTTGTATATTGCATCATTCAGATCGACACACATATCCAGTTCAAAGCAAACATATGTGAAGTATCAGTCCATTTTTACATGTCAAAGTATACCTGGGTGCCCCTGGTCTCAGTACCACACTTTTCTGTAAACTCACTGATCACAATAATGTACTACATAGACTTAGTTTCTCTAACACCATACGTTGGCCCTTGATTCCTGTTGACATACACGCAAGAACACGTTAGTGTCGGACCACCCCAATTGCCCCCAAGGCCTCTTGACTCCCTCTTGTTACCTGGGAACCTCACTCTTGCTCTGAGGGAGTTTCAAATGGGTGCCAAGCTCCCGGATCCCAGAAGTTACACCACTCCTGGGAATTATAGGGTAGCATTGTTCGTGGGCAGAAGGTATATTGCACTGCAGCGACCAGCTGCGATGGAATCATGTGATCATACAATGTCCTCCTTAGTTCGAACACTGTAAATGTCTCTTGTCATTAGTACTTTAAATGTCTCTTGTTTTCTCTTTCCGGTGCAGTGTGGGTGCATCGAGATCCACAGGTTAAGGGGAAATTAGGCACACCTAGTAAATCCAACAGGGCAGCATACTTTTTTAGAGTATGCCGCAAGGGTTAAGCCAACAGGGTAGCACAAACCAAATGGGTTTGAGCATGCAGAAATGATGTATGCACATTAAAGGTGGTGGGTCTCATTGTCTTTCTCTTCACTTCTTTCAGGGCTTTTCTGGAATCGGTGTGAAACAGCTTGGGAACTTTATGTGCTCTTCAGTGCATGATGGGTTCTAGGAGACTGAGGACCAAAAGGTAGGTGTTGTTCATGGTCTGAACTGTAACAGCAAGAGTGGGCATGCATTGGGCATGGCTCTTTATATTGCACCAATCTAGATGGCCCCTGAGGTTTGCCAACCCACGCAAGATCTCCTGAGAAATACTTGATCTGCTGGGTAATGTAGTGCTAAACCCATAAAGCGATTGCCCTTGTTTGGAACCCCCTCTCAAGTGGCAGGTCATGTGTAGCTGCATCCTTTGTAAGCTCACTCTCTCCTTTTATGTGTTTCTTCCCTTGGACCACTTGGGTGTTCTGTGTCTATATGGAAAACCCCTGCGTGAATGTTGAGCCCTGTCAGGCCTGACAGTTTCCACCGACCAAGAGCAATAAAAAATCTGCCAAATAGTCAACTTCTATGGATCAAGAGAATAGTTCAAGATGAACAAGAGTGTGAAAAACATCTGAATGAGATGACATGGCATCTAAATTTCTAGAAACGAGGCACTCTGAATTGGAAATGGCAGGTTGTGTTAATTAATCAGAAAACTACCACACCACCCTCATTGGTCTATGTTTCCTGGTTCTTAGCTTTGTGCCCAGCTCCTAGTTTATATTTCTTGTTCCTTAACCCTGGATTTCGAATTTAATGTGCTTAATTGTGATTTCTGCTTCCTAGATTCCCTTTCTGTCTTCCTCTGTTTGCAGGCAGCATTTCTCAGTGCTTTCCCTTTTGGAGCAGCCCAGTTTGCCTGTTTTCTATATTTCTTTGACTTTGCCCTTTGCCGCTGTAAACCTTGATGCTTTAGTCTTTCCTCTTTATAGATTTAGCTTCCTGCCTTTTTCCTTGGATGGGTGGGGAAGATTTGCCTTTGTAATTTCGTTTTCTCTGCTCCTGTTCCTTTACTTTCTCTTGGAATCCATTCCAGGGTTTCCCTTGCACTTCTGCATTCATTTCCCATTGATTATTAGGTGTGGTGTGCTGTTGTAGCTAGCTCCTGTGTGAATGCCTATGTTTTCCTCACTATTCTGTGATCACTATTCCTTCTTGCCCCTTGTCTTGGGTCTTATGTATTTAGTTATCCTCCCATTGCTGTATAGCCTTTCTGGGTCCCTGTTTGATCAACAGGGTTTGTGGGCTTTCCTGACATTCAATGGTATTTCTCGTCCTCGTGAGTACTGTTTTTAAGTTCCCTTATTCAATACCATCATAAGTGTTAGCTCACAGATCATGTCATTGCTTGCCCTGTATGTGGGTTTAACACTGTCAGTACCTGTAACAGCAATTGTGGGGAAGGAGCTTGCTGACTTTCCTTGTAATCATAAAGAGCTTCTAAGCGCTTACCCCACATCCCTTTTCATATATTTGTATTGTTGTCACACTCTATTTGCACTCCTGGGTTATAGTATACATGAGTCTTGGTTCCTGTGTGCATGTTTTCTGACTCAAAGCTATTCACTGTGTGATCTTGTGCACATTTCCCTTGCTAAATTCACTGCCTTTGTCCTCACCTGACAATCGGAAGCAGAGAAGCACATAATGATGAGAGACGGGATGGAAATGGAAGATGGACTATGGAAATATTCAAGGAGAACTATTGTTATGTTTTGGGGTCAGGGGTGTTCAAACAGAAGTGGCATGTATTGTAAATAGCCATTTCATGTGTTTTGTTTTGCGTTGATAGATGGTCAACATGACTTGGATCTATTGTGCAACGCTGCAGACTGTCAAATCCTGAGTGCCTCCATTCAGACAGCCCCACAAGGGCTCAAGATGATAAGGTAGGAGGAGACCTACTTTCAAATCTCTATACAGGGTTTCCGGAGGAGGATATCAGGGCTGGTGAGAGTGCATGTGGGCTGGATAGGGAACCAACGATTCTTTTCAGGACCAGGGAATGGACAAAGCGGGATGGGATGTTTTCTGGGGATATGCTGAAATGGGATGGAGATTGTGGGCTGGGTGTATAGTATTGGTTGTAGCATTTGCTTGTCTCATAACTTTTCTCTCTCACTTTTACTCAGAGATTAATTAAGAAAAATACCAAGGGTAGGGACTGAGCTCAGTAAAATCGGGGGTACTCGAGGGTATGAGACCTAGGCTTGTGTATAACCCCTGGGTACTGGTTAGAATAACAGTTTGGGGAGATGGTAAGGCCCACAATTAAATAGGGACAGGCGGGTGATTCTATGGCGAGAGTCCTCATCCCTGTCAGGACAACGCTGCTGTTTCTCTAGTTGTTAAACATGAACCCCTTCCCTCTCAGGACCGTGAAGGAGTGGAGGCAAAGAACACATGGAGCAGGGGCACCTTGGTAATGGTGAAGGAAAATGGGCAAACAGCAATTGAAACAGGCGGAGGAACTCCCAAAGGGGTCACCTGGCCATTATATGTTTTGGGACTTTAGCAGTTTGGCTTGTGATTATTTGGACTCATGGTACTATTTGACTAGATGTTATAGACATACTCAATTTCCGAATGAGGGGACATCTAACTTGGATAAATTGGGAGCCCTTAGAAGGGCTTTGAAGGTGGAAGGTACTAAGATACTATCAGTACAATAAGGAGCGTTCGCGAAATGGCTGGAAGAGGCAACAGCCAGAAGGATATTATTAGAGGACTGAGGGGACAAATAAAGTTTCTGAGAGGCAAAAGAGCAATGGATGGGGCTCGAATGGGTCCCCAGATAGTTCAGGAGAGGGGGATGGATACAGACAAGGTGGAGGAGGATTGAGAGGATTAGGATAATGAGAAGCTAGACGATATATTAGAAATCTTCAGTAGTATGAGACCACTTACAGGGCCAGAACCAGAGGAGGCACGGCAGGAGGCAAATGTGATGGAGAAATCTCCTTTGGTGCTCACTTCCCCTAAGACATCCAGGGTGCTGCCTCTCTGCTGATCCAGGAACAAGGGATGCCCTGGTGAAGGCAAGGGAAAGGATAGTGACAGCAGTTATAGAGGTGTGCCATAGTAAGAAGGATTGGTCAAATATATTGAATTGTAAACAGAACAGGTGTGATACTATCACTGATTACATCGATAGACTGAAGGTGGTTTCCACTCAGCACTCTGGTATTACAATGTCAGAGGAGACAGCTCAGGAGGCCATAACAAACTTGTTTGTTTCTGGCCTGCGTCTGAAGGTACAGGTATAGCTTAAAATGTGTTTTGTTAGGCTGACAGACAAAGCCATTAGCAGAGCCAGTTGCGAATCATTGCGTCTCTTGCCAGGAGCAGAAGAAGAAAACATTTGAGAATAAACTCATGCCATTGCAGATGCAGAGTCTTCAGGGACTGGTTCAGGGACGTCTCCAAGGAACAGCACACTACTCAAGGAATCAGGTCCAAAGGGGAGGCTGACAAAATGATAGAGGCAGGGGCAGAGGTCAGTTGGGTCCACAGGTATATCAAACCCAGCAGGGGGGATATATGGTGCAGACGCGACAGTGGGGACAGTTCGATCAACAACAGGCCTGGGGAGCACAGTGTCAGCAAGTGCAGGGAAACTGGAATAATCAGTAGCTTCCTATAGCCATGGCACCGCATGCTTTGATTTGTAATTATTGTAAGCAGACGGGCCATTGTAAAAATGAGTGCCCATTTAGATCACAGAGGTAACGCTGTTCCCAATAAAGTCCAGATGCCACAGCAAAGAGGATAGGTCCACATCCAGACATTTGCAATTGGGCCTATGCCCCAGTTCCTAAATCCAAACACTTCCTTTTCGTCCGCAGGGACCCACAAAGGTCAGATAGGGATTTGAATGGGTTTTGACAACTAGAAGGGGAAGGGACTCTGGAAGCAGTAATAATCCCAGTCGACGGGAAGGTCCTTATGTACAAATCCAAGTGCAAGAGACACTAGTGCTGTATTTTGGTGAACACAGGGGCAAAGAGATCTGCTTTGTGAATTAATAACTTTCCACCTGTTCCTATATCAGGAGAGACAGTGAGAGCGCTAGGCATATCAAATACCACTGTTGTATACCAGGAGATGGAGGTCCTTACTGTCACTTTAGGGCCTGTTACAGATCAACCTGCTTTTCTTCTTGTCCCACAACACCTGTAACTTTGCTGGGCAGAGATTTGTCGTGCAAAATTAGGTGCACTATCAATTGCACCCCAAATGGGTTGTTTTTTAGTGTGCCCTCAGATAACGCGGTAGCAGTTATAGCTAGATTATGGGAAGAAACAGGAAAGAGAGTATTGGAGAAAGATGAGAAATGGTCTAAAGTCATACGTGAGTTGATTGATTCTGTACCAGATTGTTTGTGGGCCACCCACGATAAAGAGGTGAGGTGTGTACACACTGCTGAACCGGTGAAGATGAAGGTAGATCCATTTAAGAGGTTGCTCCACACACCCCAGTATCCTTTGAAGGCTGAAGCGGAGGTTGGTATCACCCCAGTCACTGAATCATTGCTGAGTCAGGGAATTATTGTTCCAACCATTAACCCATGTAATACACTATTTTTCCTATGAAGAAGCCAGGGAAGGCTTATCGTTTTGTCAAAGGCTTGCAAGCAATTAATGGTGCGGTGATACCTTCCTTTTCTGTGGTGCCAAATCCAGATACCATATTGTCCCGTATTCCACAGATGTCACACTTTTTACGTGGCTGGACCCTTTGTTCAGTACACATGGACCTGTTTGCCCAAGGGCTATACAGATTCCCCACCCTCTTTTCACAACAGCTAAAGAAAGATTTGGATGATATAAATTTGCCAGGGAAGTTAGAGTTCATACAATACATTGATGATTTACTAATTGCCTCACCCTCACATGAGGGTTGTAAAGAAGACACCAATGTACTGTTGACAGCATTGGCAGAGAAAAGACATACAGCTTCAAAGGCTTCAAAGAAGAAGATACAGTTATGCACCCTCAAGGTACAATATTTCGGACATGCCATTATGAAGGGATGTCAGCTGATATGCGCTTCTCGGAAAGAGACTGTTTATAATATACCAAAGCCCCAGACTATAACTCAAATGAGAGCTTTCTTAGGGGCAGTCAGTTACTGCTGGCAATGGATCACAGGATTAGGAGAAATAGGTACACTACTTCAGGAGCATACCCGATTGAACACTGTAGAGCCATTCCGTGGACACCAAAAACAGAGGAGGCCTTTACTGAGATTAAACAACTATTAGCTGAAGCTCCTGCATTGGGGCTACCTGATTGTAAGAAAGGATAAGAAACATTAGTTTTCTCTGGCTGTATTTATCCAGAAGCATGGGGTCCATCATAGACCTGTAGCCTATTACAGTAAAGAGTTGGACCTGGTTGCAGCAGGAATGCTACACTGTCTACAAACAGTGGCTACTGCTGCTTTGGCAGTGGAACAAAGCTCTCCCTCTATGATATCATAGTGGGTTCACCTTTAGAGGTGGCTGTTCCACATGCAGTGGTGTCATTATTATTATTATTATATATTTTTTTTATATTTTTATTATTTGTTAGCACTTTGGTTTACACAAAAGAAAACCTTTGGCTATTCATATTATAAAAACAATACAAAGACTGTTTAATACAAATTTGGCCACTGCTAGGTTGATTGACAATTTTTCTCCTTCCAAAAGGATTCTCCACCAAATGTCAATTTCTCGGAGGCTATCATTTTGCCAAATTTCTCCCAAAAATGTCTCTCTTTTGCTAGAAAAAGTCAGACATTGAAGTGTCAAATGTTTCAGTGATTCTATCACCTTCGTGTCCTGGCATAGTCTAAAATGTTTGGGCTCATCCTTATTTCTTACTCGAAAGTTGTTGTCTCTGCAGGGCCAAAGATTTAAACGAAATCTTAGATAAGTAGTTCGCAAGAACCAACTTGGAAAAATAGACAGATATTTGGGGAGGCGGTTCAATTTACGAGGCTCTGACCAGAATTCTTCATAGCCATGATACTTGTATAAGTCTTCATTCGTTTGAATCCAATCTAGTTCAAACATCTTTTTCTTTACTTGATCTGGATTTTTTAGTAAAGAGTCTTCTGATTCATTCAAGTTTCCTAGAATCGCTTGACAAATTAAAGCCCATTCCCTTATTGTCGGTTTGTTATGTTCATCCATGGCTTTTTTCAGAACACAGAAGCCTCCAGTAGCAGATTCTTCTATGCATTTTCTAAAATATGATATTGCTTTCCACTCAGATATTGCTTTGATGGAGGTTAGGGCCAATTCCCTACGTATGATTTGAATCGGGTAGGAATTTGGTAGTCGCAATGCTGTCCTCCAAAATATTCCCTCTAATAAACACTGTATGCTGGCAATCAAAAAGAGCGAAGTTTCGGCCACATATGTTAAAGTCGGCACAACCTTAGCTCTATAAAAGGCCACCAACGGCTTCAGGGAAAATCTGCAAAAGCGTTTTGATAAGATTTTTACTTGGCCTGCCAGATTCTTTACCTTATTTCTAAGGTCAGTGATTCTTGTTGCCTCATTGCAGTAAATTGTTGACAGACACCCAAGTAAGTTAACAATGAAACTTCTAGAATGTTTTTGTTGTTTGACATCCATACTATTTTTTTTTAACTTTTCCCCCACTTGGTTTACCAAATGTCAAAATTCTTGATTTCTCTGGGTTGATAATCATATTAGTGCAGACTACATAGTTCTGTCAGGCTGTCAGTTGGTGTTGAAGGCCTATTGGAGTCTGATCAATCAGAACTATGTTTTCTGCATAGATTAGTCTTCCTACCGAATGGCCCACTATTTTAGGGGGAAAAATTAGAGCTTGCACAAAGGCCCCTTCAATGTCGGACGTGAAAGATCATATAGTTCCGGTGCCAATGGACATCCTTGTTTTAGCCCGATGTTAGTGGCTATCTTCTCCGACAGCAGACCTTGCTTGTTTAATCTAACTCTAATTGATGTATTCTCATGGAGTTCTTTGATGTTATCAAGAATAATGGCCGGGCAGTTCCACTTCATTAATTTTTTCCAGAGGGCTTGTCTTTTTATCGTGTTGAAAGCCTTTGATAGATCAATAAAGGCCACATAAGTGACTTCCTTAGTTCTTAGTACTTTGCCTTTCAGTAGATTTAATATAAAAATATTCAAGGGGGTTCCTCACCCCCTTACAAAGCCTGACTGCCATTGGTCTCTATAATTCAGCTCATTTGATCAGTGGTTTTAGGAGGATGGAGGCAAACATCTTTCCTGCCACGTCCAATAGGGCTATGGGCCTGCATTTTTCCAGAATGGTTCTGAGCCCCTTTTTAAAAATCAGAACAACTACACTTTCCTTCCAGGATAGAGGGACTTTGCCAGATGTTAGGACATACTTGTATAGGTGGTGTAGAAAGATGGCCCAATTTTCTGGGGCCCTTTTAAGACCCTCGTTTGTCAGCCCGCCCGGCCCCGGGCCTCTTGAATTCTTCAGTTTTTTTAATTAAAGATTCCAGAGATGCTATATCTATTTCCAGAATTGTTTGATCTGAACTTCTTCCAGCGATCCTAGTGGTGGATAGATGGTAAGGATCTTGGAGTTGCTGTAATATGTGCACCATTGGGTTTCTGAAATCGGATTGGCTGTTAAACCATCTTGCAATGTACCCCTTTCGTTGAGCAAAGCCCTGTACCTGCCATGTTTCTTTTACAGATGGTTAATAACATTTGCTGGGAATCATGATTTAGCATTTTTTTCTTACGCATCATGAGCCAGTTATGATATTTGTGCTTGACTCTATGAATTTCCAGTTAAGTAATGCTTGCTGTAGTTTTACTTAGCTGTTTAAGAGTTTTCCTTAAAGATCTTTTTTTTTAGACAATAGCTCTGTCCTATGCATGGCGGTGGGACATATAAGGTTTGTGACATCCCAAACTAGAGACAGTTGTAAAGATTTTTAATAATGGAACGTAATCATTGGGCTGCAAAGAGTCTTGCTGTTGTAAGTAGGTTATTGTAGTCATTAGAGAGTTAGAATTGGAATCTTGTGTTGCTGAATTTTTAGTCTGTTTCTTCCAGAATTAATCAACAGATTGTGAGCATAAAATTGAAGCTTGGTTCTAACGTTCAAGTTGGAACATGTGAGTTTTACTGGGTTGTGATCGCTGGATTCCGTCGATCTTACTTCCAAAGTGTTAATGAGTCTTGAAATATTAGATGAGACCATTATGTAGACTAAAATTGCCTCCGATTTCTCCCCCTGCCAGGTCGATTTACCTGGAATATCTCCAACCATAGACCCTTTCAGAATTGTGCAGTCTCGTGAATGCATAGCGGTGATCCATGCCAAACCCTGCTTCTGTTTGGCTGCTGCTGTGACCGCTAAATCTTTAATTATATTGTTGTCTTTATCTAAGCAAGTGGAATTGAGATCTCCAACGACATTGTTCTCTTTGGTCATCAATTAGAGTCAATATAGTAGTGTGGCGTTGGGATTATGGCTCCCGGAGGCCAATAGATATTAATTAGAACTAGATCCTGTTCTTGACTTACTGGATATTCTTTCGATAATTGAACTACCACCATCTGAATGTAGTGTGAGGGATTCAAGAAGTTCAACACAGACCATTTTAAAACGTTTTTGATGGCTATAAGTAAGCCAGCATTGGGTCTTCCTAGTGGGCCTTTAACTGCTTGATTTATAAAGATACTATATACTTCCATCGTCGGAATCTCTCTTAACCAAGTTTCCTGAAGACAAAGAACTGATGGCAAGTCAGTTGCAAATTCATTTTTAGTTAATAGATGACTAAAACCCCTAGTGTTCCAGGTAATTAATGTCCATTCTTTCGTTTGATTTTCCTATAAGCATTATTGCTGTTGCAATTTTTCTGCTGCTGATGTGGCCAGCCATTCCCATCTTGCCTGTTCTTCATCTACAGGCTGGCTCTTCTTGGGCTGAGAGATGTATTTTTGTGGGTATCATATGCTTCTTGAAATTGAGATTTCCTTGTTAGAGTACCTCAGTCCGCATCTAAGTTTGAGGGCTGTTTTTTAATAAATTCAGTTAATTCGAAACCCACATGGCACAGAGGCTGTGCCATGGCCAGCAAAAGTTGGTGTACTAATTGTGACACAATCTAGACATGGACTCTGTCCATGTGCCTTTTGTTGGTAAATTCTATATGTACAATATCATTGGAACTAATCAGGGCCAATTCTGGTATAAGGTGCAGTAATATCAAGACGTTGCCCCGATTCAAAATCAGACCATCATTCAAATGTCAAATTCTCTGCAGCGATAACACTTTACCTTTGTCTGCTCTGACGTGGTTGAGGTTGGGCAAGTCTTTGTTTCCTATATTTGATTCCTCATCCTCTTTGTTGAGGTTCTGTTGCTTCAAATTTTTTTCAACTTTTTTATGTATAGGATCCTTTAAGGTCAGAACCAGCGCATTTTGCTTCGACCCAGTTTCATTAACTGGAATTTCGTTTGTGCCATGTCCAGTTCTTGATTTTTTTATCCAACTTCCCACCTTGTGTCTGTTCGTTACATTTTGTTTTTGTTCTAGTGTTAGCTTTTTCAATCGAGATCTTTTTAGGTTTTAGAGTAGATTTAGATTTTGAAGTTTTCTTTGTTTGTTGGTCGACTAGGTTGACCTCTTCATGCTGAAATGCTTCCTCGTCTGCCTGTTCACTTTCATTTTCTGACGAGGCTATATCTTCTTTCTCACCATCTGCTGTACTTTGTTCCTTGTCCGAGATTGGGTAAGTTGATAGTTGCATTAGGTCGACATCAGATTCCTCCTTCCGATAAGATTTGTCTGGGTCTGAACTAACTTCCTCATCTTGGTTAATGTGGTTCCTACCATTAACCCTAGGAATAAGATTTACACTAGGCGTTTATTTTGGGGTTGTTAAGCTTTTAATGAAAACTCTACTTTTGTTTCATTTGCGGGATCTCTGAGGGGCTGAATTTTTAGACTTTTTCACCATCTGTGGCACTCGGGGTGGTCTTGGTTTCAACGTGATTGTCGTTGTTTTCTTCTCCCTTATCATCTTTGGGTTTTTCATGAAAATTTCACATATTTTTGGTTCATTGGTCTCACTAGTCCCCCTTGGTGGGTGAACGCCTTCCGCACCCAAGTTTTGGTCGGTGGGTGACGGTTTACTAGAGCTTTTCCTTTTCCTGGGAACATGTGTTGAAGTCGGACACTTATCCTTCTGCTGTAGTCCAGTTCTCTGTTGAAATTTAGAGGTATCATTCGATGAATCATTGTCTGGTTCTACCGGAATTGAGTGTTCCTTTAGGTGTTCAGTGCTGTTGGTGTTGTCCAATAACGGCTCCCCATCCCTAAATCAATAGACGGTGATGAAATTTGGATTTGTACTTGCGAATCGGGCAGGGGGAGTTCCATGTTATTTTAGTTTCCTTCTTTAATCTGTTGAGGTGCTGAGACAAAATTCTGTTCCTCTCTTGGGAGTTGCTGACTTAAAATATCCTTATTGGACTTAAAAGGCTCCCGGACAATATTTAAGGGATCTAAAAAATCTGGACCTCCAACTGACTCTCTTCTCAGGCTCTTCCACCTCTCTCTCTTTGCTTTCATAATTGGCTCCAAGATGGTATGTAAAAGATTAGAGATTCTGTGTTCCACATTGTCCATGTTATTTTGTAAAGCAGTACTAAAACCCTCAATAAAAATTGTCTTCGAATGAACCATCGCCAGAAGGGTCATGCAGCTTCATAAATGGGGCTAGTATTGTAGCCATTGTTGACACAATGAGAAAATTATCTTTTTCACATTCCATCCCCCACTGCTCCTTTTCGAAGGAAACATTTCCCTTTTTTTTTGTTTGAGGTGGGTTAGCGTCTATCAGCGGTTCTACTAGGAGTTCATGGACCTGTACTCCCTCCAGGGGGTCTATCTGTGACATTTGTTTTTTTGTTTCCTCCTGCGTTGTTTGTGTAGCTGAGTCAGTGCTCTGGGTCTGTAGTTCCATCGTTAAATAATTTTCCAACAGCATTTCATCTGAAATTTCATTGGTCAAGAGCCTTTTATTTTGGTACCCATTGCCCTGATAACTTCCCCTACCTTCAAAGGGACTTACATTAGGTTTAATATAAAAAAACCTAGAAACCTCCAAATCATCTGCCAATGATAGTTTGTGTGGTCTCCAAATATTTTTCTCTTGCCCAATATATCTGATAAACTGTTGCCCACTTGTTTTCGGGGCCTCTCCCGCTCACTTAGTAGGTTGCTGTTTCCACTTTAGCTGCATATGAGCAGGTCTAAGTTTGACTGTTTTTTGCTGGCGGCCTTTCCGAATGAATCGTGCCGTCAGACTTGTTGCTGTGTCCGCTGTGTTTTTTGAATTAACTTCACTTGAGGCCACAGAAATCTCCACCGATATTATAGGGCTTTCTTCAGTGATTGTCTTGAAATCCACACCATCAATTGACACCAAGATTGGATTAACAATTGGGCCCTGCATACTGCTAGGACTTTTTCCCAACATATGAGGTACGTTAGTTGGAGTTGTGTTAGTTTCGTGTATGTTTGACTCCGGGGCATGCTTGTATAATGGATCCAGGTTTTTTAAAGGATTTAGAGTTTTCATTTCCCCCATCTGTAGGTTGCTCTCGTGATCGAGTTCAGCAGGTTTCTCCAGCAGGGCAACTTCTCCCTGGAGATTATCAGGGATGGGCGTTGATGCTAAGTTAGACATTGGGCCTCATTACGAGTATGGAGGCAGAGATGCACTTAATAAGGGCATGGCTGCCTCCATACCAGGCTCCAATACCGGTTTCTGTGAATGAGGAATTACCAGGTCATTCCGACCTTGCAGGACCCGGTAATTCCTCATGCACAAAACCATTCCCCATTCCCATTGAGCCCCCCATAGGGCTCAATAGGAATGGGGATGGAGCTAATAACGGGCCCATTTTACCAGAGGTCTGTTCCGGGTCCCGCTAGGGCACCACATAATCAGGCATCCCGTACCGGCACCGTTCATTACGGGACCGCCAGGGTCGTAATGATGCCCATTGTGTCATGATGCCCGCTCCCGGGGAGCCGGTTCAAGCTCTGCGTCCCCGAAAGCGGACATCAAGTCCCCAAGGAAAGACCCAGCAACCCCATATAGGGGCCCTTTGGACAGTGTCCTGGCGCCTATGGCGCCAGGCTCATAAAAGACATCAGTCTTGGCGCCATAGGCGCCAGGCTCATTATGGGAGTGCTTGGGTGCACTTACATGATGCAGACCATGCTGCAGGATCCCGGCCTCCTTGAGGCCTGAAGGGAACTACTTTACCTGTTGGACTAATTTACCATCCGGGCGTGGTCGGGGAAGGATACATACCTGATTGGAGGAAGGATACATACCTGGAACTTCTTCCAAGGCTATTTAAACCCCACCCGAACAGCCACACGTGCATCGCGTTGTTCTGCATCTAGCAGCTGGACGCTCACCGTGTCTGCTCCTGCATCCTGACTTCTGCCATGCCTGCCAGCATCCTGGATCACCTGCAAAGGAAGAGAAGAAGAGAACAGAAGAAGGAAAAGTCCTTACCTGCTAAAACCGCATCCCGGAGACATCTCGCCGACAATCCTGAAAAGGAAGACTTTTATTTAAAAGCTCATCGCATCGATCGCTGAAGCGCCGCATTCCACTCACCTTTACAGGGCACCTCCATGTTCAGCAGCGATCATCCGGATTCGCAGTCACGCCCCAGCGCCTAGGGAGAAAAAGGCAAGAACAAAAGGTGAGAGAGAGAAGGGAATAAGGAAAGCTAAATCTCCATGTTAAGACTTACCTGTTGATTCATTCCCTCTTCATTTCGGGTCCGCGTCGCATCCTGGCATTTCCGGGCCCCGGCCCCTAAGGGGAAAAAGGAAATCAGCGTTAATGAACGAATGAAAAGACATTACCAAAAAAACGCTCATTAAAGACTTACCTGATTTCTACAAGGATTTCACCTCTCATCTCGGGTCGGTGCCTGTTCCCCGGCATTCCGTGCCCCGGCCCCTATGGGGAAAAAGACACTAGCATTAGTACATTCATGCATGGACACAAGGGGAACCTCTTATCAAAGAACTTACCTGGAAGCCATGCAAGTTTGGTTCTCACCAATCCGAAAATCCAGTGAAGTAACTGGATACCAACGCGCCCCTGCATCAGAAGCAGGATGGAGAGCTCGTCCTTCCAGACCCTAAGGTGAGACGCTACGGGGAATCACAAAAGGGTTTCGAGGAGGGTGAGAGGGCAAAGTGGGAGGCCGATTGCATTACCCCGCAGACAGTTAATCCCCTATTTTTACCTACAGAAGGATACTTCTGCGAGCCAGACAAGCCAGATTTGGGGGCCCGGTCCAGACCGTCTTCCGAACCCTGCGCATCACCTTAGAAGAGGTCACAGCAGCGCGAACCAGGCCAGCGCCTCCGTGGGAGTCAGGTGAGCGTTATTGTTTCTTCTTCTTGAGATTGTATAGCCCGAGTGTGTTCATGATTAACAGTACATTTTGCAATGTTTACATCAATGTTAAATGGGAATGGCGTGCCAGTATTGTTTCAGTGCGTGGACTGATCAATTGTCGGATCAAAGTTATCACTGCCTCCCCGGTTTAAGCACATCTCCCCTTTATTGTCCACACTGAGCGCCTGCTCTAATGGAATTGCAATTCCAGTACACAGGGCTTGTGGGTGACTCTGGTTCCCATTCCTCCAAATGTTCTCTCATCAGTGCGGAAGTGCCCTCCCACATAATGATGATTTAAACTTGCCGGCCGTGTGTCCCGAAAGGAGAGTGTCGGGGTGATTTCCCATGGGTCGGCAGGGCGTACGTGGACCTCTGGGGTTAGGGAGGCCCCAACTCCTCCCGCAGTCCCCAATGAGTATGAGACACACGCAAGAGCAGGGCGTTACTGCTGTTTATTAGATGAAACGGCAGGGATAGGTTCTGGGATCACAGGTCATCCGGGAACACTACTCACAAGAGTGGGCTCGCAGGCCCTTTTTCTGTTTCAGTGAAGCCACACCGTGTGTCACATGGGAAAACTTCCCCCAAAACCTAACGCCACCTCGGGTTGGCTCTACGAGTGTTAGGGTTACACATATAGAAAAGTTAGTCATTGGTAGAGAAGAGGTCAGGTGGTACGCTTGGGTCGTCCCTAGAAATTGTTACAACAGAATTGTTACATAGGGAAGGTTAGTGATTGGCTAGGTTGTGATGCCGTTAGTGGTTAGCCCCCCATGCCCTGATTGGTTCATCCATGAGCCCCCAAGCCTGGGACCATCGTTGTTTCCAGCTCACGGTGTACCTGGTGTTAGAAACAATGTATGACTATGTGTCAGTGGTGGACAATGGACAGGTCTGCCATTTGCTGCAGGAGCGCTTCTTTCTCACCGCCGTCAGTGTCCAATTTGTCACCTCATTGTTGCAGTCTGTGTCCCAAACGTGAGACCCCAGTTTCCCTGGTCCTTGGGACTTGGCATCGCATCAGGTCGGCCTAGTCACTTGTTGTGAGACCTTGGCTGGAGCTGAATTATGAGCATTTGATTTGTATTTCAGCTGTGGCAGGTGTAACCTTGGCTCAGGGCACGCGGCGTGTAAGTTGCAACTTCGTGGCCTTGGCTATGAGGCCCTCGTCGGGGTTTGTCCTGCACGATCAGTGTTTTGCAGCTCCGTCTGAGCGGCTCTGGGCCTGTGGCTCTGGTTTTGCGGCCTACTCTGGTGCTGAGGCCTACTCTGGCCTCGTCTATGGATGGAGGCATATGGCTCACGACACGGGATTTGCGCAGGGCGACATGGGTCCTTATATATAGGTGTCTTACGTCACTGTGGTTTTAGTAGCAAGGAAGCGTTTGCAAGCATGTACACAAGCTCTTCTTGCGTCTTGCGTTTCTGCAGTGCTGTAGCTTATCCTATGTGAAAAATACCAACGATGCATGAATGAATGTAGCGGTCCCCTACGTCATGGTGCTGAGTATGTTCTTCGTGTAGATTGGTGTGGGTATGACCAGTGTGCATGGTGGCGCAAGTGTTACCGTCCGTTGGCTATGTCGTCATGGCATCTCTAACGATGGTGGTTTTCATTGTTGCTGTTTAATCGATCTAATCCATATGATCGATGTCGGCGTCATCTAAGGTTCCGACACGTGGTTTGATTGACGGGCAGTTCCCCTGGCCATGTGGGGCGTGGCCAGAGTGGATGTTGACGTATGGGGCATCTGTGAGTGGGTCGAATTCCTCTCGTGGTGGGTGCTTGGGTCGTGACGTTCTAGGCCATGGTCTGGATGAGAATCGGGGGCAGGGAACGTCCCATTTTCCCTCTTCAAGAGACTAGTCCTGTCTCCTGTCTCCTTCGGTGCCTGGGACCAGACACTCCACTGCACTGTTAACTTGCTTTATTTCATATGCAGATGTCGCTTTATATCCAGGTCAAAGGCTTCTTTCCCAAAGTCCCCGGTCTAAGTATGATCAAAGTTCCTAGATTAACAATTCCATTGCACACCTATATATGACAAATATGTAATTAACTTCCCAGATGAATGTCTTTTGTTATTTGGTGTGGCCAGTCACTATTCAGTGTCTTACACAGGAATACGCTTACCGTAATTGTCTAGTGCAGCGTGCCCCCTGCGGCCAGCTTAAACAGCCGAAAACAGCGTTCTGCAGCAGCCCTTTACTCCTCGCAGGGCTTCAATCCGCGAGGGTGCACACACCCTGATTAAATTACCCAGTTCCTGGGGGCATGTCAGAGGCTTGGTCCAAGTTTATTAAAGGGGCAAGCAGCAGCACAATTTTCCTTATTACGTTCCGACAGCACTCGATTTTGTCAAGGATAGTGCTCGCTGGTAATTTCACAGTCCAGTAATATCAAGCAAGAGAGCACACAAACACCATAGATTGCCGAAAACAGCGTTCTGCAGAAGCCCGTTACTCCTTGCAGGGCTTCACGCCGCAAGGGTGTACACACCCTGAATAAATGACCCAGTTCCTGGGGGCGTGTCGGAGGCTTGGTCCAAGTTTGTTAAAGGGCCAAGCAGCAGCACAATTTTCCTTATTACGTTCCGACAGCACTCGGTTTTGCCAAGGATACTGCACAGTCCAGTAATATCAAGCAAGAGAACACACCGAACACCATAGATTGCCGAAAACAGCGTGCCATGCAGTGTCATTATTATTGAAGACTAAGACTCAGCGTATGTCTGTCTCGAGAGCTAGCAAATATGAGATGTTTTTACCGAACTCTTCCAACATTACTTTGACTAAATACTCAGTTCTGAAGCCAGCATCCTTGTTGCCTAACCCACATGAGGGAGAGCCACATTATTCTACCCTGCATGACTGTGTGTCGGTCACTGACTGGTTGGTAATGCCCCATACAGACCTCTTTGATGTACCACTGCCCGAACTAGATCTTGAGTATTTTGTGAATGGTTTGTGTTTTACAAGGCAAAGTGGACAGGTGGTTGAAGGGTACGTGGTATGTGCCACCGCGCAGGTGGTGGAAAGTGGCAAACTGCCTCAGGTGATGTCAGCACAGGTGGCAGAATTAGTGTCCCTTATACGAGCCAGTCGATTGGCGGCTCAGCAGTCTGTTATGTTTATAGTGATTCACAAAACACATTTGATGTAGTCCACAACTTTGGTCAGCTCTGGAAGCAGAGAGCCTTCATGACTTCAACCGGTACACCCATAGAAAACAGTCAGTATCTACTGGCCCTTTTAGATGCCATAATGCTGCCTGCCACCCACCAGGCGCTGGATGATCTTAGCTGTGGGAATGGTTTTGCTGATAGAACTGCCAGATTGGATGCCACATTAGAGGAAAGTGATGTATATGTTCTACCAGTTCAAACAATACAGGAGGTGACTCCGAATAACACTGCGCTGTCTAATGAGAAGAATAATAGGATCAGAAAGGGTCGCCGGTTGCATGAAGACTCTGTGGCGAAATGAGCAGGGTTCATTAGTGGCTCCAAAAACACTAGTATTACACCTTGTCAGTGTGTACCCTGGGCAGGCACATGTTGGTAGGGATGGAATGACAACGCTAGTGGGACCTTCATGGTTTGCACCAGAGTTTGCCACTATGGCCCATGAATACTGCCAGAGATACGTAATATGTCTGCCGAATAACATGGGGGAAAGTGTGCCAATCAGACCAGGGGTGCATCCTCCCCCTTATGGCCAATTTGTATTATTACAGATTGACTTTTTCCAACTGCCAAAGTACCATACCTGCTAGTGATAGTGGATGTATTTTCAGGGTGTGTGGAAGCCTACCCCTGTAAGAAGGCAGATGCAGTGGCTGTTGCAAAAATATTGATTCAGGAATTTGTACCAGGTTTTGGAACACCTGTATGTATTGAAGGTGATCAGGGAACCCATTTTGTCAATAACATCATTAAAACACTGATATCCACATCGAAGATTCAACATAAGTTGCATTGCCCTCACCACCCCCAGTCAGCAGCGGCAGAAGAGAGATGAAATGGAGTCTTGGAGAATAAGTTGACCATACTGTGTCAGGAACAGGGTTGAAGTGGCCAGAAGTACACCTAGTATTTAGTATGAGAAGTACACCTAATAAAAAAACTGGTTTGAGTCCTTATGAAATTCTTTATGGGAGACCTATGAGATTGCATGTAGCACCACTGTGGAAAACTGTACCAGACAATTTGCAATTCTAGGATGATCGATTGTTGGAATATGTCAAGAAATTAATGTCTTCTGTCAGTTTCATTCACAATCAGGTTCAAGCTGCTCTGCCATGGGAACCAGTCTTCCAGGTCATTCCTTACAGCCCGCTGACAGTGTCCTGATAAAGATCCACCAAAAGGGGCCTACGAGGGTACTACTCTCCTCAAACTAAGCTGTAATGGTTCAGAGGCACCCAACATGGGTGCATGCGATTCACTGCAAATGGGCGGTAAACCCCGCAGTGTAGTCCCTGTAGCTTTGCTGATCTGTCTATCTGTGCAGGCTTACACAAATGTAGTTCTATGCGAACATGATTCTATTGTGCAAACTATGTTAGCTATGAAAAATCTAACTAAAGTTCGGACATTGGATGATGTCAGGGCCTGGCCATGGTATAAGAAACTGTGGATAGTGCATTGGCAGCGGGGATCCTGTGACCTGTGATCTAAGTGAACCTGGGAATGTGGGGCGGACCTTTGGTTGGGATTTATACCATGGCAGCCGAATATCCTGTGGGGTAGTACCATCCCCCTGTGAGGCTCTACTGAATTGGAGGATTGTATTGTATCAGGAGCGTTCA
Organism: Ambystoma mexicanum; assembly: GCF_040938575.1. Lineage (NCBI taxonomy): Eukaryota > Metazoa > Chordata > Amphibia > Caudata > Ambystomatidae > Ambystoma > Ambystoma mexicanum. The sequence goes on from NC_090937.1 coordinate 59,701,637, forward strand.
CATGTTTCTGATCTAATATATGACTGTGGCTGTGTTCTTTTTACTTGGAGGAGAAACACAATGATTTCTAAACACATCTATTGATATAAACAATGGAAAGGAACCACGATGGTGACGGTGCAAAGAGAACCTTGTGGTAATGGAAGTGAAGCTCAAGACTTAGTGAACTTGACCATGGCTATGTACTAGTGGTGGTGCCAGTGTATTGTGAATTGGAGGACCTCAGTGCTGTTGTAGGTAAAGGGAAGGAATGCCCAATACGTTTGGAGTGTTCTAACGATAGAAGATTGGAAAAATAGTTCAAGGTCAATGAAGGTGTGTTTGAATTCTACTGATGTCCAGTGCTAGTTTTCAGACAATTTACAATGAAGCGTGTACTATGATTCAGCATTTACTGTCCCCAGAAATGGACATGGGGGAGTTTATGAAGTATACTCAATTGTATAATCAACAGTTGTGGTACAACAATGTGTCGAATCTGCATAGGTCTGGCTATAGATATATGGTGTTAAATGCAACTGTAGCCACGGTTGTTTGTTTACTGTTTCTTTGTCTGCTTTCCAGGTGACTACCCATTACCGTAATTGCACAAAGGGGGCTGGAATCCGGTTGGCACAACATTGAGAGGAGTTGTTTGAAGGACGACAGAAAAGGAAAGTCCTGGATAAAATCTGCAGTGAGGGTAATACTGCACTTGCAACTTGGTGTATATTTAAAGGTACAAACTTAATGAGTAAGAATTGACCGACTTGAAAAGGCTACCGGGCTCATATATGGGGTAGAGCTTACAGGTAGTGAGGCACGTACCAGCATGCTTCATGTAATAGGCACCCTAAGTCAGCTTACCAAAGGTGCTCTTCAGAGACTGATGGATAGAGTACTTGAAGCAGGAAGTATCCTGGAGTGGGACATGGTGTGTGAAAAGGTATGAGATTATATGAACACCAAATTGATATCAACTAGAGAAGATGTGCAACATAATAGTTGGCCAAGAAGGGGATACCGGAACGTCTGTAGCAATGGAGGAATGTCTGGAAGTACAGTGGCTAGTACTTTCAGGATAAAGAGTGCTCATTTACAGGGCATAGGCCAATCGAAGAACTATGGGTGCTGGCCAGCAGAAGATTGTCTGTCTAGACTGTGGGCAGGATGTAAATGGGAGTGGTTGACTCACCACTCACTCAGGAAATGAAACCATCCAAAAATGCCTCTCGATACCAGATCTCTTCCTCAGGGATGACCCCTGATTTGTGGTTTAGTCTTGGTTGAGATTGGGGGTTATGGACTTTTCAGCCCCCACCCTTGCAATGTTTGAGTAAACTAAGTAAGGGGCATATAGCTTTGGTTGGATACAGAGTGTACTGAGAAGGTGAGACAGCTGGATACACTTTGGTACGGAGAAGGTTGTTTCGAGGGCGGGATCGCTGTGTAGAATTAGTAGCACTACCGGAGCCTGATATTAATTTCACTGTTCATGCAGGTACTAAGTGGTTTACTATTTTCTGGCCAGCTACAGAGAGAAGCCCATGTTTAGTTTTTAAAGGGATGGCACAAGTTAGTGCCACATAGATTTCAGGATTTAGAGGAAGTAGACGAAGCAGTAAGACATGAAACATGTGACAAAGAGTTTACAGGTGTTGGAGAAGGTGTTAAAAAAAGAGAAAAGGCATTTGAAGTGGCTCATCGTGCAGTCTCAATATGTACTGCAGTAGAATTCTTGTGTGCAGTATTATAAGTGGTGGTAGGGGGTGTTAGTCCATTCCGGTAATTCGACCAGCAGTAATTTAGCTGATTTTTCAGCCGAATGTTGGAAGATTTACCTCCAGCACAGTGCTTGAGGGAAACCCTCCATCCAAGGATAAACTTAGAATATGGCGCAAAACACTGAGAACTACCCTCTTCACATAAGGACCGACACATCAGCACGAATACTTATCATATATGTTTGTAATATACGACCAAATGCAATATTTGTAACAACAGTATGATTTCTTGTACTATTCATAATGTGTCAACAATCGCTATCATATGTACCATGTAACTAAGTTATTGCAAGTAACAGCGCCTCAATGCCCCTGGGCTGCTTGCGCGCTATATAAATATAAATAAATAAATAAAATAAATAAATAAAAGTGGCAGTAATTCTGTTATCATCACATTTTTACCGCTCCATCATAGTCGTAATGAGGTCCTATATGTTTCCTTCGTCAGCCTTCTTGCCATTGTTAATGCTCAACTCCCATCGTTAAAGAATAAGTATTATGTAGATTAGGTACATTAAACACAATGGGCCTCATTACGACCCTGGCAGTATGGGTTTAACGGAGCCGGTAAAGGTGCTGGCGCCGTTAAAACCATACAGGGCCCGTTGTTAGCATCATCCCCATTCCCATTGAGCCCTATGGGGGCTGAATGGGAATGGGGATGGTCCGGGTTTCCTGAATGGGGAAATACCGGGTCCTCCTAGGTCGGAATGGCCCGGTAATTCACCATTCAGGGAACCCGGACCTGGACCCGAGTTTGGAGGCAGCCATGCCTTTATTGGCTCCAAACTCGTAATGAGGCCCAATATGTTTACAAACATTAACATAAGGAATTTCTGGAATTGAATGCTGTCCATAGCGCAATGCGATGTTACGATGCTCGTGCCGTCATCGTGATGCTGTACATCCTCACAGCTTTCCAAAATAATCCGGCCATTCAAACGCAGCTTGCATTTACGAGAAGAGGCAGGAAATTCACTAGGTGCAACACTTCAGAGGTTCTCACAATGTTGGGAAGTGAGCATTTCTACTTCAACAATCATTTACTAAAAGATTGCAGATGCAGGTGGACATGAATATAGATTATCAGTTTTCTTTGTATTACATAATCTTCTTTCAGCATGAGATTCAGAGTTGGTTATTGGTAGCAAAGTAGTCCATCACACCTGTCAGGTATATTATAGGATGGCAATAGCCCCTATAGTTAAGGTGAGTCTGACTCCCATAGGAACCCCTCAAAATGTTATTGTTAATAACTTTTCATTCGAGTAACGGTTTTGACTTGAAAAATTAAAAAAGTTATTAAGAAGACAAAATCATTTTTTTTCTCAAAAAGTGCGGCCTACTTCCCATTCCTTTTCCCATAGACAAACATGGTACATTTTTGTCAAAGCGCAAAGCCCAAACCATAGGACAGATTTGGACCAGGTCCAAAATAACTTGGGCACGAAGTGTTGACTCGCAGTCCATGCGTGGTTTGGGTTTTTTCCATGCAGTCGTCTTTTAAATATTTGATCGAAAATAGATAGCTATGGCGGCCACGCTCATGGTAGCTGCCTGAGTGTTACATTCCCAATGCAATGGGCCGTTAAGTGGTTTGAGCCCCCACTTGAGACCCCCTGGGCAGTTGATTCCTGGTCCACACTGCCCATAAACACTTTGAGCACACTCGCTCCAAAAAACAGGCAAACTGGTGGTCGGAGTCCCGAGAGGCGTCGTTCTGAAGACAGAGCTGGAAAGTGAAAGTACTTTCTCCGACGCTGCGCTCCGCAGCGGGATTGACTGGTGTGCCATGGACTGAAGGCTTGGGTGAGCCCCAGAGCCACAGAAGGTGAGGGGGTCGAAAAGAGTTCTTTTCTGTGGGCCTTGGAAGCAGATGGCTGCCACTCCCCACCAATCTGGTAACGTGGTTTGGAGCAGGGCTAGCGGCATGGTGGAACGTGTCTGGAAACACTAACCCCCTTGCTATGGCCCTGGGCGGCGTGGTGCCGGTGCACAGTGAGTGGAGGAGAGGGGAGCCAATACTGAGACCCAGCGGACTGGGGTGTAGACCCTCCTCCCATCTAGGACTGGAGGAGTGAGGATTCGGCGGAAATGAGGTGGTCAGGGGGAATTGGTCCCCCTCCTGTGAAGAGTTGGAGCTGGTAGAGGTGGTATCCCCTTCCTGGGGACCCATGGTGGAGTGAGTCTAAAAAGGCCTGCAGGAGGTGTGCGATCTGAACCCAGGAGCTGTGGCCAGGTCTGGGAGCCCCTGCCCGGTACTAGGGGCGTGTGCCTGCCTCGCTATAAATACATTCTGGGAAAGGACTAAAGGGTTGCAGTGGAGGCCCAAGAGGCCCAGGACATCCCATCAGAGTACAGGGTGCCTGCAGGGACTAATGGGGCCCGTTAGTTTTTCCTTTGCGTGTGTTCCAGGTGTGGATTCCAGGTACAGGACAGGCCTGAGGACACAAGGAGAAATCCAGCGAACATGACCCTGCAGGGCGCAACAAACTTGAGGTACTTTTACACAACATTGCCAACTAATTCACTCTTTATATTGCTTGAATGGCGAAAATTGAGTGTTTTTAATACTCACAGAGATGGCAGTCAGAGGGAGACACCTCGGAACGAAACATGCAGGAGGGAGGAGATGATCCGGTGTCCACAAAAAGGGACATTGCCTCATTGTTGGAGGAGATTCGGGGGATGAGGCTGGACATTGGAGGCAAGGTGGATAAAATTAACGTGAGGATTGACAAGATGGATGAGAGATTACAGGTAGTGGAAAATAATAAATAATCGCTCGATACGCTGGAAACTCAGATGGACATGCGAATGGCGGAGCTGGAGAGGAGGAAAGGGGAGATAACGTTCAAGATGGATGATTTTGAGAATTTAGAAAGGAGGAACAACTTGAGATTGTTTGGAGTGCCTGAGAAGGATGGAGAAACAGAAAGAGACCTGCGGATGGTCATACATGAGGTGGCAAAGCTATTATTTGGGGACCACTCCATCGATGAGCCCAAGACTGATAGGGTACAGATGGGGCAGGTAGAGGCCTGAGGTCGGACCTGGCCTGCTTCCATAATTACCCAGACAAGCAGAGGATTCTGGAAAAAGCCAGGCTGGCTGGCACAGTGATGCAGGGAAGTGCGAAAATGGCAATTTTTCAGGACTTATCCTCACTTACATTGGCAAAGAGACCCTGCTTATGAAATGGCTTAACAAGAAGCGGGTGAGATACAGATGGGGCTCCCTCATCTCTCTCTCCTTTGAGATGTACAGGTCTGACTACAAACTGGTCATGGAGGAGTACATACGTAGGATCACAGGAGAATTAGCAGGGGGAGGAGAGCCTGCGCCGGAGGGAGGCCCGTAGGTATGGAAGGAATCGGAGGATCGATGGTGGTGAATTAAGGGGCCAAACAGGCACAGGATGCCCTGATCAAGGAAATTCAGGAAGTTGAACACTCCCCCCGATGGGTGTACTTGACTAGTCTGCTGTAGAAGATGGGGAAACTCTTGGAAGTTTGGTACAATACAGTACAATAGCATATGTTTTATTGCACATGGTTAGATGGATGTTCATGGGATCCCTGGTGGCAAAGGGGTCTATGTTTTTCATTTGGAATAATGGTTGACTCAGATGTTGCCGTGGAGGATCTTGGGGAGCTTGAGGGGAGGAGCGGGGAGGGCTCTGATCTTATAGGAGAATGGAGGGACAACCCAGTTCCTACTGGTGGCCCGGTGTTCGACCAGTGATGTTATCTGGAAGGAAATGCATGCCACTGAGTGGTGGGGGTGGGAATGGGGGGTAGGAGAAGTATAGGGGGCTTAGGGGCTCTGGTATAGGGTACATGCAGGTGGAACATGATATAGCTAGACTACAAATTGCTTGGAAAGGGATGCAGAGTGTGCTTCATGTGATGGGGCAAAATGGCAATTGCGGTTATGAGGGAGAGGTGGAGTGTGCATCACCTGCGGATCTGTACATTGAATCTGAAGGGATTCATCTCCCTAATGAAAAGATCCCTCATGGCAAGAAAATTTCGGAGGATGTGGACAGAAGTTCTCTTGTTGCAAGAGACGAGGTTTCTCTGCAGAGACAAAAGGAGGGTCCCCTGGGGTCTTCTTGGGCATATATATTGGGGATCGGAAAACTCCAGAAAAGGGGAAGTTGGTATCCCGATTCACAAGCAGCTGCAGATGGAGGTCTTGAAGGTATGGAAGAGCATGGAAGGAAGGGCACTGTTGGTTTCAGGTGTGATAAAGGGAGTGTGGTTCACTTTCGCAACAATGTATGCCCCTAATCAGGACCAGGTGAAATTCTTTAAGGCAATGCTGGTGAAGGTTTTGAACTAAGGGCATGGCACCGAATTATGGGGGGGGACTTCAGTTTGTGGGCAGACCACAGTATAGATAGGCGAACAATGGGACTGATGGGGCACGAAGCATCTGGGTGGGGAGGCAACAGTCTTTGGGAGAGTTTAGATGCATATTGGATGCAGGACACGTGGCACTTCTTTCATCTGCAGGAGAGGTGCTTCACCTTTTAGCCACATCCCATGGGACTTTTACCCGCATTGAGTATCTTTGCATCTCAAGGGAGCTGAGGTAGGCGGCGCTGGTTTCAGAAATCCACCCGATCAGTTGGTCAGACCACGACCTGTTATCTTTGGACTTATCATGGTAGCGGTTAAGTCCTCGCAGTTCGATGTGGAGATGTAATGAGTCCCTATGGAAGGGAGGAGTTTGAGGGGGCGATTAGGGTATTATTTCTTCTCAAAAATACAGGCGAAGTGGATCGGTGTACAGTGAGGGATGCTACTAAAGCGACATGGAAGGTCTTGCTGATTAGAGAAAGGGCCCGGAAAAAGAGGGCGAGGACATGTTTGGAAAATAGACTGCGCTTTGAGATTGGGGCCCTGGAGAAGCAAATGCGCACATCAGAAGGGGGGTGAGAGAATGGACGGAAGCGGTGAGGGGAAAGATGACAGAATTGAGGCTGGTGGAAGAGGGCAGGATAGTCCGTAAGCTCCAGTTTCTGAAGCAGAAATATTATGAAAAAGGGGACTCACTGCTGATATCAGAGCTGTGGGGCAGGAATTATGTGTTAGAGGTGACGTCTAAGGGGATCCGGAGACCTTAGCCTCTTTCTACGAGGATCTATGCAAGGTGAAGGTCAACCAGATGGGGAGGGAATTAACAGTTATTTCAGAGAGGTCCCATTACTTACATTGACACACGAGAACGCTAGGGGGCTGGACACACCGAGTACTGGGGAGGAGGTCCAGTACGCAATCGGACGACTGCAGTTGGGTAAAGCGCTGGGGGAGGATGGATTCACCTCAGAATTTTATAAAACATTTTCGAATGCACTGCTCCCATTCCTGGTCGAGTTGTTCAGCAACATCCTGGAGGCCAGCCAGGTGTCCAAATCGTTTGTCCAAGCACTTATCTCTGTAATACCTAAAGAGGGCAGGGACCCCGGGTATGTGGCTCTTGCCGCCCGATCTCACTCCTCAATGTCGATGTGAAGATATTCACCCGAGTCCTGGCATCGAGGTTGGAAGTGTATATGCTGCGACTGGTACATTTGGACCAGATGGGCTTCATAAGGAGACATCAGGGAGCATATAACATGAGGAACTCCCTGCATATGATAACTGGAGCTCAGGACGGGAGAGGGGACCCCACTCTCCTGTCAGTGGATGCAGAAAAAGCCCACAACAGAGTTGAGTGGAGCTTTCTCAAGGCTCCCTTCTCAAGTTTGGCATAGGGGACAAATTCCTAGAGGGAGTTATGGCGGTATACTTGGGACACAGGGCTTGTGGCTTCCCCTGCTGGTTTGGGCTGGAGAGGGGGACAAGGCACCAATTTTATTTGCTTTCTCCTTGGAGTCTTTGGCCGGGAAGCTGAGGGACGATTGATACATGGAGGGAATAGCAGTGGGAGGGGTTGAAAATAAATGAGGTCTCTGTGCAGATGACATGCTGTTGCTTGTACGAAACCCTGTTACCTCAGTTCCAGTGGTGGTGGAACTGGTTGAACAATATGGGAACTTATTTGGGTTTAAAATCAATAAGGGGAAGTCCATTCTGTTACACGGATGATGCTCAAAGATTGACTCCCATGGGGATACGGATTAGCGTGGATAAGTTGCAATATTTGGGAATTAACATTGCGAGGGAACTGCAAGGGCTATGCAAGGTAAATTTCCCCCCTTTAGTTAGGAGGCTGTTTGAGGACCTTGATAAGTGGAGTGAATTGACCATATCTTAGCTTGGGCAACTTAATGCTTTAAAGATGTTTTTCTTCCCGAATATTTTGTACCTGTTTCAGATGCTCCTGATATAGATCCCTGAATCCTTCTTTCTTCCTATTGTGGTTTCTGTGGCAGGGAAAGGAGGCTAGAGTGGCGTATGAAGTCTTGGTCCCCCCAAAGGATAGAGAAGGAGTAGGTTTCCGAATCTGTATCTGTACAATAAGGCTGCTGAACCTTTAATTCCTCATCTGTGGGAGCAAAGGGAATGCCAATGAGTAGAACTAGACAATGTTCACCTTAGACCCGCTACAGTGGTGTAATGGCTTTGGGTACCACAGGAATGGATCCGGAAAAAGTTTGGGAACATCCTATTCTAGGAGTCATTTGGAACATTTGGCGGTGAGGCCCAGAGATGAACTACGTGGCCTTCCCTGTTGAGCCACCTATGGGCACCCAGAGTGAGGGATGCTATCCCGAACCCAGAAAAATGCCAAAGTTGGTTTGAGGTTGGTTAAGTGAGGATTGGCCAATTGTGGAGAAATGACAGTTCATCCCTATAGTGGAGCTGGAGGAAGCGCTGGGGATAGGTAACATGTCAGTGTTCTCATACTTGCAATTGAAGGGGGTGCCTATGGCCAACACCTGGAGGGAAAGTACACAGAAGGACCTCACCTGATGGAGAAGCTCTTGGACTCCAGAACTGAAATGAAGGGTTCAATTTCCTCCCTATAAGGGGTCCTGTTGGAGGCAGCGAGGGGAAGCACAGAGAGGCTGCGGAAACATTGGCAGAGGGACTTGGAACTACAAGTGGGAGTCAATTGCGTGCCAGTACACGCTCCATGCGATTAAACTCTTGCATCAGTGGCAATATGACCTGATGCAACTTTCCAAAATGTACTCAGAGACTTGCCCTCTGTGTTGCCACGAATGTGGAATGCAGGCGGACTATTGGCACATGTGGTGGGTCTGCGAAAGAGTGCAGCTCTTTTGGGATGAGGTGCTAGGGTGGATCAAGGAGCTGAATGGGGTCACTCAGGATAGATGCCCGTTTTGGTATTATTTGGTCTTGTGAGAACAGAGGGGGGAGTACTAAGCTCTCCCACACATGGGGCACTGTTTGCTTCTGGCAGGTAGGACATGCTTGGTTACACATTGCAAGAGCGTGCAGCTTCCAGAATAAAAGTCAATGGGCTAGCACTGCTAAGAATATATATGTGATGGAGAGGATTACTGCGGCCATACATGGCGGTGGGATAAGTTGTGATGCACAATGGGGTGAATTTCGGGCTAGGTATATGCCGATGGAGAGTGAGAGGGTACAGGGGGGGTGAACTGAAGGTAGAGGTTGAGGACCAGAGGTGTGTTAGTGTGTTAGTGTGTTAATGACTGTTGACAGTGGGGAAATCATTGAGGAGAATAGATGAAGAGTGATCACGGATCGGGAGGTTCTACTTCAAGCTGAGCTGAAGGATTGCGGGTCTGCCGGGACTTACTGGAGCAAAAATAAAAAAAGGTACATCTATACCAGGAAGGGGTGGTGGAAGGGAGGTAGGGTGGTTTAGCGGAAGATGGCCCCTGGGAATAAATGCCTATTTTTGAGATTGTAATGTGCCGCTGACCCTGTTTCTCCTTTCTGTGTTGTAGTGTTTTGAAAACCTAATAAAAATTTAGAAATGAAACAGCCGCCATCTTGTTTTACTATTAATGCGAGAGTTAACCGCGGCCATAGCCGAGGACATGGGAAAATGAAACGCAGGAAAAAGGCTATTTGGAGGTCGAAAAATATGCAAATGACATCAGGCTAAGTTGGGTGAGTGGCTAGAGGGCGCCAAGTGAAATTTGAGAGTTGGAGGGGTTCTAGTTACTGAGTATGCAACAAGAAGCTTTCTGTAGCCTCGGCAATAGCGCCGAATATCCGACATCTCAAAGCAAACTGTGTCACAGAAACAGTGTGTGTTGTGGGAGAAAGGGAGAGCGCAGGGGAGGTGAGGAGGTCATCTCTGGAGTGAGGGAGCTGGCACAGATGAGGGGGGTACTTGGTGAGGGCCTGGGGGACAGGAAAGCATTTTTTGGGCCGTTTTGCTGATATTTGGAGCTATATCCAAGACCATGGATAGCCAAGGGTATGTGTAGTTCAGTACCTGCGGTTATAGTTTTATTTTTTTTAAAGGTATTTTTACAGTTATATTGACGTCGTGAGGAGAAAAATCACTGGCCAGCCAGGTCTCCCATCCATACAGTAACCAGGACAGACCCTTCTTAGCTTTAAAGTGAGGAAGGGACCAGCCTCCTCAGGCCATGATTCCTGAGAAGTAAACCAATGTTACAGGACCACTTAGAGAAACGGGCTGGCCCATTCCTTGCTTTGAAGTTAAGCAGGGCCAGTCCCGCTTTGAAGCTAAGCAGGGCCGGTCGCAGTTACTGCATTTATGGGCGACCAAATGGGCATCCAAATGATTTCTTTTTTGAAACCGTGCTACTGTCAGTCCTTGAAACATTTCCAATCAGAGACCATTGTTTGCCTTTTGCTGAATTGCATTCTGGTATTTGTAGTCACCCAGTCAATAATAATAAAAAATATATTTTTACAGCAACAATGGATTTCTCATCCCAGGAGTAACTGCGACAAACCTTGCTTCCCGTTCCTCCTAGTACATCTTCCAAAGGCCTAAGCTAGCTAGACCTTTCTCCAGCTTTTTCCCTGTGTACGGCGTGTGCAAATATGTGGTCATGTGTTGCAAACCGCTTTTGACAGCGATGCCCCTTGTGGCCATGACATGAACATTTTATTTGCAGTTCCCTTAACCCATTCTACACTATATTGTTTGAATTTGGGTGCGTGTTTGGGTAATTGCTTGCACATGTGTACGAGCAGAGTAATATCCTCCATTGTGACAAGGCTCACTCACCTGTCGGTACTCACTGTGCTTCACACAAAAAATACTTTAATCAAACAATTACTATGATGTGAGCATGCACCAATCGTCGCGGCTCAAAACCTCTATATCTCGTTTCACTTCAACCTTTTTTCTTAATCAATGTTCTAAACAGCAAAAAATACACAATTCTCCTTTTCCTTTTAAACACAAAAATATTCTCTTGTCGCTCTTCAACACTTCACTCTTCTTTTTGATTTACACATAACATACACAACATATAAACACACTTGGCCGGCCCACATATATCTTCTAGCCGACGCTTCTCGCGGCTTTATTATCGCCCCTAATTTTTACCCATAATGGGAGCATAAGATATCATCTTTAACAGACCTGTCTGTTCGTCTGCTATATATCTACTTAGATTTTAAGATACCATCTTCTGACATTCCTGAATGCAGGTTTCTGGGCTAACCTATGGAACGCTCATCATCCATGTATCTCTATTCAATAACCCTTACCACTATTCACAATATTCAACCAACCCTCCTTTATCCTTTCCCATTGTTAGTTTTCCCCATGCATACAGTTTACAATGTTTCCCAATCTACTCACCATTTGTTTTTCGACTTCCAAATCTCGGGATCGTCTCCTCCTCAATCAGCCGCTTCAGCCTTCTGATCCTTCAGCTTCCCATAGAAATCGGGAGGGGTGTTCGCGACAAAACGAGGGACCCGTCCTATTTGTCCTTGCAAGGTTTTGTTCGTTAATCTAAACTGTTATCTACAGGGAGCTTCACGTTCTTTCAGCTAAATGGCGGAGGACGTCCGATATCACCGGGACCCCAAAGCTTACGATATCAATGGGACTTAAACCATCCTCTCTCTGCTACCAAGTGAACTCTTACTCCTAAGAGCCCTTTAAGACGAGGTAGCAATACTCAGAGGCAGATGGGGATGCAGAAGTTACTTAAACATCAATAATCAAATGACTCCGGAAGTTTGGCAAAGTGCATTTCTGTTTTAATATCAATTGTCTAAAACAGGGAGTACAAGGGGCATCATCCGACACCGCACAGCTCAAGCTCAAAACATTTCATAAAAACAACTCTTTTATAACAAAAATGTGTCACTGCTGATGTCATACTACATGGCAAACTTCAAAACTTATGAGTACCTGTGGTTGGCTTTCAGTGAACATCTACGTATACATTCTATATAGCCAATGGTTATGATTGGGTACATAAGTCAGGTGGATATCAAAACCCACCCCAATAACTGGTCATCATTGTCGTCACTAAATACATGACGATCAATTGGTTCTTCAAACTATAGGGCTCTTCATTACACTGCCCACTATGATTGGTGTGGCACCCTTGTACCCCTCTAGAATCTTCCACAAGCTAGCAGCAAGCAGGCTACCATCCCAGGTGCATGGAAGCTCGGCGTGATCATGCCTCGCCTCCAATTAACCCACTATCCATCAACACTCCTTCAGTTTGTCAGACAATTAGGCTTTTGAACTTGGCATTGTAACTGTTGACTTTGTCTGCGAAATAAAGGGAGTATAGCTTCACTCTGTCTTTTAATTTTGGTACAGCCTGACCCAAGCTATTTTGATCTCACCCATGTTACTTGAAGACCGCTTTTTCTGAGCTTTTGCAACATTTAAGCCTATTAAATGATGAACTGTAGAAACCGTTAGTGTTTTTTCATGCTGATTCAAACAGAAGCGTGTTCCTTTCTCACATTCGTTGTAGCCTTTTTGACAGGCATCAGTTTCGCTGTGGTGTAATTTCCTTGGTTCTGGGCCAGCACCATCTGCTCTAAAACTTGCCTTGCCATCAGTAATTTCCAGCTGCACCACTCATTCTGAAAGTCTTTTTCTTGTTCATTGGGGTTCAGGCCTGCTAAAGTGCGTTGTGAAATCATTCAGGTTATATACATTCCTATGTATATACATTGGTGCATTGCTGCAATCTAATTCACTATGTAGCAAGCCTTATGAATACTTTTCCCCACTTGCGTTTCAGCACTGTACACTTGTAAACTGATTTACATATTTTTCAGCATTTCTGTAGCATGAGCATCTTCATCCTGAGTCCGAAATGTTGCTCATCTGTAACATCTGTTCTTCAACTCTTAAGAGAATATGGTTACGTTCCTTCTCTCCATCCAGCCTCTAAATACGTCTACTCCTATTTCATATGACGTCATCAGGCTGCTTTCTTTGTTTGAATGCACATTTCTTCTGGTACTTCATCCAAAAGAATACTATGGGCCTCATTACACGTTAGGCGCTAAGGGATTACCGGCACCGGTAAGGGCACCGGTGCCGGTAATCCCTTAGCGCCCTACTACGAGGTCCCTCAGTGGGTCCAATCCTTAACGACTGGTCTGACCAGGCGTTAAGGACGGGACCCGCTGAGGGACTTCAGACCTAATAACGGTACCGCAAATTGCGGTACCGTTATTAGCTCCTTCCCCATTCCCATTGAGCCCTATGGGAGCTCAAATGGAAATGGGGAATGGTATTTGGAATGGGGATTTACCGGGTCCTCCAGGGTCAGAATGACCCGGTAAGTCCCCATACTGCCTACCCGGACCCGATATGCGGTAAGGGAGTAGCCATGCCGCTAATAGTGGCATGGTTACTTCCTACCGTGTAATGAGGCCCTATGTCTCCATGCATTTAGGTAGGGTTTCCTCAATGGATATCTTGTCTTGAAGGTTCTCTGCGGTATTGGTATACTGATTGGGACTGCACATACCGTCATCTCTGGTTGCCAACATATAGGCATTATGGGGATTGGAGTGAGAATGTCTGACTACTCTCCGAAATAGTGCACTGGGTCGACCTCTCTAGCGCTTCCCCCTTTCTTTGTGAAAATCATGGAGGGCAGATCAAAAGGAGGGCCAGCGTACTTCACCTGTATGTGGGTGTAATTTTCTGCCCTCTGGGCCCAGTATTTTGCAAATTGTGCCTGTGCGGCATAGTAGTAGAGTACAAAATCAGGGGCGGCCAGGTCGCCCGTATCACATGTCTCACATAATTTAGGCCAGTTCAGACTAACCGCCCCTCTCCCATACAAAGTCAGAGGCAAGTCTCTGTAACTTGTCGAACAACGTACGGCCCAGCCATATAGGCATGCTGCTAAATAATTATAGAAGTATTGGGACAACAACCATCTTTAGAACAGCGATACAGCCATAAATCGATATCGGGAGTTTGTTCCATGGCTTCAGCTTGGTCTCAAGTTGTATTATGTATGGCTCGTAATTAGCAGTGTGTAATGTGTGTCTTTCTGTGGGCACTATTACTCCTAAATCTCCATCACTCCCTTCCTGGGCAAGCTCCTGGAGAAACTGGCCATCTCCCAGCTTAACCTCCATGCTGAATCTGTTGGCAGTCTTCATGACCATCAATCTGGCTTCAGAGCTGCCAGAAGCACGGAAACTGCTCTCCTGAACATCCGTGAGGACCTACTCTTGAACCTTGACTCCAACACTCCGTGTGTTCTCATTCTGCTCGATCTCTCTTCTGCCTTTGACACTGTCAACCATGCCATCCTGCTCAACCTTCTCTGTGATAACCCGGGTATCACTGGTCAGGCTCTGGCGTGGCTGACCTCTTTCCTCTCCAATCGACCCTCCCAGGTCCAACTGGGGTCCTTCCTCTCTGACATCTTTTTCTCCACCTGTGGTGTCCCCCAGGGATCAAATCTCTACCTCTGGCTGTTCAACCAGTACCTGGCCCTCCTTGCCTACCGCATCGCTGCTCTCTGCCCCAACTTTCAGTGCTATGCGGACGATACCCAGCTCATTTTCATGCTACCCTCGGCCTCCTCCTCTCCTTCCCTCATCTCTGACTGTCTGTCTGCTATCCAGGAATGGTGTGCCGCCAATGACCTCTGCCTTAATGCCAGTAAGACTGAGATTCTGCTAATCGGCACACCCACTCCCTCCTTCCCTGCAGCTCTCTGGCCGGCCTCCCTTGGCCCTCTTCCTGCTCCTACCTGCACGGCAAAAAACCTCGGGTTATCTTCGACTCCACACTCTCCTTTTCTCCTCATATATCTGACGTCTCTAAGAAGTCACACTACCAGCTGCACCTCCTCAGAGGTATTCTTCCCTTCCTCTCCTTCCCCCAGAAGCTCACTGTCTCACAAGCCCTGGTTCTCTCAAAGCTGGACTACTGTAACAGCCTCTATCTTAATTTGCCTGACTCCACTCTCCGCCCTCTGCAACTCATCCAGAACAGAACTGCAAGACTTGTCCTTGGCCTCAAGCCCAGGGACCGTATCTCTCCAGGACTGAAGTCTCTACACTGGCTCCCAGTGGCTGTGAGGATAAAGTTCAAAACCCTCTGCATTGTCCACAAGGCCTTCTGGGGCCTGGGGCCTAAATACCTTCAACTCTCTCTTCCTAAATATCTTCCTTCCCGAGCCCTTCGCTCATCCGTCTCCAACTCCCTCAGGGTCAGCCGCTTCTCGAAGCAATGAGCTGGGGGTAGATCTCTTTTCGCGGCAGGGGCCTCCCTCTGGAACAGCCTTCCTGCCTCCCTGAAACTTGAGGAGAACCATCTACGGTTCTGATAGCACCTCAAAACCTTCCTCTTTGCTTCTGCTTTCTCTCTCCCTCTCCCCTGCTAATTCTTCGCTGAATCTGCACCGAATCTGCAATCTGCAGGGGGGGGCCACTCTCGCCGACCTCGGTCCTGGGCCCAGCCACTCTCCACTTGCACTGCCTCCCTGGCAACCCCTGCACTGCGGGACTGTCTCTGTATCCCTACAGCCCCCGTTCCCAGCACTTGTCTGCACTTACCTTGCACTTGCCACCAGCTGGCCCTATTTATTTTATTCTACTTATCTTGTACTGCACTTCCCCCCTCCACTCCCTTGCACTTTCTCCCTTCCCCCTACCCCTGCACTTGCGCGATCTGAATGACACCTGGCCTAGTAGGATCGTTGTCTGTCTTCCCCTGTTCCCCCCTCCCTGCCTCGTCGCGCCTTGAAACACTTGAAACCCTTGTGTATAGGCGCGTTACAAATGCCATATCATATCATATCATAAATAGCGGGCCGAGCTTGGGGACCAACAATATCCCGCCAAGGCGTCCGATCGCACGGTCTGCTGTGTCAGTGGGATAATTTCTGACTTGGCCTGATTGATCTTATAACCAGAATATTTGGCAAACTCTTGTATATCATGAATTATCGGGGCCAGATTGGTTTTGGGGTCTCTTATGTATAGCATGGTATCATCCGCATAGAGCAAGATGAACTGTGTGGGACCTCCAATTCGGCCTCCTCGACAAGAGTGTCTTTAACGTAGGTATGCCGCCATGCCCTCTATGGTGAGAGCAAGATGAGGGGGAAGAGGGGACATCCCTGGTGTATGCCTCTGTGTAGTTGAAACCCTAGGGATATGGTGTGGTTTGTTCTCACTCTGGCTCTAGGATCCTTGTATAGAAAGCAGGGAAAACCCTGGAACCCTGGCCCAAACCCCAGTCGCCCCAGCATGGCAAACATGTACCTCCAGGAGACTGTGTCAAATGCTTTTTCAGCATCAAGCGATACCGCTATCACTTTAGCCCCGGGGTCCAGCTGAGATTATGGCGGAAACTCTACATAGATTAAGGGAGGTGGACCTCAAGGGGATGAATTCCGACTGATCAGGGTGTACCACTTTGTTCATGTGTGGTAGGAGTCTATTTGCAATGGCTTTAGCAATTATTTTGAAATCTGTGTTCATCAGGATAGGAGGCAATAGGATGTGGCTTGAGTAGTACTGTGATGATTGCTTCCCTCATGGATTACGGCAGTGTACCCACTGACAGGGCCTCCTCCCACACCTCCAATAACCTGGGGGCCAGTTCCACCGTATAGGTTTTATATAAGTCTGCCGTAGACCATCGGGTCCGGGGGCTTTACCTGGCACCAGGTCTTTCATTGCCTGCCCGATTTCTTCTAATGTGAGGGGGAGTTCAAGTAATTCCCTTTCTTCATCCCCCAATGTAGGAAGTGGAAATGAGTCCATGTACTGGTCTATCTCAGACACCGATACTTGGTCAGAGTTTGCGTATAATGAAGAGTACAAATCTAAAAAGACTCAGTTAATCTTATTGGGATCTGTGTGTCTTGTCCCGTCAGTCCCCATAATACTAGAGATTGGTCTAATCCTGTGTTCAGCCTTGAGTAGATTTGCCGGCTTTATTCCTCTCTCTCTATCACCTAGCCTTCATATGGCGTGTAATGTAAATAATCTCTCGGTCTGCAAGGTCCCTGTATCTCTCAAGCTGATCTGGTAAAGGGTTGAGGGTTTCCGCCCCAGGTGTCTGTGAGTATACATTTTCAAGGGACTGAAGGTTACGTTCTGTTTGGTTCAACTAATTTCTAATAGCCTGCAACATGCCCATTGACCTAGAAAGTAGGTGCCCTCGCAGAAAAACCTTGAAGGATTCCCAGTCGGTGCTCATCGAACTCACTGAGCCCATGTTACTTTCAAAGAATTCTGTAATGTCTACCCGCAAACAATCAATGAGGGCCTCATCTCGCAGCATGAAAGGTGGCATTCGCCACAGGCATGGACCCTGTTCTGTCTTGGCTCTGTCTAGTTCTAACAGGATTGGGGAGTGGTCTGACAGCGTGCGCGGGAGGATGGTGCACTCCTTTGCCCAGGGAATGTATTCAGGGGAACACAACCAATAGTCAATGCGTGAGCTAGAATTGTGTACCGGCGAGTGCAAGGTGTATTCTTCCAGGGCAGGGTGTAGTTCCCTCCAGATGTCTATGAGCGACATCTCTGACATACCCTGGAGTATTGTCATCACAATTTTGGTGTGTGCCCTGGGGCCTCTGGTTGCTCTGTCCCTCTGTGGGTCCAGAATAGTTTTTAGGTCTCCCCAATATGACTTTGGCGTCGCCTAATGGTGAAAGCTGCGTGATGACATGGAGGTAAAACTCAGCCTCATCTGTATTTGGCCCATATGTGTTGACCAGGATTATCTCTTGGCTTGGCAGCGAGCCCCATATGATTGCGAAGCGGCCCTCCGCATCTACCAGGGATTTAGTGAGGTAAAATCCTGTGCGTTGGTGTATAAAGGTCATCACTCCCCTGGATTGTGAGGAGTAATCTGTGCTTATACATAAAGGACCCCACTCCCGGGCAAATACTCCATCACCCTCCTTATGTCATGTGTCTCTTGCAGCATAAGCATATCAATCATGCGTCTTATGGCATATGCAAGAATTTTCTGTGCCTTGATCGGGTTAGCTAGCCCTCTGACATTCCAGGTAAGGAGTTTTAGCTTACTGATCAACCCAGGTGCTGCCATCCATTGAATTTAAACGTGCTTGACAGTGGTATCTTCTAGCAATCTTACCCTAGTTTCAGCCTCCATGACTCAGGCATTCACGTTCTGCAGGTTCGCTCTGATGGAGACGATGTTGCTGCCAATGACATCCAGCTTGTTATTAACTGCAGAGAAGCCGGCCTGAAACGCCACCATGTAGGAGTCCATGGTCGTTTCCGTGTGAGCTTGGCTGGTCGTTGGGGCTAATTGTTGTGTCCCCTCACTTTCATCCCCAGGATTCGTGCTTGTGTAGGCATCCATGGGGCCTCTCTTGTTTCCCTTATCTCCGCGTGTCATGACCACCACCAATAGCCCAGCCAGTTTGTGCTGTTGTGTATGGAGTGTGCCTGCTTCCTGCCGCTCCTCTTGCCAGCTCAAAGGATGTAGTGGGTGGGGGAGACTATTTCCCTTGCTTCTAACCCCTACTTGGGCCTCGGTGTTGCTGGGATGGTACCCCCTTCTCGAAGTGCAGTGACTGTGGAGGCTTGATCAGGTATTCAGTCCTGCCTCGCTGCTGGTGTTGCTTTGTGCCTGCTCAGCATTGGCCTGGGGATCCAGACCAACAGGGTTGTATTTATGGCGGGGGTGGCTTCTGCTGTATGCCCTCAGCCCTTCTGCGCTGAGAGGATGTGCCGCACATGCCTTTTGCACAGACCAATTGTTCATATGTTAGTATCTTGCCCCCGTCAGAGGCAACCTGTTGCCGGTATATTTGTGGTACAGGTGCCCCCCGATGTTTCTTCTGCGCACCCGAGGACCATAGCTTGTCGGGTTTGTTTTATTGACCTGCCTTATGCCACAGCTGGTCCCCCAAAGTGCTGTCTTGGACCCTGTGTTGTGTCTTCACTATTCATCTCGTCTTGTTTATGGTGGGGGTAGGAATCCCCAAGCTATTTCACCCCAGGGGGCATCAGGCCTGTGTTTGGTGCGGGCGGGTCTAAGCGATCTGGCCTGAGTGCACCTTTCAAGTCAACACCGGTGGTCACATGTTGTGCTTGGCGACTCAACCACTCTGCTTCTGCAGCGTATTGCCACTATCAAACTATGCCCTGCAGCCCTCGCATATAAGTCCTGGCACAGCAGGGGTGATCCGCATTTCTAGCGGCCCACTTAGTGCCTCTTCATTCAGAGAAGGGGTCTTGGCGTAACATACCTTCTGCGGCCGGGGCTTTCAACATTCCCTTAACCACCACCACTCTCTGGTGTAGGGGTCTACAGTCACTCGCTCCCCGGATCGCTGTCTCGTCAATCTGCAGGCAGCAGCTTCTCATCCCCAGGGAAGGGCACGCCGTTATATGTCGGGCTTTCTGGCAGACGCTCGCCTCCATGCTGGGTTCCTCAGCCGAACAGAGCTTGCAGGCCCACACCTACTGGCGGCCAGCCATTTCGGTTGTTGTCCCTCGTGTTACTGTACCAACACTTCAGTGCTGATGCCCATACTCCTTAGCTTTCAGGTTCTGCACTATAGGGCTCTTGAGGTAACTCCGAACTGCAGGATGTTATCTGAAGGTGGAGTCCGTGCGCAGAGTCCAGTCTGCAGCAGAGTGAGCAGGAGAGAGGAGCTGCAGCGACGGTGTACGAACTTTGTTTCCAGAGTCCCATGTGCCTTTAAGGGAAAAAGCACAACCCCCTTTAAAAACTTCAGCAGAGCGCGGAGCGCGCGCAGAGTTTGTGCGCAGAGTCCAGTCTGCAGCAGAGAGAGCAGGAGAGAGGAGCTGCAGCAACAGTGTACGAACTTTGTTTCCAGAGTCCCATGTGCTTTTAAGGGAAAAAGCACAACCCCCTTTAAAAACATCTGCAGAGCGCGGAGCGCACGCGGAGTCCGTGCGCAGAGTCCAGTCTGCAGCAGTCTGCAGCAGATCACGGCTACCGACTGAAGAAAAGAGGTAAGAGACACTCATGGGCGATAGCGGGCCTCTGACACGGCTCAAGCTAAAACAAGCCAAGAAATCAATGACTCTCATGCCCGTTAGCACTATGGATATGAACATGCATTTAAATAGTGCTATAGGAAGTGAATTTGAAAACGAAAATGAGAGCGAACCAAGGCAGTGTTTACCCCTTGATGTAACTGAAGGCGGGGAGGAAAGTAGTGGGACTGCATTGTTAGATCCCGCAATTCTTAACGGCCAATGCTTAATGGACACATCTTCGAATGTGCGAGAGGAGGAGTCTCGCAGTCGAACAACAGTAGCAGTGCCGAGTCCCATAGAAACTCCCATTCACCTAGAGCATGAGCCGGAGCCTGTGGAGACTGTGCTGACCACAGATAACTTGGCATCCGACCCGGCTAAAGTCCAGATTACGGTTGCGGTCTCTGAGGCAAAAACTATAGTGAACTCGGACAATGAAATAACTTCAATACCGCAACAATTATATCTGCGTGATCAAACAATGAAAGAAAATGCACATGTGGCCAGTGTAAGTAATATGGGCTTGCAAAACAAAATGGAAAGCAAAGAAAAGGCTCTTGTTGAACATCACCCCAAAACCACGAATCTGCATAACACTAACGCCACTAATGAAAGGGACAGCATTACTCCAGGCGCTAGGCAGAGATATGGGGCAAATCATTGGGAGCATGATTTAAACAGACCCAATGCGGATGCGGAGGTGATTGAGATAAATGCAGAGGCATTTCAATCTCCCTTCGATGTCACAGTTAATGAATTGCTTGCGCTTGAAGTACCGAACATAGTACTGGACACAAACTTGTTGAAATTTACTTTCCCATTGTCTGCAAAACAGCATACAAACCAACGAAAGGAAAGTACCCCAATACAAAAAAGTGCAAACAGCCACAAGAATACCAACCAAATTAAGATGACAATTTTTGAATGCAACAGCAGAGAGATTAATGCTCCATTCCTATTAAACAGTGGCGACACATCATCCGGAGTAGCAACTGGGAACCTAACTAATGGATTACAACAAGGCCTCCGCAACGATTTGCCACTAAAGGAGATTGACTTGGCAGCGAGAGAAGCTCGCTTGACTAAGAGACTCTTAGCTGACTTCGAGGAAATGAAAGAGAGACTAGCAGTAATCTTCTCTCTTGGAACCTCGAGCAACAACAACACAGTGGAAATAGCCGCTGGTCAAAATAAAGAAGGCGAACATGAGTGCATTACCAGTAGCAAAGTGACAGCCTTGAATCAGAAAGTCTTTAACAGAAGAACGTTACTCCCAGTGTGGACTCAAATCTGGCGAACGAAACGACGCTATGCTCAAAAACTCAAGGAAAGTATCCCTGTCCTAAGGCGGACATCAGCGCTAAAACGAAAAGCCAGAGGGGCAATGCTCACGATGAGCACATTCAGCAACAGCGGAAAAGCATTCTAGCTAATAGCAGAAGCGACCAGAGCTTCCCAAGCAAGGAGAAAAGTTGCAGTCCGCAAAGTAAAGACCCTGATTCAAAATCGAATTTATCAGTCGCTGCAGCCATACAGATTCATAACAACGTCTTGGCTGCCACATCACTGGCGTTGATACCATTTATAAAGCTGTATGAAAGCTTAAATTAATCCTCCCAAAACAATGGAGCATTAATGAAGCACTTAGATGACAAAATAAACAAAACTGAAACACAGTTTGTGAACTTCCAATTAAGACAAGAAGCCGAAAACATCCAGTCTGCCGAATACATGAGCAGGCATTTCGGGCTGCTGCTGTCGGAACACAAAGGAACTAATCTGCTCCTAGAGGAAATGCTCCACAACACAAAACAACTGCCAATCCAATCACTGGAGAAACCAGCCACTCTTGCAAATAATACTCTCGGCGGTACAGATGTTGGGATTCAATGCAAAATAGAAGCTGACATACATTTACCAGGCAAATCAACTGATAAAGATATTCCACACGTTCTCATTGACTTGACAGAAAAAAATGGGAAAACGACATCCAGTTCAACGACAAAAGGCACTGCCCTTGAATAGAAGGAGATTGCCGACACCTCAAAACAATTATCGGCGACAGGCACTCAAGACTCCACAGCTGAAACAAGTAAAAAGGGCAGTGAGACAAACAAGATACCGGAAAACAGTCTTGAGAATCCATCGTGCTCTTCCGCAAAGGCATCGTATGGTATCTTTAGAGGTTCTGCTAAAAATCTGGAGATTACGGCGTGCAAAGGAAAACCATCATCACAGACAACCGGTAATGCAAAGAAAAAATTAGACAAAAAAAAGAATATTCAGACTTTAACAAAACACAGAAGTAATATAAAACAATTTATAAGAAACTTGACCACTCCTGAGAAATCTAAGCCAACCGAAAGTAAAATACTTGACAGATCAAACAGAAATAATAAAGAGGGAAACGAAGAAAAAAAAGCTAAACCCCCAAGCAAAGCGATTGCAAATCCAAAAAAGCGGATGAGAATTGAATCTGACCTGAGCTCTTCCGCCTCTGGGGACCTAATGGAAGAACTATGCAACTTGTCTACATACTCTGATGGCGAAGTTGAGGATTGTCCCAGAGGATCTGTGGCAGATTGTTCGAACATGTCTGCAAGTAGCTCCGATTCATTAAGTCAGACTCAACTGGAGAAACCTCTGCCAAGGAAATTAAGCAGTCAGCAGAATACAAAAGGTGAAACCTGGGCGAAAGAAAGATCCATCAACGAGAACCCAATTGAAAGGAATAAACGACCAACAGCTTCTAGCCTCAAGCCATAAAAAAACTGGCGCTCTGCATTGAACCCGAAACATACAATAGCGCACAGCTGTAATTCACCGTCCGAAGCACATGAAGCTAGTCGAGGTGCGCCCAAGGCCTTCTCTCAAAAAATTATGATTGAAAACATATTCAGAAATGAATTAGATGTCAACCTGAACCGTGCAAACATCATGCGTTTACTGCATGCTGTTCCACTGCTACGGACCATAACGTCCGATGACATCCGTATTGTGGAATACTTATCGGAGGATCGAGTAGACATTGTATTGCTTCACATCCACTCGCAAGCAGTACGTAACATGTTATTGACCGCAAAGCAAGATCTCTTGTGCTTAGGGTTTGAGATCTCGTCCTACGATTCAAGAAGAAAACATGGCTCAATCATGACATCAGACTCCAAAAGTGTGAAAATCTCTTCAGAACAGTGACATGAAGACCTAAGGAGACAGTTAAAAACCGTACCACTGCTAACTTCAAAACATGAGAATACTGTAACCAGGTCAACTAACCATTAGCTTACGAAAGTGGAAATCGATGCTCCTGTGACTGTGATTTCGTGGAACACAAGGGGCTTAAGTCATTTATACAATGAGTTCCAGATAGATCTAACAGACAACTTCATAATTTGTCTCCAGGAAACCTGGATGCGGGTGCCACCAGTCAAAGATGGCTACGTAACACTGTTAAATCCAGCAGAAAAAAACAACAAGGGGCGTCCATTCTCTGGACTAATTACCATGATAAAGACAGGAACAAACTGGGAAGTAATTGAAAAAATCAATCCCAATAGCTATGTCCAAGGAACACTACTTCAAACTACGAACGTCCGCAATAACGAAAAATACCTTTTATTGCTGAACGTGTATTGGAACCCATAAAAATCTCGACTGAAGCATTTATATCTGCTGTAACGAAAATAATAGATAATTATCAAAGGACTTGCCTAGACATTGCAATTATCTTGTGTGGAGACCTGAACATCTCCTGGTTTGACGAACATAAGAAACTTATTGAAGATAATTCGACTGATGGATGCCTTAGAAATGCAAGAAGATCGCAATGGAGTAAAGAACTTGAAGCTCGTGACTGTATGATGGTAAATGGTCATGTAAAAGGTGATACACCACCAAATTTCATCTGGGAAAATATGGGCTACAAGAAGACCATAGATTATTTCTGGACATCAAGAAATGTCTTTGTTACAATGAACAACCTACAAATCACACCAACCATAAATAGTGATCATTGCCCATTAGTAATGTCCTGCCCGCTAATGTGCATAAAGCAATCTAAAAGTAAAAGTCAATCACTAGAAGTAAACCATGGGCGAAATCGACTACGAATAAAAGACCATCACATCATCAAAATGTCAAACGAAATCCAGGAGACAAATTATGATACTGATGACTCTTTTGACTACATACCGCTGCTACCAAGTTTGAAAACAGGTTTTTCTAGAAAGAACCATGAAAGTAACAATGAGCATAAGCACAAATGGAGCCTCATCCTGAAAAATCAAAAAAAGCTTCTTAAGAAAGATTTAATTAAACTAAAAAAACAATATGGAATGAATGCCTCGCACCACTTAAAACAGAGAAAACAACACTATCGGAATTGGCTAAAATCCTTTTCCCATCAGAGAGATCAAGAGCGTGGTGAAGTAATGTTGGCATTGATTAACAATAACAACTCAAGAAGAATTTGGGGAATCCTGAATAAAGGAACAGTTAATCAGGATTCCTTAATGACAAACAGAGTGACAGAAAATGACTGGGTGGCGCACTTTCAAAAGGTTTTCACAGGAATGGAGATGCCACATCTAGTAGAAAGTAGAAACGACAAATCAGCCTGGAATATAATTGAGACCGGCAAAGATATTCTAACAGCTATATCCAAACTAAAGACATCTAGAGCTGCTGGCCCAGACAGCATCAGTAACACGCTGCTAAAGGAACACAGGCATGCGTGGTCAACCTTCATCAGAGCGCTATTTGTGGTGATAGCAGATAGAAAACAGGTCCCGAGATCATGGACTGGAGCCATAATAGTACCGATATACAAGAAGGGCAGTCGGGACGACGCTGCCAACTACCGCCCGATTGCCCACCTGGATACCATCAGTAAAGTGTTGGCAACATTTCTGCAAAAAAAGCTATCAGCTTGGGCAACGGAAATAGATCTACCGGATGTTAGACAAACAGGATTCACAAAAGGAGTGGGAATAGCGAATAACCTAGCCTTGGTGAACCTGTTGAAGCTCGATGCACTGATCAACAAGCACCAGTTATTCATGGCCTTCATCGATTTGCAGCAGGCTTTTGATTCAATAAATCGAAATAAATTATGGAAGAAGCTGGAAAAAAGAAATTGCCCAAATGCCCTGTTGCTCCCTATAAAGGCATTGCACTCCAATACAACAATCAGAGTAAGACTAAATGCAGGTGGATACCTGTCCAAATCTATCAACACCACCAGAGGGGTGAAGCAGGGTTGTCCACTTGCTGCCATTCTGTTTAAACTTTATATTGCTGACATCTCCACAGCTTTAGCAAGTGTCAATTGTTTCCCTCCAAAAATCAATGGATATCACATAAGTTATGTGATCTATGCTGATGACATAGTATTGTTCGATAAGACTCGGATAGGGCTACAGCGGCTTCTGTTGACACTCGAAACCTACATGATTGATAACGATCTGTCAATCAACGTGAAGAAGACGAAAATCATGAAATTTGGCAGCGATCAGGTCGCTAAAAACAAGAACTTCAAATGGCGAATTGATAACAAACTGATTGAAGAAGTCAAAGAAATTCGCTATTTAGGAATACTAATGAACACCTCGAAACGTGAGTGGAGCTGGGTTCGGGACTTGTTCAATTGGACCCAAATGCTTGCCTTACAAGGTGCGAGATTACATACTCTATATGGAAAATTCTCTGTAACACCGCTCCGCACGTTCTATCTACAAAAAGTGGTCCCTACAATAACCTTTGGGGCAGAAGCCAGCTGGAATATAGACCAAAAGATCTGGTCTAAATTGGAAGGCCTATTTTGGCGCCTAGTCTTGAGACTACCAAAATATCTCTCAATGACCATAATACGTCACGAACTGGCCCTAGAAAATCTTTATGTAATAGTGCTATAGAAATCCTTGTCATTGCTACATAAGATGGAAATATTGAATCCTGAACCAGCCTATAAAATATTGAGATCGGAAGGATTACATCAGCATAAAGGCTTACTCTTAAAATGGTCAGATAAAGTAAAAGCCATCATGCATAATGCTAACATCTCAATGGACACACTGATAAACCGCCCACAAATCGCGAGAATAAAGTTAAAAGAGTGGTTATGGATAGACAATTTGGACAAGTATGAAAAGATGCCGACAGCCTTAGATCTAGTTCCGACTAAGAACAAAGTGGATAAAATGCCAAAATATCTGTGCCAATTCACTTCGAGATATCATAGAGACAAATTCCTTAGGCTTGTCGGCATTGTAAAATCCATGTAGAATCACTAAAACATCTGATAACTGAATGTGTGGCTATAAGTGAACTGAGATCTATCCATTTGAGCAAATTTAAGCCTGTAAACAACATGATGGAAGATCTGTGGATTCGGATACTGAGTGGAAGCTCGGTACACCTAACTTGCTCAGTGATAAATCTTCTAGATAAAGTCTTAAACTGAAAGGACAAGAATGTAACTGCAAACGCAAAGTGGGACTAATGAATTGATGAAGAGTTGTAATAAAAGTTTGTAAAAAAACTAGATGTTACAAATAAAAAAATAAAAATTAAAAAAAAAAGTTATCTGAAGGTTTTATTCTTTGCCGAGCTCGACACCTAGGCGGTCATCTTTGTCGGCGCACCACAGCGCCCCCCCATCAAATATTTTTAAAGACGGGGTCCGCATGACTCTGCAGTGGTCCATGAACCATGTGTGAAAACCACATTTTTTGTTTCCCTTGAAAAAGTATTATACCCCACTGTAACAGTAGCGCCCTTCATCGTCTGTGGGGTAGACATCACTTCTAGGGGAGTCCAATGTACCAATTTCCAACAAATGTTAATTGCAGATTCGGTGAGGCCCCATTGATGTCTTGAAAAGACAATGGAAGACATTTGGGAAAATTGTACATTCCCCCAACCAATGAAATCAGACATTTCTCAACTAACCAATCTGTAGATGCAGGAAGTTGTGAACACAAAATGAGAACACCTAGACTGATGTTCGCTGACTGAGGCCAGATATGACTAATTCATGTTTGCCTACTTTTGGGCATATTTAAAATAAACCGCTATGAATTTGCACAAACTTTATAAAAGCATACTTTAGGGAGTAGATGGCAGATCCTTGTAAAGGTTTGATGAATGCAAATCCATCCAGCCATTCAGGCTGTGTAAATGACAGAAATTTTGTCTGTGGAGAATGACTGAAGAACATGTATTTCGCAATCCTGCTCTTCAGGAGGAGAGGAAGTTACTGACGGGCCCATAGGTTCAGTGCTCACCCCCCAGAACTTGTAAAACAAGATAGCTGCACCATGTGAGGACAGGGGGTGCAGGATTCACTTACTCCAACACGACTCAATGATGAGGACTCAGTAAGTTGGCAAAGGGAAGTCCGTTTAATGACAAGTACATCAAACAGAGAAACAAATGGAAATCAGCAGCATTGCGATCACCTGTCTCGTTTCGACTTCCTCGAACTTCAGTCAGACAGCACTTCTTATAGGCAAAAATCATCATCACTGACGTCTAATTTCTATAAAAATCATCATGCAATATAATTAGTTAGGAAAGGTAACTTAAGTATAGGTGTTATATCTGTATATGATAAGAGGGCATGCAGATTGGATAACTCTTATCGGGTGGGTGTCTACGCCCATCCCTCTACATCACGCGTGATAGACGTCACTACAACTACGACGTCCTATTGGTTACAACATCTATAGGACTCCAGATAACTTGGTCCATTGTGATTGGGCAGGTTACACCCCTAGACATAAATTTCCACTTTTAATTAGCAGCATGCAGAATGGACACTCCTGTGCCTGGTGTCCCAAGTTTCACCCTGCCTCCCTTCCGTCAATCAGTGTTTTAGGGTGATGTGTCAATTAGTTGGCTAAGGATGGCCTCAAAACTGTAGTCTCTTATCGGGAAGAGTTACGGCATCCTTGGGTCCTGGATGACATCAGGCGATGGTACTTCTTCACGCCTGGCTGGTCACGTGTTAGTTCACCATGAATCTGCTTCAGTTTCCAGCTTTTAGTGCATTTAATTCTGTGTCAGCCTAGCCACCTGCATGGCCCCCCCTTATCTTGACCTTCATGAGGCAGGCTGGTATGCTCTGAAGTTGGAGTCTTGATAGCTGGCGCTCTCCTCCCCTTCTCTGGTTGACCTCGATTTCCTAGGCATGAGCCGCTCTTTGTTGAGTTTCAATTCCGCTCCTTCTCTTGCCTTTGGCTGGGTTTCGAGACTTGGCCTGTCAGGCCTCTGGCCGCCTGGGTACCTTTCTGCTTTTACAATATGGAGTTGCACTTGTAAAATGTGCCTTATTGAGAAAGATATATGGTTGGCGCTGCCGCTCTATCTTCTACTTAAGCATTGCAAGCAATATCGATTTCTTAGCATCTTGCATTTCAAGCCTATTTACACGTTTAACAGGACGCTTGCTTCTTGTCTCATAGCACTGTTTCCTCACGTTGTAACATTGTCTCCTCTCTGTGTCTATTCCATTAATTTTCATAGTTACTCGCACTGGCGTGTTATCTTCGACAGCTGCTTTTGTTCATTCACAGGTCTGTTCAGGCCCTTGTGTCATTTCCTCTGGCCTTCCATTAAGGCTTTTGGGGTCTCTTCGTGGACCGTGGGTAGGTACTCCTCATTTCGTATCACCAGCTGGTATGGCTGACTGATAGGGTACCGTGCTGCCCAGGGTTGTCTGGTTATGGGTGCTTCAACCGGTATGGATCTTCTGATGTATACTGGGCAGAGTCCCAGTGCAGCTCTTTGTAGGTTAATTTGCTCTTCGTACGTCACATACCTTGGCGAGTACGCTCCTGATACCTCGAAATGAGGGGAAGGGGTGCAGGCCATGTCTGGGACCTCCTCTACACTGCAATGACTTTGCCCCACTTCACAAAACCACTTGCAACCACTTGCAACTTGATAAGCACATTCTTTGTATTTTTTCTAGCTTTTAAAAAGCTTAATAAAACCCACTGATACTGCCCTTCACTCTTTACACAGTAAATGTAAGTCGAGGATGAGTACAATATATCGCTTTTCAAAATGTTTCCACAGCTCTGTTCGTAGTTTTTAGTCTTTGAAACTCATGTGAAAAATTGCATATTTTTACAGCCCTTGAAAAAGCATAGTATACCCTATTGACAACCCTACTCAACCTCTGTACAGTGAGCATAACTTCAATAATAGTACACTACACCACTTTTCAAACAAATGTCTGGCACAGAGTCCACCAGACTGTGTTGAATGCCCTCAGTAACAATGGCAACAATTTGGAAAACGTGTATGTGTCCTCAACCAATTAAATCAAACATTTCTCAATTTACCAATTGTTTTATGCAAAACGCCAGTCAGCTTGCCGAAACAAGTCAGTGAATGTGCACACCCAGCAGTAAGTCTGTGGACTTACCCCAGATATTGCTAGTTCATGTTTGCCTACTTACATTTTTAAAATAAACTGCTACATTCAAAACAGATTTAGGAAAGCATGCTTTCAGGACTAGACGGCCACTCCTGATGAAGGTTGGATGCAAATCTGCCCAGTGGTTTGAGATGTAGGAAAGACAGAAATATTTGGTGTGTTGTAAATATGTGAAAAGCAAACATTTTGGGGCCTCCTATAGTTGTGCCGTACTGACCCTTAAAAAACCATACAAATCTGTTGCCAAAAATGTATTGAGATCTATTTTGTGGGGGAAATATTTATGCACATACATCAAGTGACACCAAAATTGCTAGCCTCCAAAAGTGTGTTCTTCCGAAAGGGAGTGCAACTTAACCATAATTCCTTGTTCAGAGGAGACTTGTCTAGCATTTCGGTGCTGGACTGTGTTTATGGGTGGGACAAGACTGATATGTAAATAGTAACTATTCTTCTTTGTGAAGGCTGCAGTTCGCTAAAACGTGGTTGTAGACCCTCCTGAGAGGAAGAAATACCATAGATGAGGACATTTGACCCATGCTCATCCTCAGCAGAGGGGCTCCCACACTCCTTTGTACACCTATAACCAGTCCACTGAGAAATAATGGGCCTCATTACGAGTCCGGCAGTAACCGAGGCGGTAAAACCGCCTGGTTACCGCCGGACTCGTATTACCATTCCACCTCCATGATTCCCGGAATTACCGGGGCGTTACAACCCCAGTGACCCGGGAATTCCAGAGGCGGAATGGTGTAAGTCCCCATTCCCATTGAGTCCCATAGGACTCAATGGGAATGGGGATCATGGAAACACTGGCACCATCTTTTGATGGTGCCAGTGTTTCCTCGTCCGCCTGCAGGCAGGCGGTGTTAAACCCGCCAGGTCAGACCTGGTGGGATTGACAGCTCTGCCTGCAGGAGTCGTGATTACCCGGTATGGAAACAACGGTGGCGGCGGGTTTACCGCCACCGTTGTTTCCATACCGGGTTTGTTGTAATGAGGCCCAATGTCCTTTAAACACCTTTTATGTATGTTGACTGACACTAATCCTAGATCATGCCCATGTCATCATATTTGTTTCTTCGTTATATATATAATTCAGTTACTGGTTTAACATAACAAAACCTCAGAAATTCATAGGTTGTTGGAAGTTACGCCATCTTAAGTCCGCCCCCGTGTTGTGCTGTCCACTAGCGTATCAATGCCATTACTGAAGATATCACATATGGCATCACTTATGTTATCATCAATGGCATCACTAGAAACTAAAGCACAGTGAACATTACCGCAGAGAGCACTTTAGTTTGAACCAGTGAAGAATTTTCCAGCTGTAAGTGATGCATTAGCCCAATTAGATGTTTTATTGACTTCATCAATTATGGTGTCTCTAAATAAGTGGTTTTCAAATTGGGGGTTTGTTCTTCCTAAAACAGGGCCTGAAGTATGCCCAGTGTGGGCGTGATCTTTAAAAAAAAGAATAGGGTGAGCAGTTATAGCTTGTGGTGGAGACACAGAAACAATATTTTTATTCAAGGGGCGGTGGGGTCAGTATAAAAATGTTTGAGTACCACAGCACAAATATAGACAAGCATATGAATACATCATTCATAACTACTGCCCCTCCACCACTCCAATATCGCACAGGTGAGAAATGTTACTTACTGGGCAACCCTACTGCCCTTATCCGAGGCACATACAGCAGGAAATGGACCTAATGTAACGAAAGATGGGGAGAATAAGCAAACTCACAGTGAAATAAAACACGTGCATGCAATAGACACAAAGCAAATATGCACTCACCATGAGGAAACATGAACACTAGGTCAAATATGCATTTATACAAAAAGAATATTGATTGCATCCATTTAGACATGAAGAATATTAACATAAACAATGTATAAGCAAAATATAACATGAGATATACACGTATATAGCTCACTAAGATAGAAACGCGACAGTAATGGGCAGCCGTCTTTGCCAAATTGGAAGTCGAAGCACGCATTTAAGTGGATAAAAGGCCTTGAGACTCCACAAAGATTCAAACTGCTGAGTTCACTGAAATACAGATTCATGCAGGGCACAGACAGTAGCAATGCAACCCAAGCCAAGGTTACCCAGATATTGGGAAGGGCCTGGACGGCTCAGAAAGAACACAAGATAATAATTCCCAAGGCATAAAAAATATTTTTCTAAAGAATAATTAGAGAACAGCCAGTCTTTGAAGGCCAGGTACAGGATCATTATAAGCTAAAAACTTCATAGGGAACAGACCAAGCAAGTGCCTAGTGGTCGAGAAAGTAATAACACCTGCACTTATATTAGCTAAATTACCAATAAATGCAGGGTGAAATAATTTCAAAATGCGGTCTCATCACACGTGACCTGACTTGAAGAACATCCATTCATTAGCCCCAGACATAAATAGGACCCCTGCCTTACTCCTCACGCATATTTCCAGACAAGAGGCACCTCACAAGGTTAACTACAAAGAAGTCACTCCTGCATGGTCTAGGAATAAGGGCTAATATATTTTTTAATTGAAAGGAAAGCTGTTTGCGGACCTCACTCCCCCTACTCCCATCATGGCTGATATGTTTTGACGACCTGTCAGTTGCCCAAGGTTGGTCAGTAAAATGCCAACCAATCAGGACCGTCACTGCTAGGCCACCCAGTACATGTCGTATTAACCAATCATATATTTTAGAGATGACATGTATTCACTATTACCAACTTAGAGGTGGTCTCAGGTGGAGCCCTCAGATATGTACCATCCAATGAGAAGACTAGCCCGAATATAATCTGTTTATATAGTCAATTCCCCTAACCTATCCCCTCATCCGTTAGGTTTTTTAGTGTTAGGTCTTCATTGTGACACGTTTTTTGTTTATAATCTGTTCATTTTTTACGTGAACCTCAGACAATCACGAGATTCAATGCTTGTATGCAGTCCCCGCTTTATGTTAGATTGTTAATAAAGCGAGTTTTGCCTTTCACTTTGACTATTTCCGTCATTGAGTTTAAGTATTACTGGCTTCATACCTCTTGCATAATCTGGGGTTTTCCAGGCCATCATTACAGATGCACAAAGAGGTCTGGGAAACCTCTACCGGTACAAACATGGCCCATTGACCCGTTCTTGGGTGGATGGCCCCTGGGAGGGTATCAACCGTGGTTTAGCTCATTATGCTTTTCACAGAGGAGACGTTTCCATACACATATCATTCTTTGTCCCACCCGTAGGTAGTGCAGCACTAAAATGGTAGGCAATTCTCCTCTGAACATCTAGTTACCAGGGGAATTCCGACATGTCCTTAGAGAGGCACAGCTCCACCTCACTGATGAGGGCTAACTAGGCCGATGACCCGTGTCTGGGGTTGCTATTTGTACTCTTGTTCAGAGGAGAATTGCTTAGCATTTTGGTGCTGGAGTACCTACTGGTGGGACAAAGACTGATATGTGTATGGAAAAGTGTCCTCTGTAAAAAGCATAGTGAGCTAAAGTGTGGTTGAGACCCTCCCGGGGGCCATATACCCAAGAACATATCAATGGGCTGTGTTTGTGCCGGTAGAGGGACACCCAGAACCCCCTTGTTTTGCATCATTACAGATGGTAGCGGAGTTGATGGCCGGCTAGTGCACTCGGATTTACCTGCCGTGGCCCGAAAAACTGCAAGTTGACCTATGGAGAGCTGTGCGACAAGTGAATGGAGAAAATTCCTGTCCCATCCCCGCAGGATGCCCATAGGGCAAAGGGCAGCTGGCAATTGAAGGGGGGGCTCGATACCGAAGGCCCTCAACCGATCCATGGAAAGTAAGTATAGCATCGGCCTGGCAAAATGGTAGTGGGAAGGGAACTGTTTGTTCATTGGGGGAATTGTGGTAAAAGAAAGGATTGATGTATGTAATGTATAGCCTGTGACAAAGGTCACAGAAGACTACGCAATACATCTCGTACAGGGTATTATTCATGGTGTTGAAAGGATATCTCAGGACAAGATCATGGAAGATTACAGAGTACACCTCATGTCGAGGTAATAACGATAATGAAAGGAAAGCCTCACCAGGAGTTGGAAAGACTGTCGGAGTGTGTTTATTAGTGTAGTTATTGCTGGCACCACCGTTGTGTTATAGGGCGGTTTAGGTTGTGTGAAAAGTGAATTTTTGTTTATATTGGTGTATATTGTGGAGGACAAGGAGGTGTGGTTTGGAACCAAAGGGTGTGATACGGCGCGGAAGTAGTAAATTGGTGCTGCGTGGGGGCTAAATGACATATGTAGGGTCATTTGGGGTTATTGAGAACCGTGGTAGGCATGGTCTCGTGGCATTTGCATTTGAAGAGGGTATGGGAGAGGTTTGAACACTCCGCGTAAATTCCTTAACACACTGTTTGAGTCCTATTTCTATGTGCTCATTACTACGTGAGGTTCCTTAAGCTTACGTGCTGATGGTGCCTCACAGCTTTCGATGATCATTTGAATCTAACCGCGCATTCTACTGTGCTCGCGACTTCGCTTGATTCCGTTTATTTGGCGGTCCATGTACTTGTCATTTTGAGACCAGGTCCTTTGACAGTTTTGTTCCGGTAAATATAATAACTTCCGACACGTGCTTATATCCATGTGTGTTTTTGGGCTACATATACCTGTTTCCAGCCCCAGGATCACTTGGCTTTTATCGCGTGGGGTCCACTATGCATGATCAGATCTAGTTCACGACACCTGTAAGATCTGAGGTTTCTATACCACTTCGGTTTTTGACCGTAGGTGGTCTTTGGTTTACTTATTGTCTCGAGGCGGTACAGACTGGCGTTATGCTCAAATACCGACCACGAGGCTCTCACCATCTCTCCTCTTTGCAAGTATATATTTTGTATTCATCTTTATACAGCGTGGTATTTTCAATTAAGTTGCATCTAGACAACGCTACGGCCATATATACAACGGTCGTTTTATTCATTGTTTGGATCATTGATCCTCCCTGCACGGTTTGTTAATTAGCGATCATGGGATACTTTTCAGTGTTCCATTTTATGAACAAATACTTGCTAATCCACGTCCATATAGATGATTATTTTCTATCAGGCTATTTTAATATAACTGTTAGAGATGTTACGAGTATATATAAATCTTGAGCTGTCCATACCATGATAACATTGTACATTATTAGCTTGGGGTTCTTTATCTTGACATACAGTTTTCCACCATTTTTCTTCATCAGGCAGCTACACAAGCATGGCCCGTGATGGAGGGTTGACCCGGCCAGATTTACACCGCATTGCCTTTTCAAATTGCAGAGGGACCCACACCACTATTGGATGTATTACTCATTATATCAATGGAGGTATGGAGAGTTCTTTTTTGATCTTTTGCTATGGGTTTTTGTTTAATTGGTTGACAACTTTAGTTGGGGGAAATAGGGATAGCCCTAATCCCAGTCCCTTGGTTATGTCTCTACAGATTGACTACTTTAGTGTCTGTATTTTGCGCATGGTGTTTGGACGGCGTATTTATTCTGCTTACTCCCACCTGGATGCCATAAGGTGACTTTAATTGGTATCTGTCATTCCGAATAGATTCTTAGTCTATATGAATAATTATGGCTGTGTTTGAACTTCATTTTTGCAACATGGGGTTGCTAGGCTTGGTCAGGTGTTTTAATAATGGTCTTTTGTGTGTTTCTATTCTTTTTGTATGCTTTAGTGAACAAGTGGACTAATAATGAGCAAGTGAATCAAAAATGATTCAAGATGAAGATTATCTCAACATTAACATATTGAATTGAGTACAACGACGTCAACTAAATATTGTCAATGTTTTTCTATATATTGATTATTTTAAAACGTATGTGTTTTTGCATGCATGTCCTGATGAAGATGAGTTTACTCCTCTCCCTTTTGATTGGTATGAACAAGACAATTATATTCGTCGAAAATACATAGGAATTTGATACCTTGAAATACTGACGGATGATACCATTACACAAGATACTAGTAGTTGACAGCTAGCACTTTGTGCTGTATGTTTTTCACCATTGACGAAAGCACTTTATGATGTTTTGCACTTTAAGACTTTTTTGAAATTACTTATTTTTCTACAGAATAACTTGACACTTTAGCAATTCAAGTTGTTTATCTTTCACTGTTGATTTAGCACTAGATAATGAATTGTGTTTTATACTGTTGTGGATACGATCTATCTTTTTGAACAGTATAATCTAAGAGGAATACTATTATTAAACCTGACTGCAGCAGGGTCTAAATAATTGGGTATAATTCTAAATTCACATTACCCCATTACTGTATTTCTTTTGTAAACTGATTGATTATTACAGTTTTAGGTAGTACAAAAGTCGAATGATTTGAATATGGATTTCTATTAGTTTTATGATTTATTATGTGTTATTGTGATTTTTTATCATTGTGTGTAATTGGCCAATAAAATATGTATATGTAATATTCAACCTGACCAAGCCTATCCCCTTTTGTATGCATTTAGAAGTCCTACTTTCTAGTTTATTCTCTCTATACTAGTATTTGTCCATGTGACCACACTCTTTGGTTCTTTTGACTTGATTTAATAACTGCCATGGACGGTGGCGTGTGTGCAATAATTGGGCCACTAAAAGGAATTGCATGTAATGATGGTGGAGGAAATGGATGAAACTGAAAATCATGACTGGTTCAGTTATTTGTTCTCCTGGATACCCACCTGTCTCGCCAATGCATTTAAGATACTAATTGCCATAGTAGTATTCATACTCCTCCCTTAAGTGTTTTAAGAATAGCAATAAATGGTTCTAAAGAGGCTGTCAGGAGCAGTTGAAATGGAAATAGTAATAGACTTGAATTCTCCCGCACATTACTATACCCAAACAAATAACCTACTTCACGCCCAAGTAAGGAAAATCCCTATTACTGTCCAGGATAAAAATATATTTATCCCCCAGAACCACATATTTGTCAGACAATGGGTATTCTGCAAGCCAGATGGGGAGTGCTACTATAGGACATGGAGTGTGGCCGAACACATAAGACGTACAGGCAACCTGGGAGGGGTGACTAAAATATGGACTTCCAAGATACCTTATGTGGGCGACGGCACTAAAAAGGGGCATGGACAAGAACTCCACCAGAGGGGTAATGTAGACAGACAGATCAATAAGTCATTCATAGCTACTGCCCATCCCCCACCCCAATATTGCACAGGTGAGAAACGTTACTCACTAAGACAACTGTACCGCCCTTAACCCATGCAGGTACAGCAGGAAATGGACCTAATAAACTAAAGATGGTGAGAATAAGCAAACAGACAATGAAATAACACATGTGCTTTCAATAGATACAAAGCAAATATAATCTCACCATGAAGAAACACGAACACTAGGTCATTTATACACAAAGAATATTGAGTACATCCATTTAGAATATTAACATAAACAATGTATAAACTGAATATAACATGAATTATACACTTGCTAGCTATAATTATAGCTGGCTAACACAGAAACGCAACAGTAATGGGCAGCCATCTTTTCCAAAATGGAAGTTGCAGCATGCATTGAAGTGGATCAAAGGCCTAGGAAGACAACAAAGATTCAAACTGCTGAACTCACTGAAATACAGATAGGTGCAGGGCACAGACAGTAGCAATGCAACCCATGCCAAGGTTACCGAGAAATTAGGGAGGGTCTGGACGGCTCACAGAGAACGCGTGATAATAATTCCCAAGGCATAAACCATATTCTTCTAAAGATTCATTTGAGAAAAAACAGTATTTGAAGGCTACGTGCAGGATAATTATAAGCTAAAAGCTTCATAGGGAACGGACCAAGCAAGTCCCCAGTAGTCGAGAAAGTAATAACACTTGCACTATATAATCTAAATGCCCAATACTTTACAAGTAATAACACTTGCACTATATAATCTAAATGCCCAATAATTTACGAAGCCTACGGGCATGTAGCGCGTAATAAGAATTAAAATAAATAAATAACTAAATGCAGGGTGAAATAATTTCAGAACGCGGTCTCATCACACGTCACCCAACTTGAAGTACAACGTCCATTTATTAGCCATGGACATAGATAGGACCCCTGCCTTACTCCTCATGCACGTTTCCAGACAAGAGGCACCTCACAAAGCTAACTACAAAGAAGTCACTCTGGCATGGTTTAGGAATAAGGGCTAGTATATTATTTAATTGAAAGCAAAGCAGTTTGCGGACCTCTCTTCCTTACCCCCATTTTGGTTCATGTGTTTACAACATGTCATTTGCCCAAGGATGGTCCGTAAAATGCCAACCAATCAGGACCCTCAGTGCTAGGCCGCACAGTACATGTTCCATTAACCAACCATATATTTCAGAGATTACATCTATTCACTATTACCAACTTAGATGTGGTCTCAGGTGGAGCCATCGGATATGTAACATCCAATGAGAAGACTAACCCTTATATAAGGTATATACATTTCCCTAATCTATCCCATAGGATGTTTAGTCTTATGTCATTAAGACGTGTTTTGGTTTATACTCTGTTTTGTATGAGAACCTCGGAGAGTCACAAGGTTTGATGCTTGTATGCTGTGCGCACTTTATGTTTGATTGTTAAGAAAGTGGGTTTTGCCTTTCACCTTGAGTCCAAGTTGTACACACTCCACACCTCTTGCATGATCTGTGGTTTTCCGGGTCATTACAGTAAAGTGATGGGCTTTCTATTTAGTGTATGGCACTGGTTCTGGGTTGACAGGTAGAAATATCAGTCACAGCGGCAGAAGCTCTTTGGCATTCTTTCGATGCAGTGTTTCTGAGAGGAATACTCTTTCTTCTTGACAAAAAATGATCCTACATGACAGATGACATGGATAGCACATCTTCTTTTCATTGATACCTTCAATTGTTAAGTTCCTTGAAAAGTATCCACTCTTTAACAGTCCTTAGTATCTTCCTAACCAGACAGGAAGCATGGAAGTGGCTATAGGAGGCTATGATGGATTGATGACCTGACTTTTGATAGTGTGCATGAGAAGGAAGCCATCTGCTATTTGTGTGGTAGATCCATCTCACTGGACTTATTTATTTATTGTTCACTTGTAAGGTGCTTATACAGGAAGCAAATACTGTTTCAAAGCACCCACAGGGCAACAGGGAGGGGACATGGGATGATAAACAATTGCAAAACAAACAATTTTTACAAAAAATACAGTGGGGATGGGGAAGACGAACGTACTATGCCTTGTGAGTGTGCAGAACGTAGAAGGGAGAGGGAATGGTATAGGTACTGTGATGCTCGTGGGTTAGCAGCAGGTGAATAGCAATTTAAGGTAAGTGCAAGCCACTAGGGGTGGTGGGTGAGCCGAGGCAAGTGCTGAAGATAGACAGAAGCTGGGATGATAAGGTTAGGGAGTTCAGGGCCCCAAGGATGCATAAGGGCCCTTCAGCCCAATCTGGCGACTGTGAGACTAGCAGAGGAAAGGGGGGAGAGGTGAAGGGGAGATCTAGAGGCTCTTCCTGAATTTAAGAAAGTCATTCTCAAGATGAAGAGGGAGGGGAAGGCTGTTCAAAAGAAGGGAGCCAGCTGAGGGAAGGGATCCACCACCTGCCCTCTGCTTAGCGAACCGCTTTACACACAAGAAATTAGTGACAGAGGAGCGCAGAGGTCTAGAGGGGTAATATTTAGTAAGAAAGAGTTGCAGGCAGCATGGACCCTGTCACCCAGATGACCTTGTGGATGATACAGAGGGATTTGAATTTAATCTGTGAAGCCACCGCGAGCCAGTGAAGACTTTTTAAGGCAGAGGGGATGCAGTCCCTGGGCTTGAGGCAAAGAATACATCTTGCTGCCCTATTCTGGATTTTCTGGAGGGGTCAAATAAGGTAGATCCAGGAGGAGGATATTGCAATAGTGAAGCCTAGTGCAAACTAGGACCCTGGTAACATTGAGCCTCTGGGGAAGGTGAGAAAAGGTAGAATTCCTTTGAGAATTAAGAGCTGAAAGTGGGACTTCTTGGCAATGTTTTGAGTGTAAGGAAGGAAGGAGAGAGGAGCAGAAGAGGACTACAAGGTTTCTGGCTTCAGAAGAGGGAGCAGGGTAAGAGCCCATGGAAGAAGCCCAGAGTGAGGTGAAGTCATCTGGAGCAGGAGTCCCAATAGGAAGGATCTCTCTTTTGCTGGCATTGAGGCAGAGATCACTCGAAGCGTACCAGGCCTGGATAGCAGAGAGGCAGCCAGGGATGATAGAAGGTGCAAGAGCGTCCGCAGGAAGTTTGAAGAAGAGTTGTGTGTCATCAGCATGACACTGGAAATTGGAGGAGAATAAGAAGATGAGACAGGCCAGCAGAGTAAGGTAGATGTTAAAGAGCCAATGCGAGAGACTAGAGCCCTGGGGACGCCACAGGTGGAGAAGGAAGTAGCCGAGGAGAAGGTGCCTAGGATGACATAGGATGAGCGGTCAGTTAGGAAGGAAGTCAGCCAGTCCAATGCCCACTCCAAGATACCAAGTGTGTCTGAAGTTTTCTCTCTCGCACGGAAAGAAAGAAGAAAAAATGAAATAATTGTATGTATATACCTGCAAACATATGCAACATTGGCGTGTGTCATAAACTTGAAATGTACACACTGAAATGTGAAGTGTGATACAAAACTGACCCACAACACAAAGTAAAAGAATGTGCCTTGACAAAGCCCAAGAAAAGGCGAAACAGTAGCACGTGCAAAGAAATGTTGGCACACATTTTTTTTTGTAATTAAATAACACATTTTGGACTGGCAAGAAAGCTCGATATAAGAAATAATGCATCTATCACTAAAAACGTCACTACTAATGTCACAATGTAATAACTTGTGTAATAATGATGTTTATGGAACAAAATAGAACAAACACTAAGTGAATTAACTTGTGTTAATGACATGAATGAAGAATATACTAAATAAAGTGTATAACATGTATGAAAAACACTAACAAGTGTGTACCTCACAAGTTATTATATAATTTGGAAACCTTTGGGGACACCTGAAAACCAAGCGCAAAGGCTCACATAAGAGAAAAAAAACATCTCTCGTAACAATTAGACCGACAGGTGAATATCGGTGCCTACGGATCCATGCAGCCACTCACCCCCAACTAAATGTGGACTGGTCAGTTACAAACAATACCCAATAAACTAACTGAACCACAGGTAGAGCGCACAGACTCATACTATTCACCCAAAGCAAAAAACATGAACTAGCTCCCACAGTCTGTCTTGCTTCTCAAATTGATCCTGAACTTGCTAGATGGGCGGGGATATGCCGCACAAGTTAAATGATTGGCACTCTGGCTGTGTGGTCCAAACTGTTGTCGCTCTCCAACCTTTCTTCCACCTCCACACCTGCTATCACAGCCACATCATCTGAACTCCAGTGAGCCATGACTCTTTGACAGCCAAAAAACAAATACCCTAAAAGAAAGGGTAAAATGCCCTAAAAAAGGATTGATCAAGCAAACAGTAAAAAATACACACACAGTAAAAAATACACACACAGAAAAATCAAAACAAACACAAAACAATCACTGAGCATGTAAAAGATGTAACGGGAGCACATTCATTTTGGGTGAAGGACAAACGAGGCACTTTCAAAATCCATTTCAGATGTTTTGGCAGTACAGTACCATGAAGGAAATGTGCTGGGTGATTCCAAGGAATGAATGCAACCTCTAGTAACAATCTAGGAGACTGCATCTTTGATTTCTTTTCTGATGCTCAGTGCTTGTTAATTGCACCTAGTGTTCCCTTCTTCTTGGTTAACTGTTAACAGTGAATTGCAGAAGAGGGTCCACGTCTAACAGACAAAGGCACTGCATTGGGTATATCTGGGCAGCACTGCTATGAACTTATAAGGCACACCTATATGATTTTAAGGGGTGCCTTGAGGGAACTCAGTGATGATCTTATCTGTGTAATTTTGTTGAGTGTTGGGGTGCTTAAGGGTGGGCAAAACAAGTTGAGGCAAAATTCTGTGCCAATCCAATCGACTTCCTATGACAGGGTTACAATTAAACCCCCAGTTAAGATTGAAGTACAATTATTTTGCTCTATCATTTTTAAGTTTGGAGTAAAATGATTTTTCAGTTTGTAACTTGCATCTCCACTGGGTATCCTTGTTATATATTTTAACTCGGGAACAGTTATCTTTTTGTAATACATAATTCGCTTAGTTATTCATGCAAATTAAAAGATTATTTATTTCCTTAAAGTTACTGTTCAAATCAGGCAGTAATATCATTACAGCTCTTTCCTTTGCCACTACTCTGCTGATACCACTGATAATAAAATACCAGTGGAATTTTGAGGGTGAAAATAGGAGTGTCCAGTGTTACCTGTTCTTTTTTTGGGCCTGTTATTGCTCCTTATTTTGTTTATGTTGGTACTGCGGTCTGTTTTTATGGAGTGAAAGTGGGTGGTACTCTGTTTATATGTAGGAGTGGTTATGAGTAAGTGCTCTGTTGTGACATCAATGTAATGTTGAATGTAAGCAGTGACATAGGAATTCTGAGTATAATACTCTGCTGTGCGGAGTGAGGAAATTATGTTTGTATCAAAGACATTATGAAAGGAATGTTCTGCTGGCCCTTGAATGTCTTAAGTATATTGGCACATTAACAGTTACTGGCATCTTTCTGTTTGCTATTATTCCATCTGGTAAATACTGTATTACGTCTGAAATTGTAGAAAACCATATGTGTTATGATAAGTAATTCTTGCTCTTTATAACACATGTTCAATAAATGTTTTCTTTTTTTTCCATTTGGATACAACATGTTGTGCATTGTCTCTGAGCAGTGTTGACCACTCGACAAATGAATAACCATAACTAAATCCATTGTAGCATACATGTTTTTTCTCTACCCACAAGTAGGTTTGATAGGTACTGTGTCATATCTTAAATGCTTGAATTTGTTTATGAGTTCTCATATAAATAGCCCTTAAACATTTGCTTTTTTAGCCTATATATTTGGAAAAAGGTACAGCAAGATGCACATTTTCTAATGATTTGTAATGAATGCTGGTGGCATGCCACATTAGTCACATGGCAAATGTGCACATGAAAGTAAACAATGTATGCACTTGGAGAAAAATAATTAGCTCCCTGGAAGGGGAAGGTAGCCAATTAGGAAGCTGTGAACATGGGCTGTATTTGCTGGTTAAAGCCTGTGTTCCAAGCTCCCTCACTGCTGCCGGCCAGCACCCTCTTCCCTTCCCCGTTCCTCCCTCACCACTTAAAGCCCATGTAGATCACAGACAGTGCTAAGGGTGTGTTTTAATAAAAGAAAAAATAAATCTTACCTTGCAGCCCGACGCCGCACTTCATTTTCCAAGTCTGTTTTCTCTTTTGATGGTGTCAGTCATCTTCAGAAATACAGTGCAGCGCGGGACCCGAAAGGTTATAATCCTTTTTTCTTTTAAATTAAAACGGACCCGCCTATGAACTGCAGGTGCTAATGGCGATATAACCCCTGGTACAGCCGGTTAAGGCCCACTGCGTACATTAAGGTTCATTTCGCCTCATGAGAAAAAGAATTGATCAGGAAAAGAAGAACTTGAGGAAACACAATAAGGCATTTTTACGTCAAGGGAATGTGAGTTGGGAAAGAAGGGGACAGGAGGAATGGGTATTGAGAAGATAAAGGTTTAAATCACCATAAAAAGAAAAAGGGGCACTCAACAGAAAGCAATATAGAAAAGAGAAAATTAACATCTCCACTAAAAAAAAATTGCACAAGACCAAGAGGATGGTAAACAATGGGAAAGGAAAGACTGGGTTTAGAAAAGGAAACACAATATTGCTGGAAGGATGGAAAGAGGGGGAGGAAAGGAGGAGTAGAGAGGCCCAATAGAGTGATAGAGGAAATTTGTTCTGCCTCCAGTCCCCCAAGTCCAGAGGGAATTAGACAAAAGAATGTTTTAAGAGGTAGTAAGAGCAGCAGGAGTCGAGGTGTTAAAGGAGAAATCTCTCAGTCAAGCAGACGAATTTAAGATGAATGCAAAAGAAACTATCCAGTGGAGAAGAGTTATTGCTACACAAGGAGCAAGCATTCCAATGTGCAATAGAAACAGAGGGATTGAGGGATATCAATGCAACAGGATAGGGAAGGTTAGCGGTGTTCTGTAAATTATAGGATTGATAATGACAATGGGAAGAACACGTTAGAATGGGAATATGGCGGGTCATACTAAAAATAAGGGGAATAAGAAATGATAACAACCTGCAGTGCTCGAAGATAACTGCAGACAGTGCTGGATGAGGAGAACAGAAGGCACCAGAAAACGAATGTCAGCCAAGCCCTATGTGTAGGGGTGTATACACAGGTCCAGGGTGAAAAGGGCTGCCACAGAAAAGGCCCAGGAGCAAGATGGCACTGAGCAGAGGGAGGGCAGAAAGGAGGAATGAAATGGACGGGGATTCAAGGCGATAGTACACTGCTCAAGTAGCCAAACTGCTTACAATGATAGAGATAAAAACTAGATGGGCATAAAAAGCAGAGCGCTAAAAAAAAGAGCGCTTAATCCTCAAAACAGGGTGCCATCCCAGAGGCCAGTAGAAGGCCCAGCCACCTTCCTAGCAGCAGAAATACATAGGAATAAACTGGAATTAGGGCTGGTGATGAGACAGCCCAGCGCAAACCCACACGATTCAAAGTAAAGGTGCAGTCCCGGGAGGATAGCTCAGCGGCAACGTGCTCGCCTTGGAAACAAGATGACAGAAGCAACACTGGTCCGATCCCCGGGTCCGCGCTTAGAAACCTCCGGGTATTAAACACGTTATATATATGCAACTAAGAGACATATTCCTGTAACAGCACCTCGATGCCCCGGGCTGTGTGAGCGCTTAGAAAATGCAAATAAATAAGTCCGGGACCATAATAATTGTCAGAAAAAAACATTTTAAATGACCTCAGTCCCCCTGCC
This sequence comes from Ambystoma mexicanum, assembly GCF_040938575.1. Lineage (NCBI taxonomy): Eukaryota > Metazoa > Chordata > Amphibia > Caudata > Ambystomatidae > Ambystoma > Ambystoma mexicanum. The sequence goes on from NC_090937.1 coordinate 59,746,174, forward strand.
GTGGCGTGCAAAACCCAGTCCTTAACAAGAGAACAGCATACCTCTGTTAACACCTGTGCACTAGCGTTGGAATTCCGGCACTACGTTTCATTGGGGGCTCAGCAGCCAGGTGCATCAGGCAGCCAAGTGTTACAGACAGGAACAGGCAGAGAAGGGAGTAGCAGGCACAGGAGGCAGCGTCAGGTGTAGGGGAAACCTCAAGATAAATGTAGACTGGTGTGCTGTATCATTTATCATGAAAAGCGTGTACCTGTTGGATGCAGGTAGTGTCCTGCTCCTTTCAGAGTCAGCACCCCACAAATGGTACAGAGTTTCACACATACAGAAACACGACTGCGAACTGGCCCAAAGATTCACTTTTGAATAACTTTAGTAGGAAATGCTGAAAGCTCAGGCCTTACAAATCATGGAAATGAATATCCAAACATCAGAATTGGCCGACGGCGTCAGAAATGTGATTAAGCAAGAGGACACGGGCTCTGCAGCTGAAATAAAAGTCACGTTAATTATTCTGACATTTTAAAGGGCGTTGCCATGTTTCGCAAAGAAGCACCTTTCTACTGGACGTGAAGAAATGACACAGATTAAGATTCTGATCTTTATACCAGAGAAAATATGCTTAAAATGTGACAGTTTATGTAGATTGACAATTGTAGATGCATTGGAGGTTACAATACATCATTGTCAAATGTACATAACAAAATATGTTGGAAATCTCACTCCGAATCCTATTTTGTTCTTAGACTTTTAATGTGACCATATATTTTGTGTAAACTATATGAAACAGGTACATGAAAACAGTATATGTCTTTCCAACAACAGTCAAATTCAGTATTATAGACATGTGCGAGATTTCATACAGGAATCCATCATTGTCTTCTAGCTACATGTCTCAGTCGGAGCTTCAATATGGCAATGACACTGTAAACTCTTATGATATTCAAATTAACAAAACAGCAAGTTTGAACTTCCATAACCCAGTCTGGCGCCCATCTCACTTACCTCTCCTGTGTGGCAAGGCTCATTTATAATATCAGAAAACCCATTAGGCTAAGCATCTGGATCCCTGCGTTAATGGGAACCTCCACCCTCCTGATAGAAGATATTAATATACATACAGCATAAAATCATCCAAGCCGAAATTCCTGGTGTGTGCTGGCTGATAAGCATCAGAATTGCTCCCATGGCAATCCACTCTGGTGTTGTAGAGCCAAGCTTACAATAGACCTTATCACACTTAAGTGTCACCTGTGACATCACTTAAGGCAATTTAAAAACCCAACCATATGATCAGCATGAGCTAATTATTGACTGAAAGACCTGCTGGCATCATGGATTTCATTATCCCAAGAAACGAAACTAAGTCTGGTACTTTGCATAAGAAATAACATTGCACTCGTTTTTAATATACATCTGTAACCATACCCCTTAGAAACAAGCAGGGAAATGGGTTTAGATTATCAGAATCCCGTCTAGCAAATGACTCCAAGCACACGATTAGTAGGATTATTAAAAAGTAACACAATTATCCATTTATTAACTTTATGAAAAACGATGTCGCATGTCCAAAAGTGGGTCTAGGACAGGGCATCCCAGAAATCCATTTAATTGCCATGTTGCTATGAGCCAATATGGTAATACAATTATTTCTGCATTAAACAAGCGAGTGCAAGCAGCCCCACCCTTCATTTTTCTTTCACATGTGTAGAAATTGTGATGAACGTAGATGAATTGAGAGGTGTATTAGATGGGAGCAGGTCATGGCCATCTTAAAACAAGCAGGACACCACGTCCCATGCAGAGCACACGCGGTAAACTCAGCACGCATTGGGCCCAGCTAGGGAATTTGGGTAGCTTTGGTTAGGTAGTGGAGGGGGGCAAGGAGAGGCGAGGGTCAGGAAACACAGGTGCCATCCACACACACTTCGGAGATGTCAAGGGAACATCTTCCAAGGGTAGAGAAATCTTACGAGATTACCCATAAAAGCCTCTTTAAGGCAGCCACGCCCTGCAGCCCATGGCAGAGGTTCTAGGAAGCCTGCCTGAAACCTCTGCATCGCCGGTATCAGATGCCAATCCGTCCCAGAGAAGAGAAAGAAGGTCAGGAAGCCAAGAAGGAAGAAGAAACAGAGAAGACAGAAGTCCTAAAGGACAAGAGGGGAAAAAGAAGCAGGGGAGAATGAAGACACGAAGGAACATCAGGGAAGACGAACTGGAGAAGAAAAGAGATTAGAGGAGCAGGACACCACAGTAGCCCTGCCATTCTAGACGTGCTTTTCCCTGTTGCTGTAGTCACTTCATCCGAGAGTCCCAGCGAAGCGGCAACTGAAAGACAAAATCCGACAAGGTTATTGCAGAGTCACTCACGGACCCTGGGCCTTCATTCGCCCGCTTATCTGGGGGCTCACTCAACGTAGGCACACTCGCTGTGCTGCATTCTGCCTGCACTCCGTACAAAACCGCACCTGCTGAACCAAGGAGAAAAGAAAGGAACTTGTGATTGAGTTGAGGAATTATATGTGAGTTAATTATATGTGGACCCTCCCACATATAATTATAAGTGGTTATTTATAACACACTTAATACCCAGAGGTTTCTAAACAGGACCCGGGGATGGAACCTGAGTTGCTCCATGTCATCTGGCTTCCAAGGTGATAGCGTTGCCCCTCAGCTATTAACCGAGACAATAGCACAATAGGATTAGGACATTATCCTGAGAAGTTGTCAGACATTTTTACATGTGCGCAAACAGACCAACCATATTGCGTCAAGTTTCCCAGGGAGTGACAGATAATTCCGCTACGTCTCGCTGGCCACTGAATAACCTCCAGGTTGTTGCTGGACAAGATTTTGAGTCACAGGGATCACCCCCACAACACAGATCCTCGGAAGGTCAGCTTAGAGTAGTGCTGAGACAAGTGGGCCGCCGTGGTGGCAGAGGCTATTTGGAAGACTTAAAACCCCCTATCCTTTGCCGAACTCTCGCAGCTGGTTATTTTTCCACAGCTGGCCGGCCAGCAGGGAGGGTTTGGAATAGGATGAGGGGCACAAACTTCAGTTATCGGTATCCATACATTCCCGGAAGCTGGAGAGACAGATAGGACATTACAGAACGTCTGGTCCATAAAATGGGGCTTCTCTAGACCTTATGGCTGCCGATATGGAAGAGGACATATCAGCCTTACTGCAGGAATATGCACAGAATTTGGAGCCAACAGGGCAGAAACCCATGCCCTTTGTCAAGACCTGGTTAACACCAGGGAGGCCACTGATGCAGTGGCTGCCAGGGTTACCACCATACAGGCTTGGTTGGACCCGTTACATGCAGCAGCCTTGGGAATTATCGCCAATCCAGGGGTGGCAGGGGTCCAGCAGCAACACCTCCAATTCAAGGAATCACCCCAGTGCCTGTGCCATTAGCCCCCAGAAAAGTTCCACAGTGACCCTTTGTGGTATGCTCAATTTGAAAATCAATGAGAGCTGCATTTCATGTGTCGCCCCAAGCATTTCCCAATAACTCTACCAAAGTGGCCTTTATGTTATCCTACTTGGGAGGCAACGCTGCCATCTGGTTTATCCCAATAGTGAAAATGCAAGATCAAGTGCTACAAGATCTCAGAGGTTTAAAAGAGGAGATAGAAAAACTGTTTGCACAAAAGGCCCATGCACAAGCAGATTAAAGCAAGGCAACTAGGATCTGTTATCATATATCACCAGATTCAACCGTCTCATGGTTAAGACAAATTGGCCAGACGATAAAAGGACATCTCTCTGTTAAGATGGCCTAAGTGTAGAATTGAAAAACGTGTTGGCCCAGGTGATTAATCCACCTCATGACTGTTCCAAAGTGCATTGACTTAGTCGTTCCATAGGCTCAAAGAGACAAAAGGGGACCATTGGCCAATAATGTTACACCTCATTATGAGCTCACCTTTCGAAACCTGGAGTGGGGAAAGCACTGATGAACTTATACAGTTTGGGGAGTGAAGGGGCCAATATCAAAGAAAGAGAAACAGAGGGCACAGCAGCTCTGCCTCTATTGTGGAAGGCCATGACATTTTATCTGTGAATACCCCGCTAGACCAAAAGGGACCCCGAAGGAAGCTGGGTGCTAAGGACGATGCACGAGCAAACCGGACGTAAAACTAGGAGGCTTGATGGTTGTAAAGACCCACATTGACAGAGGACTCCCCCATGCCCGACATCTTCAATTAAGGACAGTGACAACACCCATGTAACACTGTAAGTGATGTTGACCATACCCGGACACAAGCCCAAAGCAGCAGTGGCATTTATTGACTGGAGGTACTGGGAGTTCATGCCAGCCTTCTAGGAACCACTCTAGTCCCAAAGAAATGTCCAGAAGAGATATATACAGTGGATGGCACTAGTTCGACATCTGTCATACCAAAGATTTTACGTTCAACTTGATCAAAACCCCAACATTTAAACTAGTTCTAGGAATGTTGTGGTTAGCAGAAAACAACCCTGATAGAGGTCCTTGCAATTCACCTCCACTACCTGCCGTTCCACATATTTTACCAGGTGATTAATCCACCTCATGACTGTTCCAAAGTGCATTGACTTAGTCGTTCCATAGGCTCAAAGAGACAAAAGGGGACCATTGGCCAATAATGTTCCACAGAAGCACTGTCTCCTGGCCCATAGCGGGTTGGAGAATCCAGAGTTGTGAATGGTTGAAGGGTTCCCAAGGATTACCAGGACTATGAAGACGTTTTTGACAATGGGATGGCAAACACTCTTCCTACAAATGCCATACTGACTTGATACCCAGAGCCCAACTGCTGTGCAGTCGGGTTTATGCACTAACTGAGCCAGAACAAAGTCAATTACAGCAGTATTTGGAGGACTACCTGGCAAAGAGCTCCATACGCCCATCAAAGTCACTGTTATCCTCCCCCTTATTGTTCATACCCAAGAAGGATCTGGGATCTGCATATTTGTATTGATTACCAGGTGGAAGAGGCCACTATTTATACCAAGTTCGATTGAGCGGGGCATGTCATCTGGTCAAAGAAAAGGCTGGTGATGAGTTGAAGACTGCGTTACGCACCAAGTATGGATTCTGAGTACAGGATCATGGGTTTTGGCTTATGCAATGCACCAGAAGCATTCCAATACTTTACACAGCTTCCTGGGCTTTGCAAACTTTTATCACAGCTTAATCCTTGGGTTTTTGCCCTCATTAAAACCCATTACAGAGCTCCTCAGGAAAGCAAAAAGATTTGCATGATCAGAAGTAGCAGAACAAGCCTTCAAGAACCTAAAGGAATGCTTTTCCACAGCACCGATCCCACGATGTGCTAATCCGGCATACCCATATGTAGTGGAGGCAAGTGCCTCTATTCATGTTTTGGGAGCAGTCCTCTCACAAGGAGATCCTAGCACTGGAGAACTACATCCAGTGGCATTTTGGTCAAGAAAACTAAAGCCCACTGAGGCGTACTACACCATCACCGAAAAGGAAATGTTGGCCATCAAGTCCTCCTTCAAAGAATGGCGCCAGTATCTGCTTGGAGCTACCCACACCGTCAGCATACTGACAGATCACTGCAACTTGCAGTTTCTACGTTCGGGTAAAGCATTACAGCCCAACAGTTGAGATGGACTTTGTTCTTCTCAGAGATCAATTTCATCAACACTTATTGACCAGGGGTGATAAATAGAAAGGCAGATGCATTGTTACGCCTTGGAAGTCCACCAGAAAAGGCAGCAGTCCAAGAATCACTGCCTATATTGCCTTCAGCATGTTTCATAGTAGCTCTTACAACTATACCCCACTACTAGACGAGGTGTGGACACATTTAACTCAACGTTCCTTAGACGAGTTGGTCTCCGGAACCCCAGAACTATCAGATAGCAATGTATTGCCATTCCACAAAGAATTATATCTGCCAACCAAGGAACTGGTGGCACTTCGTCAATTCCATGACCATCTTCTTGCAAGTCACCTGGGCAACAATAAGACATTGAGCGTGGTACAATGATACTACTGGTGACCCACACTATCTCAAGACACTCGGGAATATGTGCAATCATGCACCACAAGAGCTCCCATCAATGCCCTCAGGGCCTTTTTTACAACCATTGGTCATCCCACCAGCTCCCTGGTACACAATCATCACAGACTTGCCACGCAGTTGGGAGAAAGACCACTATGCTCATAGTAGCTGACAAACTGTCAAAGATGGCGCACTTCATCACCTTAGCCAAGCTTCCTATATCCATGGATTTGGCTCATGTCTTCATGTCTCACATAGTAAAATTACATGGGATCCCATCAGTCATAAATTCAGATCGTGGAGGACAATTCATGTCCAAGTGTTGGACAGTGTTTTTGCCAAACACTGGGTGTAGACGTGACCTATCACCCACAGAATGACGGCCAAACGGAACAAACAAATCTAGTACTAGAACAGGATCTGCGTTGCCAGTTGGCTCAGCAAAGACGCAGCACAAAAATCCACTGCATACTCCCCGTTCTAAGCCTTGTGGGTGTTTCATCCTCGAAGCACAGAGTTCACCAACCTGTCAGTGTGTAACATACCTTCGGTGGCAGAGCATCACCAGCAACTACGAGCAACCCTGAAACAACTAAAGAACAATGCACAGCATGCAAAAAGTACTTACTGTAAGCAGGCCAACAGACATCACTGAGGGCGGAAACCAAAGAAGCAGGAGACCAAGTCTGGTTAACCACACCCAACTTGAGGTTGAAAGGAGTGCACATATTCCACCCAATCTTCATAACCTTATATCATAGAGAAACAATTGGTCCCAGTAACCTATAGATTGACCCTACTGCCCTGACTGCCAATGCACCATGTGTTTAATTTCTCATTGCTCAAGAAAGCACACCCTAGCCTGCGACCCCAGCCCGTACCACCTCCTGATGTTATCCATGGTGTACCCGAATACAAACTGAGGAGGGTTTTGGACTCTAAACATGTGAGGGACAGGTTAATTACAGCATCTCACACGATATCTTGACAAGCCTCAGGATTGGCAGGAGTTCTTGGTGGGGGGCCCATCATGACCATCTTAAAATAAGAAGGGAACCGTGTCCCACACAGAGCACACTAAGGAAACACAGCATGCATTGGTCCAGCTGGGGACCTTGGGTAGTTTTGGTTAGGCATTGGAGAGAGGCATGGACACGCGAGGGTCAGACAACTCTGGGTCCATCCAGACAGACATCTGAAATTCCACGGGCAATTCTCGCAAGAGTAGGGCAAGCTTGCAAGTTTTCACAGACAAGCCATTTTAAGAATTTAAGACAGCCACGGCCTGCAGCCCATGCCAGATGTTCCCGGAAGACTGCCTTGAACCTCTGATTCCCCTGTATTTGATACAGACCCACCCCAGAGAAGAGAAAGAAGGTCAGGAATCCAGGAAAGAAGAAGAAACAGAAGGAATAAACCAGGGAAGAAAAAAGGACACAAAAACACCAGAGAAGAACCGGAGAAGAAAACAGATTAGAGGAGCAAGACACTGAGTAGAAGCAACGTGGAAGCCTTAACATTTTAGACATGGTTTTCCGTTGATGTAGTCACCTCATCCAAGAGTCCCAGCGAAGCTGCACCTGAAAGACAAATCAGACAAGGTTAGTGCAGAGCCACGCATGGACCCTGGGCTCAGTCCTTCTATCGGCCACTTACCATGGGGCTCGCCCAACGCAGGTGCAGTGGCTGTGCTGCATTCCACCTGCACTACTTGTGAAACTGCACCTGCTGAATCAAGGAGAAAGGACCTTGTGATTGAGTTGAGGAAGGCAGCTTAGGACATTACCCTGAGAAGTCGGACGTTTTTACATGTGTATCAAATGGAACAAGGTACCTTTAACCGTCTGTATTGTGTCAAGTCTCCCAGGGAGTGATGGATAACTCCACTATGTCTCGTTGCCCACTGAGTAGCCTCCAGGTAATTGCTGGACAAGATCTGGACTCATAGGGAGGAGAACACCACCACAACACAGATACTCATAGGGTCGGGTTGGAGTAGTGCCGAGAGAAGCAGGCCGCAGAAGTTGGAGAGGCTTTTGGGAAGACATCAAGCCCCCTATCCTTCACTGAACTCTTGTTGCTGGTTGTTTCACAGCTGACCGGCCCGCAGGGAGTGTTTGGCATAGACAGACAGGCATAAGCTTCAGGTATTGGTGTCCATACATTCCTGGAAGCTGGTAGGACATTAGAGAGCATCCAACTGTTGAGCATGCCAATGGAAATATGTGGCCAACCAAAAAGTGACACAATCATGACAAAGGAATCAAAAGCTACACAGAAGGGATACCACCTGCTTCAAGTAGATGAGTGCTGAACATGGACATTTATGATAGCAATATTACCTGGAGCAGACTTGCCTTCCAAGAGGGAGGAGAAACTGACTGCAAGTTCTTTTGAAAACACATAAGGGTCTGTTATTTTTTCAAAAGTGAGTATGAAAACTCTGAATTGTAATAAGATAAACCCCTAGAGTAATTGCTCTGCTAAATACCTGGGTGTGAGGGGATTGAGTAGATGATTTCCACAAGGGGGCACTCATTGTAAAAAGAAAAATGTCTGTATTTTATGGGTAATGCACTTTGCATTCTTAAAACAAAGTGAGACGTCATTTCAATGCAAACAAAATTACATCTCTGAGTTTTGTGAACAGTGTACAACTGATTGCATTTCTGTGCAGCCTTCTTTGTAAATGAAAATTCTATTCAATTGTACCCAACATCATTATCACAGATATAGTTAACAGTGGGGTGCAGTTCGAATACGCACACACCATAGACTAATGAATGCATGCATGATAAATGTGAGATCTGTGAAAGCCATAGATACTTAAAAAGAATGTTTGAACAAAAGGGAGCCAAGTGTCACTTCTAACCCCATATCAAATGCTGCTAATGTAAACTCCATTCACCCTTCACTTTTGACTTTACATAGTGGAGTAAAGAATCCTGCGCCAGTGGAGGTGGGAAGTGGGAGGGGTATTCGTCATTGTATTACAAAACAAAAAAATATGTTCCTATGCTGGACTGGTGAACCGAGATGCTGTGCATTCTAAATTGAAATCATTGTTTTCCTAATCCAAACTTGCAGAATTAGATGAAACTCATTTAGCTGCATTTGAATTTCATGCACATAAGTTAGAAATCCACAACCTCACATTCATACAAGGGGACAAACTGATGAAAATAAGTGCACATAAATGTCATTTTTCTATGCAACTTCTTACTCGTACCAGCACTTTAATAGTGGAGAAAATAAAATTTTCTTTACTTGTTATTTATTGACTGAAGTTGACTTTGTGTCAATATTAGCTTATAAGAACATTGGCTGATAAGCAAAATGATGGTCATAGAATTAAGTACTGCTTAGAAACGGCATTGTATTATTTAGGATTAGACATGTTAGATATATTCACTATGCGTTATGGTGATAAATGTGAGTTTTAACCATAATACACAGTTTGTTTCTTGTCCCAGATTTGTGGTTGAGGCTGTATACTAGGGGTTGTTAGATGAGTGATTGACACTGATTGAAAGGAATGACATTTCAACAAAAATAGATCTACACAGACCAAAGGCAATGGGAAGGGCAAATGTTCAAGGAATTGAAATGGGGTCCAAATAGGATACAGACAAATCTGGAGAGTTGAGGTGAAAATGTTAATTGAAGTGTGCAATATGAGCCTGAGAAGTTTGTGTTTTTGAAATGCATACTTTCATTTAATTGGAAGAAGAATATCATCATTAGAACATGAATACCACTTGGATGTGATGGGTTCCTTACAAGAGGTTGCGAGATAGTTTCAGTCCTCACTAAGAGCTCTGGAATTCTCATGAAAGTCATGCACACATGTTTACGCCTGTAGTTGTCTCCGATTGGCTGGTCCATGAGATTGTAGGATACTAGTTGCCCTTGCAGGAATTTAAGTAATTCTTATGACAGTAACTACTACACATTTTGTGTGTACCTGCTTGTCTGCTTGTCTGTGATTGGTTATCTCATGGGATTGTGGTTTACCAAATTCCATTTTTCATATTCTCATAAGAGTTATTTGTCATGTTTAATGCGCCTGTACACATGCGTTTATAGGTGCAACAAGACAATGGTGGGGGGGGCAGAGGGAGGACAAGACAAACAATCTTACTAGGCCTTGTGTCATTCAGATCGTGCAAGTGCGATGACGTGAAGCACAGGGGGATTTGGGGGGGTGCTGAGGGAGAGGAAAGGGAAAGTGCAATCAGGGCAGCATTGCTCTAAGTAAGTGCATCCAGGGCAGCGCGGCTCAGGGTAAGTGCAAAGAGTCAGGGGACTCTGGGGAAAAAGTTACAGCGTTTAATTGCGCGGTATGCCCGGAGGCAGTGCAGGGGAGACTGATCATGGAGGAACCTGATACCCAGTAAGACTGATGGTAGCCAAGCAGCCAGTCAGTGCAGCAGACAGGTAGGGAGAAGGAGAGAGAAAGCAAAAGAGAAAAAGAAGGTCTTGAGCCATTTCCGGAATGTCAGGTGGTCTGGCTCAAGTTTGAGAGGGGCAGGGAGAACATTCCAGAGGGAGGCACTTGCTGAGGAGAGAGAGACCTAACTCCACTCTCTAGGTGGATAAGCGTCTGACCCTCAGAGTGTTTGAGGTAGCTGAATGAAGGCTTCAGGAAGGAAGGTATTTTGGAAGAGAGAGTTGGATGTAGTTATGCTAATCTGTTGTTTGTGCAAAGTTTGTGACGGCTGGTCGAGCAAGATTGTGGATGCTTACATCCTTCCAAGTATTTTAGACATCATCACAAGGATCACATGGAGAAAGCAATCCTCCTAGGCTTTGAGGTGGAGAGGTGTGTTTTTGATGTTCACTTTGCATGCAAAACTTTGTAAAGCCCACTATAATATTATAGGACAGTTTAAGATGAGACAAAAATTGTCATGAATCTGTATGCACACAAATTATTAGTGTAAATAACATTGTTAGGTAGGATTAAACACGTTCTCAATGAAGCCAATGGCTTATAGGAAAGATCTTTGTTGCCATAGCCTTCTTTAAGGTCTATGCCCAGTGAAAACGTTTGAGGTATGCAGATTGCGTGAAAAGTAATGTGGATTTCTGAAGATCGGTTGCCCTAATCCTAGTTTTTAGTAGTGCCAGGAATGTTTGCATACTCATAATGATTTGTAGAGCAAGCAAATAATAAATGTTAATATTACCTTCCCCTTACAAGGCAAGGGGACAGATGTTGAATTAGGAGAGGCTGAGCATGAAATGTGCCGACTCATATTGTTAGGGGGCTAATTAAATAGGTTTGCACTGTCACCCTCAGGTCATTGTAAACATGGGTAGACCAGAATATTGAAACTAGTTAGTATAATGTATTTTTCTTACCAGAGCTCACAAATGGCATTTAACTTCTGTGGCCCATGCATTATAAATGCTTTAGAACAGGGGTGTTGCTAGGTCAGGAATAGGTCCGGGGCTACACTAATGTTGAGACTGTCGGGGCTAGCTAGCTTTTGGTCGTAGCTCCTGGCCTTCTATCCGGGGCTACAACCAAAAGACCCGGGGCTGTAGCCCCCTCAATCCCCTGGCATCGTCTGTCTGTGCTACCAATACTCTACTGAGCAGCACAGCTGAGAATGAATTTGTGCAGCCTAAACTTTGGGGAAAAAACAGAGTTTAGGGACAACATAAGCACTTGCAGCTTGGGAAGCAGGCGTGGCAGATCGAGCATGGGCTGAGAGTATATGCAGGGTGGGCAGCGAGTAGGCTGAGGCCACGTCATGGGAATGGTGTGATTGAGGGACGGAGGTATAGCGAGATAGGAGAGGCTGAGGCAGCATAGCAAGGGGGAGTCCAAAAGCCTCAATACAGAGGTGAGTGATAACAGGGGTAGCCAAACAAATATCCCCACAGTCAGTGAAAAAGGAATGTGAGCTTGTCTCGGAAGATTGGAGAGCCAATGTTTCAAGAGATTGGGCTGTCTTGCTTCCAAAACAAACGCGTTGCCCCTGAGCTATCCTTCCTCCACTGTCATTCCTATCATCGTTATAGGAAGTTCTCAGGGGGCGCATGGCTCTGAACTCCATGATGGCTTGAAGAGAATTAAGAATAAGAGCTTTTCTCTGTTAAAAGTGTGAATATTTAGGGAATTCTATCCGTGGGGGGGTGGGGGAATCAAGCCGAGGAATGATTTAATAGATAGGAAAAGTTGCAACTGTGCCTGCACTTATTTGCGCCAAGATAACGTTTTTTATTTTGAATTTTTAGCCCCTCTTGGATGACACGTGTTTGACAACCAGAAAGCCCCGAGTGAGAGGAAACCTGACGCTTGTAGCGCGAGATTCAGAATTTTCAGGTGGGATTGAGCCCAAGACTAAAAGTGCTTCATTTACAACAAGAACATTATTCTTTGTGTGAACCGTAATGACACATTAAAGGCCCGGATTTGTAAAAAGGCACAGGTTGTACGCCGAAACACGTGTCATCCAAGAGGGGCTGAAAATTCAAAATAAAAAACTTTATCAAATACAACAGAACTTTTGGATTTGTCATTCATAGCAAAAGGAAATACACCAGTAATTTATCTTGGCGCAAATAAGTGCAGGCGCAGTTGCAACATTTCCTACAGTTTACAAACAGAGTAGAGGAACTCAGTGTCTCCGTAGTGACCTACACTCATGCGACAAAGAACCAACCACAAAAGACAAAAACCCTAAAAAGGCTAATAATCACCAAGTATCCCCGATTTGGTCACGAAGGTACAGGCCTATGATATCTCAAAAAAGTTCCCCAATGTTAGAAAAATGATTTAATAGATGTAATGCTGAGCCCGCCCACTCTAAAGAATAAGAGCCAAGTGAAGTAAGGTTTTTTCGTCCTCATGGAATATTCTGCAAAATATAGCACTCATTTTGCAGAGAGATCTGCATGCAAAAGGATTTTGTTGAAGAAGTCTGCAGAGTATGCGTCCAGTAGGAGTGGCCTGAAAGAGTGTGAAGGGCTGAGGGAAGCTGTGAATGTGGCAGCAACATTGACACTGTATGGGGATGGGAGGGAGGGGGGGGGCTGTTGTTGAGTCCGAGTACTAATTCATGTACGTGCATTGCAAATTACTTAGAAATATTTTCTCATTCTGTGCATGGTGGGCATTGGAGTATGCTGAACTTGGGCTATGCAGAGAGAAGGAAACTAACGTTGTCAGCTAGTTCCAATGTACAACGTTGTTTGACGTTGCACAATACTAAGCATAGACCGTCTGTCTTGGTGTGCAATGATTGAATTTTTGTGAATAGAACCTTACTGGCACGAGCAAATGAAATGTTAAGGGAACACCATTGGTTCAGATGTACAAGTGCGTAGTGTTCATTTCTGGTTACCTGGGTCATCTTGGCAGAAAAAATAATCCTACTTGGAGACCTGCACCAGTTCTTGTTCATGCCTCTTTCTTATACAATCAACGCTAAAAGACTTATTTACCATTGTTTTCAAACACCCTTTCTCTACGTTTTTAGAAATATATCCCTTTGTTCAATATATGAGCCCAAATTGTAGGGTATTTAGGACCTCCTTGCCCTTTGCCATCCCAGTTCAAGAGAACTGCCTATGTTGCCAAGAGCACTAGTGCGGTCATAAAAAGAACAATAGCAAAAGCAACATCGTTATAATGATTCATATTAATAGTATCCGTAAAAGTAGTAATATAACATTAAAAAAAAAAACAGTTTCATTGCTTAATGATCTTTCTTCATATAGAGTGCCTGGGGACCAATTCCGTTGGTGACGGTGCGCTATATAAGTACCTTTAACATAACATAACATATTTCTGCAAATATCTAGCCGAATGAATATTTCAGTGTTTTCACTGGTCGCTTCACGAATGTCAAAACCTTGAATCCATTTTTAACTAAATGTGTAATTTTCTGATTTCCTATCTTCCACTCTAACCTTTAAGAAGGAAGATGGATACTGTAAAGTAAACGCATTATAATTGACATTAGCATCTCTTTAAATGCATGATATCAATTTCCACATGTTCAGAAGGCTCTCGGCCAGCTTTCTATTTTTATCGTTGCCAATTGGAAATTTGCATCCGCCATTTTCATGCTCTCTTCCAAGCTTTAACCTTTTTAGGAAAGGCCAAATAAAAAAGGCCATTGCATGGTTTGTTAAACTAAACAGATAGAGGGACTACGACGATATGTGGAAAATAGTCTATGGGTTATCCCCAGCGCTGTGGCACCTTTATCATACATATATGTAGAGTGTGTGTGCGCGTGTGTGTGTTTTGTCATTTAGAGTTATCTTCGCCCCAAAATAAAGTGCTTCATGAAATATTCCACATGCTTCTGAGCACGCAATTACAGGTGGTTTTACTATCCCTTTTGATGACACTCAATAAGAATGCGACCTTGCACGGTATTAACAAAAGCCCTCCTCCCCTACCCCACCAAAAAAATCAATGCCAGTATGTTTTGCCTTCTTTGGGGGCAGCTGGGTGATGTTTTGCACCCATTTGTCCCCAAGGAAGGCAAAATAAAATGCCAGCCCCCACAGAAATCCCCCCCAGGGCGGGGCAGATTCTTGCTGCTTCCCTCAGGGTCAAAGTGAGGGTCTGACCCTGTGTTGCCGCCCCAGGGAAGCAGCAAGGGACCACTAGGCCACCAGCAACAGGATCGTGGGGTGGGGACCCATGCCAATCAGCCCCCCTCCCACCCACAAAAATGCCAACCAGATGGCATAATGTAAATTGCTGCAGTTTTTCACCAATTTGTGCCCCCCACAAGGATGGGCAGACCCTTGTTGCTTCCCTGGGAGTGGGGGCTGGGAGGGCAACATTGGGCTTCTGGCCCCATTTTGCCACCCCCTGGGAAGAAACAATCACCACAAGGCCACCAGCAATATGATCTTGGGGGTGGGCACCCCACCCTTCAAAAATGCCAACAAGACGGCATAATGTTGTTTTGCCTTCTTTGGGGGGAAATGACGCTGTCTTGCACCCATTTGCCCCCTATGTCTGTAGGAGGGCCTGCCCAGGGCTTTAAGTGGGGTAAGAAATCGAGAGGGGGCCCTAATTTGGGAGCGTGGCTTCTGGGAGGGGCGTTGGCTAAAAAGCACGCAAATCGTAAGGTCTGCACACAAATATATATACATGTTATATATCTGTGTGCGTACCTTACTATGGTTTGTGTACTTTGCAGGCCATCTTTTCTAAACATAGAAATATGTTACATATGTTACATATTTCTATGTTTAGAAAAGATGGCCTGCAAAGTACACAAACCATAGTAAGGTACGCACACAGATATATAACATGTATATATATTTGTGTGCGTACCTTACGGTTTGCCTAGTTTTCAGGCCATGTTTTCGGGTTTATAAAAGATGGCTTTGAAAGTACACAATTCAAGCCATCTTTTATAAAGCTTTGACTACGGACAAAATTGTCCGTCCGCAAAGCTTTATAAAAGATGGCTTGAAATGTGTACTTTCAAAGCCATCTTTTATAAACCTCGAAATATGTCGAGGAATCCCCAGGTTCGCCGAGGGTTAAAGACGCCTCGGCGACCTGGGGAAACAAAGGAACAGTAACTGCCTCTGGTGACCTCTCACGCGAGGGGTCACCAGATGCAGTTACTATGACTGACAGAAGTGGCAGCCAGTCACAGCATCACTGTGGCTGGCTGCCACTTCTGTCAGATCGCCTGACTTCATGGCAGACGCATGCATTATCCCGTCGCTGCTGCGGCCGCGACGGGATAATGCATCCTGCCAATGTTGCGGGCGGTGGGACGGGGCCCCGGCAGGGCCCCGGCTCGGCCCCACTTTTTGGAGACTGCCGGGGCCCGGCCCCGGTAGGCCCCGGCCCACTTAAAGCACTGGGCCTGCCCCCCCTTCAGGAATCCCCTCCCCCATGGAGGGGTAGATCCTTTGCTTCCCTGGGGGGAAACATTGAGGGTCTCGTCTCATTTTGCCAATCCTTGGAAGCAGTAAGGAGCACTAAGCCACCAGAGAAGTATAAAGCTTTGACTACGGACAAAATTGTCCGTCCGCAAAGCTTTATAAAAGATGGCTTGAAATGTGTACTTTCAAAGCCATCTTTTATAAACCTCGAAATATGTCGAGGAATCCCCAGGTTCGCCGAGGGTTAAAGACGCCTCGGCGACCTGGGGAAACAAAGGAACAGTAACTGCCTCTGGTGACCTCTCACGCG
The DNA here is from genome assembly GCF_040938575.1 of Ambystoma mexicanum. Classification (NCBI taxonomy): domain Eukaryota; kingdom Metazoa; phylum Chordata; class Amphibia; order Caudata; family Ambystomatidae; genus Ambystoma; species Ambystoma mexicanum. The sequence goes on from NC_090937.1 coordinate 59,762,386, forward strand.
AGGGATCACCAGATGCAGTTACTATGACTGACAGAAGTGGCAGCCAGTCACAGCATCACTGTGGCTGGCTGCCACTTCTGTCAGATCGCCTGACTTCATGGCAGACGCATGCATTATCCCGTCGCTGCTGCGGCCGCGACGGGATAATGCATCCTGCCAATGTTGCGGGCGGTGGGACGGGGCCCCGGCAGGGCCCCGGCTCGGCCCCACTTTTTGGAGACTGCCGGGGCCCGGCCCCGGTAGGCCCCGGCCCACTTAAAGCACTGGGCCTGCCCCCCCTTCAGGAATCCCCTCCCCCATGGAGGGGTAGATCCTTTGCTTCCCTGGGGGGAAACATTGAGGGTCTCGTCTCATTTTGCCAATCCTTGGAAGCAGTAAGGAGCACTAAGCCACCAGAGAAAAGATTTTGGGGGCTATTGCACCCGTCGCTGCACACCTGGCCGTCCTGGATCTCTGGCAGGGCCACGTTAGAGCTTTTCCCTCCGGGGAGGGATTTGGACCCAGTGGGGGCTACTTGGGACCACTGCTGGGCTTTGGGACGGTCAACCCAGATGGGAGACATGCCCCCCAAGCCCAGCAGCAGCACCCCCGGGTGCCCTAGAGCTCTGGCCATGCCGCGTTACAGGTTTTCCCTCAGGGGAGTGATGTGGGCCTGGCTGGGACCCCCTCGGACCGTTGCTAGACTTGGACAGTTGACCTACATGGGAGACTGGCGCCCAAGGCAGGGGGCAGGTGGCAACACCCCCAGCCTTCCTCGAGCTTGTGCAGTGTTCAGCTTCTCCCTCCGGGGATGGATGGTGAACCTGCCAGGGCTCCCTGGGACTACAGCTGGACTTGGGGATGGTCAAACCACATAGGAGACAGGCACCGGAGGCAACACTCCTGGCCATCCTGGAGCTCTGGCTGGGCTGCATTACAGCTTTTCCCTTGGGGTAGTGATGAAAACCCTGCTGGGGCACCCTGGTACAGATGCTTGGCTTAGGAAAGGTCGACCCACATGGAGACAGGAACCCAAGGACAGGAACATCACCCCTAACTATCCTAGAGCTCTGGCTGGTCTGCATTACAGCTTTTCCGCTCTGGGGAGGGGTGGGGACCCTGCCAAGAATCCCTGGAACCGCCACTGGACTTGTGGACAGTCAACACTTTTTCTGCCCAGGCAGGTATACCCACACGTGAGGTGCTATTTTCGTCGGGAGACTTGTGGGAAGGTAGGACACGTGTTGTTGCCAGTGTGTTTCAGTGGTTTTCTGGTTGCAAATGTCTGAAAATTGTGCTTTTTCCCTACATTTTGGACTTTGCCGGGCATTGGGGATAATACATTCTGGGCCGATTCGCACAAGTAAGACCTCTGTGGATTCCCACGGGTGTCTTTTCAGAAATGCATGGGTTTGCCAGTTTTCCTTAGTGACTGCGACACCCCAAGCCCAATCGGTTGGTTGTCCACAAAGCCAAACCCAGTCTTCCCCAGGGCGTTTGATGTACCAATGGTTTAGCCTTCTCTCTTTGTGCCCAGGTAGGTGCACCCACACATGTGAGGGACATCTGTGGGAATGTGGGAAGGTAGGATATCTGTTGTTTTCTCTTGGTTTTGATAACTTTTTCATACATTTGCTACTGCACATTGTTACACAACCCTATTTCCCAAACGTAACCTACATTTAGTTGCTGCTTTAGGAACTACACTTTTGTAACCTGCACAAGTCTCCTATCCTTCAAAAGGTCAGCCTGTTCCTTTAAAAAAAATAGAAGCATGCTGTTAAGGATTTGAATCAGCCACACACCCAAAAATGCTTAAATTGATAGAAATTCTTATGGGAGCAACACTAAACAGGTCCTAACAAACATGAGCTACAAGATAAACCACAGTATACACTTTACACTCGCCTAGAATGTAATGCACAAATGAAATACTTATTTATATGGCTATAGGTTCAATATTCTGAGTGATATACCACTCATATCACACCCGTCTCAAAATACCCCCCAGGTCACAGTGGGCCAGTAATCAGGCTAGTTGGTAAAAGTAAATATTTATTTATTTATTTATTTATTTAAAATTCCAATCAACACAAATTTATATATATATATATATATATATATATATATATATATATATGGCAGTAATCACCAAGTAGTGACAATACAATTCAGAAAATAAGTAAAGCAATTGAATTCACTTATAGTAATACAGAATAGAAAACACAGGAAAAAGAACAATTTTGGTTTGTGAACAGATAGCGCTTAGGTTAAGGTTTCCCCCGGCAAAGTTCTTAATTCACACATGAGGAATTCTACACAGATGGAAGTGAGCAGCAGGTATTCAGGAATGAAAGAACAATGTCTAGAGTTTGAATGCAATCTTCCCTCCCCAAACAAGAGAGAAAACCGTTTTTGGAAATTGACACTTTTTAAACTGACAGTTGAAAATGGCCTTGTGAAACAAGGAAAAGTGTGCAAAAATGCTTAAATTGATAGAAATTCTTATGGGAGCAACACTAAACAGGTCCTAACAAACATGAGCTACAAGATAAACCACAGTATACACTTTAAATCAGAATTGGAGTGTGGAAATACTTTGAATGAGAAAAAGACATGTGGGAAACTTTAGCAAAATGCAAATTTGCAGTAGAATTTCACTATGCGATTTTTAACAAAAATGGGTCAAATACACTGTGTGGTTTGTAGTTGTGGAAATAGCTACAGGTCTTAGGTTTCAGTGAGAGTTGAAATTAGGTGTCTATCTATGAAATTGAAGAAGTTATGGAAGTTTTAGTGAGAGGTGTTTTTGAATAAAAAGGCGCGAATATGAAAACAGAAATCAGTTTCTACAATGACAATTATGCTCTAAACTAGGATATTCAGGCTGGTTACCAGTTTGAAACACAGTAAGCCCCAGAGTGGTCTGCGGAAACCAACCCCAGCACCTCCGTGTCCGCCTTGGAGCACTCAGTCCGATTACCCGTGGGATGATATTAAGGGTTTGGGATTTTCAAAAGACAAAAGGATTTTCAAGAAATTATTACTATTACAACAGATCAAAGCAAGGTTTCAGACTGGTGTGACACTACTACAAGTTCTTAAATTAAAGAGAGGATGGGTTGAGATTGGGATAGGACAAGGCAATATACTATGGGTTACTATGATTCCTGTTGATACTTGCCGTCCACTGTAATTAAGATTGGACCATCAGGGTTCTGGTCATCGGATTGGGTCTACCGGCAGCAGGGCACCTCTGGTGGAATTGGATCAGCTGTGCGTTTCTGGTCAATTTGGACTGCACCTCAGACTGGATTTGGATTGGCCCTTCTGGTCACTGGACACAGTAAATTAGAAGGATGGCGAGTTCAGTAGGCAAGCATGAATGGTAGCAAGCCAGACTGGATCAGAATTAATTTCCCTTAAGTTTGGGATGGTTGTATTTGGGCCTAGCTGACATGAATTCAGCAAATGATGAGGCCTGGGTTTTGCAAAGAAGTCTGTAATCAGCTGCAAAAGGAAGAGTTCTGGAACAAAGCGCTGCACAGAATTCAGGATGTGATCAGGAAGCAGTGTGTGTCTGTGTGTGGTGAAGTTCCTATATTTATCCTACTAAGTGACATCACAAAGTTTATGGTAGGGGAAGAATTTCAAACCAAACCCCTACAGCTGTGAGTGGTCAAAGGCACTTGCCTTGTTCTGGTTGGAGGTCAGAAAAGAGCTGTCATATTTATGATGTGATTTGCGAACTCCCACATTGATTTGAACCACAATATAACTTTTGCATAAATGGACATTTCTAAAATTATGTCCCCCTAATAAAATCAGACTCATGCATTAATTACATATTTGATGGGTTATCTTTACATTCAATTCCCATCTCTGTGAGAGCTGTCTTTGACATTCTGTGGAATTTTATCAATTTTAATCATAACAGTTTGGCCTAATAATTTATAATTCAGAACATATCTGGGCGATTATCACTAGAGCATGGGTATACAATATTAGACTAGCAGCATTAATAGTTTGGCTACAATTATGGTTTTCCTGTAACTTTGGTTCCTTATGTAGTACAGGGTTCATTAACGTCTTCAAAGCAAGGGCCTAAAATTAGATTAACAGCTACCAATTTTTAGATTCGTCCTCCTTCATGTTGCAAAGTTAAAGAGTTTCAAAACTTAATCACAAATAGGCATTTAAACACCAAAAGTTCTGGGCAGTTTTTTTTCTTTGTAACTTTCCTTTCAACAGGCAACAGCTGTCACATTCCTTTGATTAGGGTGGGGTGTCCTCTTCCTTGAGAGGGAAACTCCCCTGTAGGGATTAGTAGGCAGCTTGTCATTGTCATTGGCTAGGCCTGAGATGAAAGTCTGATGAGCTCATTGTTGTCCATATGCGAAAAACTCCAGCATCAATTAAGCCTTCCTGTAGCAGGGGAATGTCATCCTGAAGTGTCATCTTTCCCAGGCTGGGCACTGTCATATCAGAATTAAATAGTTAATTCCAAACTGTTTTTTTTCTTTAAGATTCACTTTAAGGTCTTTCTATTAAAACATATAAAAATAAAGACAGTTTATTGGGGATTTTGACAATTAAAATAATTAAGCCCTTCAAAAAAACATGCTTTTAAACAGGTGAATTTTGCAATTTCTTCATGGAAAAAACACATTTAAACTGAGTCGTTTACATCAGAGTTTCCTTTGCAGCATACACATCTATTCAGCACCATTTCTGTCCTTGAGTGCTGGAATTTGTTTGTAGCCTGGAAGTAAGTATTCAGCCTATGCTTGGAGATTTCTCTGCACAACTGAAATTGTTGTATGTTGCCACTTTTATCCGCTTTTTTCCTGTGTAACTGAAAACAAACTTGCTGGACTGGTTTTACATATAATACATTTCTTAGCTGCTGTCAGTCAGTCAGTGAAGCCTGGTTGCTCTGAGCCACCTGGAGGATCTGTGATTTCAGTACACTTTTAATTTCAATGGTTCACTTGGAAAATGACTGAATTTAGCACCAAAACAGCCATCAACTCCACCACTAGAGGACGAGCGGTATGCAATGTGTAATTTCCTTTTTACCCCAAGTATCTCCCACATCTTTGTCATCACTTTGCTGGTGAAGTGACTACCTCGGTCTGACTTAATCCTTTGGGGTAGTCCAAAATGTGTGAAGATGTGATTGATCATCAGGGCAGCTGCTGTTTCTGCCATGCAATTTGGGGCCGGGAGACATTCCACCCATTTAGTAAACAAGCATGTTACGGTTAACATGTACTTGTTCCCCCTAGAGGAACGAATCACAGGCACGATGAAATAGACTTGCAAATCTGACCGAGGCAGTGTCATCCCCCTCTTTTGGAGTGCAGCACGGTATGTGAGTGATGATAGCTGAAATTGTGCACACACAAGACACCCCTTCAGGTATTGGTCGAGGTCCTGCCCCATGTGTGGCCAGTATGCAACCTCTTGCAAGATTTCTAAGGTAGTATGAAACCCCTGATGACCGGCTGTGGCCGCATCATGGGCGTGATTTAGCATCAGGCTTCAAAATGAGGTAGGGACCACCCACCGGTCACAGCCAGATATGGAACTCCTCACCAACAAACCGTCTTGGATTCTGAACGTTTTTGGACATTTCATTAACACTCTGAGGTCTTCTTTCCCAGTGCAATTGGTATCCGTCAGGGGAAAGTTCTTAGGGTCCTCAATGTGTTGATAAAACTTACCAATTATTGGATCCCTTTTTTGAGCCGTGATTAAATCAGCATCTGGGGTCTCCTTACTCCACTGGGCAGTTGAGAGTTCATTGTGAGCATTTGTCTAGGACCTAGTGATAGCAGTGACCTGGATTTCCCCCAATAGGGACTCAATCTCAAGTAGATCCCCTTGGATGGCTCCGGTTTTGGCCAGCTGATCAGCTAGGTCATTTCCAGTTTTGTCTGGTCCCTCTACTTTAGAATGACCCTTAATCTTTTTCCAGTAGATGGTCATCCCACTAGAGGTGACCAGATCATCAATATTCTGTATTAGTTTTTCATGTTTTAGTGGTTTATTGTTAGCACAAAGCATGCCTCTGGTTTTCCAATTAACCAGGTGCTCCACAAACCTGTTCCAGACATAATTTGAATTGGTGATTATGACCAGTTTGTGGAGTTAGTGTTGGACAGCCGTGAGGATGGCTTGATGCACAGCCATCAACTTTTCCACCTGACTACTACGGGGACCAATTTTTGTACCCAGCGGAGGGTTCTATGCCTTAGATTCCAAGTGAAAATGGTCTGGTCTTAACTGGGGTCACTATCGCTTATGAACAAATAGTGAGTGTTCCAAGCTTCTATATTGGAGGGGCCTCTTTCAGGCTCCCTCTGATGGCTTTCATCGTGGGCGCCCACGAGGAAAGCCCTAAATATCAAGTTAATTCAACTGCAAGCTATTCAGCTTGTATTCAGTGCAGATTAGGAAAGCGATATACAGATAATGGGCCTCATTACGCGCCCGGCAGTGACCGAGCCGGAAAAACCGGCAGGTTACTGCCAGACTCGTATTAGCATTCCGCCTCAGTGATTCCCAGAATTACCGGGGCATTATGACCCTGGTGACCCGGGAATTCCGGAGGCGGAATTCTGTAAGTCCCCATTCCCATGGAGTCCCATGGGATGGGGACAATGGAAACACTGGTTCCGTCTGACGGAGCCGGTGTTTCCATTTCCGCCTGCAGGCGGGTGGTGTTAAACCCGTCAGGTCAGACCTGGCGGGAGTGACACCTCCCGCCTGCAGGACTTAGAATCGGCCAGTCCGGAAACAACGGTGGTGGCGGTTTTACCACCACCGTTCTTTCCGGACTGGCTCACTCATAATGAGGCCCAATGTCTCAATATAGCCCTGATGAAAACCTGTGATAGGTCGAAACACGTGTTGGCTTTTTCTTTGCTTATGCTTGTTCAGTTAAAAATAACTGAATTTTTTCTTTTGTATGTTGAGGTAGAGTGAACAATCTGTTAAGTGTTTGGTTAAATAAAACATTATACAACATTTAACTGAAATTTAAATTGAATACTCAATGGGACATCAACATACAACCAGTATTTGAGGCATAAACTGCTGGCGATTCAAGACCTTCTATGGGTTTGGCGCTGGAACTGGATCTTTTAGACTTTATACAATAAGGCTAGGCAAGGAAGATTAACTATAATAAGAAAGAAAGGATGAGATAAATGAAAATGGACTTGTATAGGACATGAAAGGGAGACTAGGATGAAGGAATAGGAAGAGGGAATAGGACACAGAACAGGGACAGGGGACTATAAAGAGACAGATACTATGAAAAGGGACTAGAGGATGATTAAGTGGTACAGGAAATGGGATGGGGAAAAATATGAGGAAGAGGTACTAGAATGAGAAAGAACTAGGATGAGGAGGTGGAAGAGAGGCCAATATAAGGAACTGAGGACAAAAGCAAGAAAGAGGCTAGCACAGAGCACGGACTTGGGATAAGAGTCCAGGGACTGGAAAGAGGGATAGAGACTATGAAATGGAACTAGGAGGCAGATGAGCTCAAGGCAAAAAAAAATGTCTAGGTGGAAGAGGAACACGATGTGGGACTAGGACAAGGCACTAGGATGAAGATGAGGAAGAAGGAGAGGTTCTCTGATGAATAAAAGGGTCTAGGATGATGTAAGGAAGGGAAATATGATGTGAAAGAGGGACTGCAGATAGGTAGAGGAAACAGGAAGCAGGATCAGGACTAACACAGGAAGATAAATGAGTAAAATGGACTGGGATGAGGGACTAGGACAAGAAAGTAGAGGGAGAGGGATGGGGAAGAGGTACAAGAGGAGTAGGAGGCTCCATGAGGAGAAAGAGCAAAGATAATATTATGAGGAAATCAAGGAGGGTCTAGAATGAGGAAAAGGGATGGGGATGAGGAAGAGGAAAAGAGACCAGCAAAAAGAAGAAAAAAGGTACAATAAGTACAACTAACAGATTAGGATGACAGATAGAGGGGAGGTTGAATAGGAGGATCTAGGACAAGGACAAAGGTCTGGGATGAGGAAGTAGGTGAGGATTGAAAAAGGAACTTTGACGAGAAAGAGGGGAGAAATATGAAGTACTAGAATGTGGCAAATGGACTAGGATGAACAAGAACTAAGAGGAGGAATTAGGACTAGGAAGGTGAAAAGGGAGAATAAGGAAGAGGGCTTGCAGCAGGGTGTTAACAAGTGACAAGAACTAATAAACAGGATGAGGTAGTGGGACAAGTGAATGGTGGTAGAAATAGGACAAGAAGCAGAAGAGGAAGAAGAGGGAATAGAATGAGGCGCTCGTATAAGGAAGATGAAGGGCTATGATGCAGAAAAAGGCTTAGAGAAGGAAAGGGGACTAGAACAAGGAACACATGACAGAGGGGCATGGATGCATGACTGGGATGAAGCAGAGGGAACGATGATAAGAAGGAAGCAAGAGGGTTGGGACAAGGGACAATGATGAAGAAGCGATATCAAGATTAATAACTAGGTCAATTAAGTGATGAAGAACGATTAGGATAGGGAGAATGAGGGAAGACAATAAGGGAATAGGGGAAGAGAAGGGAGAAAGACAAAAGAAAGTAAAAATGATGAGGGACTAGGAGCATGAAGAGGGATGAGGAAAATAGACAAGTACGAGCAAGAGTGCCTAGGACAAGGGACAATGAAGAGGAACTAGGAAAAAAGAATATTAAGAGAAAGATATGCAAGAATGAGGAAGAAAAAAATGGCACTATGATGCAGAAGATGGACAAGGAAGAGGGCCGGCATGTGGAAGAGGAACTTGGATTATGAGATTAAAGGGAAGACGAAAAGGGAGTAGAGGTTGAGGAGGGAGTAGGAACAGGGACTGGGATGTGGAAGAGGGTCTAAGACAAGGGGCTGTGAGGAAGATGGAATTTTGTCTTCATATTCCCTTTTCAAAGATTAGAATGAGCACAAGGAAAAAAAACGAAGAGAAGAAAAGACACTAGGATGAAGGTGGATAACTAATAGGGCCCAGGAGGAGGAAGATGGACCAGGGTGAGGAAGTGGAACTACAACTAAGAGGGACTGGAATGAAGATAAATAATAGAGGTATACAATGAGGGAGATGGACTTGACATGGTTCTAGGTTAAAGACTCTGGTGAAGAAAAAGGTCAAGGAAGAGGGACATTGATGAGGAAGGGGATCTAGGACTAAGAAGAAAAGGAACTAGGATAAGGAAGAAGGGCTGATATAAGAGGGGAGAATGATAGAGAGACTTTGAAACACAATTTACTTGATGTATAAGCATCTTACAAATGCACAATAAATCAAAATTATACGATGAGGAAAAGGGACTAGGATTAGGAAGAGGAACTAGGATCACGAAAAGTGGCTAGGATGAGGGACGAGGAAGAGGGATATGGATGGTGTACTTGAATGAGTAACTAGAATGAGGGAACAGGACAAGGGAGAGGGAAGAGGTTGAGAACAGTATGAGGAAGAGTGATTAGGATGAGGAATAAGTAAGAAGTACTAGAAGGAGTAAGAAGGACTAAAATGAAGGACTAGGAAAAGTAGTACGCACTACGATGAGGATTAGGTACCAGGGTGATGAAGAGGAACTGGGACAAGTATGAGGGATGGAACTGCGACAAGTATAAGGTACCATGACCACGAAAGTGGGAAAAGGAAACGGAAGAGGCACGAGTATGACTGTCTTCTTTTCAGAAATGCATGGGGTTCCCTGTTTTCCTTGGTGGCTGCGACACCCCATGCCCAAATCTGTAGGTTGTCCACAAGAGCAAATTCCTGCTAAATATGCTCTGCCAAAACACTGGGGGTTACCAGTGGTTTAGCCTTTTCCCTTGGCGCCCAAGTAGATGCACCCCCACATGTGAGGTACCGTTTTCGTCGGGACACCTGTGGGAATGTGGGAATGTGGGAATGTGGGAATGTGGGAAGGTAGGACTTCGTTTTCATAACGTTTTCATACATTTGCAGCTGCCTTTTGTTACACAACCCTTTCATTTCCCAAATGTGACCTAAATTTAGTCACTGCTTTAGGCACTATATGCTTTTGTAACCTGCACAAGTCACCTACCCTTCAAAAGGTCTGCCTGTGCTCTTTCAAAAAAATGTATGCTTGCCAATCCTCACCACATTTGTTTTTGTTATTTACACATCCTAAGTACATCTGTTTAGGCCATCAGCATAAAACCCTGTGTACCATGGCTCCGTTTTTGGCTTGTGGTATTGCTTGTTTTGTGAAACATTATGAAAAATGTCCTAACTGGAAGAGTCGGGGAATGTAGCGGGGCATTGATTTTCTAAATATTCACAGAAGCCCTTACCTTACAGGTCCAACCATGTCCAGCACATAACTTTTATATCTGTCATTTTTCCAGGTTTTCCCCAAAATATGGGGATTTACCATACATAGTTGTTGCCTGACCTGCGCAAATCACCCATTCCTAAGCTTGGAATTTGGCTACTATTCAGAAATGTATGCCTTTCTGTCTTCCAATTTAGCGTTCCTACCCTCCTCTTCCATTCCGTCCACTCATGTCCTATTGGAAATAAAGGGCAAAATCGCTTACCTCTCACAAAACTGATAGTAACCTTATACAAATATTTATTTGGGGTTTCCACTCAACCTGTTCCTGAAAGCCTGCAAAATAGCAAATTCAGCACAGCAAACCATTTGTTCCTAGCTCTTACAAGGAAAAAAACCACAGGCTTCTTTGTACATCATTTTATTGGCATTTTCAGAAAAAACACAAAATGTGCTCCATTTTTGGTTATTTTCTATCACCCCCATACAGCAGACTAGGATTCCTTGGTGGTGTTAGGACCGCTGTGGGATGAAAAGGGGCCAGATTATGGCGAGATATCACATGTAACAAAAAAGTAACAAGGGATTGAATGGTGACATACCGAAATCACCAAAAAAGGGCTTGGCACTGGGGGGAAACCATTGGCAGTTAAGGGGTTAACAAACAGGTGTATGGCAGGTTGGTATTTATTGTAAGTGAATTTAAATAGCAACAATAATATTAATTATTAAAGATAGAAGAGAGACAGGAATATATATATATTATTATGAGTATTCACCTTTGCATCTGTTTTCATCCTGCAGGGTATGTTATAGTCAAGTTGGCACACAAGTGGCTCCAGCCAAGCAGCGTCTCAAAAGCATCTCAAAAGCTGCTGATCCATTCCCAGGTGGTACAAGGAGAGCCTACAAAATAATGCAAACCTTATCGTGGAGTATACTTAACCTTAGCATATATATTAACCAGGCTTTCAAGGTTCCTTGACTCCTAAACATTGATTTCTAATCTCCATGACTGTGGCACATGTGGCAATAATAACAGAGGAGGCCCAAGAATATATACATCCACATGCCCCTGTGCCCAGAGCCCACAACCTGCATCCCCACTCAGCCTCCTGTGCTTCTTTTCTTTGTTCTGCTTGGATGATGTACATACAGAAATACAATAGATTGGACGGTGAGTTGGTGATATGAAGAAGGCAGCAGAAGGAATATGAGTACTTTTGTTACTCAGTTGAATTACTTATTCTTACCCCGAAATCCCAGTTAATTTGCCTACATATCGGAAGTGCAGGTAAGGATAGATCAAGGAGATCTGAGCAATATCTCAATGTAAATGTGTACTAAGAGCAGAAGCCACAATAAACAAGGATTTTGTTTATTTATCATGGGTATATTTATCATGTTCCTAGAATTAGGAATACTCTCTGTGGGTTTAGAAAATAACTGGAGAACTTTTAGAAAATATGATAAAGGGCAGTGAGAGGGTGGAGCCAACTGGTCTTGGAGTAAGATGGGTCCTCTGAGAGCTCTGGCACGGGCTGCAATTCCGGGGTTGGATTTTCTGATGAGACACATGGTATGGCACTGGCAGATCTGTTTTTCCAGAACCAGAGATCTCCTTAAATATGACTCATGAGGAAACATGAGGCTTTTAGGAACATATTATGTGGAGGACCCCATTTCCACTTGGCATGCTGCATAAAGGGTTCCAGATGGTTTCACTGAGTGCTACTACAGCGTCCCTGTGCCAGCCTCCCATGGCCAAACTCTTGCATTGCAGGAGGCGCCACTACTTCTCAACAAAGGGTAGTGGGAAGAGAAAGTCCAGCAAAGAGGGGATTAGAGTTTAACCAGGTTTGGTGTGAAGTCCTACAAGTTGGGTTTTCCATAGTACACACCTAGCTGGAAACCAACAGAGCTATGTACAAGCCAGAGCGGCTACAATAAAGCAGGGTCTGAGGGAAGTGTTAGGATGGGACAAGGAGGGTCTTACTGGTGCTCAGTGATCAGGAGATGAGAATATGTTCTTTGAAGCATGGGACCTTTAGCTGGGCTCCAGAAATTGAGAGTTTCCCAGCCAGGTAGGGGGCTGCTTTACCACAAAGGAATACAGTGGCAACCAGTGTAGGTCCCTTGGCACAGCTTTTCTTTTGAAATTGAATTTTATTGTTATTTGAAATCAAAACCAAAGTAAGGAATTCAACCTCCTAGCTCTTCAACAGTGACAGGACATTATCATATACACCAAAGGCGAGGGACAAGAAACCTATTAATTCAACATCCAAACATAAAGCAATCAATTTCAATCACAACATGAACAGCAATTCATAAAGGAATTGTCTTAAACGTGTCTCTTAATTGAACATTCATATCCCACAAGGTAATTCAAGCATTCAGTGCTAACCAGTGCAGGTCCCTTAGTGGCTGGCGTGATGTGGTGGAATTTTGCTGAGCCTTTTGATAGGACAGACTAAGGACTTCTTTCTGTGGAGCCATGGTGGTCTTTAGAACACCAGCAAAGGGGGGATTCCACTGTCCACGTATGGACAGATCCAGACCTTGGATAAAGGTTCTCAAGTCTGTAACGGGGATAAGGGGATGATCTAACGCAGAAGAGCAAGCTGGTACCAGGCTCAACGGGCCTTCTTTGAGATTTGAGTATTGGACATGCACTCATCAGCAGCAAATCCAAGTTTTTGATTTAGCTGCAATCTCGGTGTAAATACATGAAGCTTAAATTCCATCAGTCAAATTGGACTAGGGTGTGTTTGGATGGCCTCCAGAGGGAGGTACGTTTCTCTTCCTGGGGTTTAAATGTAGGTACGGTTGGCACTAGACGTACTATGCTCTGTATTTGGAAAAGAGACATTATCACATGGTGTATGTCTTCAACACAGATTAGGTTCAAGTATGTGGCTGACAAGGAGCTGCCATAACGGCTCTATGTAGTGATTACAGTTTACTGGTAAGAGGATGGACCTTCATGGGAAAAGCATTTGTTGGTTTACATGTGGATGTGCTGGTGCCTGTTTGGTGGCAGAGTTTCCTCTGTGCATGACTACATGCCAAGTCCAGTAGGCAGTGTAGCGAGTTTCATAGTGCAAGGAGAATAGCTTGGCACATTGACTGATACATTGACTGATACATATTTACATATTGCTACAGTAAGTTCTTAAAGAAACAAATAATCCTCTGGAAAAAACATGTTAAGTACAGTTAGGGTTACTCTTTGGAATAAAAAACATTTGAAATTGACTGAAATAAGGTTTAGTCCAAGTGACCATATGGTTAAATTTTGCGATAACATTTTTAGAAATTCAGTAAAATATGTCAATTAAAATAACGTTATGTTTGGAATGCAAAACCTAGAAAACTGACCTACCGTTTCCACCGCCTGATATCCCAGTATTACCTAGAGCACCTAAACAGCCCCCACACTCTTACAAACCAACAGTGATCCCAATCGTAAACGTAAAACAAGCGTACCCAACAGGTATACCGCCTTTACATGTTATGGTAAACAGGGCAGAGGGAAGACAATACACTCAGAAGGGGTGTGAAAGTGATCCAGCAGCAACCAAAACAGCAAAGTACAACAGTTCTAAATAAAAAGAATGTCCAATGAAGTTTCTATAAAAATATATACCCTTTAATGAAACACAGCACTATACAAATAACTATAAAAGCATTATAAAAACCCAGCCTTGTATAGAAATACAAAATGTAATGGTGCAGCATTCTTGGTTTTCAGCATGGAGCAAAAACAGGTGAGAAATGCAATGAGGAGTTTAAAAAGTATGTATTCTTGGATGAAAAACGTGCAAAATGAACTTAGCTAGACTGTAGGGTCCCTAAAATGGACCAGGGGGCCTCTCAAATGTATCCTATTCCAACTCTTGGCAGTTCGACATCATCGAGCTGTGCTTCAAGCAGGTTGAATCTGGACAGGAAGCATGGAGTGGTGTACATCCAGGCTGTGAATTGGTGTTGAGTGAGGTTAGAGCTGTTGCTGCATGTGGTTTCGAAACAATGGCAAGCAGCTCAGTTGAAGGAATGACTAGGAGCGGTTTGGTGATCAAGCGTGTTTTGAGATGATGATTACCACTGGCGAGGGTCGATAAGTGACGCAATGATCGAGCAGCTCGAGCCAAGCAGCGATTCAAAATCCTGGTGGTTTGATTATGTGTCTGCTGCAGCGAGTTGAAATCGAGTGCACTAAGCGCTGCTGTTCGAGCCAGACAGGTGACAAGACTCTGCTAGGGGGGATCTGGTGTCAGTCTGAATTGATGATGCAAGTACAGTGGTTCTAGGTTGAGTGAGTACCAAAGGCAGTTCTGGTGGTACCCCTTGGCTTGTTGGCATCAAAGGTAGCTGTAGAAGGTTCAACCGCGAAAACAGGGATCCTACCTTCCCTGGCTATCAGGAGACTGTAAACCACACTGCAGGACAAATGTGCAAGGTGAGTCCTTGGAGTCTCTGTTCTCCCAGCCTAGGGGTGGCAGGCTTGTTCCTCAGCAAGAGTCACCCCCAACAGAGGCGTTGCTAGGGGTGGGCTAAGAGGGCTATAGCCCCCGGTCTTTTGGTTGTAGCCCCGGAAAGCATTTCAGGTGCTACAACCAAAAAGCTAGCTAGCACTGAGTCCCGCCAGTCCCGACATTAGCTTAGCCCCTGAACTTTTACAGACCTAGCAACACCCCTGACCCCTTGCCTCTGCCTTGGAGTACCCCTTCCTCACCTCAATGGCTCGGGGGTTTGGAAAGGTCAACATCTCCCAAGAACAGCTCATATGAATGCTTTCTTATGTCCTGGATGGGCCAAAAATGCATCAAAGAAGGAGTGGGAGGCTGCCTCTTTTATATCCAATTGTCCACATATAATTGAAGTAAAGCAAGTCTTCAGTGCCAAGGATGAGTATGCTCATCCTTTTTGCATAGACTTGCTTAGTAGCCTGGCACTTAAACGGTTAAGGAGTCCAATCCGGTGTTGTGACAAGACGTTGACGCCTACTTGCATTATACACAAAGTGTTTTGTGCTAAAGGAAGTGGAGGGTACAGGATGAAAATAGTGGTACAAAGAGAAACAAGATGGTACAACCATTCCCCAACTGTGTGGCGCTTCCTCTGTCTACACTAAGTGCATCCCCTTCTCGGACTCATAGCAGTAAAGGCCCTTTAGTATACAGCACCCTGGTGTGAAGCTAATCCTTTTGTGTAGGGTGTGCCCTTTGATACCTGTTTCTTTCCAGGACATCACCTGCTGAGATGCTGTCTTGCTGGAGAGAGGTGTTACCCAATCTCACAAAAGAGACAACTCCCACTGGCTCCTGTCGTGCTGGGTCTAATACACATAGCCTGTTCATGTCTGGGCTACGTCCACAGGGCCAACATAAGTGTAATGCCAATTTGATGTGCCTTTAATAATTAAGAGAAGTGCAATCCATCAAACTCTAACTCAGGTATGGCTTACGTTTAAAGATCATAACCAGGGAGACAACCAGGGGGCCGACAGGCAATGGTCGCCTGAGTGCCGAGCTCCATCGTGGCTGGGCCGTGAAGGGACCTGAGCCCCCCCTTGACAACCCACCTGGGAATTTTGTGGAACGGAACTCGTGAGGAGAACCTTCACACCAGCATTGGACGAAATCCCAAAGCCGAGGGACACCGGGAAAGGGGAGAATGATCCCCATCTACCCCAGACCACGAGTGACTCTGTGAGCTGGCTGCGGAAGAGGGCCCAGGCCAGCCCTGGGTGGACGCGCCGTCCAGGCGGACCAGCGGTTCGGTGACCCTGCAGGTTTTGGCACCCTCCCCAGAACATCTCGGGGGTGGTGGGTAACAACCGCTCCAACCGAAGGGTCCCAGAGAACCAAGGGCGGCTGGCCCGGCGTGGTGGGGGAGGAGGAGCCCCACGGAGGCGACGACCCAAAGCCTAACTGGGTCTAGGATGTAATCCGGGTGACACCCAGCACACCCACGGAAGAAGAGAGGAAGGAGCTTGAGGAGGGCTCCCCCCAACCCCAGGCAAGCGAGATAAACAGGGGGTGGAACCCTGGCGTTAGAGCGCCAAGCAACACACCTGACTCACAGAGGAAGAGAGACGCGCTGAGGGCTTACGACCCGAGCCAGGGCGGAGACAGGCACCCCCAGACCACGGGATAGGAGGAGGGAGACAATTGAAGAGCCTCCGGGTCCCGGGAGTTGGGTCTGGAACACATTTACCGATCACTGTCTGGGGGAATCCAATGAAGGTAGTGAAACCCCTGGATGTTGACAGATTGGTGGAAACAGACCCCATATTCCACCAGGGTATGGTGCAGGCCCAGGCCTGGCTGGTAATCGAAGAGGGGCCAAGACCGAGCACCAGCACTGCAGGGGGGCTTAACAGAGGGGGCAGCAATTTACCTCCAAGGCAGCAGCAGCAGGCATCGAGGATCCGCCATTACTGCTCACCCCTCACACCAGAGACACAGATAGACCTAGGGCTCCAGAGGGTGCAAAAGGACTTCACAGGCCAGTAGCAGGGGAGAGGGCAGTGGAGTCCATGAACCATTAACCCCCCTACAAGGGGAAGGGGCAATAAGAGGAAACCAATCTCCCACAAGGGCCCCCGGCCCAGAGGCTGAGGGGTCCCTAGGAGGCATTGAGAAGCCGTGCAGACGGAAACAAGAGGGCCACCCCGGACTGGAGCCTCTCGCCAAGGGGAAAAACCCCAAACCTGCACCTCACTTAGGTGGTGCCCCCCGGGAAATCACCCCGGGGCATGTGCCTGCCTGGTTCGGCAAGCCAGACAACGACAACATTGCAGGACGACACAACCCTTTTGAAGAATCATTTGCCATGGCTCTGCCATGCTCCAACATCCCCCACGCCACATGAGTCAAGCAAGACCAGAGGAGCGACGGAAGGGCACCATTCCCTGTTAGTGACCAGCCCTAAGGAACGCACAGTGACCATAAGACAAGCAAACTGCTCTCGTGCCGGTTGTGGGCCCCTGGGAGCCTGACCCGAGGCGAGTGCCCGCCTTGGAAAAAGGTACCACACAGTGGAAGGCCATTCCAGCAAGAGCGCCCCAAACAAGGCGGAATCGCCCATAAAAAATAGGAGCCATCGAACCCTGCCACCCCACGCCGGGCAAGCACCCACCCCCACGAAGTGGCCTCGGCCATCTACTCTCGCGCAACGTGTGTGTCCCTGGGAGCCTGAACCGGGGCTAGTGCTCGCCTTTGAAAAAGATACCTCACGGCGGAGGGCCGCTCCAGCAAGAAAACCCGAAACAAGGCAGAATCATCCAAAACAGTAGCGGTTGTCGGAACCTGCCACCCCACGCCAGGCGGGCACCCGCTACCACGAAGGGTCCTCGGCAAATATGACAATGCTGAATGAGCTGGAAGAGAGCCCTGCAGGAATTCAGATTCCGGGAGGCACCAGGTGACCAGGGTAGCAGGGGAGTGGTTTACAATATGGAGCATGCAGGGAACACGACGATGGAAGCCTCAGCAATGGAAAAGGGCTTCACCGCTGTCCTGCAGGAGATCAGAGACATGCACACAGACATTAACCATAAGGTGGAGAAATTGGACGACAAAGCAGAAGAAAGGCTGACCCGACTTGAGTCCAATCAAACGTCGTCCAACATCCAGTTGGACGCAAGAATGTCTGCTCTGGAAAAAAAAGACGAGGAGAGAGCCCTGCAGATGGACTATTTCGAAAACAGGGAAAGGAGGAACAACCTCCACTTTTTTGGCATACCGGAAGTGGATGGGGAGGCCGAGAGGGACATTTGCTGGGTGGTCAGAAATGTGATTCGCCTATTGTTTGGAAATTAGGCGACCACAGAAACCACAATCAACAGGGCACATAGAGTGGGGGCGAGGGGGCCCGGTCCATTCTAGTGCACTTCCATTACTATACGGAGAAAATAAAAGTCCTGGAAGAAGCCAAGTAGGCCTGTGACATCACGTAGAACGATGCAAGAATTTCGATCTTCCAGGACTTATCAGCCTTCACGCTAGCCAGGCGACGGCTGTGCCAACCCTTGACACGATGTCTATAGCAGAAGAGGGTGCGCTACCATTGGGGCTACCCTTTCTCCCAGACCTTCGAATACATGGGCCAGAGAATGCACCTGGTCACCGAGGAGGACATCAGAGGGGCAAGCCAAGACTACGTAGACTCTCCCGAGGACTCGAGACAACCCACTGGGGAAGCAGCAATTGGATTGAAAGGTAAAGGAAAAGCGATGGACAGGAGAAAGATTCCCAGATCCAGGAAAATTCAAAAACTGAACACTTGTCATGATAACACACACTGGATCACATACACAAATACCCCGGATGGTGGGTGCCATGGGACCATGCCGAGGAATGACTCATTGTGTCCCTTCGGAACACACAGACACAGGGGGCCCGGCCGTACTTTGTCCTGGTGCCTCTGGCATAAGGCTGATGTGGGGAATTGACATTGGGTTACATTAATTCCATTGGACCACTTATTTTCCAGGCCTCTTACTTGCAAAGTATTGGGTTTGGCCTCCTTGGCACAGCGTTGCGGGGGGCCCCGCCAGCACATGTCCTGGGAGGTGCCCCCACTTGTACAAAAAAAAAGAAAAATATTTTTTTTCACAAAAAAAAATTATTTTTGAATTCACTCTGCATTCATAAAGAAATGATTTCTGTAACAGAAATTATTTCTTTATGAAGGCAGAGTGACTACAAAAAGAAACTTTTTTTTTTTAAGTCTGAGGGCTGTGCCCTCCCCATAGCATGGAAGAACCTAGACTGGAGGCCTCCATGTCACGGGATAGGGGCAGCCCTATGACCTCAAAAATAAATAGTTTATTTTTGAAGTCACTCTGCCTTCACAAAGAAATTATTTCTGTTATGGTTCGGTCCTTAACAGAAATCATTTCTTTATGAAGTCAGAGTGACTTCAAAAAGAAACGATGGGCCTCATTACGGGTTTGGTGGTAACCGTGCCGGTGCTACCAGCAGGTTGCCGCCGGACCGTAATGATTTACCGGCATCCGACTTCCCGGTAACACCAGGGGATTACAACCCCGGCAAATGGTAAGTCCCCATTTCCATAAAGTCCTATCGGACTCTATGGAAATTGGGACCAAAGAAGCACCGGCACCGTTAATAACGGTGCCGGTGCTTCTGTGAAAACTATGCGGGTGGGTGTCACTGTTTCATACCAGAGTTCTCCCAGATCATCCACCCAATCACCTCTTTGCTCTGGAAGAACAAACAGTTGCATTGGTCTGCAGAGGCAGAGGAAGCCTTCCAGAAAATGAAACAGGCAATCACTTCAGTGCCGATTTTGCAACACCCCGACCTGAACTTCCATATATAGTGGAAACCGATGCCTCCAACATAGCCATGGGAGCGGTTCTGTCACAGCCGGACCCTGATACCGGACAGTTACACCCTGTGGCATTCTTATCACAGAAGTTCACTGCTCCCGAATTATGTTACGCAATTACTGACAAAGAATTGCTAGCCATCAAGGCAGCATTCAAAGCCTGGAGTTGTCAGCATTCAAAGCCTGGAGGCACTACCTTTTGGAAGCTAGACACACAGTCACCGTAATCACGGATCACTGTAACCTGCAATACCAGAAAACTGCCAAAGCTCAGTCCTCACGTCAACTTCGTTGGGCTCTCTTTTTTGCTGAATACAATTTCACCATCACCTACAGACCCGCAGTACGCAATGGGAAAGCAGATGCCCTGTCCTGTATGAACGACAGAATCAGATTATCACAAGCTACCACGATTCATTAGTGGAAGGACATCCGCGAATAACTAAGACCTTGGCCAAGATTTAAATAAACTACTTGTGGCCAACTTGGCAGAGAGATGTGGCCCAGTTTATCACAACCTGTGGTGTTTGCGCAAAGAACAAATCCCAAAAACAAAGCCCTGCAGGTCTCCTCCGTCCTCTGATGGTATCACCCGCTCCATGGCACACTCGCCCTCATTACAAGTCAGGCGGTGGACCATGGTGCTATTAGCACCATGGTCCATGCCGGATTCCGCCATGGTGGATGGCGGAATTACCGCCCCATTCCAAGGTGAGTGGGGCGGTAGTTCCCCATTCACCATTTGCCCTTCCCCATTCCCATTTTTGCCCCATAGGGCATAATGGGGATGGGGAAGGCGCTAATTACGGCACTGTAAATTACGGTGCCGTAATTAGCACCAAGGTCGCTTAGCGCCTTGGACTTTAACGCCTGCAAAAAGCAGGCGTTAAAGTGTGAATCAGGCGTTAAGGGTTAACGGCGCCGACGGCGCCGTTAAACCCTTAACGCCTGACTTGTAATGAGGGCCTGTCTTTGGACTTTATCACGGATCTCCCTGCAACGGGTACAACACCATCGTAGTCATTGTAGACTTATTCTCCAAGATGGCCCACTTAATTCCTCCGAAAGGTCTTCCAACTGCATCCGCTCTAGCCACAGTGTTTCTGGAACAAATAGTCTGGTTATATGGTTTTCCATCAGTGTTGATATCTGACCGGGGAAGCCAGTTTGTCTCTGCATTTTGGAAGAGGTGCTGCAAACCGGCTAAAATTGACCTTCGTTTATCCACAAGCCATCATCCCCAGATGGGCGGTCAGTCCGAACGGACGAATCAAACGCTGGAACAATACATGAGATGTATGCTGCAACAAACTGAGGACTGCTGGAAGGACATATTATGGTTAGCGGAGTATGCATACAACAACTCTATCCACACCAGTACGGGCAAAGCCGATTCTTCATTATATACGGACGACAACCACGAACATCCGTCTTCGACCCACCTGAATCATTGGAAATGCCAGCAGTAAAGACACTACACAAGACCATTACCCGGACCTCAAGGAAGCCGCAAAATAGCTAACCAAGGCTAAAGAAAAGGAAAAGCACTTTGCGGATCAACATCGAAGAAAGGCTCCAAACTATCAAGTCGGAGACAGAGTATGGTTGGCATCCAAATATATTCCCCTGAAAGGCCCACGGGCATTCCACCCCCGATACTTGGCACCCTACACCATCAAGGCTATAATCAACCCTGTCGCCATGAAACTGGACCTACCACCAAATACGCAAATCCATCCTGTATTCCATGTTTCTCTCCTGAAACCAGCGCAGTCTGGTACACAGATCGGCACACCACCAGATCCTGTGATAGTGAACGGGGAACCAGAATTCGAAGTCAAGAACATCTTGGACTCCAAATTGGTTTGATCCAACTTATACTATCTCATTGATTGGAAGGGGTACAGACCCCAAGACCGGATGTGGGAATCTAGTGAATATATCCACGCCCCACGATTAAGCAGACGTTTTCATCTCAATAACCCAACCAAACCAGGTCCAGCGAGAGGACCACCCTTAGGAGGGGCCTTGAGGGGGAGTGCTGTCACGACCACACACCCTGGATCACATACACAAATACCCCGGATGGCGGGTGGCATGGGACCATGCCGAGGAATGACTCATTTGTGTCCCTTCGGAACACACAGACACGGGGGGCCCGGCTGGACTTTGTCCTGGCACCCCTGGCACCAGGCTCATGTGGGGAATTGACATTGGGTTGCATCAATTCCATTGGACCACTTATTTTCCAGGCCTCTTACTAGCAAAGTGCTGGGTGTGGCCTTCTTGGCCCAGCTTAACGTGCCAGTGACTAGGTGTGGCTGGGCATGGCAGACAGACTAGGCTAATGGGCGTGGCCCAGAGAGCCCAGCTATATAAGCCGATTCATCCTCAGAGTCCGTGCTTCGCATTAACTTGCATTTGAAAGCAATGTGACGCTTACCGACGTATGAGTCTGCACAGAAATACTCACCCAGGAATCCGACGCTCTGCTCTGCCATCTCTCCACAGCAGTCTTCTTCAACGAGTCCAGTCGCTGTGAAAGAGAAGACAAGACAAGGTCAGCGCATCTCAACAACTGGAAAGCCGCACCGCATTTAAAAGCATGTGCGCAACTCTACAAAGCAACAACCGCGGACCCAGGTCTTCATCGCTGCGGTTACAGCATCAGTGCTCAGCAGCTCCAGGGCCCCGCTTCCACTACCTACAAGGGGGAAAGAGCAAAAGAACAGGATTAAAGAAGGTGCAGACAATAACACACAGAACGGACACGTGTTGAAGAACGAAACAAACAAAAGGTGACGGGAGATGAACAATACAAAAGACAAGCAAGGAAAGGCTGAAAACCAACACGCAAAAGAAGACAGACAAGATTAAGAACACTACTTACCAAAAGAACTGAGTAGCCGCAGCTGGACTGGACTACCGCCCGCAAAGGATCAGTAAAGGAACTTGGTCCGTGGCAATCAAGCGCCCCTGCCAGAAGTAGCAGGACGGGGTGCCCACAGACTTTACTAAAAAGTGAGCCAACTGGGACAGTACACCTATAGGGAGTACACTCCTGGGGAGGGAGGTAAGGGCGCAAGGTCGCAGCTAGCATCACTCAACGCTCCCCTTTGTATTCGCGCAGGTGCGTAACCCTGAGAAGCTTCTACTGCAGTCACTGGTGCCCAAGGCAGGCACAGACCCCAGGACACATTTCACCCCTGGGAGGGCTACAACTGTGCCCCAACGCCCCCGCAGAGACAAGGTAAGCGTAACAACACGCCATCTCCTGTGCGTGATACAGACCGGAGAAGTCCTGACGGATGACGAGGGCCCTGGCCGGAACTGGGGGAACCGTCCGTTATCTTGTATTAAGACACAGATCACTTCTACAACAAATACCAAGTATGGGGGAGCACTGACGAAAGCATAACACTGATGGGGGGACAGGAGGGGGATCAAAACGAGTGACACATGATGAGAAGGGGCCCGATCAAGGCGGGCACGATGGTGGTCCAGTCATGTACCAGGAATGGTCGAACATTTTGGCTGGACGCCGGTGATAGGGGCATGGGGGGCACAGGGAGTTGTTGTTGACAGTTTAATAGGAAGGGTGGGGGGGAGGTGGGGTCAGGCCCCTTCCTGGGGGGAGGATGAGAGGGGGGAGAGGGATGGGGAGGGAAACAAACAAAGGGGAACAGTGGACTCAAGATCGCAGCGAGCTTTGCAAGCAGGGCAGAAGCAAGGTGAGACAGATCAGAGTGACGGCCCAATGGCTTCCAATAGAAGCAATTCCAATCTCAGGAATGGCTGACAACCTGCCGGTATTGGAGCTAGGCTCCCACAACGTCAGGGGAATGAACTCACCAACGAAAAGATCCCTGCTAGGCAGGGAATTTGGAAGGGCCAAACTAGACCTTCTCTTCCTCCAGGGTGAGGGGGAAAGAACCGGCCCTTCCACGCCTCATATAAAACAAAAAAAAGTGGAGTGGCGATCATCATGGCCAGGGAGTTGGGCTTCAAAATGGAGGCCACGATCAAAGACCCAGAAGGGCGGTACCTACTGGTCAAAGGGAAGCTCCAGGGAACCCAACTCACCCTAGCTGTGGTATACGGTCCGAATGAGGGCCAAGTGTTGTTCTGGGAGGGGTTAAGGGATAAACTAAAACTCTTCGTAGACAGCATATTAGTTTTAGGAGGGGATTTCAATATGGTAATGGATCCCTCGAGAGATAGGAAAAGGCTGACACCCCATTCCCTCCAGGCCACATGTGGAAATCGAGATAATATTGTGACCCCAATCGCATTGTTTAAATGTATGTTGGCCTACGCCAAGCTGTCTAAAGAATATTATGAACATAGGTTCCGCGGCAAGGTCTTGACCTTAATGTATCGTGAAAGCTGCCATCTTGGATTTAGCCGCCATTTTAGGTACTCTTGCCGTGCGAAAGTCACCTCGAATCACAAAATGGAGGCCGTATGACATTTCGAGTAAGACTTCGGCTATGGTGACCTCCGCACACGTGAATGAATAATATGTCCGCAGGCTACCTGTTAGGGTCATGAACTAAGACCCTGTCCTCTGTTTAACCTAGGTGTAAATATGTAACTGTATCAGCGAAACCGATCTAATATATGGAAATTGCATGTTCGACCTGGCTACGAACCCTAGCCGTTGTTCTAAGAATGGTTAACTTACAAGAGGGCTGGCCAATGCAGTACAAAATGTATAAAAACCCGAGCATCCCGATGATCGGTCTCTCCCACTTTCAGTGCGAACCTAACGTTGAAGGTTTGTGTGTTAGTCAGAGGGCCGAATAGCTATTCGCATGTCAATTGACTTTGGTAACTTTGTAACTTTGAAATAAAGCGCTTTGTATGTCCTTTGTAACCTGTGTTGGTGTGTTTCCTTTTGGGCTTCCCGGCCTCATGTCAATTTCTTTGTTTCCACAGTTGGCGCCCGAATAGGTGTTAGGAAAGATTTCGTTATTGTAGGGAACTTTCCTTCCATGTGGCAACCCCTAAACTTTTTGCTATTGTTTTCAACCTGTTTTCTTGACTTTGCCAGAGAAGTGCAGCCTTCTGCCGTACTCCTCTGGGATTTCGCTCCTTTCTTACGGGGAAACTGACATGCCCTTAAGACAGTCAGTACCGGGGAACGCTGTTTCCCGTAGTTTCTTTTATCGTGTCGCCATTTTAGTGCAACACGACACAAGAGGGCACTGTAAGCTAAGTTACAGCTCTCTTGGGTCTCTAGCCTTCTACAGACCCTAGACACTCTTGTAGGATGGTTTTTGGATCGGTGCAAGTCATTCAGGGACTGGGCTGGTGGCAGCGATCATTTGGTTTATTTTGAGCTCCTTTTGCCGTTCTGAGCACCTTTTTGCCGCGAACACAAAAGGGTGGCCCGGCTACCCAAAATGGCCGGACCACGAGGCTCCTTTGTCTCGTCCACTGTCCGTCTTGCTCCCTTTACCTTCCCCCGGGTCAGGCGACCCGGGGCCTTCCTTATTTGGGCATGTAGTTTCCCGCGAAACAACGGTTGCTTTCGCGGGCTTCTACATGTCGTTTGAGTGCCCCCAGGATGTGGGCTGGGCTGTCTGGTCCCAATACACATCCTGGGTGCCAGAGAGTCTAGGGTGGTGTGAATGCCTGGGACCACCGTGGTCCGTGATTGGTCCACGTATGGTATGTGTGTTGATGAGCGGATCTCCCATTGGCTCCCCTCCGTTTTGGCGCGAAGGGAACCGTGGATAAGAGGGAGCTGGAAACACCACTGCCATGTCGATCTCCTGAGTTCTTGCGAACCCAGGGATACAGGAGCCAAGTATCCTGCGAACACGAGGCTGGACCGAGGAATCACTGGTGACCCCCTGAAGAACTTCTGCTCCTCATTGCTGTCGTCCGGTGAAGCCCTTTCCACCTAAGATCGAACAAGAAGGCCTGTACTGGCGCTTCGACCTATTGGAATAGCAGGACCAGCTATTCCCGGCACCTTCATCAACTCCTGCTGTAAGCCTTCGGAAGTGTCTCTGGGCCATCCAGTTGACTGACCAGCTTACTAAGGAGTCCTGCTCTGTAATCGCCGACAGGTTGGGTGGTATTCTGAGTCCGGGGCACGCTCACACGCTTCGTTTGCTTAGCAACCCTAAGCTAGAGGTGAGCAGTGCTCGTTTGGCTTGAATACACCCGGCCGTTCCGTTGCCCTGCCGTGGCGACAAAACTGTGCTTGTTTCTTCGATCGGGACGTCTTTTTACTCTGCACGACGACGAGACGTTCCCTGCTCTTCAGAACCTGCCAGAAGCTGCATCTATCGAGGAGAAGCTCGGGCCTGCTTGCTTCGGGGACCGGTGAGTAGATTAGCTAGGATCTGGTCGCCCTCCTGCAGTGCCCCTTGCTTTTCCCCGCTGTAAATACAGCACCCCTTGTCCGTACTCGCGCCCTGCTTCTGCCTCACAGTGGAGGCTGCGCTAGAGTCGCGGACCGTGTTCTCCTTCATTAGGGCACCCTACAGAGCTGTCCAACGTCCTCCGAAGAGCTTCACCTTCTGCCCATTGGCACCGGCGTGTGCAGGTACTTTTGAGCGCTAGGCTCCACTCTTCGTAGGGATTGGACTACCATCCAGTTAGGGGCCTCAGAAGGCGGACATATCTCACGCATTGGTTCGCACTGCCTGTTTTCCTTCCCCTGCAGGTGGATAACATATTTCGTGCTGCTAATGCTGTGAAACTGTGTATTCTGTATATATATTGGGTGGATAGTGTATGTGTTGGTTTAATATCGTTGTACATTGCTGCTTTTACTGTGGTTATTAGTTTCAAGGCCTTATAATAAATGTGTATCTATTTTTGATATAAACAACTGTTTGGAGTAGTTTGTAAGCGCTCTTGCTTTGTGTGCTCACTGTGGGCTTTCAGTCACCCTCACCCCTCTTGAGACCTAGTCTTGACCGCCGCGATCGCTACCTTGATTGGTCTGGCTTGTCCAGAGGTTACCCTGTTCCAAGTAATTAGGTTGGCCTTCTGAACTTCTGCGCCACCAGGACAGAGTTCAGAAATCCGTCTTAACAATAGGGACCCTCAAGATTGATGCCGGATCATTGAAGGTTGACGCAGACTATCGAATCGGGATCGGACGGTGTGATTCTGCGGGCCCGACCGATCGAGACGCGATACCTCAGCAGCGCTGCACGATCCGATCCTTGGGCGATAGTCGTGCGGTCTGGCACGGCATCTTGACGAGGGTCCAATTCCGAGGCGGGCAGATTTGCCGAAACCACCGAACGCAGGTAAAATTTGTTAGTTGAAGTCCTTGGTAAACCGTACGGTCCTCCTTAGGTTTGGTCAGGTGCAGTCGTGACCCGACTCTTAATTTAACCCTGACAATTTGAATTTGGCGTATTGTATCTGCAGACACAATTATTGGACCAGGTAACACCAATTTTTTGAGAAATGCCTGGGAAATTGTCTAGCTGCTTTAGGGTTCTGTTCCGCAGCGATCGACAATCTTTGGAATTTAGCCGTCCGGCACCACAGGAGGGGTCGCCGGCGTGTACTATGTACTGTAAGTATGGCATTGGTAGTATTGTATTTAATGACATTTGGCACAGACAGACCAGAAATGCCTCCGAATTTCAGTGGCCAGTCAATGGTAGCTTTGAGATCCCCCGTATTGAATACTTAGAGTCGATTTTGCTTAAAAAGAAGGCTAGGCCAGCAGCCTTTGATGTGTTACAAAATTGGAAAAAGGAAGCATTACAGCAGCTTAAAAGTAGGGATAAACATGCACGACGTCATAAAACGAATGCCGAAAAGGCATTGTTGTATGACAAGGAAAAACGATTAGATGAAACCCAGAAAATGGATAGAGCTTTCTCGCTCGGGGTCCAGAAAATTTACCCCTCTAAAGATTTCCATGTTTCCGAGGAGTTTATCGAGAAAATATTAAACGAACGGAGGCCCGATTCTTCAGCGCCACCTCCGTATGCTCCCGTTGTGGGCACCTTGCCCGTTCCTGCTATTGCTCCTATCGTTATTCCTACTCCTCCTGCGCAGCCTACTGCCCCTAGTTCTTTGGTTGTCGCTCCTCTGTCTGTCTCGTCTATTACATTACCTCTTTCCCCTGCACCCTTGTTAGGTTCACCTACACCTCCGATTCTGGGGAGTCCCGTGTTCACTAAATTAGATCCCGGTGCAGGGTCGAAAATTGTGACTCGTAGTACTGTTCCTGCGGGCAGGAAACAGGAACTGTTTGCTTGGGCTAAACATTGCATGGAAAAAGGTGATCAAACTGATGTACTTTCAACACTATCTAATTTTCACGATTTTCCCGAGAAAAACGTTTTTATTGAAGGACTGGGGATGCATTTAGGTGTAATGTGGGGTAGATTGCAGACTTCGGATCTCCCACAAGGGGTGAGAGATCTGAATGCCTTGGCACTTTCAAGGGATACAGAGCAGAAAGTATATGGACATGTTGACAGATTGTTCGAGTTTAGGAGGGATTTTGAAAGGTTACAAAACGAGGATGATGAGGATGACAGGATGTATGCACAGAAACGGTTCCTTTCGTGCCGAAGATCAGCACCTGAGGAAGTACGGATTTGTACTAGAGATGCGATTCGATGGATCTCGGATTCATCGATACCGCCAGATGAGGTATATAACACATATAGTCAATACACGGTAGAGATGCAAAGGAAGGTAATCCAAGTGATGGTACAGCACTTGCAGGAGGAATGTATAAGGAAGAAGGTTGGTTGCCCCATAGAGTTATTGGGTATTTGTAAAAGAACTTTTTCGCCCGACACTTCTACAGCTGCTTTAGCGCTCGATCTGGCCTTATTGCTTAGTAAGCGGTCGGAGGTCCCTATATCTCAGTTGCCTATGAGAGAGGTCCCTCCGACCCTTGTCCCAAAATTAGAAATCCCCGCCAACGCGGCGACTGGTGCTGCCGCGGTGGATATCCCTGCACATTACGTATCGCAGTTTGTTCACGTCCCGTTCTCCCGGCAAGAAGTGAACACGATTAGACAATCAGTCCCTGATATTAGGAAAAACCCGACAGGGTTTTATAAAGAAATAGAATCCGTCTTGCAGTCTTCTGTGTTCACCTTAAGTGACATGGATTTATTGTTTCCAGTGCTTTTACCTGTTGATGTATGGAAACAGGTACGAACAATAGATGATGTGCCGGGGTTAGGGGATACATGGGTAAACTTAATTAGAATAGATGGGGAACGACCAGCTGGTGAGAAACCACCCCAGGTAATACTCACTTTACCCGATAGAATAGTTGCTAAATTAAAAACTATAATCCCAGAAAAAAGGATTATTTGGGACAAGCTTACGGCCTGCGTCCAAGGGAAAACTGAAGGTACTACTGAATTCTTTAATAGATTTGAACAGGTGTTCTCCGACTTCAGTGGACAGGATTTAGGTACAGAGCCGGGGAAGAGGTTGTTTGTGGACAAATTTGTGCGTGGATTGTTGCCCGACATCCAGTCACAAATTATGTCCTCAGAGAGCGCTTGGCAGGCAAAATCTCAGTCAGAAGTCTTGCATATGGCTCAGTATTACGAGAATCGGGTTAATAATGAAAAAGAGAAAATCGAAAAAAGAAGGGGTGACCTAAAAACTAAGGTATTGTTGCAGCAAATTGTCAGGAACCCCAGAGGAGGTACGACACAGACTAGAGGTCAGTACATTCCAAGAGGGAATACCCCTCCAAATTCTATAAATATTAATCAGTGTGCTTATTGCCGCCAGGAATGTCACTGGCGAGCGCAGTGCCCTGCCCTTCGTCAGAGGTCAGGAGGCACATTTGGAGGTATGGGTAGGCGACCAAGGGGCCGCCCCGGAGCAGGGGGCCCTGATAGGGGTCAGCTTCTACAAGATCCCCAGCAACCTTTTTCACGGGAAAATCAGACTCCGAGTATGGACTCGAGAAATATATTTGATCACCCTTCCGCCGCCTATCTTTCTGAAGAACTTCCCTTTGATGAAGTTTTGCCTTACTAGGATTGCCCGAAGCAGCGTTTGGAACCTTTACCTATTCCCGTTATTCAGAAGGGCCCCTATGTTGAATTATTGGTGGGGAATAGAAAACATCAGTTCTTGATCGACACTGGAGCACAAAAGTGCTCCATCGACCATTCGAGGGTTCCAAACATCCCACTGTCAGGGCAAACAAACGTTTCTATAGGGTTCTCTGGCATACCAACTGTTTGTCCGGTTTCTGCGCCGGTATCCGTTTCTTTGGGTCCTTTTACAGACCAGTGCCCTTTTCTTCTTACTTCAAACTGTGGAGAAAATTTGCTGGGGTTGAATTTGTTGAAGAAACTGAATGCAGTGATTCATTGTTCCCCTGACGGAATAAGATTAACAGTTTCACCACAGCAACCCTTTAACTCCCAATACTTGACCCGACCTCTACCTCCCGAATTCGACATTGTCCCAGAATGTTTGTGGGCAATAGACGATAATGATGTCGGGATATTGCACATCGAACCTGTTAAGATAATAGTGAAACATGGGGTTAAGCTACCGCGCATTCCGCAATATAAAATTTCAATTGAAGGAGAGCGCGCTCTGAAATGCATTGTCTCCGATTTTGTACATCGTGGAGTGATCGAAGAGATTACAGGTAGCTTATGTAATAGCCCGATCTTGCCAGTATATAAGAAAGGCGACAATGCAATTCCGTACCGGTTTATAATAGATCTTCGTGCTATTAACCGGGTGGTAGCCCCACAATTTCCAATCGTGCCTGATGTAACAACGATCTTAACAATGATCCCTGCTACGGCTACACACTTTAGTGTCGTAGATTTAAAAAAACGCCTTCTTTAGTATTCCGATACATGAGGAGAGCAGGTATTTGTTTGCGTTCACCTTGGGTGGACGCTCGTTTACATTCACAAGGGCACCTCAAGGGTATACTGAAAGTCCTAGTATCTATAGTAGAGCCTTAAAAGAGCAGCTCGACACCCTTGAATTACCACCTACTTGCACGCTGCTTCAATATGTAGACGATTTGCTCCTGGCTGCAGACTCTGAGAAAGCTTGTAAAGAAGGCACTATATTGTTGCTTGTTCATCTAGCTGAAAATGGTCACAAAGCTTCACTTAAGAAATTTCAATATTTTTGTCAGGAGGTTGCCTATTTAGGCTACCTCCTGTCAAAGGAGGGGACACCTGACACCTGAACGAATAAAACACATTTCTGGCATGTCTGTCCCAAAAACACAGAAGGAAGTCAGAGCCCTGATAGGGATGGCGTCCTACTGTAGACTGTGGATCCCGAACTTTGCCCTAGTGGTAAAACCGATGTTGGCTTTGACGAAGAAGGGCATTTCTCTGCCATTGCCATGGGAATCGGAACATCAACGATCATTTGAGCTTCTCAAAGCCGCGCTGTGTTCAGCACCGGTTCTGGGTACACCAAATTACGATAAGGCCTTTGTGTTGTATGTGCATGAATGTAATGGATGTGCTTTGTCTGTGTTAACACAGGAACATGGAGGGAAGAATAGGCCGTGCGGCTATTATTCCTCCGCCCTCGATCCTGTTGCATGCGCTTTGCCGCGGTGTCTGCGCGCTGTTGCTGCTGCCGCTGCGTCTGTAAAACAGAGTGAGGGGATGGTCCTAGGCCACGATTTAATTTTGATGGTACCTCACTCTGTCGATATTCTATTGAATAAAACACAAACACAACACCTTACTTCTGCCCGGTTGACCAGGTACGAATTAGTTTTATTTGCTCCTCATATCCAAATTAAAAGGTGTTGTGTTCTCAATCCGGCTGAACTTTTGCCTCTCCCGCAAACTACTGCTTGCGGCGATGACGGATCACATGACTGCCTGTATGCCACCGAACAAGAAACAAAGGGCAGAATAGACCTCTCAGATACTCCTTTGGAGAATGCAGAAGGGGAGCTGTTTTGTGATGGCTCCTGTTTTAAACTTCCGAATGGCACATCTACAGCTGCTTATGCAGTTACTACTTTGAACAAGATCGTAGAAACTAAAAGGATTCCGCATAACTCCGCGCAGGCCGCAGAGATTATAGCGTTGACCCGCGCTTGTGAGCTCTCCCAAGGGCATAGAGTTAACATTTATACGGATAGTCAGTACGCCTTTGGGGTGGCTCACAATTTCGGAAAACTGTGGTCGGAAAGAGGGTTTCTGACCTCACACGGGACCAAGATTCAGCATGGTCCCTTAATAGTACAACTACTTTTAGCGCTCTCACTCCCTGAACAATTAGCAATCATGAAATGTGCAGCACATCGCAAGGTCATAGACAATGTGGGAAGAGGAAATGCTTTTGCAGATTCGATAGCTAGACAAACAGCTACAGACCTTAGCACAGACATGTACACATCGAGGGAAGTGAGAGATGGTTGTATAATAGATGAAGGCATTGGGTCTGTGCGAGATATTCAGACTGATGCCTCTGTTGAAGAATCTAGGAAATGGGCTGAAGGCATGGGGAAATTGGATGACGAAGGGTGTTGGGTGGACGCATCTGACGGGAAATGGTTGCTTCCTGATTCTTATGTATTAGCAATGGTTACGATGGCACACGGTCCAACACATGTGTGTGCCCAGCAAATTGCGAAGATATTACAGCAGGTTTGGGTGAGTGATAAAATTTTGGAAACTGCAAAACGACACGTTAAAAATTGCATGATTTGCCTGCAGCACAATGTGGGTAAAGGGACAGTGACTCCAAGGGGAAGTTTCGGGCCCCCCTCTGTCCCCTTTGAAACCATTCACCTTGATTTTATTGAAATGGAGCGATGTAATAACTTGAAATATGTTCTTGTTATCATTTGTGCTTTTAGCAAATGGGTCGAGGCTTTCCCCGTCAAAGATGCTACCGCCATGACCACCGCAAAGATCTTGGTAAAAGACTACTTTCCTCGATTTGGGCTCCCGAGGATAATTTGGTCGGACAACGGCCCCCACTTCATCGCAGCCGTAATGTTGCAAATATGTGTTGCCTTAGGGATAGAGAAACGTTTTCATTCAGCTAGGCACCCTCAAAGTGCGGGGTTGGTAGAAAGACACAATGGTATTTTGAAAAACAAACTTGCAAAAACATGTGCCGATACTAAATTAAAATGGCCAGATGCTTTACCTATTGTGTTGTTAGCTATGCGCACCACACCCCAGACTAGAACTGGGCTCTCTCCATTCGAGGTAGTAATGGGAAGGCCTGCTAATATTTGGGGTCTCCCTAAACCTAAAGCCCTAAGGGATGTGGAGAATGTATTGCTCATAGACTATTGTAATCAATTGACTAAAAATTTGTATTTCATTTACCACCAGGTGAACGCTGCCTTACCTGTACGGTTTACGGGCCCAGGACACGATATATTGCCCGGCAGCTGGGTCCTGGTAAAGGCCTACGAAAGGTCTTCCTGTCTCGCGCCTCGCTGGCGGGGACCCTACCAGGTTTTATTGGTCACCAGGACGGCAGTGCGGGTGGCAGGAAAGAAGAACTGGATACACGCAACACATATCAAGAAGATCCCTCACCCGGCGCCACACGTTACAGAAGAAACAGAACCCCTCGCTGATGCTACGATCTCTGATCTCGGAGTAGCAGGCAGCATTGTGAGTGCGTCGGAGAAGTTCTCTGAGCCTGAGGAGCTTGGGGAGCCGTCCATTTTGTCTCCGCACTCCCTTGATCAATCACTTCCGGAAAACCTTGTTTCGAGCTCTGCGACTTCCGTCGCTACTGATACGACGCTCCCCTCAGGGAGCGACGATACTTTGCTTTCGGATTTAACAAACTTGGGTACCATCCGGTACAACCTTCGACCACGCAAATAAAATCGCCGCACGAGTATCGTGCATCTGGAAGAAAAAGGAGTGATTGAAATACTATCGTCTTCCCTTTTTTTTGGAACAAAGAAAAAGGGGGGGTTCTGTTGGCCAGGGTTGGGAAGGACTAAGAAGTCGCGCGGCCGAAGTGCCGCCAGCAACGAACATTGGGGTCGTCGATCGGGATAACCATGATGCCTGCCGCCTTCACCGTTGCTCCTCGTATTGAACTATTAGATAAGGAGGTGACCAATTCGAACAATGGACAATGTGCCTGGGCCCCGAAAACGTACTGTTGTGTTCTCGTTTTGATTATTGTTAGTTTTGCAACTGCTGCTGTGGGACTTTGGTACTTTGAAGAAATGTATCCTTTGAAGCCTCTGTTACCGACCAAAATTGTACCAACTGTTTTGACTCCCTTTGTACACCTTCACACTCTGTCCCCTACGGACTCTCGGCATAGACAGAAATATTATAATAACACTTTGATGATAGTGATGAATGCTACGCATGCTATTTTTAATAGAAGTAATTGTTGGGTCTGCACTCACTTACCACAACATGGGAACAAGGGACTGGGATGGTATATACATCCCTTACCTCTAACAACCTCTTGCTATGCCTCTCTTAGAGCACTCTTTTTTGGCCGATGGAATGATAGCATCTCAGGGAACTTCGATGGGACTAATTTGAATGAATTTGAAAAACGTGAATTGACTCCCCTGGGATGCTCGCTTTTCGCAAATAGTAGTAGACCTAATATCGCTTCTATTAGGCCGTCTGATAAACTTTCTTTTCCTTTTCAAAATCTAATTTCTTTCAAGATGGCTCCGATAGGCAATAAGGATGCCATACCTCCTTCTTATTCTGTAAATCATAGTCCTGATTCTGTCCCTTTCTGTGTGCAAAGAAACGGCACTAGGCCAATGGGAGATTTCGA
The DNA here is from genome assembly GCF_040938575.1 of Ambystoma mexicanum. Lineage (NCBI taxonomy): Eukaryota > Metazoa > Chordata > Amphibia > Caudata > Ambystomatidae > Ambystoma > Ambystoma mexicanum. Next base: position 59,796,809 of record NC_090937.1, read on the forward strand.
GCCTTGTATAAATATTGTAAATTTGACTGGGGAAAACAGGCCTTTGTATGTAGGGGGACCGGTTTATTTTGTGTGTGGTAGTTTAGCTTTTCCCTGGCTGCCCAAGAATTGGCAGGGGACTTGTTATTTAGGGATATTGTTACCAGGTATATTTATAGCCAGTACCTTAGAGGTATCTAAGGCTCGCCCGCGACGGGATAATGATGGAGATACCCCTGGACAAGTGTTCGGGGATATAGCCAAATCAGTAGTTCCCTTCTGGGGACAAATAGCAAATTCAGAAAACATCAGGGGATTAGCGAGGGTGTTGGAGAAAACAATCAACCGGACCACGGACATACTTTACAATATGACCTTAGAGCAAAAGGCGATAAGATTGGTAGCACTTCAAAATCGAATGGCATTAGATGTCATTTTAGCTGAACGAGGTGGAGTATGTAAATTAGTGGGGTCCGCTTGCTGTGTTTTCGTACCAGATTCTTCACCAACAATATTCAAAGCAATTCAGAATTTACACACTCTTAGTTCTGAAGTCCATATCCCTGTAGGAGACTGGAGCCTTAGTACTTGGTTTTGGGATTCTCTACAAATTGGGGGTGGAAGGTGCTTTCTGTTATTCTAGGTATTTTAGGGACTCTGCTATTTCGTTGCTGCTGTTTTCAATGCCTCCCGAGTATATGCGGAATGATAGGGGGATGTTGTGCCCAAGTTATGAGCGCAATAGGGCGTAGAATATATACCCCGAAGACAGCATCTAAAGAATTCATGTTGCAAGAAGTTCTTATGAACAACTTTATGGCTATTGACATTTCAGACAATGATGCGGAACCTATGAATGATAATGCCTTCAAGTATTTTTAAGAGTATTAGGAAATAATGTTTTAGCACTTGGCATAGGCCAAAAGGAGGGTCTGTGGAAATCGAGATAATATTGTGACCCCAATCGCATTGTTTAAATGTATGTTGGCCTACGCCAAGCTGTCTAAAGAATATTATGAACATAGGTTCCGCGGCAAGGTCTTGACCTTAATGTATCGTGAAAGCTGCCATCTTGGATTTAGCCGCCATTTTAGGTACTCTTGCCGTGCGAAAGTCACCTCGAATCACAAAATGGAGGCCGAATGACATTTCGAGTAAGACTTCGGCTATGGTGACCTCCGCACACGTGAATGAATAATATGTCCGCAGGCTACCTGTTAGGGTCATGAACTAAGACCCTGTCCTCTGTTTAACCTAGGTGTAAATATGTAACTGTATCAGCGAAACCGATCTAATATATGGAAATTGCATGTTCGACCTGGCTACGAACCCTAGCCGTTGTTCTAAGAATGGTTAACTTACAAGAGGGCTGGCCAATGCAGTACAAAATGTATAAAAACCCGAGCATCCCGATGATCGGTCTCTCCCACTTTCAGTGCGAACCTAACGTTGAAGGTTCGTGTGTTAGTCAGAGGGCCGAATAGCTATTCGCATGTCAATTGACTTTGGTAACTTTGTAACTTTGAAATAAAGCGCTTTGTATGTCCTTTGTAACCTGTGTTGGTGTGTTTCCTTTTGGGCTTCCCGGCCTCATGTCAATTTCTTTGTTTCCACACACAGACGATCCTACATCCTGAGGTTCCTGCAAAATTACCCGAGAGCTGGGCCTGGAGGATACTCTCCCCAGGTGGGGAGCCCTCCCTTCACTTACTACTCAAAAATGTATGGGGCCTTCTCCAGGATCGATTATATTTTGGTTGACAACTCTGTGCTAGCCTACATGAGAGACCACACGGTGGACGCTTTCCCCTGGTCGGATCATGACCTGGTGAGGATCACCTTAATGGGAGGCTGTTGCCGGCAACAAAGAGGCAGATGGAAATGCAATGACGCCCTGTTGAAAGACCCAGTAATTGCCAAAACAATTCTAGAAAGCATAATAGAATACTTAGAACTGAACTACAATGGGGAGGTCAGCCCTCACATTTTATGGGACGCGTTCAAGGCCAACATTCGGGGGACTTTGTTAAAAATGGGGGCGCAAAAGAAAAGGGAAAGGGACACACAGGAAAAGGCCCTCTGGGAAAAAAATGGCGGAACTCCAACCGGGACAAGTCCCAAAAACGTCTATCACCCAAGACCAAGCAGCGGCCCTAGACCAGTATAAGACCCAATTAAAAGACCTATTGCTGTCCAAAACGGAAAGGAGCCTCCAAATCCTCAAACAAAAATATTACGAGAAGGGGGACAGAGCTGACAAAATATTGGCATGGAAACTGAGGGAAGCCTAGAAAAGTAAAATGGTGAAACCCACAAAGTCAGGCGAAGGCAGCCTATCTTATGACACCCCGAGCATAGGAGGGGCTTTTCAAAGGTATTACGAAAAGCTATACACATCTGAATCTGATGGTAATGGCACCCTAATTGAAGATTTTTAGGGAAAATCCAGTTACCCTGTCTCACTGGAGGAGAGCCTTGAGGCCCTCATAACGGAGGAGGAAATTGTCCAAGTGATCAAGGCAATGAAGGGAGGTTCGACCCCAGAGGAGGATGGGTTTTCAGTGAAATTCTATAAATTATTCTGCTCCACCCTGTCCCCACACTTGCCGAAAGTCTTCAACGCAGTTCTCACTGGGGAAATGTTGCCTGAGACCATGATGGGAGCCATATTAGTGGTGTTACCAAAGTAGGGGAAGGACCCGACAGAGTGCTCCTCATATCGGCCCATATCACTACTCAATACGGACATCAAAAACTTGGCCACGGTCCACGGGAGGCGGATGGAAGTAATCATGCCCACCTTGGTCCATGGGGACCAAGTTGGGTTCATTAGGGTTTGTCAGGGCTCCGATAACATCCGCAAGACCATAGACCTAATTCACCATGTCTGGGAAACGGTTTATAGTCATAATGTCGAAAAATAAATGTCGACAAACAAAAATGTCGAAAATATTTTTTCGAAAACAATAATGTCGACATCCTATACTTATAATGTAAAAAGTCATTTTTTAGAAAAAAAAAATGTCGACAAAAAAATGTCACTTAAAACTATCAACACCTCACCCAACACCCCCCTGCAACCCCCCCCCCCACATCCCCCACCACCACCCTCCCACCCCTCATACTCAACACATTCTAATTATATATTTATTTATTTATTTATTTTTTCAATAAATAAATAACCAAAAAGAGTATCATTTACTATTGGGGGGGTCCCCCCCAACCCCCCCTCACCCAACACCCCCCTGCCACCCCTCCACACCCCCCCAACCACCCTCCCACCCCTCATACTCAACACATTCTAATTATATATTTATTTATTTATTTATTTTTTCAATAAATAAATAACCAAAAAGAGTATCATTTACTATTGGGGAGGGTCCCCCCTAACCCCCCCTCACCCAACACCCCCCTGCCACCCCCCCAAACCCCCCCAACCACCCTCTCACCCCTCATACTCAACACATTCTAATTATATATATATTTATTTATTTATTCATACAATAAATACAAAATTTCGAAAAAATATCGAAAAAATGTCGACATTATTGTTTGTCGACATTATTTTTTTCGACATTTATTTTTCGAAATTTTGACTGTCGACATTTTGACTGTCGACATTATGACTGCCCACCCTGGGAAACAGACCTCAACACTGGTCTGCTTTCCCTCGACTTGGAGAAAGCCTTCGATAGAGTGGAATGGAGGTACATGATGGTCCTCCTACATAAAATGAGATTCGGGGAGCACATGAGGAAATGGATAGCTGCTCTATACAGAGCCCCCACAGCAAAAGTACAAATGAACGGGGAGTTTACAGCCTCCTTTAACCACACCCGGTGCATCAGACAAGACCGATCTGTCCCCACTTATATATGCACCGACAATGAAACCCTTAAGCTCTCCCTGTTTGCGGAAGACATCCTGGGCTATATTATTGCCCCGCAAAAGACGCTTCCCTCCCTTCTCGCCTTGATCGACACCTTTAGGGTCTTCTCGGGGCTCAAAATCAATAAATCTAAATCCATGTTGCTGCCCCTCCGAGCACATGATCCGCTCCCGGACTCTCGATCTACGTTTCACGGGGTCAGAGTCGACAAACAGAAATCTGATATCTAGGAGTCATTGTTCCAAAAGACCCCCCAATGCTGGTCCCGGCCAATTATGACCCCCTATTAGCCACTATCAAGAAAGATCTAACACGATGGGGCGGTATGATCCTCTCATGGTATGGCCTTATGATGGTAGTAAAGGTGAATATACTACCAATATTACTCTACCTATTCACAGCCCTCCCCACAATAGTACCTTAGCACTTCTTTAGAGTGCTCCAATTGGCAGTGCAGATGTTTATTTTGCAAGACAAGCCCTCGAGGACTAAGAGAGCCACCCTCACCCTCCCCAGGGAGGAAGGGGGCTTCAGCTTTCCTGACTTCCGACATTACTACAAAGCGGCCCAATTACGGGTCCTACAGGAGCACATGAGGGACGATAAGGGCACGTATTGGACCTACCTACAGGACATAGACACAAACACCCTCAAAGTGAGAGATCGCCTGTGGGCTCCACGCAAGGATGTTCCAGATAGACTACGCGCCTATTCCACGCTTGGGGTTCTGTGGTGCCTTTGGAGAAAGGGAGCAACGACAGATTACCTTACCACATGGCCCTCTCCGATGACATCATTATGGTGCCCAGTGCGGGGGCTGGGAGACAGGGGTTTCCGAAATGCACAAGACTGGTCGCAGAAGGGATTGGAAAGGGCAGGCCAACTATTGAGGGAGGGAGAGTTTTTAGCCTACGAAGAGTTGGTTGAAGCCCTGGGACTCAACACGATCACGGTATTTGAGTATTTGAGGCTGAAAGGCCTCCCGTGTGACCAAAAATGTGGGGACAACTTCAAGCGAGCGCTAACCCCCTTTGAGAAAGTCCTCGATTCATCAGGTACAGGGAGGGGCATTGTATCTAAATTGTATAAAGTAATCAACGCCAACAACTTAGAAGAGAGACGAGGGTTCCACCAATATTGGAATGACCTAGCGGGAGAAGAACTCACAGAAGAGGTATGGGGTAAGGTCTTTAAGATAGCATTCCATGGGGACATTTTCACTGCTGATATGGAACATAACTTTAAGGTTCTCTAGGGGTGGCACGGGGACCCTTACAAGATATCCAAAATGTTTCCAGGAGCCTCCCCACAATGCCCCAGGGGATGTGCCCACATAGATTCAAGGGCACACATATGGTGGCTCTGCCCTCAAATACAAGTATATTGGGGAAACATGTGGGTGGATGGCTGAGGTTACGGAGGAAACACTTCCAAATGACCCTCTGACCATGTTATTGGGCCCACCTCCGAGAGGCTTGGAAATGTACGGATACCCCAGAATGTGTGAAACTATGTTACGGGAGCGGAGGGTAGCCCTGGCCCAGAAGTGAAAGAGCCCAACGATCCCCAACAAAGAAGAAGGGCTGGTAAAATTGAAAAATATGTTCTTGATGGACAAACTAACGGCCATGGTGAACGATGAATTGGGCACTTTCCGAGCAGCCTGGGATGGGGTCAGACAGAAGTGGGGATGGGATGGGCAGGACACTGAAGGAAGGGGCTCAGGCACACGTTGTGAAACATGGAAGTGGGGCCACTGGCACAGGGTTAAAAAAAAGAAGGATGAGTCCCTACCACGAATAGGGGAGAGGGAAGGGAGTCGCCACAAAGAGGGGAGCCTATACATCTAATTTGTTACAAGATGGCAACGAGACACTAGGTGTTGACTCGCCCCACCGGGGGCCTAGAGTTGAGTGGGACTTCCCCAGAAGGGGTCAAGAACCGGCAAGCATGGTTATTCTCATTGATCTGTCTACCGTTAAGCAATGATCCACTGTTACTGTTAGAGGGCTGGGGGGGGCAGAGGGAGAGGGGTAGGGGGAAAGATACATTTACTAAGCACAGATCCAATGTCTATGAGGAAATGCTTTGATGGTCCTTGACTAAGTTTGGTTGAAATGCTAATAACATTTAAAGTTGAAAAAAAAAGATCATAACCGCCACCAGGATGGTGATTATTTTATAATTATGTAGTTTGGGAACAGCGATGCATATTTTAAATACAGCCCCTGTTCTGAAGTGACTTGGCTGTCACTGCAGCTTTCAAGAGGGCGCCTACGACCTCTGCCACTGTAGAGCAGGTGCTGCGGATTAGGATACCGATGCAGCAGAGCACAGAAGTGTACTGTGCTTTTGGCACAGAATTTGCTGAAAGGGGGATCAAGTTACAGGCACCCTTTCTGAAACAGAAGTACCTGCATCATTTATTATATAATACACATTTAAAAAACAGGGTTTCTACACTCTTGTCAGAAGGCAATTCCTCCAGGTGGTAATGGGGATGACCATGTAGGGTTATTTCTGACTTGGACTCCAGCCAGAGCTCACCTAAGGGCTTGAGTGGGCGTGCATGTAGCTGGGGAGCTCTGGAATGCTTTCGGAGTCCACATGCCCTGGGTTTTCCTAGGAAAATGTCAGTGAATGTTTGTATATGGGTGGCCAACACATACTGGCTGGCTGCCAACACCTTGAATGGTGCATAAATGAGTGAGCAGAGGTTATGTTTGAACCTGACACCGGGTTTAGGAAAAAAAGCTGAATTCTGGATCAGTATTGACCAATTTTCTGGGATTTGATTCGGGAGCACCAGGAACAATGACATGCCCAAAAAAGATGACAAAATATCTTCAACAGCATCTCGTGGATTCTATGAGTCCTGACAGTGCAACTCTGCTTGTACTGTGGCCAGAAGAAACATTCAGCCATGCTCCTTATCCTTGATCCAGCGGGACAAATTGGGTCTGTCCTTTTGAAGGTTTTTTTGTGCCATTCGAACAACTAATGTTTGTATGTTCTGCTTGACTCTGCAATCGGAGCACCACATTCTCCAGAAATCCCAACATAGATGTTGCTGGTGCAGAACCTCTTATTTGATGATTATAATGTGTAGCAGGACTCTGATAATGTCCACTGCACTTAATTTCAGACGTGATTTATGACCTCTGACTTGAGTCACAATTGTACAAACTCTGGGCTTAAGCTGCTGCATCATATCATCTTCAGCTGCACTACACCACTGCAGCCCCTAGTCACTGCCTGATGTCTTTTCTGGATGCTGGGATGTTCACTGCTGACCTGGCCCAGCCAGGAAAGAAGTGAAACCTCTGAGGATGCTCCTCCAGGGACTCCTCTGAGCAATAATAGAAACTATGGTACTCCCGTAGGGACATCATTTGGGGGTCACAGCCATGACCCCTGTGGTCTTCCTTGCTACCCCTGCAGTCTCCCCGGCCACCCCTTTAGTAAAATAATTTCTCTTTTTTATTTAAAAACTCAAAAGCTCCTGGGCACCGGTGTAGCGGGGGGACCAGGTCTGGGGTGCCCCAACCCAGTCCACACCCATCAGGGTGAAGGCTAGGCCGGCGCCTGCAGCATGAGAAGGAAGCGCTCAGTAGTGGTTGGAGCTGACTCTGACATGTGGCACGTGTCACATGCCATGTTCAGCTCCAACCCACTTCTCCTCTCGCTTCCTCGCGGCTCATATACAGGAACCAGGAAGCTCTGCCAGCTTCCTGGTTCCTGTTTGTGGGCAGCACAGAGGAGCCGACGGTGGCCTGGAGTGACGACCAAAGCTGGAAAAACAAGAAGGCTTTTATTTATTTTTTAAATGTGATGTGTATTTTGCATGTGTGAAGTGCGTGTCAGATATATGTATGTGCTATGGGTCATTGAGTGGTGGGTGAATGAGAATAAATGTGATAGTGTGTGTGTTTGAATGTTCTGGGTGGTTGTGTGCCTGTGTAGATAATGCAGTGAGAGTGGATGTAAGAGAAGGTGTATTAGTTAGTGTCTTGTGGGTGAATGAGTATGTATGTTATAGTGTGTTTCAATGTTCTGGATGGATACGTGTCTGTGTGGAGAATGCATCATGAGTGGACATGAGAGAAGATGTATGGGTCAGTCAGTGGTGGGTGAATGAGTAGGAATGCGATAGTGTGTGTCTGAATGTTCTCGGTGGGTGGGTGGGTGGGTGCGTTCCTGTGTGGAGAATGCAGTGCAAGTGGACGTGAGAGGTTTAGGGGTGAGTGAAGATGGCTGAAATTATGGCTGAAATGAGAGCGCCTGAAAACACGGGTGTTAGACACATCTCAAGGTCCTGTGCCATCGCTTCCTGTGATGCCACTGGGGGTGGGGTCAAATGACATCACTTGATGTCATCAGAGGTAAAGGGCCATGTAATGTCACTTCCGCTACCCCTGGCATTTTGGTGAAATGGCGTCCCTGTGCCTGCCTGGCAATTACAGTTGCCAGCATAAAGTATACATGTGTCTTGTATATTGATGTTGGTAGGTTCAATTATACAACCAAAGTCCAGAAGGCCCATCTAGGTACAAATCCATCAACACATGTTTTAAAATGTAGAGCTCTGCCTGAAAGTGTGGCTGTTACTCCAGGCCTCGAGTGCCGGGTCCATGTCCGGTTTTCAGGATATCCGTCATAAATATTCAAGCGATACATTTACATACAATGATTCTAAACGTATGCATATTTTTCCTCATGAATGTTAATGAGGGATATCCTGAAAGCCCGTCAGGATTCCGGCCCTCAAGGCCCGGTGTTGGACAACCCTGGCAGCAGATCTGCCTTTGTTGACAGGATCCATTTACTAGCTCTCCAAAAGTTAAAGCTTCCCCAGGCCTGGTAGAAATGTGTCACATTCAGTGTGGAGTGATTTAAAATGGTAAAACCAAGCAATGACAATTGAGGGAAGGCAGTGAAATTATTTCTACCGCATGGCCTACAGGGATACCATTAGAAGACCCTGGCATTATGAGTATGCAGCCCAGTTTCAAAACTCTTAAAATATTCCCTTCCACTGACACTACTGTAAGCTCCTCTGCACTCAGGAGCATTGCGACAAAAAAACAAGCATTGGCAATACCAACAGTTTGGGCTATTGTGTCGGCATTGGAAAGGCACGTGCTAGGCACTCCCATCTGGCCATTGATTGTAGCAGGTGCAAAATGGTCGAAGTACCTGGTCATCTAAGAGCAGTTCCTCGATAATGCCTAATACTTACACACAATCCAATCCTTTTGCTTTGCCAATGTCTGTTTTTAACAGGACTTCAGAGAAAGACACGCATAGTGCTTATAGATTGAGTGGCTGAAGGCAGACCAGGTTAAGACATTTTTATTACACCAGTAGTGGGTTTAGTGCCCCAATTAAGTCATTAGCTTGCAGAAGGCTGCTTGAAAAAACTCTGGCAGGCACTTTCAGTACAAAGTTTGATGTTAAGGCTTGAATGAAGTGAGCTCAAAGAGTTCCCATCAGGAGGTGTTTTGGGCGGTGCGGATGTTTTGGGCGGAGAGGGGCATAAACTGGGTGGGAATGGTCACAGGGATTAGCGTGACCATGTGCAGTCAATGAGTGGGCAAATAACCAGACAACACCTGCAAGCCCTGAGTCCTTCCTCATATGCCACTTCTCCCTGGTTGTATTCTAATGCAATAGTTTCGGTAATAGCCCCAACTAAAAGGACATCTAGGCCAATTGGTAAAAAGATCTATCTTAGGTAATGTATTCATGGTTTCTCTCAAGCCCTGTGCTCTGAAGCAGACAAGGTACACAGGCATGGGTAAAATAACAACATAACTGATCAAAAAATCATACCGGTCACTTCCCTGTTTCACATCAAACGTGCTAATATTCGCCATTTTAATGGTACACAAATTCCCAAAGAATGAAAAACTGTGACTTGCGGTGTGCGCTCATATCTCAGCAGGAAGCACCTGTTTGTCCTGTAAGGGGACATGCGCTGTTCAGATGTGCATGACGAGTAACCAGCCATCTCTGTACAATGACTGAAGGAGGGGGCCTGCTGCGGAAGGCGCCACAGGTACTTTAGATTTGCTCATAGGGCATGAATATATTGCTTTGTCGCTTTTGGGGCAGCCATCGGCATGATGGAAACGCAGGTAGGCAGCACTAAAGCCGCAGAGGGCCAGGCATGGAGGCTCTGATGCTGCAGACCAGCGTGCACTAACTAGCCTGTTCACATTTACGACCACTTTAACCGCCCGTTTCTACCTAAAATTACGACTCCAGTGAGGGTGCAAAAAGTAAAAAGAAACAAACTAAAGGGAAAACAGCCCATGACATTAAGCATTGTCACAGTTCGAACAATGTGTTCACTGGTTTTGCGACACATATGCATATCTAAGGGTCAACCCTACTGTATGATTTAACAAGCTTCTGACACAACACAATACCAAAAAGACGAAAAGGGGCGTGTTTTCCAAAGTGCATGTGCTTGTTTCCGGCAAGTCAACATAACCCAAAATGTCGGTGAGGGGGGAGGTGGGTGGGTCGTTGATAAACCCAATCTGTCCAATGGTCGTTGCGCCACTGATACAGTATGTGGGCACGCGGGGTCAAGTTCGGGCACATTTCTGACTGGGCTGGTGCTCTGTCTCGAATTACCAGGTGCAATAATTACTGTTTCCAAATGTGGAAATCTAGGGTAAGCATCTGCAGCATTTGCAGGTTAATTTGCACCCAAGAAAAAATTTTTTTTTTGGGTGTGCATTTGCAAATCCTGCACAGTGCAATTACACCTCAAGACCCTTTATCGGGGCAGATGTTGAAAAGAGCTGCGTTATTTCAGTCGCCGCCCGTTTCTAAGGATACCGACAGTCTCGTCATGAATTCCAGTCTACAAAAGTGTTTGGAAATATGCATCACGTAAGCAATACATGCACTTTTGGTCACCTCGCCTATATATTTTCTTAAATTATGTCTTTTGCTTGTGCGTGGTGTAGGCCGGATTTAAGTACACCCATATCCCTTTCCCTAAGCAACGTCTGATTTTGCCCCCAAACGATTTTCTTATTCAATGTTTCAAAAAAGAACCGATGGGCTGATCCCATGGACATTAAATGAAGTATTCATGAAAATAACGGCTCGGTGTTATGAGGTATTTTTTTGTTGCGAACATTTAAATAATCTTTATTTGTCGGGTGATATCTTGGAGATTACTCCACTATCAATATAGAGAAGTAATAACCTGCTAGATAGCATTACCCGTGAAAGGTCCATTCCATCTGCTTTTCTCACTGAAAGCTTTTCACGCGCCAGTACACTCAGTAAATATCGCAAAATAAAGCATAAGCCGACCAGGCCGCGGCTTTGCTCCTAATGTCTTCTCAAAGTGCAGGGCGATGCCACGATTACAAATGACTTTCTTCTAATGTCATTTTACATAGCCCTTTTTTCTGCATGAGTAGTTGGTGCGCGAGGAACGGGTGAATACCATTAAAACAGTTAATCATTATCTGGGGGCACTGGCCTTCCTGCCTTCCACACCAGGAATCTCCATGACAAAGGCCAAGAGATCAAAATGCCAGGGCTGCTCTAGCCCCCCCCCCCCCACCCTGCCCACACCTTCCTAACATTCATTTTGAATGCAAATGCGGAAGGCCTGCTGCTGGGCAGCCCCCCGTGACCTTGAGCAACCCCCTATCGCATCTGACTCTGGTCCAATGATGTTCACCTTCCAGCTGAAGCTCATTATGGTTTTAGAAAGGCAATCACATTAACTCTGTAATAGAAAATTCTGTATGAGCAATTAAAATTACATTTAAAGACATTACAATTATACACGTAAATATCTCTCTCTCTCTCTCCTGTCACACACACCACACACACTCTCTCTCTCTCTCTCTTCTCTCTCTCTCCTGTCACGCACACCACACACACACACACACACACACACACACTCTCTCTCTCTCTCTCTCTCTCTCTCTCTCTCTCTCTCTCCCTCTCTCTCAGAGGAAATGGCTTCTGCTCTGCATGAATTCAAGGATAAGTATGTGTTAAACCACCTACTCAGCCCTCTACAAAACAAACATGAACCCAATCATGAAGGTGAAAAAGGCAGTCAGGAGATGTACCTCCTTTGCCTTTTGTGGTAAAGTGGGCCAAGGGCAGGCTATACTCTTAAGAGGGGTGTGAATGTGAAACAGTTGCAACCTAAACTGTGAAGTCCAAAATAAAGGAATGTCCAATAAAAGTTTGATAAAATGTATATACTTTAATAAAATACACCATATGCAAAAATAGCTGAATAGAAAAGCATTTCAAAACCCCACCCCCGGGGAAAGAAAACAAAATATGCAAAGATAGAAAGATGCAGCACTCTGGGTAATGAAATAGGGGTGAAAGGCAATTAAAAACGACAATGTTTTAAAAAAAAGGATATGTTCTTGTGCAAGGAAAGGGATTAAGGGTGAAGTAGTCTTTAGTGCCAAAATATGAGACAGGGCGGGAGGTTAGCAGTCAATACCTTCTCGCTGTTCTTGGCAGATAGACAGGGCCGAACCAGGCTCCTTGGTGCTGGCTGAGTGGTTCATATCATGTTGGGATGCAGCGAGTTGCAGCGATCCAGCTGGGGAGCAGGCTTCGAGTCAGGTTTGAGGTGAGTCTCATGGTGCTTTGATGCAGCTTTCTAATGAAGTGGGTTGATGGGGCCACCAGGGTCAGTTTGATGTTCGATCAAGGATCAAAGACGAAGATGCTGGGCACTTGAGGCGCTTGGTCAAGACGCAGCAGTTTGAATTGTTCAGCAGTAGCAAGATTCTGGCTAGACGGAACGACGCACTCAACTGGTGTGGTGCAGCAGAAAACTGGTTTGAGGACGCAGCAACAGAGGCTCTAGGGGTATGAAGAAGTGCCAAAGGCATCCCCAAAGATTCCTTTGATTTGAATACGTTTGAACCTGGTTGAAATGCAGATCACCAGCTGCTTGGTGTCTTCAATTGCTGTGAGTCCCAATCTACGGGTTCTCCCAAGCAAATAAGAAGCTAGCAAACACCTGCATAGGTCCTTCACCTTCAGTTAGGTCCTGGGTACTAGTGTAGCTGGCAGACGGGCAGATCTTGCTCCAGCAGCAAGTCAACCCCAATGTGCCCTGGGGATGATTAGAGAGCAAAGCGTGCCTTTGCCTTGGATCATCTGCCTTTACCACACAACTGGAGGACTTTGGAAAGGGCTGTTCTCCGTGCATGGGTCAACACATTTTACTTGAAGGATTGAAGTTCAGAGGTGAATCAATGAAGGAGAGGGAAACACCCTTTTTTATATTCATAATTGCACAGGTAATTTGACAAAAGCCAGCCTGTTTTAAGGGTCCAATCCCTGCCTTTGAGACAAGTGGCTTTTGCCTTCTGACATCATACCTAAAGTGTTTTGTACTAAAGGAAGTGGCGGAGACAGGAAGAAAAGAGAGGTACTGAGAAAAACAAGATGGTGGTAACCTCTAATTTTGCTGAGCTCTCTCTGTCTTTACTAACCTTACCCCTTCTCTTCCCCACAGCATAAAAGGCCCTTTGGTATGCAAAACACTGGTGCAATTCTAGTCCTTTTGTGAAGGGCATGCCCTTTGATTCCTGTTTCCCAGGAGAGTTCCTGCAGAGGGGCTGTCGTGCTGGAGAGAGGTGTTACCCAACCTCACAAAGGATTAAAGAGATGCAGTCCCTAGGGCTCCAGTCCTGCTGGGGGCAGTAGAGACAGCTTGTTTAGTTTAGTTTAGTTTAGTTTAGTTTATTTATTTGTATAGCGCTCCTGACCCAGGGGTATATGGGCGCTTAACATCAAGTTACAGGCAAAGGAGAGGAACATTTGTACAATTGTGCAGTATATGTATAGTTGACAAGAAAGCAGTTAGTACAGAGATAGTAACAAGAAGGCATATTAAACGATACATTCATACATTAGGTATACATACATAGTTGGTTATTTATTGAGTAACCAATTGATGACCTTAGTTCTGAACGGTTGGAAGGTGGGGGTAGATTTGATATCCAGTGGAATGGTGTTCCACAGTTGTGAGGCTAGAACTGGGAAGCTGGATCCACTGGCTCTTTTAAGGGAATATTTGGGCACCGTCAGTTGTAGTGTATTAGAGGATCTAGTGGTTCTAGTATTCTGTCTTAATGCGAATTTATTGGTTAGATAGGGCTGAGCTAGGTGGTTGAGAGCTTTATAGGTGAGGCAGATGGTTTTTAGGTCAATTTTTTGTTGGATGGAGAGCCATTTGCATGAAATTCTTGTAGCCGAGATATGTTCTCTTCTGGGAATATTTAGGGCGGCATGGAGTGCATTATTTTGTAGAACTTGCAATTTATCGATTACCGTTTTGTTGGCACCTACATAAAGGCTATTACAGTAATCCCGTTTGGATTGTATGAGTGCTCTGGCTAAAGTGAGGCAGTTGTTGGGGGAGATCAGAGGTCTGCAGGCCCTAATAAGTTTACCAGTGTAGGGGAGTGGCTGAGGCGGTCATATTAATTTATTTGGCGAGGTTGGTATTCGTGTCTGTGTAAAAACCGAGGGTTTTTACACTTTTGGCGATGGGAATGGGGTTACCATCAATGGTGAGGCTGGTGTAGCTGGGGCTGAGTTTCCGGATGGTATTAGGTGAGCCGACAAGGAGCAGTTCGGTCTTGTCATCATTCAGGCAGAGGCCATGTGTGGCCATCCATGCCTGAATGATGGAGAAGACTTTATTGATCCGGTTGGCGTCCGAGTTGTAATTGCCGGATGAAGTGAGGAGTATCTGGGTGTCATCTGCGTAATTAGTGTAGGTGACACCCAGATGGTCCAGCTTGTCGAATAGGGGCTTTGTAAATATATTATACAAAATGGGTGAGACACAAGATCTTTGTGGGACACTGCAAGTAATGGGGATAGGGTCGGCCGCTGCTAGGGGTGAGAAGACCCTCATGGTCCTGTTGTCCAGGAAGGATTGGATCCAAGTGACCGCATAATGGGAGAAGTGTGCTGCCGATGACAAGTGGTTGCACAAGATTTTGTGGTCAACCAGGTCAAAGGCAGCGGAGAGGTCGAGGAGAAGAAGGATGGCAGCCCTACCTTTATCTTTAAGTTCGTCTATCTGGCATTTGAGATCAACAAGGGCCGTTTCTGTCCCATGTTGAGGACGAAAGCCAGATTGACGAGTTCCTAGTAGTTGGTTTGTCTCAAGGTAATCCTGAATTTGTAAATAGGCCACTCTATCAAGAATTTTTAGTAAGAATGGGACAGTGGTGATGGGTCTATTATTCGTGGGTATATCTGGGTCGAGAGTTTTTTTTTTTAGCAGTGGTAAAACCCAGGATTGTTTCAGATTACTTGGGACCATGTTGTTGGAGAATGACAGGTTTATTAATTTGGTAATGAAGGGGGGAAGATCCCTGGCTGCATCTTTTATGATCTGTGCGGGGCAGCTGTTCGAGGGTTTCAAAGATGCTATAACTTTATGTACTTCAGGTATGGTTACCTTTTTAAAAGTGAAGCCTGAACTAATGGCGGTAGGTGAAGGAAGGGTGGATCTAGAAGTAGGACCATGAGTGAGTTGTTGTTTGTTTTCAATTTTAGTTTGGAGCCCTGTTATTTTGTTAGCAAGGGCATTCTGGATCCCTGTGCACCATGGTTTATCCTTTGTGGAGGTATTTGTGGGGGGAATGGGGTTTTCTAATTCCTTTAGGATGTTAAAGAGCTCCTTTGTGCTGGAGCCTGCCTGAAAGATCCTGGATTAAGGGATTCTTTCTTAGCGCGTGTAATCTCATTTTTGTAGAGAGTAGAGATATTGGTGAGATTAGTTCTATTATCTACTGAAGGCACTGATTTCCATAGTGATTCAAGTTTACTTTTTTGTTGTTGGAGAAGTTTGAGCTCCGGGGTGTACCACGTATTCAGGTGCGCTTTTGGTTTCCCTTTGCGCATTTTTAGTGGGGCAATGATGTCGATAGCTTTAGCCATGGAATCATTATAGACGTTGGCCAGCAGGTTCAAGTCAGTTGTAGTTGGTAGTGCGTTCAGAATAGGGGTCACCAGGGGTATTCGGGCTTCCGCTGTGATGTTACTCGTTTTCCTAGTTGGGCAGGCCGGTGCAATAACAGGCCTTTTATGCACTAAGTTGCTAATATTAATGTCGAATGGGAGGAAGTGGTGATCCGTCCAGATGAGCTGTGCGGGGTCCTTCAGGGTGATGTTGCAGTTAAGGGTGGTTTCCCAGTCAAGGATTCTGCCCTTCGAGTGGGTGGGTTTGGAGCAGAGTTGTATGAGGCCATGCTCCTCTAATGCCGTGGCCAGGGCAATGGCTGGGGTGTCGAGAGGGTCATTAAACCCAAGATTGAAGTCTCCAAGTATAATCAATTGTGCTGAAGGTTTGGAACTTTCGGCTACTAGTGAGGTGATATCTTCCTCAAAAGAGCGAGGTGGGCCCGGGGGTCTGTAAATTAGATGCAACTTGATAGTGCTCTTAGGTGAAGTTTGTAATTTAACTGTGAGATGCTCACATGATTTGAGTGGAGGAGAGGAGGCTAGTCTAATATCAAGCGAGGACTTGAAGATGATAGCTACACCACCTCCCCGAGCGTTAGGTCTGTCTACTCTAGGGATGGTGTAGTTATCAGGGATAGCTAGGGTAAAGGATGGACCCGCAGCATCATGCAACCAAGTTTCGGTCACAGCGAGGAAGTCCAGGTTGTTAGTTAGAATGATGTCGGCGACTTCAATGGAATGGGCGACTAATGATCTAACATTTATAAGAGCTCCTTTTAGTGTAGGAGGGGTGTAATCGATGGCTGTTATGTTGTGATTGTTAGTCTTGTCGGGTAGTTTAGCTGGCCGTTTGCTAGTTCTATGGTGGGTTCTGGCACCAAGTCTATTGTTACGATCGGTAGGGATGAGGGTAGTAGTTTGAGAGACAGTTAGGTCAGTAGTTATGGAGGGGCTGTAGTCAGGGGTAGGGCCGGATGCTCTCGTGTCGGTAGGGATCCGCTTGGAGCTATCTGAGTTCTTAATGGCTGGGACATCTGAAAAGTGTGCGAGGCCATAGGTGGGATAGGCGGATTGTGAGACCGGTGGGAAGGCTGGTGTGGAAGGCAAGAAAGGTGTGGGGCAGATGATAGGGTGATGTCTTGGGCAGGCAGGTCTTGCTAGACCATATTTATAGGCTATGTAGCTGTTACCAATGCAAGGTATGTTGCTTTGCATGACACAAAAGGGGAACATGATCGCGGTAAGGCAAAGTAGCATAATAAGGATGTTAGGGCCGGGGCACCGTGCAGAGGATTGGCGATTAAGGGACATCAGTGACATAGGGTAGTGCCAGATAGCAGCAAAGCCAGAGGGTTAGGCTGGTATCAAGCTGTAGCTGAGTGTTAGGCAAGCAGGGTACTGGTGAGTGAGGCACAGGTATATATAATGGGATCACCATACCACAAAAGGTCTGCAATGTCTAGGCTAGGCACAGATCAGGCAAGGCATTGTCTCTAAACTAGGTACATAGGCAAGGTTCAGTATGTTGGCTAGATACATATCCATAAGCCACAATACAATTCAAAAGTGGTCAGAAAGCGACCATAAGGCACAGCACAGTTTAAATGTGGTCTGGAAGTGACCATAAGGCACAACACAGTTTAAATGTGGTCTGGAAGCGACCATAAGGCACAACCTACAGTTCAAATGTGGTCTGAAAGCGACCATAAGGCACAACACAGTTTAAATGTGGTCTGGAAGCGACCATAAGGCACAACACAGTTCAAATGTGGTCTGAAAGCGACCATAAGGCACAACACAGTTTAAATGTGGTCTGGAAGCGACCATATGCACAGCACAATTAAAGTGTGGTCTGAGGCGACCATGGGCACGACACAGAGTAGTTTAGGCGGACAGGACCGTTGTTATAGTTAGATGGAGAGCTAACAGCAGCCTAGACATGTGCAAGTTTAGGCCGTGGTCATAAGACTACTAGACGGGTACAGATATAAAGCAGGCAGCAATGGCAGGGTCAAGTGCAGGCTAAGCAAATACTGGGGGTGACAAGTATGACATTATGCATAATACATAGGGAGATTTTGTGTGCTTCAGGAGAGCCACGCTATGGGTTAGTGTAGGCGTGCATACCTGTATGGATTAGATGATGAGCGCGGCCGGTCTGCCTTGCCTACGAGACAGTTCGGGGTTACAGCGGCATGCTAGGATTAAGTGTGTATCCACAAATGCAGGCTTCATATATGCGGACCTGGTAGAACAGATGTTCTAGAGCAGGTGAATTATGCAGGTTCGCAAGAGCAGGGAGAAGTCAGCACTGAGGATACACTTGGCACTCGGGATAGGATGGTCAATGGGTAGCGGTGCTAAAGGTGCATTACCGATTGCTTACTCGTGATGTGGGGCAGGCCGCGGCGGTGCCGGTCACGCTTGCAGGTCCTTATCATTCAAGGAGGTTGGCTTCTTGTGCAGGCAGGATAGTGGGAGATACGGATTCAGCGCGCAACCAGTGCGCGAACAGGCGCAGAACAGGGCCTTTTCATGCAGGCCTTCTCGATGCGAGGACCGGCTTCCGCCTTCCGGTGCGGACTTCTGGGCAAAATTGGTTGCTGTTACTTAGCAACAAAAGCGGGCCTCGTTTTCATGCAGAGAAGCATGTCGGACATTTTCAGGACAGGCAACATATGGACAAAGGCAGCATGGGACAGCTGGCATGGCCATACGTGGCTGTGATGTGCTCACCCTACAGGGTAGGTGCAGCTAGTACCACTTGTTGCACGCTTAATGCGCTGGATTCATTCTTGTTGGCACGAAAAGTGTGCGGCCGTCAGATGCGGGCGGTGCAGGCTCCTGCCTGTGGCCTCATACAATCGGATCAGCATAGCTGGCCTGGCTGGAGGGTTGCTGGGAGGGGCTCCTGCCCACTCCTGAGATCGTAGCGAAGTGGGCAAGGGGGGCGCAGAACAGGGCCTTTTCATGCGGGCCTTCTCGATGCGAGGGCCGGCTTCCGCCTTCCGGTGCAGATTTCTGGGCATACACACAGGATGCCCACCGCTGGCCTGGGCTCACAGCGGTGACACATGTATGATTCTAATCAAATGTGGCTTTAATAATTATGAGGAATACTAGCCACTATCCTAAACTCAGGAATGATTTATTCTTACAGTTTAAAACTTTCACAAAGTTAGTAACTCCTATAAATATACGGTTTTGCGACAGAGGTCCAGATTTAAATGCAGCCTCTGTACTTCAGTGACTTGGCTGTCACAGCAACTGTCAAAAGAGCACCTGTGGCCTCTGAACTTGCTATCTGTCACTGGAGAGCAGGTGCAGCAGATTAGGAGACTGATGCAACAGAGCACAAGTGTCACTATGCTTTTGGCATGGAACTTCATGAAAGTGAGGTCTGGCAGACCACCCTTTCTGAGATGGAATTACCTGCATCATGTTATTCATTAATTAAAACAAATAAAAAAGCCACGGCTTCTAAGCCCTTGCCCGATGGCAATTTCTCACACTCACTAGTACCGTTTACAGCAAATATGTCACCAAAATGTTTTCCTTTATTGTTTCTCCAAACCTGCACTGTATTCAGTACTGATTAATTCTTGAGCACTGGCCTTTAAACCTAATTTCTCGAGTCTCTAAAAGGGAAAAAAGGTTAATCGGCGGCAGGTAAATGTCACTAGCTATTGACACCTAGCCTACAATTTCTCTACATTACTCTTTTGTTGATGGCTCATTAGCAATGAGCCAGGATTCAGGGCCTCTAGTACAGGTTCGAACTGTGGTTCAATGCGCTGAGTTGGCTATACACTATTCAGTTGGTGTGGCGTGTGCCTCCCAAATGGACGTGTCTATGGCTCGACTATACTTGGTCACTGCGGAAGCCGTATTCAAGTCAGAAAACATATTGATTGATGGCTCGAGAGTGAGTATCAATATATTCAATATGGATGCCTCAAGGTTGATAAGGCAGTTCAAGGGGCTTGCCACAGTGGAGGTACCTCCAGCTTGCTTGGCTCGACTCAGCTTGATCAGTCAGTGAGACAGAGTGAAGAGGCAGCCATGACCAAGTCAGCAGGTTGCAGTACTAACAGGTGCTGATTTGAAAGAGGCCTGAATGCAGTTAAACACAGCTCAATGATGTCTGAAATTCTGCATGTGCAAAGGGTAATGCTTCTGGTTTTAGGGATGGCGTGGGTCTCCTCCAGATTTTAAGTGATAGATCCCTCTCCCACCTCCTGTCAGCTAGCGTGACCTCTATGGATGCTGAATTAAACTACCAATAGCACCACACTGTGGGGTGGCATCCTACTAGGATTCAACGGAGACATCTCATTGTACGTGGCATGACCGTCCACTTTTGTATAAATATAAAGTCTCAGAGTGCATTGCTATGAGAGGAGTACACGAAGCGCAGAAACTAAGCTGACTTGGAGTTTACAAAATGGTGGAAGGAATCCTCCATGTCGAGAAGCTCACATGCTGTCGGAGCTATGCCTGTACCTTTCTTCCCAAAGAATAAAGGACACTGACTGCAATTTCTAGATCCTTGTCTGATGCTGTCCAGGTCCCAATTATATGTTTCCAGTTCCACCCAAACTTCTCTTCACATCGGATTTAAGTGTGAAAATGAGTCCCAGGGAGAACAAAGGACGTCCTGGTTGGGCCTGCACAAGCCAGTTTAAGTTGTTTGATAAAGGGCTATATGATAACTAATTTTTACACCAGCTCAACTCCAGTCATAGACAGGCATGCTTTAGCACAAGTGAGAATGGCCATAACCTTAGCTCTATTTATACCAAAGCAAAATCCTTTGGTGATGAGCTAGCTATTGTATATGTATGAATGCCAAGCATTACATTTAAGGTGACAAGGACATTGCCACCAGATGTGACAGAATAATCAAAATGCCCAGTAAGTTCTATCATGTGGATGCATTTCAGGAAATATTCTTGTGCTGCTTAGGTTGTTGGTGCCAACAATGTCAGGGGTGCCAGGTGACCACTGTATAATATTAAATAACTTTCCTAATTCCAAGTAGGCTGTTAATGGAAAGTACATGGACACTTCTTTTCAGTATAGTGCAGAGGCATGGAGCACTAGATGGTGCACGTCAGGAAGTATGCGCTTGGGCCTGCAGATGAAAGTCCCACAAAGGAAGAAACCACCAACAGCAACTTTGTGGAAAACGGCCACAGCTAAAACAATATTACTTTCAAGAGTTCATTTGCATTGTTTACTCCAGTTGGTGGAGATTTCTTGCAGGACAACTACATGATTGCCATTGCTCCCAATCAAAAGGTTTTTCTCTGAACCAAAAGTGAATTCTGTCAGATCCTATCTGCATGCATCTTAAATCAGGGATCACGTAGACACTTGTCGGATTTCAAGGTCCTAAAGACATCTGCTGTAACCTCTGGCCAAGGAACCTCTGACATTTCTAGAGATTTGGCACTTCCAGGCTTGCTTGTGCAATGAGATGCCAGCCATGCTGCATCACTTTCTCAGCAGTGGCATCCAAAGCCAGGGACCACAGTGTGTTACTGTTTGTTTCTTTGTAGCACTTCCTCTGAGTCCTTCATAGGAGCTCAAACATGCTGGCACAAACACCTAGAGTATTTGTGTGGCGAAAGGTGGGGGGTGATGCATTTTAACTTTCGATCCGCACCTCCTCGCTGCAATAAACATGAATGAAAATGAGCCGTAACATAAATGAAAAGCGTATAATCCTGCGCAGGTCTTTTATGAATTTCGATTAATTTACACCTGGATCAAAATGAACTCCATAAATTCTGAATATGATATGTTGGCACAACTGTTTGGGGTCATACTCTGTGGCATTGAAGGCTCTGAATGTTCTCTGTGTGTCTGCAGAATAGCTTCCGGGTTCCATTACATGTTTCAAGCTTTGGAAATCTGTAAAAGCCATCATTTTATGAAGCTACTATGTTGCTGCTCCATAAAGCTGTGTTAAGACCCCCTGCGGCCTTTCCTGAAAGTTAATAGCGTTTTTTTAAAAAAAGTATTATCCATGGCGGCTCGTGGCTGGATCACTTTTATATCAGGGCAATGTAAATACCTATCGTCAATACTGGTAAAATGGAGGTACTGAGGTGGGGTTAGGATGGTTACACTCCCCCAACTATTATTTTATTTTTAAACTCGTATTTTGATGATAACATGTTACCTACATATTAAAAATCTCTGAACAAGGTATGAGCAAAATGTAAAAATGCAACCCGAGCCTGAGTAAACGTTATGAAAGAAGTCATAAAAGGGCCTGTCTGAAAACATCGAAGTCATTCAATTTGTTTGGAAATGAACATTTTGTAAGTAAGTACCATGACCAAAAAATGGAAGTCAATAGTTATGCAAGACGATAGGTGACATTCTCCAACCTTATGCTTTTCAATTCCGAGGATAACACATACGACAAAGTAGCAATTTTATTAGTAAAAGTTCAAATTCTAAAAAGGGTGCAACTCTGGGAAGCATTTCTGGAAAATTGAAATAACACAAGCATTTTTAGGAATACTTCTAGATCGCCAAAGCCAAAAGCTACATTTTAAACACGGTGCAGTTTGCAGAATTCTTTGAATTCTTGGCTCATATCTGTTTAATGTTTGTTGGCTTTTTCTGGAATCGAAAGCTTCCACAATTGGCTTACCTGAAACACTGAGCACAACCACAAGTTATTTTTAACACACTCTGGGAAACAGTACATGGATAAACATGACAAGCACAGTTCAAGAGGACATGGTGATAAAGTCTTCCGTAGAACATATGTAGCGCATAGTAAAGACAGATCAAAACTTCAACCGTCCCCCACCCCATATGTTGCATTAACTCTTCGCCACCCTAAGACCAAATAACGTTACAACAGCGAGAAGTGTCGCAACAGAGGAGGCTTAGGAACCACTGGAGTGTAGCTCTCGGCAAAATCAATAAACGGCTTCCAAACATTGACACATTTGTCATACCGCCCCTGACTCAGCGCCGTCATTTTGTCTGCAACCAGGGTGTCCCATATTTTACCGACCAAATCCGAAGCACTGGGCCAACCTCAGACCTCCAATTTCGAGCAATAGTCAGCTTTGCTGCCAGAAGGCGCTGCCCAATTAGAGTGGCCATTGGGCCCGTCAAGGGGAATGACCCAGCATCTGTGTCACCCAATACTACCACCGGTGCGTCCATGGGAAGTGACAACCCTGTCATGTCTTTACCTTTAGAGAGCACCTCCTTCCAGAAGAGGCTTACCTTCCCACATGTCCACACCATATGAAATGGAGAGCCTACAGCATCACAACCCCACCAACAGGTAGCTAAATAATCGGCTGACATGTGGTGCACCCTCTCCGGGTGAGATACCATCTGTAACAGAATGTATAGGAGCATTCCCTATCGGTGACACACCTGGAAGATTGAAGTATCCTTCCCCATATTCTCAACCACGCCCCATCATCTATGGGCTCATCCAGATCGGTTTCGTACTTAACCACGTATGGTAGGCACACAACTGGGGCCCTCAATATCCAGTAGCTTATATCGTTTAGGGACCTCTGCAAGCAGGACGGCTAAGTCACACCAGAATGATAATTGCTGCAGTCCCTTTCATCACATACACATCATACAAACTATTCATATGGGTACAATTAGTCATAAATATCAACTTCAATAAGCAATTATCTTCTGACGGGGACTGAGGTCCCTCGTTCAAAATAAAATGCCATACAGCACAAACGAATAGCAGAGGTATTAATTAACAGGCAATTAGTATCAACAATTCATCAAATTAAGTGAAAACATAAAAAAATGCATCACATAATAAAAAAGGCTGCAATGCCACAATTGAACCAAAGAAGCGAAATTGCAAGGAATACATGAAGTGCTATACTTTAAAAGTTCTACACAAAATTCTAAAATCACTAAAGTGCATGTGCATATTGCAGAATATAATTGGCCTGGAGGCAATAGGCAAATGCGCTTTAGTGATTTTTCTAATTTGTTGTAATGCCAATGTGGCATTGCAGCATTCTTTATTATGTGATGCCCACTAGCTGAATCATCTTTGGACGCCTGAAGATGAAGAAGGATTTCACCGTAGCCTTACTGGGTTATCCGTTTGCCCAAAGCCCTTTGCCACGGTGGTCAAGATAAGGATTTCCAAGGAAGGAGCAACAACCCTCCCAACTACCTTTGGAGGGACCTGCTGTTGGACAAGGCTTGCCTGCTGCCTAGACACTGGTACCAAGGACTCTGCCTGCTAAAGGGCCTGACCTGCAAGTTTCCCATGTAACTATCCTCACGGGGAAAGCCAGAGGAAGGATTTTTCTTGAGACCTATTATGTCTACATAAATGCTGAACACGGTAAGTCTACGAACATTTTCTTTTGTTTCATGCTTCACAAGTCAGAAGCCCAGACCCTTGCCCATCTCCACAACGGTCTCCTTCCCTTTTCAAACCCCAACATTCCCCCACAGAATCCCATACCAATGCAAGCTCTGTTGTTCTAGAGCTGCCATCATAATGCATGGACTGCCACATTAATTAACATGCGATTGTAAACATGAGACAAGGCAGGTACCTATATCTCTATCATGTAACCTTTAACTACATACGAACATGAACTCAATATGATCTATAACAAGACCCTGGACAGGAGCTGACAGGATCAAACAAAAGCTATTGTTGGCTCTCCCTGCTTCTTCAGACTGCTGCGTAGTCTCTCCAGAACCTATGTGTCCCTTTGATTTGCTGCAAGGACCACAGGTTTCTACTTTTGATCGCTTCGACCTTCGAGGTGGCTGCCTTGACTCTGACTGTCAGTCTTCCAGTTTCTCTGGGCCCTGAGCCATTGCCACTGCTGGACCTCGTCACATTATTAAACCCAGTCATGCCCACTGAATGCCAAAGTCATATCACTGCTTTCTACACGTCCAAGATCTGTCAATCATTGGGCTCCGCCAGGGGTGTTGCTAGGTCTGGAAAAGATCAGGGGCTAGGCTAATTTTGGCACTGGTGGGATTCAGGGCTAGCTATAGCCTTTTGGTTGTAGCCCCTGAGCTTCTATCCGGGGCTACAACCAAAAGACCCAGGGCTATAACCCCCTGAGCCCCCCTAGCAACGCCTCCGCCAACTAGACATTATCGGCCATTTCACAGCTTCCATTTCCCACATTTCCCAGCTTCTTCAAGCCTTTTACCACTGCTGGGCCACACCACGTGTCCATCTGTCAGATAGCTCAATGACTCGACTGAATCAATGCCTCAGAAAATGGCCAGACTCCCAGATCAACGCTGTGGAGCCTGAAAAGGTGTCTTAAGGTATCTACCGTGGTTCTGTCACGCGCTGGCGTGGTTTTAACAGCCCTGGTGAAATTTAAAAACCCACTCTTTACCTTTTAAAGACATAATCATAAAATATGAACATTATAGAAAGACATCTTTGACTATCCCCGGTCTTCATACCCAGAATGCATTCTTTCAACCAAAGGTCTGCCCATTCTGTGTATTTTATTACAGGGGTGGGTGTTTAATAAAATGTTTGTATTCGTTTGTCCTTTTAAGTGGATTAAAGACTTGTAGATGTACAGAACTTTGATTGGACATTCCATTTCACTTGGTACCACAGCACTATTGTTGTTTTGCATGCTTCCTTGCTGACTCACACCCCTGTTACAAAGGGGCCCATGCTACCTTAAAACAGATATCTGATAGTGCGGGGCTCAGTAGGAGTTTAGAAACACTACTCATCCTGCAGAGAAGCAGACATTTTGTCACATTGATGGAAAATAATTCAGGTAAAACTGTATAGTTTCAGCTACCATGAAATACATGTGATTGTTCTCCAATAGCAAAAAATTTACCCTGGTCGCCCTCTCACAATTTCTCTGTGAGCTCTGAAAAGTTTCTGATGTTGTTTTTACTGCAAAAGTGAAAAAGTTAGATAAATTAGCCAGCAGTTGCTATTATAGTTCATGCACCTTAGACATCAATGTTCTTTCATGGAGCACATCTGGAAGACTGGCTGAAGTGAAGAGAGCTCTTGCTCTCCACCACAGTTAAAGGGGATTGACGGTAAGTGGGCCTGGGTGCGTTATCCCACAACAAACCCAAATTGCCCTTATTGTGGGTAATTGCGAAAGGACAAACCCTGGATGAACGCTTTGAAATGTTTGTCTCCTTTTTGACTATATGGCTTATAGGAGGGACACGAAGCTGAAGCTCCCAGTAATTCTCAGCCAGTTTTCGAAGAGGCAGGAGGACGCTGCTGTTGACCTCTTTTTATGCAAGTGTAGAAATATTTAGAGTAGTTGTAGGAGGAATGGGAGAGAGGTTGTGAGTGATAGGGGCCCAGCCAGACATATCGGACTGGTTTAGCTTAAGCAGCACTGTGCAACATTTTCACTGAAGTGGAGGAACAGCACAAGTGACACCTCCAGAGAATTGGGAAGGTGGGTGACACACCAGACAGTGTCAGTCTCTTGAAACAGGTGGGCTACGAAGTGCCATTGGGTGAAATCTAGGAGAAGGAGCGAGCAGAGGTGGGAATACCTGAGTGCAGCTGGTGGGACAGTCACGCTCGCCTGATTTACCTGGGAGAGAGCAGCAGAGAATCATGGAGGTGGGCAACTGAGTCTCTATGCGAAACATATGCCATCAGGTGACACCTAAGAGGAAGAGTGGGAGGAGCTGGTAATCCCCGAGGGTATCTTGTGGAAGAGTTACGCTCACCTGATTTACCTGGGTGGGAGCAGCAGCGATTCAGGGAGGCGGGAAAAATACCAACCATTATCCTTATCTTGACACAAGCTGGCGAGACTGCCATTCGGTGACACCTGGGAGGAGAAGCCAAAGAACTGGGAATCCCTAAGGACAGCTTGAAGGACAGTCACGCTCATCTGATTTACTTGGGTGGGAACAGCAGTGGTTCAGTGAGTTGGGCCGCATAACCGTCAATGTTCGTCACTTGATGCGAATGGGCAAAACAAGTGCCATTGCTGAGAGAAAGAGTGAGAGGAACTGTGAATCCCTGTGGGCAGCTTGTGGGATAGTAAAAGTAACTTAATTTACCTGGAGGGAGTGGTAGAGATTTATGAGGTTGGCGACATACACATGGACATATTGTGTATAGGCGCATTGTAAATACCCAATAAATAAAAATACATTTGGAACATTCTTTTGACTTTAGATGATATTATTCTCATTTTATCTGGGTGGTTGCCTTTTAGAATAAAAAAAAAATCTGCTTGCTCTATTTTTAACCGATTTTGCATAATGCACCTATTCCACATTCCTTTAATCTTCTTACCTTAAGTATTCTTCATAGTCGTAACATGCAGAAGAAGATGGTGTACAGTCAGTGAACTGAGTGCATGTGTCGCTTGTGAGCAACACAGTCATTTTAGTTCTCTATTTACAGGGCAATGTAATGTGTACTGATAACTGAGAAAGGACTGAATTTCATTGGTCATGTGATCCGGGGTACTGATCACATGACAAGTGTTAAACATGAAGAAAGGCTCATTTAGGTACAGCAAGCAGTATCGTGTAGTAGCAGTTACATTGTAGACAATTGTCTATGTAAAGCCTACACCTCAGTTGCTAAATGAGCCACCATTACTCTATAACTGCAAAGATAGTGAGTGGAGAACTATTTTGTTCTTTAAAGCAATAGTTTAGCATTTTTCCTTTCATTATTTAATAGTTATCAGATCAGCACCTGAACAACAATTGAGGTGCATTTATTTATTACAGGTTAAACTAAATCTGGATCCAATGCCTGGGACATTTGAGCCTTGAAAATCATTTGTGTTGAGTGTGAAAGGCAACATATTCACAGTTACAGGTTTACCTGTCACTTATGTGATGCAGAAGTCCTTGTGTGAGATAATTGTCTGAGCACAGTTGAAAACTAAGGAAAAATATAAATCATTTAATTATAATTTCTTTGAAAATATGCCTTCAAATCAAATAGCACCGAAATAGTATTGAGAACATAAGACCACGCAATTACACCTTTTTCAAGAAAATACATGTAACTCATAGTCCTTGTTTAAGCCATGCAGCATTGCTCTCACTTGAAATATTCTATTGGCTTCTCTTTTTTGGCGCAGTAGTCTCTCTCTCTTTCTATTTCTTCAGTAGGGGGAGGACCAAATGTTCCCCCTGCCATGATCAACCTGTTTAACTAAGATAGGCTCCATGAAATCTGCCCTGTTCTTTTGTTAGACCCTGCAGCTGGTGGCATCAATTAACATACCAATAGAGGGTGCCTGCCTGCAAAGGTTAACAAAGAAGACAGGAAACCCAACAACCTTTCATATGTAATTGTGTCAACCTGAAACCATCTTCCACCCTCAGTGTCAATGACAGTGAGCTGTCATGTCTGGGACTGTTGTTTATAGTAAGCCACCCCGCTAGGGGGACCCTATTCATAAGTTATGAGAATGTAGTTTGCAGGAGACAGAAAGTTGGCTCTCACTGCAGCTTCAAGCAAGACCTGCCACTTCAACAGGGACCACATAGAAAGGGCAATTAACCAGAGAGACTTTTTGAACAACAACAAACAGGAATATGGGTGGGGCTTAGTAAAACAAAGGGAGCGTGCCCAAAGATAATTATGTTCAGAGAAGTTTTCTCCCATTTTAGTTCTGGGGCACACCTTGTTCCTGTTTTCACCCCTTTTCCATTCCTGTTGCAAAACACTCTGGTTATGACCTCATGCGTACACGAGATTGCTGGTAGGGACCCCAGGATTGATTCATTAAGGTAGGCTTGGCCTACAGCAATCACTGTGGCCCACTTGGCTTTAAAAGAGGGCTGGTGCCCCTCTTTAAGCAGATCATCTGAAGGCTTCACCAGAAGCAGAAAGATGAACTCATCCTTAGACCCTGGCTAAAGGTACACTCCACCTAACATCTACCGCCAGTGAAGGAAGGCCAGGATGTTCAAAGAGGGAAGCTAGATCTCTCCCCCAAATATCTCCCTGGACACAGAGGGTGACCGAGAACTCAGAGGACCCTCCAGCCACTCCAGAACCGGTACCCAGCCAGCACACAGCAGGTCGTGCTAGGCTCTGCATCAAGCTTCCTAGGTAGGACGTGCCAGAAGGGCTCTTGACCTATAACCAAGGACAAGGCATCGGACTGCAACACACTCCACAGTCGTGAGCTGTCCACCTTAAAAGACGGTGCATGCCCATTGAAGATGCCGGGAGAAGTGCCTCAACGAGCACCTACTGACGTCTGCCTTAAAGGAAATTTGCGAGCCAGCTGAGTTCCTCGATCTGCAACCGACGGCAACGGTGACCATCATTAAACCGCTGTCATTTACAGACATTTGCGACGTCTCAATCAGTGCTTTGGAACCTCCGATCAGCACTGAGACAACGATTCCTGACCCTGAACCACTGTGTAGGCCAGCCTGCAGACGTTCGCCCAGCTTCGCTCGCAAACCGGCAGCTGACTTCCATCTCGAACTCTGTCACAGAAGCCCGCACGGCACCCTGAAGCCTACTCAGCCCTGTCGAGCACCAAGAACATCTACAGCACAAGGTACATTGTGGTTCTGTCCCTCTGGTCCTTCCCAGAAAGGCCATATAGACATTTTAAGACCCATTGTGCTAAAGATAAGAAACCAAACGGTTGTGGTTATTAACCATACCAACTACCCTCCTGACAGTACCCAGAGTGCATCACCTTTCCTTCTTGGAACTGTCTGTCCTCTGCATTTCTTTACAGAGTGGATTGTATTTTGTAGTGTTTTTAGACTGTCTGTTGTGATTAGTAAAGTAGATATCTTTGAGAAAACCTAGACTAGACAGTCCCTTTTATCTTTGGGCAATAATTATATTTTTGCTGTGCTGCAACTAACCAGCGATCCATGACCTTTGGGAGATAAGCCTGCGTTTCTGTCCATGTTATCAAAATTGGACAAAGAGGTTTATAATTTGCTTGTTATTGCAATCTGTTCGTATTCCTTCTGGTGTATCAAAGGTGTGCTCCTGATTGATGGTCTAGAAACTGATATTCACTGCAGGACCACTAATTCCCCCGGAAGTTGATTTATCACATTGCTGGCAGATGGTCGGATCTAATTGGAGCCTTGCGCACAGCTTAGTCACCCAATGATAAATGTACTGTTGCAGGTGATGTTTAGAACACTGCTAGGTATTTGTTAATAATCATGGATCTTGACACAGAGCCTGTGAAAGGCATGAGCAAGGATGACCTGCGCATTCTATGACAAGAGAGGGGACTTCCAAACAGCACCAAGATTAATAAATCTGAGTTGCTGATCAGTCTCCAAGCTTGGGAAAAAGCAAGAGCAGCTGGGAAGGTGACCCAAGGGGATGGGCTAGGGTCTGTGTACTCAAATGAAGATGACCTTCCGGGAGGGGTAGTGGAAGATGGCGAGGAAGAGAGCATGAGAAGTGTTTCTCGCAAACGATCCCGCCTGGGAGCAAGGGTGGTTTCTCAACACTCTACAGTGTCAGGGACGTCAGGGGCTAGTGTGGCATCCTGCAGGTCCCAGGCCTCTTTACAACCTCTAAGTGGAGGAGGTACTGTGGGGTGCAGCCCTGATGATCTGCTTACCGACCCAGGGCACTGATGCAATTCTTCATTTAACTCCCAAGAAAGGCCCGCTTGTCAGAGCATGAAGACTGCTCTTCTCAGGAAGTTCTGTAAGACCCCGGAACAATATCTCAAGAGCTTGGAAAAAAAGTGGGCAGACGTTTGAAGCATTCAAACACGTGTCATTGAAATAAATGACCGGCTGGGTGTCTGGTAACAAAGTTGACGCATTTAATGGGATGTAAAATTTGATTACAAATGAGCATGTATTGAAGAATTGCGAGGTTGACCCACACTAGCATCTTCTGTACAAGACTATTACATAGCATAGGGATCTTGCAAAGGCTGCTGACAGGTTATTAAGTACTCAAGTATAGAAAAAGGCTCAGCCAAGCACACCCAAACCAGATGAGAAATCATCAGACAAGAAAAGTAACACAGATGGGAAGGACAAGGGTCCAATCCACTCCTCTTCTAAGTCAGGTCTCAAAAGGAATTAAGGGAAATCCCAAATCTTTAGTTCAGCCATACACACTGAAAAGAAGTGCGCAGGCACCCCTAAACTGGGACACTTACATTCTCATAAACCAAAGGTTGTTTCGTGTGTAAGGAGCTGGGTCATAGGAAAGGGGATCCTGCTTGCAAGGGCTTACCAAAGCAAGCCATAGTGAATGTTGGACTCATGGAGGAGGCCATCATTAGTGTGGGCCTCCTAGAGGAGGACTTCCCACTAGGCCAAGGAGTGGCTGGATGTGGATTGGTTACATTGAGTGGGAATGTAACCAGGTCTCCAGAAGAGATATGAGTGCCCAATAATACTTAATTGTTCTTAGAACATGTGTATATCAATGGTAGGGGTGTACCGAACTTCGGCTTCCCTTACGTATTCAGCTGAATTCCAGCTAAAATCAGCTATCCGGCATTCAGCTGAGTATGTACTTGATTTGTACTCGAAGCTGAAGTTTACAGACCTAGTTCCTGTCACGTTACACTGCATGCTATTTCTACTTGAAAACAACTTCCTGTGTTTTTGAATTGTAAACCTACATTGCCACTGACATTAGCAGAGCTATGATCCTCTCACAGCCAGCACTGAAAGGAGAGCCAGGCTCCACCCCTGGTCTGGGGTGAGGCAAAAGGGGTTCTCCACTGGCAACTCCCCGCAGCAGAATGTCACTTCCTCCCAAAGCTGTGATTAATCCCTTTAAGGTGGGACATGGCGTGTCGTCCTGCTGATGTAATGCCTCACCCCTGGTTCACACCGCACTGGTCAATATGGGCAAGTGAGCAGCGCTTGGAGCCGAGCATGCGTTTGTTAACACAATGATGTTATTGTTTTGTTTGAATCGTCCTGTTAAGCTCACTCAGCCACCTAATTACTTGAGCCTTCCCCGGTCAGAAGGCATTCAGTGCTCCCTGGTGGATGTTCCTTATTAGGTGTCAGATACCTGTCATGTGTTATATTCAGCTCTGATATGCTCCATACAGAGTCTCAATCCGGGAGATTGAAATTACAGGGGAGGGAGATCAGTGTTAGGCTGTGCTGAGAAGGTGCCCTGTGATCTGACGAGTCTGATGAGTCTTGGCCAACCCGGGCTACATTCCCATGAGGGATCTGCTGAGACCCCATATCAGGTTGCAGGAGTACCCTGAAAGCATTTGCATGCAGATGTGCCATAAATATTATATATAGGGGTTAATTGCCGATGGACAGCCAGCAGTGAGCTGAAATGCAGCAGGCATTGTAACAACCAACTTTTAACAACCGCTTCCCGGGAGACCAGTTGGAACTGTAAATGGGATATTCTCCTGCCATGTCTACTGTTCCCCTACAGGTAGGTGCCACAGAACTGAGTAGGGTTTAGCAACTTTGAGCTTCTGTTTGGACACCTTGTACAAGGTCCCCTCAGTCTAGTGAGAGAGGGAAGGGAGGGCAACCCCTCATCTCCCACACGAGATGTGGTGGGTTATGTACTTGGCCTTCGGTCTAGAATGACAAAGTACATGGAAAAGTCAACGAAAAACCTAAAGGACAGTCAGGAGCTGATGAAACACTGGGAAGACCAGATGGCCACAGTGACAGTTTATTTTCCAGGCCAGTGGCTGTGGATTATGGAACCTGTCAAACCCAGTGGCCTTCAGGACAAGTGGACCGGGCCTTACTGTGTGCTTCAAAATGTCTGTGAGGTAAACTATCTCATTGACGTGAAAGAACCCGAACAGATGTGCAGGGTCTTTCATGTCAATCGGCTAAAACCCCATTATAGCCGAGAAGACTTGGTCACAGGCTTAGTGACAGATGGAGAGACTGAGGAGGAGACCAATCTCCTCCCAGACCTCCTGCACACTGAAGCCACAGATGTGTCAGTTGAAGGTGTCAACCTTGCAACAGTCCTGTCAGAACAGCAACTGACAGACTGTAGCCATTTACTGGGACAGTTTGCCGGTCTGTTTCCGCTGACCCCAGGTAGTGCAGATTGGTGCACCCATGATGTGGACACTGACACTGGAGACAGTAAGGTGAGCCATCCCATAGCCCCTGGGCTAGACCAGTGGTACTGGTCCCTAAAGAGACCAGTGGTAGGAAGAATGAAGTCCACTTCTGTGTGGACTACAGGGGCTCAATTCCGTCATGCAGACAGATGCTCACCCCATTCCTCGGCAAGATGAGCTAATTGACAAGCTTGGCGTTGCAAAGTTCATGAGTACCTTTGACCTCACAGCAGGGTACTGGCAGGTTGGCTTGACAGATCGCGTGAGAGATCAGTATTTTCAACCCCAGAAGGACATTCCAAGTTCAGAATGCCCCTGCTACTTTTCAGAGGATGGGTATACAGGTTTTGTCTGGACTGGAAAACGTCAGTGTCGCCTATTTGGACAACATTGCTGTGTTCAGCCACATCTGGGCAGACCACTTATCCCACCTGAAACAAGTGCTTCAGGAGCTTTAGAATGCAGGTCTGACTATCAAGGCCACAAAGTGCCAGATAGCGCAGGGCATAGTGATTTACCTAGACCACTTGGTTGTTTGAGATAAGAAACAACCTCTGGAAGTTAAAGTACAGGCTGTGAGGGATTGGGACATCCCAACCACACAGACACAGACACAGGTGAGAGCCTTTCTAGGTCATAATGGGTACTGCTAGTTATTCATTAAGGGGTATGTGACCTTTGCCA
This sequence comes from Ambystoma mexicanum, assembly GCF_040938575.1. Taxonomy (NCBI): domain Eukaryota; kingdom Metazoa; phylum Chordata; class Amphibia; order Caudata; family Ambystomatidae; genus Ambystoma; species Ambystoma mexicanum. Next base: position 59,830,430 of record NC_090937.1, read on the forward strand.
TGCCCCTGAAAGACGTAACTTCGAAGAAAATGCCTAAGGAGGTAACTTATGCCAGTCAAAGGTCCTTTCATGATTTGAAGGACAATTTGTGCCCCAGTTCTGAAAGTGCCAAACTATGGTCAGGAGTTCATTATTCAGACAGATACCTGTGATTTGGGGATTGGAGCAGTGTTAGCATAGCCGAACTCTCAAGGGGTAGAGCAACCTGTTGCCTACATTAGCAGGCGATTGACAAAATGGGAAAGGAGCTGGGCCATCATTGAAAAAGAAGCTTACGCTGTCTAGTGGCCAGTGGAGAAGCTGTAATCCTACATCTTTGGGTCGCACTTCACTATCCAAACAGACCAGCGGCCTTTTAGATAGTTAATGGCCATGCAAGCGGAGAACCCTAAGCTTTTGCGTTGGCTCAATTCCCTACAGGGATTAGATATGGAGATCCAACATAAGCCACGCTCCCAGCATGGAAATGCAGATGGCCTCTTGCGGTACTTTCGCCACATTTTGAGGCAGGGGGGCATGTGCGGAATTCAACCATGTGCATGGTGGGTGTGCGCTCGCCTGAGCTTTTTTGAGCAACCACCTTTTTGTTTTGCTTTGTCACCCTGAGTGGGACGGGCATGCCAAGACGTGGGCCCCGTGCCTGCTGGGCAGAGACCCAAGCTATTCCTCAATGATGGTACCAATGAGGCAGAAACATGTCTGGGGAAGCTTGTGGTCTCATGCAGAGGGGATGTGAACTATCAGTTTGGCCTGGACTGTGTGACCAAGCCTGATTTGCATATGGTCTTTCCTCATTCTGTAATGGCGTGGCAGGCGAAGAAAAATGGTCTTTAGGGTTGCCGAGAGCAATTGCCAGAGGTTTAATATTCATTCTAAACCTTCCAGCAATCACCTCTTTATTTTGCATAGAAAAAATAGCAACACATTTAGTGCATTTATTTTCTCCATCTCTGTCTGCAGGACTCCTCTCCAACTTGAACCCTAGTAAAAGGGGTTACTAGTGCCACATGTAATTGTACTTACGGGTTTGATCTTAGAAAGCTAAAGAGCTAAGTTGTCCTCAGGAACGTCAATTGGCGGTCACCCGGGGTTGCAACTACGATGACCCCTGGGTGCTTCTGTGCATTCCCTTGCTCTGCATCTGTGACCCCTGGTTAAGGGTTGCAGAGGCAGAGAGCAACCGGAAGTACAGAGGGCTCTGAGGCGAGAGCCTTCTATACCTTAATTTCTTTTTGAAGTCAGTCTGATTTCAGAAAGAAATGTTCCGTTACGGAAAAAAATATTTCTTTTTGAAGTCAGAATGACTTTAAACCTCCCATATCTTCATCCCAACCCCCTCCGACCTCCCCCTAAAGAACATGGAAGGCTCTGGCTCCCCTGCTCTATGCATGACAGGATCCAGAGCTGGTTGCTTGCATGCGTGGAGCTCGTGAGCCAGAGAGGCCTGCCTGTAGAGGAGTTCCTTAGAGCAGCAGCAGATTTGGGAAAAGGTAAGACCATTTTTATTTGTAAATGTGTGTGTGTGCGTGCATGAAAGGGTGTGTATGTGTATGTTGTATATTATGTGATGTTTGTGAGTGCATGATGCATGGGTGGCTGGGTGTTTGAGTGCACGTGTAAATGAGCATGCGAATGGTGTGTGAATGTGTGTGCTTGTGTTCAATGCCTAGATGACTTACCAGTAATCTTCATTATTCCTAGTCCTACTCTTCCCTGTCCCAATACTTGCCTATGAAGCACATTGCCTCATACTTAACTGCTGGGATGAGGAAGAGGGACGTGGAGGTAATGCTGAGTCAAAGAGCTTATTTTGGGGGTTGGAGGAGGAGGGCGGAAGGGAGAGGGGATGTTCCGGAGGGTGGATCAGGACAGGGGTCCCCTTTGACATAATGGGCATCCATGATAAAGTAAGCATGATATATGTTATTAGTGGCTAGACTCACATTTTTGTACAGCCAGTCTAGTCATTTCTTAATGTGGCATGACATTTGTACAGGGCATCTATAATAAAGTATGATAATAATTTGTTTTTTGCATAGTGCTTTAAGTTAAAGCGCCATACATAGGGCATATTTACATACATTACTACCCAATGATATGATGTGATAGGATATGATATGATGTGGCATTTATAACGTGGCTGTACACAAGTGTTTCTAGGCGCGACAAGATAATAAGGGGGAAACAAGGGAGGACAAAATAACGATCTTACTAGGCCTTGTGTCATTCAGATCACGCAAGTGCAGGGAAGAGGGAAGCAGAGAAGTGCCAGGGGGAGGGGAAGGAGGTAGTGCAGTTAACTCACAAGTGCAGCCAGCGGGTGGCTCATAAACACAGAGGGTTGCAGATAAAGACCCTTAAGCCCTGGGGTGCCCAGAGGCAGTGCAAGGGCAACTGGATGTGCAGGAGCCTGGGCCCAAGCTCAGAGGGTGACCAGGTGACTAGTGCGCAGAGCAGTCTGGTGCATCAGCAGGGGAGAGGAAGGGATATGGGGAAGCAAAAAGGAAGCTCTTGAGTTACTTCCGGAACTGGAGGTGCTTCTGCTCAAGTTGTGGGAGGCAGGGAGCTTGCTCCAGAGGGAGGCCCCAGCCGAGGAGATAGATCTGCCGCCAACTCTCTGCTTGGAGAAGCATCTGACCCTCGGAGAGGTGGAGGTGGATGAGCAGAGAGCTCGAGAAGGAAGATGTTTTGGAAGAGAACGTTGGAGGTAGTGCGGTCCCAGGCCCCATAAAGCCTTGTGGACAATGCAGAGGGTCTTGAAGTTGATCCTTGCATCCATGGGGAGCCTGTGAAGAGATTTCAGAGCTGGAGAGATATGATCCCTGGGCTTGAGGCCAAGGACAAGTCTTGCAGTCCTGTTCTGGATAAGTTGTAAAGGTCGAAGAGTAGAGGCAGGAAGATTTAGAAAGAGGCTGTTCCAACAGTCCAGCCTAGAGAGGATCAGAGGTCTGGTGACAGTGAGCTTCTGGGGGAAAGTGAGAAAACGAAGAATACCTCTGAGGAGGTGCAGCTGATAGTTTTACTTCTTAGAGACGTAAGAGATGTGAGGAGAGAAGGAAAGGGTGGAATCAAAGATGACACCAAGTTTCCTAGCCTCACACAAGGTGCAGGAAGAGAGCCCAGAGTGGGCAGCCAGAGAGAGAGAGGAAACGAGGGAGCGAGTGTCCCAATGAGGAGGATCTCAGTCTTACTGGCATTAAGGCAGAGATCATTGGCAGCACACCATTCCTGAATTGTGGCCAGACAGTCTGGTATGAGAGAAGAAGCCAGAGGTGGCTGAGGGGAGCCTGAAAGAGAGACGAGTGTCATCCTAACATTGAAAATTGCAGCAGAAAGTAGCGATGCGGTGGGCAAGAGGTGCCAGGTAGTGATTGAAGAGCCAGGGAGAGAGGTTAGACCCCTGGGGAACAGCACAAGTAGAGTGACAGATAGAAAAGAGGAAAGACCCCAGTTAGACTTGAGAGGGTCGGTCAGTGAGAAAGGAGGTCAACCAGGCCAAGGCCTAATCAGTAATACCAAGGTTGTCCCGGAGACAATTGAGCAGGATGGCATGGTTGACCGTGACAAAAGCAGAGAATACATCAAGGAGAATGAGGACAGAAGGGATATTAGAGTCAAGATTGGAGAGCAAGTCTTCACGGGTGTTCAGGAGAGCAGTTTCCGTGCTTCTGGCAGCTCTGAAGCCAGACTGGTGGTCATGGAGGCAACCAACAGATTCAGTATGTAGATTAAGCTGGGAGATGGCCAGCTTTTCTAAGGGTTTGCCCAGGAAAGGAGTGATGGAGATGTGACGATAGTTAGCCGGAGAGGAAGGATTGGCCGAGGGCTTCTTTAGAAGGGGGTGCACAAGAGAGTGTTTAAGGGGGAGGGGACATTTCCAGTGGCAAAGGAGTGATTGCAGAAATCAGCCAAGGCTGGAGCAAGGGTGTCGATGTGATCCTTTATTGTTCTGGATCAGCAGGGGGGAACCTGCTTTGATGAGACTTTCATAGATCGGACTTGTCTAGAAATATTGTCAGGGTTGAACAGGGGAAAGGAGGAGAAAGGACGAGGAGAGACGGCCCAGATTGGCCAGGAGTGATAGAGGAGGAGGAAGTCCTAAGATTTAGTAGTGAAATGAGAGGCCAAGGCCGTGCAGAAGGCCTGGGATGGAAAAGGAGAGGTAGAGACTGCTGCAGGATTGGCCAGCTCCTGGCAGATTTTGAAAAGTTCAAATCAAAATTGGTACTCATTTATCAATCTTGTAAGTATGAAAGAATGAGTTTCCCTGGCCAGGATTTGAACCTGCGATTTACAGATCAAACACAGATCACAGCAATAAGCTTGTAACCCGCTGAACCATCTTACCAGCTAAGCATCAAGTAAGCATGATAAGTGTTATGGTTTATAGTGATAGCATCGAATGCAAAAGCATCGGAAAAAATGCATTGAAAAAAATACATTTCTTTTCCATTTATTTATGGGGGTCCCCCCAACCCCTCTTTTTTTTACCCCTTACTACCCATTATAACAAAAATAACACCTTTACCTTTAAAGAAAATGCATTTTTTGATGCTTTTGCATTCAATGCTTTTGCATTCGATGCTTTGTACATTGGGTGCACCTAGTCTAGCCATTTCTTACTGTGGCTTGACAGTTTGCCCTGGGCATCTCTGATAAAGCAATCATGATGAGTGCAATTAACTGGGAAGACTGGCATTTGGGTGGAGCCAGTCCTTACTGTGGCATTGTATCTTTTTCTGGCCATCTATGATAAAGTAAGTATGAAAAGCGTTATTACTTGGTTAGATTGACATTGTGGTGTTACCAGTCTAGGTATGGCTTACTGTGGCATGGTCTTTTTTACTATGCATCATCAAGGCTACAGCAAACATGATACGTGTTATTATGTGTCTGGCCTACATTGTACAGCAAGTTGTTACATGTTTCCTTATGGTGGAATTTAGTTTTTAATAGCAAAGCAGTAAGATAGCTCAGTGGGTTGAGCGTTCGCTGCTGTGATCTGTGTGTAATCTTTAGGTTGCAGGTTCATATCCTGGCAAGGCCAGCTCAGTCTTTCTTTCTTCCAAGGTTGATAAATGAGTGCCAACTTCAGCTGGGGTGATACTTATATGTAAATATGTGCAATGTACAGCACTATATAAATAACAAATCAATAATTCAAGTATTAATGATCCTGTGCACTGAAAGTGACTTGGATTTTTGGTTACTGTATTATTGCACAAACTGGCAATGTAGGGGTTATACTTTTCATATAATGACAATACCTGCAGGCAGCTATAATTGGCATAATATGGAAGTAACTGGTCATACAATGCTGAAGTGGCAGTGCCTCAGCCTATTTTATGTGTGTTTAAAGTTTATTAAAAATGCTAACAAATTTTTAATCATATACTTCAAAACTCTTAGTTCATTACAAATGGCAATACATTACTTCAGACAAAACAATCTAAAACAATCATGACAGACATTAATTAATTCAACACAATACTATATACTATATACCCATCAGGGCCTCCCTTTCATCACAAACATTACATTTTCCAACGATCCGACAAATTACTCCCTTCCCTACTTCCTTATGGTGGACTATTCGAGAAAAATGTTTAACACCCAAACTTTTGTGTATCACTACTTCTATATAGATTCCATATAGTGGCAGCACCGCCTGCAGTCTATTCACTACGTATAGCCAGCCTTTATGATTGTTTAGTCTACTTGTGTTGCTGCACCTGTACAGTTTTGAAACAGCTCGCATTTTCTGCTGTGTTTTTCACACGTGTAAACTTCACTTCGTACATAAAAGGTTACTTGATTCTTTATTTCGCCATCAGATTCTATATAGTCTATACATTCTCTTCTTCAGCCACTCTTCTCAGTGTGTCACGCTTGCTTCTTGTGATGTCACCAACTTCTACTTTTCTCATCTTCATATTCCTTTCAGGAATCTCTTCCAAGCGATTGTCATCTCTACGAGGATACATCAGATAGGGTTTTCTCAATGGATACCTCTTCTCGAAGGCTCTTCGCAGGATTTGCATGATCACTGATGTTGTGCATGTTGCAATTTATGGCCTCCAACATATAGGAAGGATGGGGCGGGACTTCCTGCAGAGGCAGTCAGCTGCTCCTCTACACTCCCCCCTGTGGTTGATTCATCGACCACTCCTTCACCAGTATCCACATCTAGATTTCTTCTCTTGAAGATATGCTTCTTCAAGGTCCATATCTTTACTACTCCCTTCAGGGATCCTGCTGATTTTAAATGTTCATCAACACTCCAGGTAATGTAGCTGCACTGTCTTTTTGGGCTACAATTGTTACTCACCGACCGGTGAATGCCCGAGACCGAGGCTCATGTAATGAAGTTTCGGACTTGATTGTAGAGCTCGGGTTGGAGCCTCCTACCCGAGCCTCCTCTCTATGAGGGAAGTAACTCTTTTCAATGATACAGCCCTCTACTGGATGAACAGTAAAAAAGGGTCCCGATCACTTAAAAGAGCGGGGAGAACACACAGCCAAGTTACTGGCTGCAAAGAAAGATAGAAATCATAAACCACAGGTAACGAGTAAATAAATATGACCCAAAGAATTACAAAGTATACCTGATATGTCTTCTCCCCAGATTGGCTACAAGAGACACCGGTCATCCTCCTATTAGTAAACAACCAAAACAAGAAAATAGTGTTGTAACTACTAAATTGGGAACCAGGCTATATTACAAGTAAATCGTTGTGTCTTAACACGCGAAGTACTGGATTCTTTGTAAGGGAGACAACGGCAGGTATAAAATAAAAAAAAGGATGGTTAGTGAGGGTACTACTCCCGGGCGGCACGAGGAGCGCTCTAGTTCCGGTTGGTGCAATCTCAGCGTAGCGTCCTTTATGCACATAGGAAAAAAAGAAGGAGTTCCAGTACTTGTGTTAGGCGGAGGCAGCGGTGATTCCAGTAGTAAGAAGAAAGTAAGGCATGGGTGAGTGGAAAAATTAGGTTGAAACAGGAAGATACAATTCTTTTCAAGCGGTGAGAAAAAATGGAGTGACTCACCGTCTTAGCAGCAAAAGCACAGGCGCTGCGCATTGAAAGAAAGCAGCGCTGTACTGGCCTTCACACAGGTAAGCAGAGAGTCCGTGACAGTGAAGGACTGAATGAGTTATGGTACACAGGTAGAATCTGTACTTAGGCAATAGACAAAGCAGTCCACTTAAACAGGCAAGGGTCCTGGTATACGAGCGGGCAGAGTCAGAAGTAAGACGAAAGGCAGGGCAGTCCCATGAAGAAGCGAGTAATCCTGGTACACGGGCGGGCAGAGTTCTGGGCAAAAACGAAGGGCAAGAGCAGTCCATAAAACACGCCAGGAGTCCTGATACACTGCTGGTCGGAATTCAAAACAACAAAAAAGGCAGTCCGAAAATCGAAAGGAAAAACAGGATTTAGGAAACCAAATGAAGATGAAACTTCACGTAGCAACTTCAAACAGAAGCAGCGAGGAATGGTTCACAGCTGTTTATGAAGGGAGGCGCAATTAAGGAGAGCGTTCGGCAATGCTGTGACAAGGTCATGTGACAATCAACCAGGCAGCATGGGAATAGTAGTCCCCTTACGACTTATGCTGCCTGACTCTCCCCTGCAGTTTCCATCGGGCTAGAAATGGTGCTACAAAGCACCGCACGCCACAAGGCAGGGTGACGACCTTACGCTTTGCAGCAGGGTATTTTTGTAGGTGCTTCGTGCACGCCATGGAGGAGTCCTGCAAGCGCCTGTGTGCGCTGCGAAGTGTGACAGCATCCACTCCCAAAGGCGGCAGCGGCAACCCAGTGCGGGCATGGAAACGACGTACAAGGGTAGGCGAGCGTATGTTACACAGCGGTTCCCAAGACCTGTCTTCAGGACCGTAACCTTTCCAGTCAACCAAATAGAAAGGGCGACCCCTGCGCAGCTTTAAGTCCAGAATGTCAGCCACTTCGTATTCTAAATCACTGCCCACGCGAATGGGGGGCGGGCGAGAAGGTAGTCTAGTTGAGGAAGGACATGGCTTCAAAAGGCTAACATGAAACACGGGGTGCACCTTCCAGGAGGACGGCAGAGAAAGACACACAGCCGCAGGACTAACCACAGCAGTGATCGAAAACGGGCCTGCAAACTTCGGGAGAAGCATTCTTTTGCCAGGAACCTTCAAGTTTTGTGTGGAAAGCCAGACCCTCATGCCAACCAGGTATACGGGTGCAGGAAGCCGCTTCCGATCGGCATAACGTTTTGCTCTCTCCTGTGCCCGAACCAAATGAGCACGGACAGATCCGTGAACTGTATTGATGTTCCGAATACAAGCCTGGGCTGCCGGGTTGTCCAGCGGAATGGTCGGATCCAGAGGCCAGGACCGAGGATGCTGACCATAAAGGGCAAAAAAAGGAGACACACCCGAGGCCGAGTGTACGGAATTGTTGTAGGTATACTCCGCAGGAGGAAGCCTTGCCAACCAGGTGGACTGATACTGAAGGCAAAGACAGCAGAGATATTACTCAAGGGTGGCATTAGCCCTCTCAGTCTGTCCATCCGTCTGTGGATGGTAGGCGGAGCTGAAACGATCGTCGATTTGAAGAGAGTGTGTGAGAGCCCTCCAGAAACGGGAGGTAAATTGCGTACCCCGGTCCGAAACAATAACAGAGGGAAGACCAGAAAACCTGAAGACGTTCGTGAGGAACAAAGCTGCCAATACAGGAGCTGAAGGGAGACCAATGCAAGGAACAAAAATTGCCATCTTTGTGAAATAGTCCACGACCACCCAAATGGTGTCGAACCCATCCACAGGCGGTAGATTCACGATAAAATCCATGGAAACCATCTACCATGACTTGTGTGGAACCGGGAGAGGCTGCAAAAGGCCCATGGGTTTCGAATGTGAGGTCTTGCATTGGGAGCAGATCGAACAAGAAACCAGGTAATCAGCGACATCCTTGGTCATCGAGGGACACCATGCCCAACGTCGGAGCGACTCCAATGTTTTCTGTTGACCCACATGGGCCGCCATTAAGGAGTCATGGGACCAGGCAAGAGCACGTAAGCGCGCTTCACCAGGAGGTAATTATAGCCGGCCTTGTATATACGGTAGACCCTGCACAATGTCAAGATTGAGGTCAGCGCACTCCGTCGCATGTGAAGCCCCCCAATCTGCAATCAAGGAACCTAGAGATGGCTGCGGAGTACATCCGCATACTACTCAACAAGGCAATACCAAGGGACGATCCACCGCAGTGCACCGGGGCCCCGGTGACAAGCGAGACAAGGCATCCGCATAGGTGTTAAAATGAGCAGGGCGGTAAGTGATTACGAAATTAAACTGCGAGAAGGAAAGGTGCCATCAAGCCTGACGAGCAGTCAGGCACTTCATAGACTTGAATGCTAATAGACTGCGTGTGTTTAGCCCCCAGCAGATGATGCCTCCATTCGGAAAACGCATTCTTGATGGCAAGCAGTTCCCTTTCGGTGATAGGATAGTTCCTCTCATATTGGGTTAATTTCCGAGAAAAGAAAGCAACGGGATGGATCTCACCTGAATCAGGACAACGTTGAGACAAAACCGCACCAACTGCAGAACCCTAGGCATCAGCCTCAACCAAATAAGGCAAAAGCGGATTTGGGTGTTGGAAAAACCAGAGCAGAGGAAAACGCAGCCTTCAAGGCATCAAAGGCATGCTGGGCTTCCGGGTTCCAAAGATAAGGCTGTTTGAAGCTGGTCAATGCGGTCAGAGGAGCCGAGATGGCCAAAAAGGAGTGTATGAACCGTCGATAGAAGTTTCAAAACCCCAAAAACGATTGGAGTGCCTTAACGGTAGTTGGTACAGGCCACTCCAATACAGCCTTGACCTTGGAGCGGGTCATACGGATACCATGGTTCTTGATATCGTAGCCGAGGAGCTCCACCTCAGTGGTGTTAAATACACATTTCTTTGTCTGGGGTCGGTGAATAAATCAGGATATCATCCAAATAGACCACCATAAACTGATCCAGGTAATCGTGGAAGATGTCATTCATGAAGGCCTGGAATGTGGCCGGGGCATTACAGAGGCTGAATGGCATCACGAGATACTTGTATAATCCATACCTTGTTTTGAATGCGGTTTTCCATTCATCTCCCTTTCGGATTCTTACAAGATTTTAAGCGCCACGGAGATCCAATTTGGTGAATATGACAGAATCTCTGAGTTGATTCAAGAGAACAGATATCAGTGGGAGGGGGTATTGATTCTTCACGGTAATGGCGTTTAGAGCCCTATAGTCGATGCAGGGGCGAAGGTCGCCTTCCTTCTTTGGGACAAAGAAAAGGGGTGAGGCTGCCGGTGACCTAGAGGGTCTTATGAACCCTATGGCCAAAGCCTTGTCTATGTACTCTTTGAGCACCTTATCCTCCGGAATCATAAGAGAGTACACTCGACCTGCAGGAATCTTAGCACCGGGTACCAAATTGATAGGGCAGTCATAAGGACGGTGTGGAGGTAAGTGTTCCGCCCGGCCTTTGTCAAAGACATCAAGGTATGACAGGTATTCCGTGGGTATAACTTCATTGGCCTTAGTTATAGCTCTGACAATGGTAGAAGAAGCCACCAAGGCCTGGGAGGAAGAGGCCAGCAAGACAATGGCATTTTGAAAACACTGTTCATTGCAGAGAGCAGACGGGAATTGGACTACCCAGTTCGCCCAATCTATGGCAGGATTGTGCTGCTGCAACCAGGGTACCCCTAAAATGACCTGGAACTGAGGAGCCTTTATTAAATCAAAAGAAATGGTCTCTAAGTGCCCCTCCTCCATTTGCATCTGAACCATAGAAGTGTTTTGGGTCACTAGACCAGACACCAAGGAAGTGCCATCCACGGCATGGACGGCTTCTGGTTGTGCCTTAGACAACAACGGAACATTGTGGGAAACAGCATAGTCATAGTCCATGTAGTTACCCGTGGCTCCTGAATCAATGATGGCTAATGAGGAAAAAGACATGTCAGGTGCAGTGGTGAAAACCACAGGTATACTAAATGGGGGCACCGGCCTTTGATTGTGAGTCCAATGAACATATCCCCGGCATAGTGACTCTGTCTAACGCTGGGTTTTGGCGTTTCCCGTTTTCTTCACGGGTTTCTTTGGGCAGTCTTTTAGCTGATGGTCGGCTGACCCGCAGTACATGCATAAGTTGTTTGTCCTGCGGTGCTCCCGTTGAGCAGGCGTTAGAGGGCCCTGTACTGGCCCCAATTGCATGGGTTCTGGAGCAGTAGAGAGGGGGCCGGCGGTCTCTGGAAGGGAAGAAACCCGAGTCACGGGTTTGCGTTCCCCTTTCCTTTCGGCCCTTCTGGCGTTTATCTGTAACACCAGATCAAGTAATTCTGCAAACGAGGTTGGAACCACTGGTACAGTGGCTAAAATATCCTTCAGTTCCTCTGATAGACCCTTATAAAAAAACGCTGATTTCTTCTCTTCAGGCCAGTCAGTCTCGGCTGCCAGCTGGTTGAACCGAGTGAGGTAAGTAAATAAGGAAGAAGTCCCTTGGCGCAAGTTCAAGAATTCCAGGTCAGTGGCCTGGGACTTATAACGAGTATCAAAGACCCGGTGCATCGCGGTTATAAGGGCATCGCAATCGTATAGTCAATAACTATTACATTCAAGCAACGGGTTGGCCCGCGCCGCCGCGGTTCCACCAAGGTGGGAAAGCACAAATGCAGCTTTGGTCGTTGGATTAGGAAAGGCCGTTGGACGGCAGAGGAAATGCAACTTGCATTGATTAATGAAAGTTCTGAAGTTCTTAGGGTCACCCAGGAATCTCTCTGGAGGGGCCAATGGGAACTGGGACGCCATTAGGATTGGAGCTGCCGAAAACCCAGAACCAGAGGCAGAAGCAGCCCCAGAAGTGGATGCAGAAGCACTAGAAGTGTCGATCGCCAGTGTTTGGGGAGCCGGAAAGTGCTGTATGCCATCAATCCGGTGGTTTAAGGCATCATGGGCAGCCGCCATGTCTGCCCTGAGTTCGGCTACCAACCGGACCATAGCGTTCAGGGGGTACTCCCCTTCCATGGCTTCTGTTTCTGTTACTCACCGACTGGTGAATGCCCGAGACCGAGGCTCATGTAATGAAGTTTGGGACTTGATTGTAGAGCTCGGGTTGGAGCCTCCCACCCGAGCCTCCTCTCTATGATGGAAGTAACTCTTTTCAATGATATGGCCCTCTACTGGATGAACAGTAAAAAAGGTTCCCGATCACTTAAAAGAGCGGGGAGAACACACCGCCAAGTAACCGGCTGCAAAGAAAGATAGAAATCATAAGCCACAGGTAACGAGTAAATACATATGACCCAAAGAATTGCAAAGTATACCTGATATGTCTTCCCCCCAGATTGGCTACAAAAGACACCAGCCGTCCTCCTATTAGTAAACAACCAAAACAAGAAAATAGTGTTGTAACTACTAAATTGGGAACCAGGCTATATTACAAGTAAATCGTTGTGTCTTACCACGAGAAGTACTGGATTCTTCGTAAGGGAGACAACGGCAGGTATAAAATTAAAAAAAGGATGGTTAGTGAGGGTACTACTCCCGGGCGGCACGAGGAGCGCTCTAGTTCCGGGTTGGTGCAATCTCAGCGTAGCGTCCTTTATGCACATAGGAAAAAAGGAGTTACCGTACTTGAGTTAGGCGGAGGCAGCGGTGATTCCAGTAGTAAGAAGACAGTAAGGCACGGGTGAGTGGAAAAATTAGATTGAAACAGGAAGATACAATTCTTTTCAAGCGGTGAGAAAAAATGGAGTGACTCACCGTTTTAGCAGCAAAAGCACAGGCGCTGCGCATTGAAAGAAAGCAGCGCTGTACTGGCCTTCACACAGATAAGCAGAGAGTCCGTGACGGTGAAGGACTGAATGAGTTATGGTACACAGGTAGAATCTGTACTTAGGCAATAGACGAAGCATTCCACTTAAACAGGAAAGGGTCCTGGTACACGAGCGGGCAGAGTCAGAAGTAAGACGAAAGGCAGAGCATTCCCATGAAGAAGCGAGTAATCCTGGTACACGGGCGGGCAGAGTTCTGGACAAAAACGAAGGGCAAGAGCAGTCCGTAAGACACGCCAGGAGTCCTGATACACGGCTGGTCGGAATTCAAAACAACAAAAAAGGCAGTCCGAAAATCGAAAGGAAAAACGGGATTTAGGAAACCAAATGAAGACGAAACTTCACGCAGCAACTTCAAACAGAAGCAGCAAGGAATGGTTCACAGCTGTTTATGAAGGGAGGTGCAATTAAGGAGAGCGTCCGGCAATGCTGTGACAAGGTCATGTGACAATCAACCAGGCAGCATGGGACTAGTAGTCCCCTTACGACTTATGCTGCCTGACTCTCCCCTGCAGTTTCCATCGGACTAGAAATGGTGCTACAAAGCGCCGCACGCCACAAAGCAGGGTGACGACCTTACGCCTTGCAGCAGGTTATTTTTGTACATGCTTTGTGCACGGCATGGAGGAGTCCTGCAAGCGCCTGTGTGCGCTGCGAAGTGTGACAACAATAGACCCATAGTCCCACAAACTTCTCGTGATTCCTTGCATGCAGGAATCTTGTTCCATCCGGTGCTAAGATGCTGGACTCTATATATTTCCTAATTTCTTCATCTGTCAACTGCTTGGGTCCAAACTCTGATCTTGCACTGTGTGATTATTATCCTGATCACATAGAATCCAAACATTATCATTGCTAATACTGCTCCAAGAAACCTGAAGATGTTCGTCATCCACTGTGGAAACCATGAGAAGATAGTTCAAACCAACTGTCATCTGCAATGTCCTCTGTCTCATCTTCCATTTGATTGTGTATTTTCATCAGCAACGTTATGGCCTCTGTCAAGGTCCCATTTTCGTCATCATGGGAACGTATGAATGTGCAACATGATGGCACACACCCCTCCATCCATCGTTGTGATCATGTCAAGGACATATCTGTTCTGGAGGGTCATCAATCTTATGGCGCTCAATTCTTCCTTGCTAGCATTGAATTCCTTTATGGTAGTGTTGATTGTCTGCAGAAGCTCCCAGCAAGTGATTTGCAACCACTTCACATTGGCCATCATCTGGATCCCCTGCATAAAGATAATCGTGAATATTGCAGCAGCCTGGCTAAACAACCTGTGTTCATATGTAACAGCATCAAAGGCTTATATTGATTTTGCTGAGAAATAATTCTCCCTATTTGTTCGATTGAGAAATTCAAGTGATCTTTTCCTTCTCAAATGGGCATCGGCTTTAGGAAATTCACCAACGTTCAGGTCACTCTGTTGAATTACTAATGCTGTAACATGGATGAGTACTAAGGAACACGTTCCTCCTCAGTCCTTGGGCATCTTCATGTAGGCTCTGGACCCACAAGCCCAATATCGATCCATCAGGACGGCTGCCCCTGCTCCCATTCTAATAATGTCAACTGTAGTCTTGAAGCCTTTGTTTCTTCCCACATAATTCTTTCATTTTCTTTGAAAGCATAATGTTGCATTTATCAATGGAACCACCATCACAGGGCCTGATTCATCTTCTACCCATGTCAGCAGTTTGGCGTGGTTAGCCTGTGACTTTAAACAAGCATCGTTCACTCTCTGTACCTCTGGCAAATATTCTGACTTCTATAGATGAGCTGTGCAGAACATCAGGCCTTCTTCCCATCCTTTTGTGGATTTCACTTGTCCATGAACTAAGACTTGTTCCCAGCATCCAGGCCATCAAGCTACTTCCTTTTTATCAGGGCAGTTCAGTTTTTTCATCTCTGCATCTACTACATCTTCATGTCCTTTCTCAGGATATGTAAGCATCTTGTTTTTCCCCGCAGGTTCCTTTTCAATCTGTGTAGTCTTGATATAATCATCCTGGAATGGAAATGACCATTTCGATCTCCATCGGAAAGTGGTCCGACTTCCTTGGAATTGTCCTCTTGTCATGCATGCTGCAAGATGAACGAGACATCTGGCATCGTACTCTGGAATTTCTCTGGCCTACGGTATGAGAGCACCGATGTAGCAATTCTCTTTAGATGTGCTCTTCCCCATCTTTTTCATGTGTTGATACCACATGTTATTACGCACGTGGGATGTACTATCTAGATAAGTGTTTATTCTTTCATTATAATCCTCTGCATTTCTCTTCTCACTAATACTAAATCAGTGCTTGCATGATGATCATGAAGTATATCAAAAAGAGTTCTATGCTTGGAGAGAACCAAAGGAGTTTCTACCTCAGTGGAACTAAACAAACCAAGAGCAGTACTTTTAGTAGGAGCAATCGTAGTAGTCTCTATCTTAACAGGAGCATCAATATAATAGGGAATGCTAAACAGAAGAAACAGAAAGACACAAAGGACCTCATTACACGGATGGCGGTAAGGGTTTACCGGTACCGGTATTTTACTGGTACCGGTAAATCCTTACCGCCTTACTACGAGGTCCCTTTGCAGGTTGGGGAATTTAACGCCTGCTTTTTGCAGGCGGTAAAAACCAACCCGCAAAGGGAACAGGGAGCTAATTACGGTACCGCAATTTGCGGTACCGTAATTAGCGCCTTCCCCATTCCCATAGAGCCCTATGGGGCAAAAATGGGAATGGGGAAGGGCAATGGTGGAAGGGGGAATTACCGCCCTGCCAACCTTGGAATAGGGCGGTAATTCCCTTTTCCACCAAGGCGGTGCCGGTATTTTACCGGCATGAACCATGGCGCTAATAGCGCCATGGTTTACCGCCATCCGTGTAATGAGGCCCAAAGTATGGTGGCTCATACGTATATCACAAACCAACTTATTGATCCCCACCATTTGTGACATTCTGGACTTAGTTGGCCTTGCTTATTCTCCGAAATCGCGCCAACTTCAACATTCCTCATTTTTACTGCAATTTGTTTTAAGGAGAAAAACAAAATCAGTCAGACAACTACAATAAATCCGGCAGTAATAATATTTCTTCTATTATTACTACAAGTAGCCTTCTAATCACTGGGCCATTTTTAGGATCCTGAAAAAAAGTGTGACTGTCCACGTCTCTTCTGACGAGAGCAGGATAAGCTTGAAGGATACACACAAACACAGCAAATAGAAGTATATGGGCATCTCCATCCAACAATACCATAGATTCAGATATTTTACCCAAAGAGAAACTCAGTGAGGAACGAGTCTGAAAATTGCTCATGTTTCCAATTCTTAATTAAGTTTTGTCGTTAAGGCATAATCTTGATACATCAGCATTTCTCTAAAGTCCAAATTCTAAAAGATCTCTGTGACTCTCGGCACGAGTTGCACGCCTGCTATAATATCTATAAGGAATGTCCAGGGCGAGTCACAGTCCAAATGCACATTGCATTTTTAATCAACTAGTATCTTTGCCGTCCTTCTTCTTTGTCATCGATCGAGTCTGCACACACTGAAATTCTTCTTTTCGTCTTGCTTCCGGATGGATAGTTGGGGGTGCGACGGTCTTGCCGGTGTATAGCTTGACATCATTCAGATTTATCCACGCTCGTCTGCCTTGGACCTTTACTGCTGAGGGAGTGACATTTTGAACAATGCATGGGCCATCAAATCTTGGCTTGTACCACTTCCTAGTGAAGTTTTTAATTAGCACGGTGTCACCAACAAATAGTCTGGGGCTGACAATAGTTCATTTGATCCAGTTGCTGAATAGTTTTCATCTGTGTTCTGAGAGTGAACCCCCTGACGCTTGAGTTGATCTGAAATGAGAGAGATGCTAGAGGTCATACATGTCAAATATTCATCTAACTCATTTCCTAACATTTTTGCTGTACTGTGGACATCACTTCTACTCCTCGATGGAGGAGTCAAAGGCATTCTCATTCTCCTTCCTGTTACTAGTTCATGGGGGATGAGGTGATGGTCCGAACCAGGCTGATTCCTTAGGGCATATAAAGCTAAGGGCAGGCAATGTAGCCATCCCTTTTTCAACAGCAGTTTAAGTTTGGCAATCCTTTCTTCAAGGAGGCATTTGAGTCTCTCACAGATCTCTTTCCTTGCAAGTGATAAGCATAATAAAACATATGCTTAATACTCAACAATAGTCCAATCTGTTTGAACACTTCATTGACAAAATGTGGCCCATTATCGGATCTCAGCACTTCACACACTCCTCATCTTGGAAAAGCTTCACATACTAAAAACATCACTGTGCAAGTGGCGTCAGGGTGTGTACATGGACCTGCTTCGATCCACCTGGAGAAGGGACACACCACCACTATCAAATACCTGTATACATTACACACCTGCAGCATATCAACATAGCCAATATGTAAATGCTGAAAAGGACCATTCTGTCGAGGAATTACTCCTCTAATCGTTCTCAGTGTGTTCACAGCGGTAATCCTTTGACATACGATGCAGTTTACAACATAAAATGCAACATGTTCTAACAAATTTGGAACAAATCAGTCTTCCGCAATTGTTGCAGCAAGACTTTCCCTAGTTACATGCGCAGGGTAGTGCAGCTGTTCAAGCGCTACCTTAACAATGCTACTGGCATCACTAACTTTCCAGTGCTGTCCTATCGCCATAATGCTTCTGTGGGGGATAAAGAACAACCCGTTTGCTTCCATAGTTCCTGCTTTTCCTGTGGTGCACTTCCTTGAATTTCCATTAGCTGGGTTTTCGGTAAATGATTAAATCCTTCATTCACTATCATAAGCATGACCACTTTCTCCTTTACATCTGGAGTATCAAAACTTACAATATCTGGTGAGTATGCAACCCTTTTGGCTTTTGCATCTGCAGCTTCGTTCCCGCAAGAAATAAAGTCTGTACGTTTAGTATGAGCAGCGCATTTAACGACCGCTATGGGTCCTGGGAGTTGTAGGGCCCTAATAAGTCTATCCAATAAAGAGGCATACTTCACTGGAGTGCTGTCTGCTTGGAGGCAGCCACTCCTTTTCCAACGTGCTAGCCCTGTGTGTACATTTGATATCAAGTAGGCGTAGTCACTGTACACCATTACTTCCTGCCTTTCATGATTCTTGAGTGCGACAATAAACTCTACCAATTCTGCTGCTTACACTTGCTACAATTTCAAACTCGCCATTTGCTCTATGCCTCAGTACTGCAGCGTCAGAATGCCTTTCTCCAATAATTTGATAAACTTTCAAAGAACCATCAATAAAGATAATTTCCTCCCCTGACAGTGCAGGTATATCGTCATAAAATTCAACATAGTTTGTACAATCATGCACATGCTCGCCCTCGGTCACTGACTCAGCTACAAATGTGGCAGGATTCACCATTTTACATCTGACAATTTTAATCACTATATTTGAGATCATGACTTCGTATGGCAGAAGCTCTCTGGGATGTCAAAGTACCTTTAGGTTCCTCTAAAATGGCAAACAAAGCATGTTCTACAAAAAGCATCATAGAACAGCCCATTACAATACTTTTAGATTTCTCAATTGCAAACGCAGTGGTTTCCAATGACTGTTCCAAAGGAAAGTGTCCCTTCATAACCGGGTCTAACATCCCTCTGTAATATGCCAGAGGTTTGTACCCTAATGTAGTCCTCTGTGTAAGCACTGCTGTCATAACTGTCCCATTTGTGTGAAAATAAGAAAAAACTCCTCAGCATAATTGGGAATTCCTAAAACAGGAGCTGTACAAATTGCCTTCTTCAACTCTTCAAACCCTTCCTCCATTTCTTTGGTCCATTCTATTTTCTCCTTGTCTACCTGTGCTTTCTTTAAAGCCTGCAAAATGGGTCTTGTGTATGAACTGTAGTAAACACCCAGACTCTAACATAATTACAGAGTCCCAAAAACTGTTGCATCTGCTTTACTCTATGCGGTTTTGCGGTGTTCATGATCTCTTCAGCTCTCTCAGGTGTCACCTTCTTTCCCTCATGTGAAATAAACTGTCCTATGTACAACACCTCTTCTTGACAATAATGTAGCTTCTCTTTGTCTACTTTCAATCCTTTGTCTGCTAAAATAGTCATCAACTGAATCGAGTCCTGTCTGCACTCATCTTCTGTAGTGCTACAAATTAAAATGTTATCTATGTACTGTATCAGAGCAGTTTTCACATCAAGTCTGGCAAAACGTAAACAAAGTCAAGTCTTGTGGGTCTTTGTGCAACGGATTAAGAAAAACAAATTTTTCAAATGGATCACTGTGAAATATCAAGCTTCCACTGGGATACTACATAGTATTGTCGCTGGATTAGGAACTAAAGGAACCTCTGCCTCTACAATGTGGTTAATCAGTCTCATGTCCTCTATGAATCTCCACTATCCTCCCTTTGATTGTTTTCACAGGATACACCACAGTGTTACACAATGATTCTGACGGTACCAAAATACCTTGTTGCATCAGTACTGAAATAGTCTTGAAAATGCCCTTATCAGCCTCCCATGGGGTACTGTCTTGCTCGAGGTAAAACCGCCCCTGGCTTCAGCTTTATTTTGAATTCCCCTAGTCCCTTTAATAGGCCGACGTTATAAGGGCGTATAGTCCATAAGACACTTGGCACCTTCTCCAAGTCTTCGCCAAAAAATGCTGGACGCTGCTGCATTATCGCCATTCACTGTGGGATCTCCCTTTTCTCTATTCTAATCCAATATGTAATGCTCATAGCAAACACTACTTCATCATCTGCTGGGTCATCTCTAAAAATGTCATCATCAGTAATGTCAGTCAGCCTCCACCCCTCTTCAATAGTTATCACTCTTCTCCATGGTCTTCCCTCATCATCCGTCCCTTCGAGCATTGCCATTTCCTCTCGTACTATGGCCGCATATAATTGTAGAGAGATAGTCTTTCCCCCCTGTTCGTCCATGGGTATCTGTGGTCTAAACAAGAATTCCTCATGTATCCTCGTAGTTCTTCCCACTAAGCCAAGTAGCCATGTCAATAGAATGCTCACCCCATAAAGAAAAACTTTGGACTCTGGTACGCCTCACAGAGCCACTTGCCCTGTGAACGACAATATGAATTCACCTACGTTTATGTAGTGTATTCCAGGAGTGGAACACACTATCCCTTTGTCAGTAAAATAAATCGTCATGTTAAGTTTTCTCATCAGATCTCTTCCCAAAATGTTAACTGCTGTGGTCAATACAACAAACTCTGTTTGAGACTCTAACCCGGGAAATAGGCCGGTAGTAGAGAAACTCCCAAAATCCCACTTATTTTTACAACAATGCAACAGACATGTCACACTCTCCTATTGAGAGAGGTAATTTGTCAGTAAAAGGAACTCAACTCGTAGCTCCAGAGAATCCCTGAACATTCATGGCAATTCCCAACATTGGATATTTTCCTTCTCGTATACATGAACAAGTAGCCCCAGTGTCTACTAGAACAGAAAAGGATTTGCCTCCTATCGTCACATCAACCCCTGGTTCCTCTTTGGGGTCTGGTGTCACTGATAGTACTGAACACATCAAGTCGCCCTGTGAGCTGTCCTATTGTGGGTACATGCATACCCTCCCACAACAGGGACACCCCCTACTCTGGGTGTCAGTGATTGTCCTGTGTTTGCATACTGCTGTCTCTGCATGGGTGCATGCTGTGACTGCCCTTGGGTGGATTCATTTGTGCTTGCTGTGGCTGCTGTGCCTGTTGCATTTGCGGTGCTTGTGCCTGATACACTGTCTGATCTTGGGCGAATGCTTCCCAAGGTTGTGTGCTATATGCTGGAAGATAAGCTGTCCCCCTCTTGAGAATTGGCCATTCTGTACATACCCTTGGCTCCTGCATACGCCTGCAATGTGCCCTGTCATCCCACAAGTCCAACATCCAGGAGGAGCCCGTCTGACTAATCCCCCTTGATTAAATCTGCCTTGCATGTTGTGATTCTTATTCTGTGCATTCTGAAACCCACCTTGATTGCTTTAGAATCCACCCCTTCCTCTATAGCCCATGCCTTTACCTCATGGCACATTCACCTGCAATGTACCCTCTGCTTGCTGTATCCCCCACCCTTCTCTGCTTGTCAATACCGCCCCTTCTATGTTATATTTTGACAATTTTATAATATATACCCTTTTTGACAATTATATAAAGTATATTTTGACAATTTTATAAAGTATACCCTTGACATAAAATGTGGTAAAATAATGACACTGTTTTTTCCCACGGCCGCACATTTCAAGGGTCCAGCACTTTTCAATGTTCTGAATGTAAGCAAGAGGATCCTCGTCTTCTTTCATCTTACGTGTCATGATTGCACCCATTTCTGGTGTGCCAGGATACTGCACCCTGAGAGCCCTCCAGACATCTGCTCTGCAATAATTAAACAGTGCTCCATCGTGCGCTGTGTTCAGTGCTGTCACACTTGAATAGCCTGCGTTATTCCATATGTCATCAGCTCTTTCCCCAAGAATGGCTGCTAGGAGACCGTTAATGTCCCCTATTGCCAAGTTATTTACTCCTGTTATTTTTTCCAATTCATAAATCCATTTTCCCACACCCGATGTTAAACACAGGAGTTTTCAAGTTAAATTATCCTTATCCATCTGCAGCCATGGAATATACTCTGGTCTTGCTCCCCCTTTTTCCAATAAGGGAAACTGCAGAAATCCTAACCCACAATTGGCTACCATCTTCTGCATATCCTAGGGACAATGGTGCCTGACCACCTCCTCCCTCGTAATGATCTTAATCTGCTCACATATGGCAGTGATTCTCCCTATGTCCTCTAGGACGCTATGGGATCTGGCATCCTATCCTTCGGTTGCGCTAGATCGGACCATCTTACTTCCTTGTCTGCCTGCAGGCTTCCCTCAGGGGCACATGCACCTCCTCCCTCTTCCCCGCAGAAGGATTCTCTCTCCTCGTCTGACATATTTAGTCCCCAACTAGTGTGACTCTTATCCCATTCACCTTTATCTAAGGTCAGTCTGCTTAAAGATAAGGCTCTATGCTCAAGCTGAACAGATTCTACTCTTCGCTTTGTGGTTGGAAGACTAGGGTTTGATCTCCCGTCCCTCGACTTCCCGATTTGCTACCTTTTTTTGCATTCTTGATATTATTTATTGATCCTGTCTCCAATACTTCCTATATCAAAGTTCTCTTCTAAGGCCACTCTAGATGACCCTGACATTGCTCCCTTTAATGGGAGGAACTCTTCCATTCTGTCCCATCTTATTGTTGGACTAGGCTCCATTAACTCCTTTTGAATGAGGTCAATATCCTGCTCTCGCGGTCTCCTGTTTCGTTATAATTCTTCATCTAACTCTCTTTGCTTTTTCGCCTCCCTTCTAACTCTCTCCTCCTCTTATATTATCTCTTCTCTTCTTACTCCTGCTCTCCTTTCTTCCTCTTCTTTTCATCTCTGCATTCTTCTATGCCTTAATTTCTGTGCTTCCTCCTCTTCTCTTTTTATTTCTTGCCTATCCCGTTCCTCTATCGCTCTCTGCCTGTTGTCATACTTTTTTTGCTCCTCTGCCCTTTCTTCTTTCTTTTGTTGCTCCTCCTAATACATCTTTTCTCGTCACTGTCTGCTCTTTCCTCTGTGTTCATCTTCCTTCAACCTCTTTTCTCGTTCTCTGTCTTTTCTATCCTGTTCGTCCTGATCTTCGTTTTGCCTAACTTCCTCGATGCTTTTCCCATCTAGCTTGAGTAATATCTGTCCACCATCCATTCGTTCTGTACGAGTGTTACCTCGTCAGCTTTATCCTTCTCTCCTTTCCATATCTTAATCTCTATTGTTCTATCTCGGTCGATACATTCGATCGCTCTCTTTTCTCCTCTTTGTCCTGTAAGATCTTGAAGATCTTCTCTTTTCTCTTACTCTCCTCTGGACTATCGTCACTGCTATAAGCAGGCAGTTTGTATATCGGAGTACTATACCCTGTCACCACTTTCAGTTCATTTAAAGGATAAAATCCTACGTCTTCCGTACTATCGCCTTTTACCTCCGGCAAGGTAAGGGGAGCAGAAGGCTCGACACCTTCCTCCCTGCGCTGGATAAGCATCCACTCTTCGAGGGGCAGAACCTCTCTCTCTTCCTGGTACATCTTCCAGAGCTCTAAAATAGCTCATCTTTCTCCAATTTCTTTCCTATGTACGCAGCATGCAAGTATGTGGTCATGTGTTGCAAGACCGCTTTTGACAATGATCCCCCTTGTGGCCATGGCATGAACATCTGATCTGCCGTGCCTTTCACCCATTCCGCACTATACTGTTTGAGCTTGGGCATGTGCTTTGGCAATGTCTTACATAAATGCATTAAGGGAGTGATATCTCCCATTGTGACGAGTCTCAATCGGCTGTCAATACTTACCAGACCTTTATAAAGTTCCTTCACCAAAAACAACAACTATCAGCGTGCTCCAACAATCGCCACTCAAAATCTTTATTTCTCAATAATCTCCATCTACTTCTGAATTGGTACCAACCACAACCTAGGTAGACAATATAACTGCTTGACTTCGTCTCAATTTTTACAACTGTTCGTGTCGACCTTCGACACTTTAATTAACAAAAATACATAAGCAGGCAGACTAGTCGACTCTTCGTATTAAAAACCTCGGTGATCACCCTTATTTTCTTGACCCCAATCAATACTCTGATCACATTGTTTAGATTGTCACTTTATGCGGACCTGTCCTTCACATAGCCTAGTTTACTCAGATTGGAGTGTGAGACAACCTCTTCTAAAACCCCTTGGGTTAGGACTCTTGGGCACTTTATCTCTCTATCTCTTTTTAAATTATATTTCTTGTTACTCCCGCTACTTTCGTATCATTTGTTACTTTAAAAATTACCACAACCATTCCCCTCAGTCTACTCACCATTCACTCGTTAACCTCGAAGTCCTCGATATCGTATCCTCCTCCAATCGACCAAAGCACCTGTGGAAACCAGGTAGGGATTTCATCAAAGAGAGACCCTGCCCATCATCTCAATTTTCTTGCAAGGTCTCTATGAGGCCGCTCTCCACAGGAAACCCGCGATCTTCCGGCTAGATAGCAGAGGATATCCGATCTTCCAAAGCTCTGGAGTCAACAGGTCGATGGATATTTATCAACCATCCGACATTGCTACCAAGTAAACACTAGAGGTCCTTAATCCAGTAACACATCATGCATGGATGGGGATGCAGAATAACTCTTACACCAAATGATAAAACCGACTCAGGAAGTTGGCAAAAAGTCTCAATCTGACTGTTTTATTATCAATTGTCGAAAACAGGGAGTTACAACGAACATCAACGGACGTCGCACAGGCTCACTCAATGCATTTCATAAAAAACTAAGATTTTATACTAAAGGTTCGTCATACGTGACGTTACACTACATGGCAAACAAGAAAATCCTACTGGGGTTGTGATACGCTAAAGGAAACATCTAAGTATACTTTCTATACACAAATGGGTTGTGATTTGGTCTCTACAGTCAGGTGGAAAACATATGCCTATCAGTTATTAAGTACACAGGATATCATTGGCTATCAAACTATAGGGCTCTTCGTTATATGGCCCTCTACAATTAGTTGGCACTCTCGTGCCCTTCTAGAACATTCGGCTCACTACCAGAATGTAGTACCCCAGGTGTCAGTGGGTGGACTTGACCCTAGGGGACCCTGACGTCTATGGAAACAGGGCGAGTCACCACACACGATAGATACGCCAGACACGAGGTTGTATTCCCAAAGCTAGGGTTTATTGCAAAGCAAAAGTCTCAGTTGGCCAACTCGGTCTCACGCCCGCGACGTGTATCTCTAGACCTCCAGGGACGCAAGAGAGTGAATTACGTACATCAGTTACATATATACAAAATGCATATCAATCAGCTATGCCATGTTTAACACCTCCCTTTTATTGGGTTTCTTTGAACTTGGTGTGATGATGGACATCTCCGACAACTATGACACCTTCAAACATCTATTCTAGTAACAATTTGCAATTTGTGAGTGCGAAGGCATCTTTCAGTTGTTGAATAGAACACAATGCTTCTGTTCTTGGAAGTGAGCTTCATATGGGGGGGAAGAGTTGCATTCCGGACCTTGCTATCTATTAGGTGGTATTTGTGTCCTGGGAGCCGACACGCTCTAACGGGCTCAGCAAAGGGGGGCCGTAAGAAGAGCATAATTCAAGCCTTTAGCTGTATTATTCTAACATATTCTACCATATAACGAGACTGGCTGGCAGCTGCGAAATGATTAAATGCCCTGCAGCTCTGCTTCAAGGTTACATTCGGGAGGGAGCCGGGCATTCTTCCTGGCGTTGCCTACGTTTGTGTTTCAACGAACTCTTGTTATCCTCTCGGCCCTGCGGCCTTGTCCTTTTTACATACAGACAACAATGTTTTACAGTCGAGCAGTGTAAGTGGAAAGTATTCTGCAAAGCAATAGGAACAGAAAGCAATGAGCAATGGTTGGAAAACAAAATGGCGATTCTTGTTACATCAAAATGGGCGTTCAGTGAAAAACTCAAAAACCTATATTCTGTCATATCGTGCATGAGACGGTTGGCCCACGGCCACCAAAATGCGTTTGCGGTCACATAATAGAGGTATCCATTTTTCTAGACTGACAAACCCTCCTTTGGCCGCATGCCAAACGTCTCATCTATTTATTGAAACCTCCTCTAGTGATGATGAGTCTGAAGTACTTATGTCTGAATTTTGCATGCTATCGTAAACATCATCGTCTTCATCAATATCTATTGCCATCAACTCTTTTACTGCTCTCATCTCATTTGGGTCTGGGTCAGTTCGACCATGAGGTTGTTTTTTCTTTGTCATCATATGCATACATCCTTCCATACATCCCTCAGTTACCTCAGCGCAAACTATGGGTAGACAATGTATACAACAACAGCACATTTGGAATATTCCAAACACCACTACTACTATTGAGATCAACTTCCATCCCCAGGAACGTAATATTCCCCAAAACCAAGATCCTATTCCCCAGCTTCCTTCTTCAGTAGGGA
The DNA here is from genome assembly GCF_040938575.1 of Ambystoma mexicanum. Lineage (NCBI taxonomy): Eukaryota > Metazoa > Chordata > Amphibia > Caudata > Ambystomatidae > Ambystoma > Ambystoma mexicanum. The sequence goes on from NC_090937.1 coordinate 59,856,359, forward strand.
GTTCAGAGCTTGGGACGTGCATTTTCTTTATTGCTTCAAAGATCGTGGGGGAATAGTCATCGACATAAACGCAACACGCTGATCCCACTATTTTGCAAATTCCCCCACGATCAACCAGGATCACATCGAGAGCCATTCTATTTTGCAGCGTCATTAACCTGATTCCTCTTTCTTCCAACGTCATGTTAAATAGTATATCTGTTGTTGTGTTTATTGTACTTTTTTGGATTCTGGACAGTTGCCTTATATTATAGGAGTTCACTATCTGCCCTAAGAATGGAATGAATGATTCTGCTACATCAGTTGCTATTAAAACACCCTCGTCAGTCCTTTTGACTCGAGTTCTGGATAATCTGGCCATGGCTGCTGTTTCTAAGAGGAATACTCCTGGGAACAGTAGACCTAGGTAACATGTACCTCCCCAGTTTCTGGGCAACCAAGGATATGCTTTCTCTCCACATATAAAATAAACTGGATCACCTACATATACTGGTTCTATTTCCCATTTTAATACCACTGTATTCATGCATCCAGTATATGTTCCGACTGAAAAAGAGCCTTTCTTTTTTAGACAAAAAGGGACAGTTCTTGGGCTATAATTCACCATGTAAAATGGGGGAATTGCATCTTTGTCCCCTTCTGTTCTTACACGAAACGTCATTACAGATGTTTTTTCTGGTGGGGACAATCTATCTCGTCTATTTTGTCGTGTTATCTTTCGTGTATTTTTCCTCGTGGGCTCTGGGGCTATTACTTGTGCTTTATGGAAAATGGAACAACCCACAGGCTTCATTATTATCTCCCCAAACTCATTCATGTTGGTTCTGTCTAATTGACCCGTACTACTCTCATTCCATTTCCCATAGAACATTGCACCTAAAGATGCACTACATGCAGAACTTAATGGTAGTGGCTGTACATACCACCCTATTCCTTTCCCAGCATGCTGTCGTAAATGGGCACATACCCAGCAATTTGTTTTCTTCAGAATTGCATGTCTCATGTTCATGATCAATAGCAAGGTATTATTTCCAAAACCTTCCCTGTGTCTTTCTTCCATTGGGGGCAGGGTATAGGTGATCACCTGAAACGGGCTTTCAGTAGTGGATATATTATTGGTAAAAACATTTCTAATGGGTGTATTGCTTCCACATACCATAATATTAGGGCTGTCGATATGGGTGCTACCACGCTCATAAAGCACATTATTATTGTCAGTACTAGCATACAATTTGTTTTACCATGCGTTTTTCTTAAGCTTACAGTCTTTATAATTGACTCATTCTCAGCGGTGGTGGTGCAGAAGGAGGCTGGAACCGGACCCTGGCATGTTTCTCGTCGTCCTTCTTCTTTCTTATTACAGTTTGTTGTGTATATCTCTCTTCGTCGCGCTTGCTCTGATGTCAATAAGTTCAACGGAATTTTCACAGTTCAGTTCTGCCTGTCCTTTTTAGCCTGGATTTGTTTATTTGTTTTTAGGCAAGATCACTTGTCCTTTCTTATACTGCTCAGAGGACCTTTGATCAGTTATCTTATCCCCTTAGTATCATGTGCGCCCAGCTTGTCCGCTCTGGTTCCTGTACATGTACTTTTAATCAGTTATCTCTTTTGCCATAGTACCATGTGCGCCCAGCTTGTCCGCTTTGGTTCCTGACACATGGGCCCTCATTAGGACCTTGGCGGAGATCCATGGTGCTATTAGCACCATGGTCCATGGCGCTAAACTGCCAACTCCGCCATGGGGGTTGGCGGATTTACCGCCCCATTCCGACCTTGGCGGGGCGGTAAGTCCCCAATCCCCATTTACCCTTCCCCATTCCCATTTTTGCCCCATAGGGTATAATGGGAGTGGGGAAGGCGTTAATTACGCCACCGTAAATTACGGTGGCGTAATTAACAACAAGGTCCCTTAGCGCCATGGATTTTAACGCCTGCTAAAAGCAGGCGTTAAAATCACCATGGCGCTAAGGGAACTCGTACTCAGGCGGAAAGGGGCGCCATGGTTTACGCCGGCGTAAACCCCTTTCCGCCAGGGTCCTAATGAGGGCCATGTACTTTTATGATCGCACCGAGAAGCCGCGAGTCTTGAATTGTTCGCCTTGCACAATTCTCACGCTTCTCTCCTCTACACCTTCCTTCTCCGTCCATGAGCTGAACCAGAGGTTGACATAAACACCAAAAAGAACTGCTGATCACTTTGTCTTCCGAGGCCGCAAGTTGTATCGCCTTGCTCCTGGTATCGTGTGATCCGTGAACAGTGCCGGTGCACTTCCAGATTCAGGCTCAAAGTCAGCCTGTGGCGCTACTCCAGGTGCTGGTGTGCGCCGCGCCAATGATGCAGATCTGTTCTTTGGTGTGTTGGCAAGTGCTGGTGGGCGCCAAAGGGGTACACGATTTGTTTCTGCTGCTATTTGCAAGGCAGATTTCGTGTTGGCCAGCAGTGATGTCGATTCTGCTGGGCAACGTTGGGGTACTCTTTGCCCATCCCCCTCTTTGGCAATCGTCTCAGGCTTTGTTTCGAGTTTCACTTCTCGTTTTGGCAGATTAGGTGACTGCTTACTGGCAACAGTTTCTTTCGTTTCTGGGACCACTGTCTCTTTCCGGTCATCAGTGTCAGGCAAGTCTTTCACTGCAGTTGGAATCTTCTTGGCATGGGTGGCATGGATCCACGACTTCCTTCCATCCACCCGTATTTCCGTCTGCGTCGCCAAGAGTACTTGATAGGGCCCACGCCACCTGGGTGCTGATGATGAATTTCTTTCAAAATATTTAAGCAGCACCCAGTCGCCTGGCTCCAGCGCGTGCCCCGAAACGGTGTATCCCACTGGTAATGCCTCCTGCACCTGCTGATGAATCAAACTCAATTTCTGCATTAAAAACCCACAATAAGTACTAAGCACAGGATGTTCTACCTCACTAAGTCGTTTTGGCTGTGGTGCGCACCATACATTTGCCAGCCTCCCCATCACGATCTTGTACGGGGAGAGCCCAGTTTTAGCCTGTACAGACGTACGCATGCATAATAGTGCTATTGGTAGTGCATCCACCCAACTCAACTTGCTTCCCGCACAAATCTTGCTAATCTTTGATTTAAGAATGCCTCTCCACAAGACCGGCAGAACTCGGATGGCTTGAACTATGGAATCTCTTATCAATCTGAAGACCAGCACATATCTGTAATACCACTGCGCCCACCAAATGTGGTCCATTATCAGACCATAGGACACGGGCCAAGCCAAATCTGGAAAAGTACTCCTTCAACATTACTTTTGCCGTGCTCATTGCTGCGCAGTCCTTCAAGGGATATGCCTCCACCCACTTACTGAATGCACAGATCACCACCAAGACGTATTTTAAGTTTTGGCACCTTTCCATCTCTATGAAATCAAAATGGATCACTGCAAATGGCATAGAGGGCGGGCCAAAACTGCCTGTTGGAGTCACTGTTCCCTTCCCTACATTGTGTTGCAAACACGTGATACAGTTCTGCACCAACCTCTCTGCATTCTTTTTTATGTTTACATTCTGCCAAACTGTAGAAAGGTGCTGTATTATCTTCTTCGCACAGATGTGCGTAGGGCTGTGGGCTATTGTGACCATTGCGGTCACGTACGAATTTGGCAACATCCAGTTTCTAGTTCCCTTGTCCACCCAACAACCCTCCAGATCCAACTCAACAGATCCCTCTGCCCACCCCTGTGTTTCATCGGCCGTAGCTTCGGCCTGCATTTCTTTGACAGTGGCAACTCCATTTTCTATCATACAGGATACTTCTTCAGTCTGAACCGTCATCATTTTGGTATCCAAATCAGTGGCAGTTTGTTTCGCAATTCTGTGTTTCCCTCTCCTACTTTGCATGTTACTTTTTTATGTGCCTCGCATTTCACTATTGCTAGGCGCTTTGGAAACGTGAGTGCAGACAGCAATCATACAATCAAAGGGCCATGTTGAATTCTGGCGCCATGTGATGTCAAAAACCCTCTCTCAGCCCAGAGTCGACCAAAGTTATGAACCACTCCAAAAGCATACTGACTATCAGTATATATATTCACATTCAAATTTTCTGAAATCTCGCAGACTCTGGTTAATGCTATTATCTCTGCGGCTTGTGCTAAATTATAGGGAATTCTTTTGCTTTCTACAACGCTCTCTAGGGTAGTGATAGAATATGCGGCAGTTGTCGTGCCATCTGATAATTTAAAACATGAGCCGTCACAAAATAACTCTCCATCTGGCTCTTTCTGTGGGATATCACTTAAATTAACTCTCCCCTTGGTTTCTTCCTCAGTGACCATTAAGTAATCGTGGGGGGGTGATTCATCCTTCCCAATTTCTTTTATGGTTGCTGGCATTAATTCTGCAGGATTCAAAGCGCTACACCTCATAATTTGGATATTAAGCGCGAACAAGATAATCTCATATCTTGTCAATCTAGCAGAGGTGAGGTGTTGCGTCTGTGTACTATTTAATAGAACGTCTATGGCATGTGGCACCATCAAAATTAAAGTGTGCCCCAATACCATCCCTTCCGTTTGTTTCACTAACGCAGCAGCCGCCGCGACAGATCGCAAACATTGTGGTAGTGCGCGCGCTACAGGGTCCAGCGCAGAAGGAAAATAGCCGCACAGCCTATTTCTTCCACCTTGTTCCTGTGTCAAAACCGCCAATGCACATCCTTCACTTTCACACACAAATAGTCTAAAAATGTTCTCATAATTCGCCGTATCCAAAACTGGAGCCGAGCATAATGCAGTTTTCAATCCATCAAATGCTTTCTGACATTCCTCATCCCACTGCAAAGGCATATCCGCATCCTTTCTAGTCAAATTCACCAACGGCTTCACAATTAACGCAAAATTACCAATCCATTGTCGGCAATATGAAGCCATGCCTATTATGGCTCTGACTCCTTTTTGTGTCTTTGGAATAGGCATACAAGAAATACTTTCTATGCATTCTGGCGTTAGTCTTCTCCCTGCTTTCGAAAGTAGGTAGCCCAAATAGGCCACCTCCTTTCGATTATATTGAAATTTCTTCAAACTAGCATTATGGCCATGTGCCGCTATGTGGGACAGTAGTAATAGTGCTTTCTTTACAAATCTCCTCTGTGTCTGCAGCTAGCAATAGATCGTCTATGTATTGCAAGAGTACACAACCCACGGGTAATTCCAGCATGTCTAGCTGCTCTTTTAATGCTCTACTGTAAATACTTGGACTTTCCGTGTAACCTTGCGGAATCCACGTAAATGTAAATGATCGTCCTCCTAATGTGAACGCAAACAAATATCTGCTGTCCTTGTCCACTGGAATACTGAAGAACGCGTTTTTCAAATCTACTACACTAAAATATTCTGCTGAAACAGGTATCATTGTCAATATTGTGACATCTGGCACTAGAGGAAATTGTGGATCTACTACCTTGTTCAATGCGCGCAAATCAATTATAAAACGGTATGGTACCTCATTGCCTCCTTTTTTATAAACCGGAAGAATCGGGCTGTTGCATGTACTGCCTGTAATTTCCTCGATTACCCCTAATTTCACCAAATCTGTAACAATACTCTTCAATCCTTTCTCACCTTCAGCCGAAATTCTGTATTGGGGTATTCGCGGTAGGGTAACACTTTCTTTCAAGATGATCTTTACTGGCTCTATCTTTAAACATCCTACATCATTGTCATGCATTGCCCATATACAGGTTGGTACTTTACTTAGTTCCCCTGGTAACACTTCAGACTTGAATTCTGACACAGGGGCATCGTGTGGCCAAATCGTTAGAAACACTCCGTCCGCCGTGCAATGTATAACAGAACCTAGTTTTTTCAACAAATTTAATCCCAACAAATTCTCCCCACAATTTTTTGTTAAAAGGAAAGGACAATGTTCAGTAAATGGTCCTATTGTAACTGGGACTGGTTTGGACACTGGGTTTATGACTGGTGTACCTGCAAACCCTACGGAAACATTCTTTTGCCCTGACAGTGGTATATCCGGAACCAAGTGGTGGTCTATTGAACACTTCTGCGCTCCTGTATCTACAAGAAAGCGGTGCTCCTCATTCCCAACTCTCATTTCTACATAGGGTCCTCTCTGATTCACGGGAATAGTCACTGGTTCCAAACCCTGTCCTGGGCTGTCCTATTGGGGAAATAGCACATCGTCCAATGTGTAATCATTACTATTACTGTAATACGTGTTTGGCTGTGTATCGAAAACGTTCCCACTCTTTCCTCTATTTCCCCCACTCTGGTTTCCATATTGTTGATTTTGCTGTCCCTGACTCTGGTTTGGGGCATTTTGGTTTTGGCCTTGGTTTTGATTACCTCCGTTATTGTGATGCTGCTGCATACTATTCCTATTTGGTCCATTCGCTCCTGGGTGTCCTCTATGCTGTCTCTCTCCTCTGACCAGACCCATTTCTATTCTGTAGATGCGGACATTGCGCTCGCCAATGTCCTTCCTCCTTACAATACGCACACTGATTCGGTCCCACTGTTCCCCCATGCATATTCGAATTACTCCTTCCTTGTGCGTTCCCTCGCCCTCTATTATGTCCTACTACTCGCTGCATTAATACCCGTGTTTTCAGATTTACCCTATCCCTCTCTTCTTTTTCTTTTCCCGCAGTCACTCTGTGCTCATAATATTGGGCCATATGTAATACTTCGCCCAACGTTTTTGCTTGCCATGCACTCTCTGATGTCATTATTAGATCCTGAATTGGAAGTTTTAACCCCCTCACATATTTGTCAACAAATAACCTCTTTCCCGCTTCCAAACCCACATCCTGCCCACTGAAGTCTGTGAATACTTCTTCAAATCTAATAAAATAATCTGTAGCCAACTCATCCTTGCCTTGTACACATGCAGTCAATTTGTCCCATTGAATTCTTTTCTCTGGGACAATTTCTTTTAACTTCTGCACTATACGTGCTGGTAATGCCACCAGGTTCGCTCCTGGTGTCCCTCCAACCACTTTATTCCTGTCTTCTATTATCAAGTCCGCCCATGTGGCGCCAAAGGCCGTTATGTCATCTACCTTCCTTATTTGTTTCCATATGTCTGCTGGCAGGATCAGCGGGAATATTAGGTCTATATCACCCATGGTAAGCACGGATGATTGTAGGCAGGACTCTACTTCTTTGTAAAACCCTGCAGGATTATTTCTTATATCAGGAATCGTCTGCTTTATGTTGTTCACCTCCTGTCTGGAAAAGGGGACATGCACATATTGGACGGTGTAATGGGCGGTGTTACCTGCGCCGCTACATTGCCCACTGCGGGAACCTCCACTTTGGGTACAAAGGTAGGTCGGACCTCTCTCATAGGAAATGCCCCACTTACCGCCCCCCCTCTCTTAGATGTAACAATATTCCCAGGTCCAACGATAGGGCTGTTTCTCCTGTCCCTCGCTCTAGTGCTCTTCTATATACTGCCATTATTTCAGGTGGGCTGGCTTTATCATTTTTTATATCTTTGTCTAATAAATGTTCAGCCATCGACTGTAGTGCTTTTCTTTTCATGGGCATGGAATATTCATCAAATATCTTGTGTATCTCCATTGTGGGAATACTGGGATCCGACATCCATCTAAACGCTTCTCGTATACATACTTTTAATTTGTTGCCCATTTGCACTGACGACATTGAATGTCATTGTTGTATATATGGCTCTATAGTTTCCTTCCTATTTCTCCAGATATCCCTACTCCTGTACCCAGGTGTAGCAAACATTTCGGCATAATCATTATCTAATTCATCTTTAAGTTCAAAAAGTCCATATACATGTCCTCTCACTTCTTCATCCCTCTCCCTACAGCGTGCTATTGCATTCAAATCTAACAATCGCTGGTAATTTCCCAATTAACTGTTTCCATTTCTCCACCAAATATTCACCCATGCATTCCAACACTACCTGTCTCTCGTTGCTCCTTCGGAAGTCATACATCGAAGCCAATGCTGCCGTCCCATCATTCCCATCTATATACATCTCTGCCTGTTGCTGCAATTCCACCTTCCTTTCTTTGCTGATTGTGCTGCGAGTTAGCCTCGTGCATCCCCGTTGGTCAGTCCCGCCTCTTGCCCCCGTGGTTTCAATTTCAACCCCAGGAGGAACAGACGGTACCGAGTCTGCGTCTGAGGCAGGAGGTGCGGATGGGACAATGCGAACAGGGAGTGTCTGTTGTGGGCCTGGTTGGCTAATAGGAAGTGTTACATGCGCGGTCTCAGCCTGTGGCTGTGGGAGGGCTTGAGCTACCGGAGGGGGAGCTTGGGCTACGGGCGGGGTCTGGGCAATAGCTACTGATGTGTCTGGTCTTACTTCTGATCTTGGGCCTTGTTTTGTATGGGTCAATATATTTTCTCTTAATTCATCTGCTATGTGTAATTCCCGTTGTGGATATATCTTTTCTATATTCAACTGGTCTCGCCTACCTGCCCTTCTTAGACTCTCAGTCCACTCCTCCTCTTCCTTCTCTTCCGCTACTTCACCTTTCGATTTATGCCTGCGCGGATGCTTCGCTCTGCTTTTAAATCGGAGCATTGCTTCCTTTCTCCAGTCTTTAATAGTCTCAAATGCTGCAGGACGCGCTTTCTTTCTTATCAACACCCTTTCCAGGTTGTCTATCCTTGCTATCTCAAAACTACCATTAATCGGCCACTAATGGTCTTGTTGCTTTCTGGTTTGCCTATGCCAAGTCTCACAGAATATTATCGCACCCACTCCATACTTCACATACATCTCATACGCCGGCGTTCCCCCAGGTGGTACAATTTGGCCATCTTCCAAAGATTGTCTACCACAGCGGAAAAACCCTGCTAAGGTGGACAATACCCCAGGCATGTTTCAACCTTCCCCCTGGTTAATCAACCTTACCTAGGGCGTTTGATTTTGCAAAGTCAACTCTCAACCAATATCAGGATTACTTTGAATCGGGGAATGACTCACCTGATAAATCAAGTCGTCTGTATACTGACGCACCAAAGGACGTCGTGTCTGCGTTTCTTGGCTTCCGCCTCGTTTCGGGACCCTCGCCTCCTTGTTCTCTAGCCAGGCACGTCGATCAGGGATCAGATGTGTGCAGATCTGCAAAGGAGTCTCTCATCACTTTTACAGGGCACCCCGAAAACCTCTTGATCCCGGCTCGATCGTCCTGTCCTCGCCGTTCTCCGCCTTACTCAATTACAACGTTATGCGATGGAACAAGTGGGGGAGGGTCCCTATTCGGGCGCCATCTTGAAAGGGGCCCCTAGGGGACCCTGACATCTATGGAAACAAGGTGAGTCACCACACACGATAGATACGCCAGACACAAGGTTGTATTCCCAAAGCTAGGGTTCATTGCAAAGCAAAAGTCTCAGTTGGCCAACTCGGTCTCACGACCCGCGACTTGTATCTGTAGACCTCGAGGGCTCTTCGTTATATGGCCCTCTACAATTGGTTGGCACTCTCGTGCCCTTCTAGAACATTCGGCTCACTACCAGCATGTAGTACCCCAGGTGTCAGTGGGTGGACTTGACCCTAGGATACCCTGACGTCTATGGAAACAGGGCGAGTCACCACACACGATAGATACGCCAGACACAAGGTTGTATTCCCAAAGCTAGGGTTTATTGCAAAGCAAAAGTCTCAGTTGGCCAACTCGGTCTCACGCCCGCGACGTGTATCTCTAGACCTCAAGGGACGCAAGAGAGTGAATTACGTACATCAGTTACATATATACAAAATGCATATCAAACAATCAGCTATGACATGTTTAACACCCCCCTTTTATTGGGTTTCTTTGAACTTGGTGTGATGATGGACATCTCCGACAACTATGACACCTTCAAACATTTATTCTAGTAACAATTTGCAATTTGTGAGTGCGAAGGCATCTTTCAGTTGTTGAATAGAACACAGCGCTTCTGTTCTTGGAAGCGAGCTTCATACGGGGGGAAGAGTTGCATTCCGGACCTTGCTATCTATTAGGTGCTATTCGTGTCCTGGGAGCCGACACGCTCTTGCGGGCTCAGCAAAGGGGGGCCGTAAGAAGAGCATAATTCTACATATTCTACCATATAACGAGACTGGCTGGCAGCTGCAAAATGATTAAATGCCCTGCAGCTCTGCTTCCAGGCTACATTCGAGAGGGAGCCGGGCATTCTTCCTGGCGCTGCCTACGTTTGTGTTTCAACGAACTCTTGTTATCCTCTCGGCCCTGTGGCCTTGTCCTTTTTACATACAGACAACAATGTTTTACAGTCGAGCAGTGCAAGCGGAAAATATACTGCGAAGCAATTGGAACAGAAAGCAATGAGCAATGGTTAGAAAACAAAATGGCGATTCTTGTTACATCAAAATGGCCGTTCATTGGCAAGCTCGAAATCCGGTCTGCTACCTTCCCAACTACCTCAGGGATACTTCCTCTGCGGAGCCTAGGGACACTGTACCATGTGTAATATATGTAATTATTAAGATTATTATGTTGTATTGGTATACTTTTATTGTAATCTATCTGCCTGTATGTTCTTTTCTTGCAACCCTGTACAAATTGCGCCCTGATGCCCCCGGGCCTGATGGTCTGCGCATTATAAATAAACAAATACAAATACAAATACAAATACCTATATTCTGTCATATCGTGCATGAGACGGTTGGCCCACGGCCACCAAAATGCGTTTGTGGTCACATAATAGAGGTATCCATTTTTCTAGACTGACAATGTCTCCCACCCATTTAGCTTGACATCCATCATCACACATGCCTTCTGTCATGCAGATTGTCTTTCAACTTGGCCTTGCAAAGTATTATTGCTCCTGAGAATATACAGAAGTGTGAGCATGTTCTTATTTCTTAGAGCTGCATGCCCAGTTTCTATTTCCATCCACCCTATGTGACAGGAGACCGCAATTGGGCTCCTTTCGTCACATTTAATTGTATTAAATTAATAAAATTTGGCACTCATGGTGTCTCTTCCTCGCACCTTAACAAGTGATGGTTCCACTTCTCACGTTCACTGTTCTTCAAGGATAGATACCCAGTTCTTGGCCCCTCCAGCCGTTGACACCAGGCCAGACAGTCCTGTCAGTCTTTCCTCGATCTTCAGCTGCTTTCTTGCTACGACACAGATTTCGATCCTTCTTTCTCCGTGGGTCTGAGCTTAGTAATATTGTGACTTCGAATATTCAGATTCTATATAGTGGCGGCACCGCCTGCAGTCCATCCACTACGTATAGCCAGCCTTTACTTTCACTTAGTCTACTTGCATTGCTGCATCTGTACAGTTATAAAGCGGCTTGCATTTTCTGAAGTGTTTTTCACACATGTAATCCTCACTTCGTACATAAAAGGTTACTTGATTCTTTACTTCATCAACAGATTCTACAAGGACTACACATTCTCTTCTTCAGCCACTCTTCTCATTGTGTCACGCTTGCTTCTTGTGACGTCACCAACTTCTCCTTTTCTCATCTTCATATTCCTTCGGGGATCTCTTCCAAGAGATTGTCATCTCTTAGGGGATACATCAGATAGAGTTTTGTCAATGGATACCTTTTCTTGAAGGTTTTTCTAGGGATTGACATGATCGCTGGTGTTTTGCATGTTGCAATTTCTGGCTTCCAACATATAGGAAGGATGGGAGGGAGACTTCCTGCAGAGGCATTCAGCTGCTCCTCTAAAAATGGAAAAATAATACACACTTATAGACTTAAATCTATATGTATTTACCATCTGTATATTTCCTCTGGTCCCATTAAAAGTGATTAAATCTCCACATGATGAAGGTGGTAATATTTATAAAGAGTGCATGATTCTTTTTATGTTTATCCAGTGCTTGAATACAGCGTCTTGTCACTGCCCTCTAGGGAGACACTGCTTGAGTTATGAGAGACTTTACTGATTATAAAAATCAAAACATCTAGAGCAGGGGTATACATCTGTGGCCCTCCAGACGTTTTTTTGTCTATGACTCCCATCACCTCTAACCATCACAGGCGCCAGGTACGCAGGTGCTACAAGCTCTGGGCACACCCGGGAAAAGCAATCTGGGCCAAATATCTCTATACTTACAATGCAACTGCCCTCAAATCTGGTCTTCTAGTGAATGTTTAGGGACCATGGGAGTCGTAGTCCAAAATATCTGCAGAGCCCCAAACTGCAGACAGGCAGCATGGACATATGTTGACTACGGATTAAACAATTAGTGGTATTAATTACCAGGGGAAAAGCCTTGCCGTAAGGTGTCTACAAAAGATGAAATGGGCATCTGTGGAAGCACGGTCCAGAGATTTTTGCTTACACACCTGAAAACGCCTGCCTCACATTCTAACTTGGTGAACTATATGTTTTAACCTTTATGCAGGCTTTAAATGTCTGGTGCTGGTGTATCGAATACACTGTTTATTGAGTCAACGAGGGCCAACCCTAAATAAAATGTGCAGTCATTTTACAGCATCAAGCACACACTGTGGCATACGTAACCACTCCCCGGCCATTGTGACTAGAATGTTGTTAGTATCTGACTTTTAATGTAAATAACTGCCATTAAAGCATGTTCCTGTGTGTATCATAACAATGCATGACAAATGATGCTACTACTCAGCCTTAACGTGGCAACAGCTGGCAAATGTTGTGAGTGGCTTCACATATGTTGACAGTGACTGGTAAATATCTTTCAAATAATTATACAAAAAGCAAAACTGTTGGCTTTAACCAATACTTATTTACTCTTCTCTTCCACCCTTAGAGGTGCAGGTTGTTATCAAGCTGATGGTATCGTTATTTTTAAACCTAGCAATCCTCCTTTTCTATGGAGTTAGAGCCCCTGAGGAGCCCATAGCTGCTGCCGCCTTCATGCTCTTATAAATCACAACACCAGACACTGGATAGTCTTTCAGGGATGCAGCACACTTCCGTGTTCTGTCCCCTCTCGCTCTTAGAGAGCATGTTCACCTCATAGCTATGGCGCACGCAGGATGGAAGTGGGAGAGAGCATGTTCACATTCATGTCCCTGTGTGTCTGTCACAGTGCAAATTCCTCAGGTAGGCCGGTGTCACGCTGAGCTTTCCAGTGCCTTCTGATCTCTCTGCGGGCATCACCCCGGGAGGATTTTCAGGGCAATGAGTGTGGCAGCAGTCAGCGGTGGCAGCTCGCTGGGGAGATACAGGAAGAAAGAAAGTGTGCATGTCCTTCCGCATGTCGGTGATTATTCAGTTCAGGCGAGTGAAAAAGCAGGAAGCAGACGTCGCGGTTCCGGTTGCGTGCGTTCCCTTCACCCACCTTGGGGTTTACTGTCAGTGGCACAGTTGACGGAAACAAAAATGTAAACAGCCACCTCTCTCTAGGGCAAACCCATGGCTTTCGGAAAAAGAGAAGCAAGCGGGCTCAGAGGGATGAGGCTTGGGGAAAGATATTTAGGGACTGATTCACAGAAGGGGTCTATAGTGGCGAAATCCCGTTGGAAAAACTCTGTGAATCAGACCCTTAACCCCTATAACCACCAGTCATCAGCCAGCACTGGCTTGAGTTTGCTTTCACTATTGGGTAACTGGAAAATACCAAAGGACCAACGTGGACCCAAAGCAGCCCTTACTCCGTTAATGTAAACAGGGAAACAAATTCTCTCAATGTGAAAAGGGACAGCAAAACAGCTTTGGAACTTGCAGAAAGCGAACGTTGAACAGTATAGGAAGCGATACAAAGTTAGGAGTTTATTAGATGTCAAAGAGAAAAATAGATTGAAATCTCCTGGTTGTTTGTGGTAAACACTCTTTTTACCACAAACAACCGAAGTGCTGAGTTTAAAGGATCCAGTATTGGTGTGGTATTAATAAATAAGAACTGGTGCACTGTTAGAGCCACTGCATCATTCAGCGGTTTGGTGTGATTGTAAATGTTTCCAATAGTGTTGTGTGCCTGCACCGCTGTGGAGTCAAAATCCATACTCTGTGAATGTGTATGTTGCAGCCTGACCTGTCACTTATGTAATGTTTTGTTGACTGGTTCACCAATTTTCCAGACCTGTTTCGATATCGCAGAGAGGAGGTGGGGGGATGGCGAATAAATATACTTATCTTGACTTCATCAGTGGTCAGTGGTCGCTGACCCACAGACACCTGGGTCAGGTCTCCACAGCTCCACAGAAATCAGCACCATGCACCAGCGGGTATGCACGCAGTGGCCTTTCGGCAGCAGTGATCCCTGATAGGGTTTCTTCATCTTCTCCGCAGCATACAGAGAGGAGAAGGAGGAGACCACTTTGGTATCGAAGTCCATGCCACAGGAACTTCACGGAGCGGTATCCAGTCATCTCGGCAGTCTTCAAATTCTGGAGTCAAGTGTTTGAGGGCTCAGTGCTACAAACCCACCAGAAGCTCGCAACCCATTGGTAGCTCCAGAATGATTTCACATTTGGAGCCAACAACAACTTCAGAGTCTTGAATGTAAGGCACTGTGCTATCAACGTACTTGTGTTTCCCTTTAGCCCGAAGTCAGCATCTTTTTAACGTTTCTACCTCTATTTCCCCCTTTTGCATTTGATCCTCATGGGAGTAGAAAAGAACCGTAAGAGACAAGCAATGCAAAGGTACATGGCAGCCAAGCATCATGACCATGAGCATCACCATTGGCACCTGCCATGAACCCTAGCACCCAGGTCCCTGGTGTCAGAGGGGAATGCCAAGAGTTGCCCCCACAGCCTATATCTTTGAAGAGATATCCATTCACTTATTGCATGCAGGCTCGACATCGCATGGGGTTTGGGGTGTGATGAAGGGACTGCTGCTCTACAGGAGTACAGGGATGAGTAGTGGCTAAATCGCCTACTCAGTCCACACTGCTGTGAAACAAACAGCAATCCCAGTCATAAAGGTAAGTAAGGCTCAACAAAATAGTGTATCTCCTTCACCACTTTTGGTAATGTGGGCAGGCTGCACTCATAGACGGGATTGTGAGCTGGTAACAGAAGTAACCCAAATAGCATTAGCAACATTAATCCAAAATAAAGATATGTCCAATAAAAGCTCTTTAAAAAAGAGGTCATTTGATTAAAGTAAAAATGCACAAGTAATAAAAACATGAAACACCCCACCCCTGTTGGAGATAACACAGACAATGCGGTTGGTAGTGAGACGTGTCTTGAAGACCGGGGTGTAGAGGCAATCAGTTGAGCAGCAATGTCTGAAGGAAGAAGATGGATTTTGAAAAAGATTGAGAGTGGGGTCTTACAATTAACTAAGGCCCTCAGGGGGGATTGGACCACTGCATACACATTTTGGTCTTGTTCTTGCAGAACATCAGTGTCAAGCCAGGCTTCAAGGCAATTTCTGAGGCAGTGATTCAGTGTTGGGTTGGTGAGCTGGAGGACTTGCTCCCACCCATGCTGCGGTGCACAAGCAGCGATGGGTCGTGGCAGATGGCACGAAGAAGCTTGGCACTTTTCAAAAGGAAAGGCCTCTGGGAAAAGCTCTACCTCCAATGGGAGCTAACACTAAGATCTGTCCGAACAAAAATACAAGTTAAACACATAAGGGATCTGTGTATTCTGTACCTTGTTGCAGCAAGAGAGTACTATGTTTTTACTTACGAAAAATATGTTTATTAATTTAATTCAATGTTCAATGTTCACATTAAATCCAACATTGGGAACCAGTGCAGTAAAGATGATATTACTACCAAGACTCCTATATATCTTGTGGGCTCTGCCAATTACTATCACGCAGTGAGATTTACTAGAAATACAGAAGGTGGTGGGCCAAATCATCTGGCGGGTAAAACCTCCTAGAATTCCTTCGAAAGTTCTGCTTAGATCTCGAGGGCCGGGAGGGCTGGAGCTTCCATCTATTCAACTTTATTCTTGGGCAGCACAGATTGTGCTGATGTTAGATTGGGCATTAGAAGAGAGAAGCCCAAAATGGAAGACACTCAAACAGGTTGGCTCGAGTTACCCCAGGCTCACCTCTCGTTTCTCCCGAAATCAGCGCAGAGAATACAGCAGAGTCTGTTGGAGTCTATTAGCGCTAACTTGGGGCAAAGGGGACAAAGCTTGCTCACAATTTAGTTTCAAACCAAGTCTAGGTCCCCTGCCCCTGGTGATACCTAATCCAGGGTTCACTCCCAGCATGGAGGGGAGGACATTCACAAAGTGGGAGTCACTCAAGGTCTTACGGCTGAGAGAGCTATACAAGGCGGGAACGCCACTCACATTTACAGAATGAAAGGAGATGTTTAACTTATCTGAAGCAGAGCGTTTTAGGTACTTTCAACTTAGACACTGGGTGTCCAATGATCAGGTTAAACAAGTGGGCTGCAGGTTGCCTATGGGGATAGAACTCAGGGTCTTACAGGGCCAGGAAATGTAAGATTTCCACTTGTTACCATCTGCTAGAAAAGACTTCCAGTGAAGATAAATTACCATACATGGCACGTTGGGAAAGGGAAGTGGGGATTGGTATTTCGGAGGAATCTTGGCAGAAGATATGGTCCCGTACCCACAAGAGCTCCTGCTGCACCGCAATCAAAGAGGGGGTCATTCAATTATGCATTTGGTGGTATATGACTCCTCAAAGATTGCATGTGATCTGCCCTGACTAGCCAGATCGCTGCTGGCAGGGGTGTGGACAATTGGGTGACCTGGCACTGTCCAATCATGCAAACGTATTGGCAGGAGATTTGTTCAAGGATAAAGGACATTACTGGTAGTTTACTCCCTATGTGCCAGCTGACCCTGCATGACCCTGAGGTTGGTTCTTTACCACTAATTTATGCTAGAGCGGAGCTGGTATCGCATTTATTAATGGCGGCAAGGATAAACCATGCACACTTCTGGAAGATTCCCAAAGTCCCTTGTATTTCATTCTGGTGGGTGAAAGTGTGGGAGATCATAGCCATGGAAAAACGAACTGCACACATTTCAGACCGAATGGCAAGTTTCTCCTGCACTTGGTCTCCTTTCTTGGATTTTGTTCAAGGGAAGGTACATGTTTTTCAGGCCACAGGTCTTGAAACACCTCTAATGTGGTTGTAGAGAGCTGACTGGAGGCTAGGGGGTGAGGGGAAGACTTCTGGAGAAGGAGACGAAATGGGGTACAATGGTGCTTGACTGAGCCAGTGTTCTGGGAACCCAGAAGACGGTATTGGTTTACTCGTGTGACTATATTTATGTTATTTTTTAAATATTTACATTATTTTCTTCTTATTTGGGGGATTAATATAAAATGGAATTTCGATGTTTCTGAAACTCATCTTTCAATATTATGAAGCATGTTTTAAGGCATGTTTAAGAAAGCTTGGAAAAAAACATAGTTTTATTGTTTTTTATATTCGCTCGCAATTTGGGACTACACTTCCCATCTGCCCAAGCTTATTTAAATACATATACAAGCACGCAAGCACCGTCACGTGTGGCCGGTTCGCACCCTGTTTACGGTTGGTTGCCTGGGTGCTCCTTAGATTAGCTCCTAGCAAAAGCTGTTGCTTTGCTGCTCCGTTGTAGAGATTTGAGAAATGTTTAATCATCCTTTTTGTGATTGTTTGTTTTATGATTCTAAATATGTGTGAGCGTATGCAGTTCCTGGGCAGACGTTGATTGACTCATTTAGAGGGAAAGGGATTGTGTTTAAAACGTAGTTGTTTTTTTTTATATATTTGCTTGCAACTTGGGACTACACTTCCCATCCACCCCAGTTTATTTAAATACATATCCAGGTGCGTGAGCACCGGCGCATGTCTGGGTACGCGACAAGGTCATCAGGCACTGATCTCAGGGGTTGCAAATTATTTAGCACTCTATCCATTCAAAGTCTCCTAATATTTAAGGTGAATGGCGACTCCAGCTGAAATGGAAACTGTTATTGAAGTCCCAAGGACCATTTTGTTGAACACCACAATGGCATCTTCGCTGCATGTAACTAACCGGCAAACAGCCCCTATCTTACAATGGTATCTGGACATGGGTGTTCACTCTACAGGTGATCCCCAAGGTAAATCCATGGAGTCTATAGTTAACCTGGCGCATGATGATGGTATAGAATGTACTGTGGTTTGCAGGGCCCATGTATCAGAGAATAAAGAGAATGTGAGTGCAGAAGGGGAAGCTGGGATCATGGAGGGAGAGTATGGTGGAGATGTTTCATCTCAGGAGCAAGGGTGATCAACCAACTCCAGAGAGTGTTTTAGGTGTCCAGACCCCTGTTGCCTCCAGGGCAGATGGTCAAGTGGGCACGAGTAGTGCATTCATTAACACACGCTCTCTGGTTAAGCATTCTATCAATATTGCTGATTATATCTTGGATCAGTCTATGGATATACTTTCAATCACAGAAACATGGCTGCATGAGGCAGCTCACCCCTCACTCTCACTTGCTGTGCCTTCTGGCTATAAACTCATTTGTACAGGTAGATTACATGGGAAGGGGGAGGTGTGGCTTTGATTTGGAGATCAGGTTGATATTCTGGGACCCACTAGGTGTGATGTTGTACTTGTGAAATTGGTAATTGACTATAATTTAACAATTAACTTTGTATTATTGTATCGTCCGCCAATTGGGATGCCAGACTTTCAGATGCAACTTCTAGATATCTTGCTTACTCTGATTAGACAGACAACAACATTTCAGTATTTGCAGGGATTTAAATTTATGGCAAACTAATGTGTTAGATCAGAAGGCCATATCAGTTGAGGCCACATTAGAGGATTTGGGCTTCCGTCAGCACGTCGATGAGCCTACAGATGCTAAAGTCAATATATTAGATTGGTTAGCAAGTCTGAACATAGAGAGGTTACAAAGGTTAATGTGTGTCCCGGCCCATGGTCAGACCACAATTTTATTTTGTTTTCTTCTGATGTTACCAAAGCAGTTGACTAAGAGAAAGCCGGAGAGGATTACTATTCTTTCAAGGAATGCACAGAAACTTTCTCTAGAGCCAAGCAGCCCATTTATGTCTCTATTAACAGATAATTTGGGTAGTCTTGAAACAGCAGGTGATCCAGCTTGCGTATATCAGTCTACCTTAGCTAAGGCAGTGGACTGTATTGCACCTTTAAAACCTCATAACTGATTAAGAAGACTTCTAAGTCCTGTTACTCACCAGAGATTCCCAGGTTAAAACTAACAAAGCGGAAAGCCTACAACAAATGGACAAAATCTAAGACCGTGGAGAATAGAGAAGGATACGCTGTAGCTGCTAAAAAGCACATTGTGGCCATTGTGGAGGTCAAGAGATCAGAGTATGAATCCAGGATTAGTAATGCAGGCTCTAATACACGAGAACTTTTTAGGGTGCTAAGACATTTAGAAAATCCTCTTGTAGTAGAAGACAATATTGTGAAGGATAAAGCATGGTGTAATTCTGTTCAAGATGCTATGTCGAGCAAGCTTCAGAGAATTCGAGCAGATCTGTGTAATAAACAGACAGCAGATGAGAATATCAATGTGCTTAAATTACACCCCACGTGCAGCTGTTTAATTGACCCCTGTGTGAATAATGTGTAGTACAATATGCTTCGTGCTGGAGGTAACGCCTCCACTTACCTTAAAAAATCGAGAAACTTGTAGTTTGGCAGTGCAGGAAAAATTGAGGTAAATGGTATTACCTCCACAGTTTTCCTGCACCGCCAAACTCGTAATGACCCACCTCCCAGTGTCTTATCCCCTTGTCAGGGGATTATAAAGAAGACACTGAGGTCATTAATGGTGTGTGCTCCATAATTCAATATTGGATGTTGAAGAATGGTATGGGCCTTAACAACACAAAACAGAGTTAATGATCACAGGGACCAATACAAGATCGAAGAATCTCAGTTTGGACTACGTTACTTTTAGAATTGCTGTCTACTCCATTGCCACCCTACATAAAATAAAAACCCTTGAAGTTTATCTGGATCAATCCATGAACATGACAGCACATGTTCATAGTTTGGTTTCCACTACTGCCTATCACATTAGGCTTTTATGTCAACTACATCCTTTTTGTCAGAGCAGAGTCGTGCTGGTGTTGCTAGGGCTATAGTAGGTGCTAAACTCAATTATTGTGGCACGCTACAGTTAGGAATAGGTAAAGGAGAAATGGACAAACTCTAAAGTGTTCAAAATAGTGCAGTATGTGCAGTTATTGGTTTGGGGCGTAGAGAACTTGTTACCCAAGCAAGGAAGTCATTGCACTGGCTTCAAGTTGATGCAAGAGTTTCCTTCTGTTCTCTTACATTGGCAGACACATACCTGTTTGATACTGGGCCAGAATATTTTACAGAAAAGCTTTCTTGGCTTCCTAATCCTACAGTATTAAGATCAAATAATGCCAACCTGTTGATGGTGCCAAGAGCTAATTTGTCTATTACCAGTCAAGGGGCATTCAATTTTATAGTGCCCAAACTATGGAATGCCCTTCCCCCAGACTTGCGGATGTGAATCTCTAGGCTTTTTGAGAAGAACTCTTAAGGCTCACTTAGTTTATTGAGATGCTTTCTGTTTGTTTTCCGATTGCCTGCTTGGTGCTTCTTGGCCATGCCTTTATGATCCAGTACCCTGAGGCCTCCGGGCTTGCATCTTTGGCACTATATTTTATTTTATTTATTGCATATGTATAAAGTGCCTATACAGAAAAAGGAATTTCAAGGCACCACAAGACAAAAGAGGGGGCAGGACGAACAGGGACAAAGCATAGCAAACACGGTCCTACTAGGCCTTGTGACATTCTGATCGTGTTAGTGAAGTAACAAGAAGTGCAGGATGAAAGGGGAAGTGCCGGTCAGAGCGGAACACGCTAATGCTCAGGAGGGAAAGGAAGTGCAGGTAGGAGTGAAGAGCGTGCAGGTGCTGGGGGTGAGTGGGGGATGAAGGCCCCTGGGCTATGCAGTCCATATATATATATCATTGGTTATTTATAACGTGCTTAATACCCAGAGGTTTCTAAGCGTGGACCCGGGGGATTGAACCTGTGTTGCTCCATATCGTCTTTCGTCCAAGGCGAGCACGTTGTCCCTGAGCTAGCCTCCTCGCTGGCGAGTGCTACGGGAGGCAAGGTGGACAAGTTCCAGGGGAATGGAGGGAGTACAGGGAATGAAGGTACACATGCCAAGTGCGAAAACAGGGCTGGATGGGCTCAGTAGGGGTACAGGCCCAGAGAGGTTAGTACAGGGGCAGGGGGCCCGGTAGGGAAAATGCAGATTTGGATGGGGGGGTCAAGGTAGACCAAGGTGCTGGGCTAGACTGGGCGATGAGGGCCTGGTGCCCTGTATGAGTCAGAAGAAACCAGGCAGCTATTCAAAATGGGCATAGGAGGGACATTTACAGGGGAGAGGGAAAGAATAAGAGAAAGGGAGGGTCTTGAGAAACTTCCAGAACTTAAGGAGATTCAGCTCAAGCCTGAGATGGGCAAGGAGGCCATTCCAGAGGGAGGCTCCTGCGGAAGAGAGACAGCTACCCCCACTCTGCTTGGAAAAGTGTCTGATCTGTAGAGAGTTGGAGCTAGAAGACCGAAGGGCTCCAACAGGGAGGTATTTGGGGAGAGAGAGTTGGATATAATGGGGTCCCAGGCCCCAGAGAGCCTTGTGGGGGATGCAGAGGGTCTTGAACTTGATCCTCACAACAACCAGGAGCCAGTGGAGAGATTTTAGGGCTGGAGAGATGCGGTCCATGGGCTTGAGGCCAAGGAGAAGTCTCACAGTCCTATTCTGGATTAGTTGAAAAGGGTGAAGGGAGGATTTAGGCAGATTGAGGAAGAGGCTTCTGCAGTAGTCCAGCCTAGAGAGGACCAGAGCTCTGGAAACAATGGGTTTCTGGGGGAAGGTGAGGAATGGGAGAATGCCTCTGAGGAGGTGCAGCTGAAAGTGGGCCTTCTTGACAAGGTCTGCGATGTGCAGAGAGAAGGAGGGAGAGGAGTCGAAGATGACACCAAGGTTTTTTGCCTCACTAGAGGGTGCGGGGAGGGGGTCCATGGACGGCAATCAGAGAGTAGGAGGAAAGGAGGGAGCTGGGCTCCCAATGAGAAGGATCTCAGTCTTACTGGCATTAAGGCAGAGATCGTTAGCAGTGCACCATGCCTGAATAGCAGTCAGACAGTCAGGAATGAGAGAGGAAGCAGTGGAGGGATGCCTGAAGGAGAGCTGCACATTGTCTGCATAACCCTGGAAGTGAGGAGAGAAGGAGGAGATCAGATGGTCTAGAGGGGCAAGGTAGATGTTGAAGAGCTACGGTGAGAGGATAGAGCCCCGAGGGACGCTGCAGTTGAGAGTGTGATGGAGGAGAGAAAAAGGCCTAGATGAACCTGGCATGGTCGGTCATAGTGAAAGGAGGTCAACCAGTCCAGTGCCAGGTCCGTGATTCCAGGGGTATCAGATCTGGATCCTGATTCCTGCGTTGAACCGCTTACGAGCTACACAGACTCGGATATGGACTGGCTGTCCCAAGCTTCTTGCTTAAACACATAAGGGACCTGTGTATTCTGTACCTTGTTGCAGCGAGAGTGTTCTACGTTTTTACTTACGAAAAATATGTTTAATAATTTCGTTCAATGTCTACATTAAAATAGGATTAAATCAACTATGTCTCTTCCAAACTAAGATTGATTTGTATGTCCTTTTGGTTCTCCTATAATAGGAGACAAAGTTCATTTAATCCTATTTTAATGTGAACATTGAATTAAATTAATAAACATATTTTTTGTAAGTAAAAACATAGTACGGGAATGTTGGCCCCTAGAAGTGACCCATAGGTATTGGTGATAAGATCCCCTAAATATCTGATTTCCCAATCCGCCCACTTGAACGGGAAGGAAGATTGCGAAGCGTGACAGACTTCCAGAGGCTCCTGAATCACCAAAACTACCAATTTCCAGTGATTAATTAGGAATCCTAATATCAGGGCACATTTCTCCAGCAGCTGAAGGAGTGCTGGGAGGGAAGACAGGAGATTTTGAAGAAAGCAGATAATATCATCGGCGCATAATGCCACCTTATGTGTGTGTCCCCCATAAGTTTGGCCCAAAATGCAGGGATTGACACATATCTGTGCTAAGGGTTCTATTGCTAATGTGAAAACTATGGGGGACAAAGGACAGCCTTGTCTTGTGCCCCTGCCCAGGAGAAGTGGTGAAACACTTGTGTATAGGCGCATTATAAATGCCATATCATATCATATCATATCAAGACCTGAAAGCATTGGGTTTAATACTGGTAGATGGAATTTGGAAGTTTGGCATAATAAGCTTAGTGAAGGATGGGGCAAATCCATATGCAGACAAGAGAGCATCTAATGATAGAATGGATAGTCCCCCAGGGATTTGTGGGGCTAAAGCAATTGGATCCACCACCTGCCAAATATTGTCATGAGCGCCCCTATTTCTGATAAAACCAGCTTGATCACTATTTATTATTGTGGAAGGACCTCTCCTAATATGGTAGCCAAAATGTGACTAGATATTTTTGCATCTGTAGTTAGGCGGATTATGGGGTGATAAGAGGTGCAGTCCTATGGGTCCTTCTCGGGTTACAGCAACAAGGTTGCTACTGAATTCGCCATAGATTCTGATACTTTCCCTGAGCTTCAAAAGGAGTTAAAGAGCTTAGTGAGTTGCAGAATCAAAAGACCCACAAACGTTTTATAGTATTTGTTGGTGAACCCATTAGAGCCAGGAGCCTTCCCTGTCGAATTGCCTGAGACACTTCTTGAACAGTTATGGCCCCCTCCAGTACTTCTCTCACTTCATCAGGGATCTGACGAACATGTGCTTGCCGAATAAATTCTTGGGTATGCACCGGATTGGCTTGAAGTGGGGCTCAGGCCTTATGAAAGAACTCCTTCATAACCTTCAGCTTTCCGGCCTCCGTAATAACCCATTTCCCGTCCCCGTCCCTCAGGGCCCGACATAGTTGTGGGTTACTGCTTTCTTTAATTTAGCTGCAAGCAATTTATTAGCCTTGTTGACTCTGGAATAAAAATATTGTTTTGTTTGGAGGATCGAATGTGCAGCCTTCCCTGTCAGATGTGTCTCTAAGGCCTGCCAAGCTATACAGAGATCCCTAAGGGACGACCAATTCCCTTTCGCTGAATGTTCTTTTTCCTTCTCTTGAACTATTCCTTCTAATGTGGTTTGCTGCTGTTTCTGGGTCCTCCCCAAGCTGGTGATTGGCCCATGATCACCACCCGGATCACCGCCTTACCGGCATCCAAATAGTCAGAACATCTTATTCTCCAGTGTCTTCATCCCAGAAATAATCCACTAACGCCAATTCCACGTGGGCCTTTATAGAGACATTGTTCAGTATAGAATCATTGAGCTTCTAGGGAGGTCGATGTGATGGAGCCGCTTGTACCAACTCCAGTTCAAGCCTAATGGGTGAGTGATCTGATAGTGCCTTTGGTATCTCCTTAACCATCGGGATGAGGGTGTTAGAGACCAAAAACATATCTTTTTGAACAACAGAATAAAAAGTATAATCTCTTCCCCAGGATGAAAAAAATGCCATGCCTCTATTAGCGAATGTTCCCTCAATGGTGCCTTCGTAACATTGAAGTTTTGCTTGTTGTTGGTGGTAGCAGCCAGAGATGTATTCATAGACGGATCTATGACACAATTGAAATCACCCCCAGAATAATCTCCCCTTCAGTATATTCAGCTAAAACTTCTGAGAATTTTGCGAGTCACTCCGCCTGTTTCTCATTAGAGCCATATAGAACAGCTATAGTAATTGTACGATCCCCCATTCGGGATATGAGTAATACATACCTTCCTTGTTTGACCTGCAATGCCCTCACCACCCTCACGGGTAGGACTCTGCGAACCAAGATGGCAACTCCCCACTTTATAATGCTGCTAGGTGCAGAGTACGCTTGCGGGAACAATTTACTGCAGAGATGGTTTTCGTCTCCTGCCAAAAAGTGGGGTTCCTGTAGGAAGACCAAGGCTGCATCCAGAGAGGAGAGTCTATGTAACAGTGCCTTGCATTTTATTGGTGAATTAAGACACCAGGCATTCAGAGTCAGGCAGGGAAACTCAGGGGGTGCCATCATGCTCCACAGCCATCCAGAAATCTCTAAAAAAAAAACAGATCAATAAACAGGAGAATCCTTTCCAAGGAGTCTCCTTGAAACACAGCAACAAAGATCCCTTGCGTGAACAAAATATAACCAAGAACCGGCCCAAAAAGCAATGGACCCATAATATTGCACTAAAAGCAACTCTATAACCATTCATGTTAACTTATACCTGGGCGCAATTCCCTCGTGGCACCCTCTTAACCCTGCAGCTATTGTCCCAAATCTTCGAACAATAAGTATCATGTTCCGGTTTCCCCCAGTAGCTTGAGCGGCTAAACTGGAAATTACAACTAGTTAAGAATAGAGATAATTCCTGAACAAAGTCAAAGTCAGTCAGCCAGCCTATAGTGGGCCAAAGTGTCAGGTGGGGGCTCCTGAGCCGGCCTCAACTCTGTCTCTGCAGGTGATTTCGCCGAGTTTCTCTTCCTTCTAGACTTCCTGGTGCTGCTTCTGAGTACCGAGCTTGAGCCGGACCCATCCCAGCACCATCTAAAATAGAGACCGGGGAAGCATCAATTATTTCTGCCACCTCCTCTTCCGAACCGATGACGTATTGCTGATTTTGATGTACAAAGAGTAGTTTACAAGGGAACCCCTAGCGATATTTGATGTTTCTTGATTGTAGCCAACCTGTGACTATATGTAGCTTCTGCCTATTTGCCAGTGTCCTAGGAAAGAGATCTTGGCATAACGAGAGCTTCCGGGCAGCCATCATGATCCCCTTGTTCCTCTGAAAGTAGTGGACTCTTGAAAGTACATCTGGCATCAGATTGCGCTGTTGCTGCATTGAGGAGTACAAGCAATGCATTCTATCTAGCTCCAGGGCAGTGGTGTTTGGAAGGTCCAATAAGGACTGGAACAGATCCCGAGCATAGTCTGTCAGGTCTTGATCTTGTATGTGCCGAGAAATGCTGCGTATTTGGATGTTGTTCCTCCGCGATCTGTTCTCTAGATCCTCTTGTTTGGCCCAAATCACTTTGAGCTGTTCTTCATTGCCCACTACCCTGTTTGCCAGCTTTGCATGTTCGTGTGTCTGATCACATAGCGCATTTTCATCCTCATTTACACGCAACTCCAACCCAGCAAATGCGAGTTGAGATCTGCTACCATTTTAACCAGCACCTCTTTCAGAGATTTGATTTTTACAATGAGATCCTGTTTCAGGGTGGAGTGCATCTCCATAGGATCTTCCTTAGTAAATTAGCGTTTTGGATGGTCCGTTACAGGAGGGGGAGAATAAACCTCAGCATTATCCTCTCGAGCCGACTTCTCTTTGTCTTGTAGGCCAATAAGGCTCCCTCCACCAGCCTGGCGTCCCCTTCAAATGTTTCAAGCAAAAGTGGACTTTTCCACACAAGCACGTTAATAGCTGCTGTCGGGGTCAAGCGTCTCTATTCTAAGTATGCCAGTAATACTCACTGGCCCAGGATCACACCACTCAAGCAGGGCCCCCTAATTGCAGACAATCAGAAGGCCTGCGCAACTGTAAGGAGCTCCCAGGTAGCCTGGGAGAACAATCTTCTATGGGAGCGAGCTACCTCGATCAGCCAGCACAGGTTTACCACAATGTCCAGGCCCTTTTCCAAAAAGATAAATGTGGTGCGGGCTGCCAGGCTGTTTACTTAATTCTGTGGACCCTTACAGCATTGCTCTGCCCCACTGGCTCAATTAGTTTCAGACCACTATCAGGGTCCAACTCCCCTCCATGTCCACACGGCCTATTGGGGGAGTCAATGTATATTATATGGGTCCAGGTCATGAGGGCCCCCACTTGTGTACATAACAAACCTTCCTGGCCCTCTTCGCCCTGCTCCAGCCCAGCCGCCTCCACAGCTGGTACCAGGTGCTCACTCAGCCTCTTATGTATGCCAGTCCACGCTCCTTCCTCTTCGCTTCCCACGGGAGACGCAAGACTGACCTGCCTGCTCCCCCAGCACCCACCAGGCTTCCGACGAGAAGTCTGGTGTCCCGCTGAGTGCGCCACCGCTCGGCCGTCACAGTAGGCGCAGAGCGCCTAAGCTCCTCCTTAGCTCCGGTCTCAATCTGCACGCCAGGCAGCCTCTGAGCCGTTGGAGTCTCTGGCGGTGGGGCCATCCCCAAGCACTTTACCACTGGGGGTAGCAGGAACCTCTATTTTCAGTACTATCAGGCCCCCACAGCAAAGCCTCTGTGCGCATTCACCGCATGTGTCCCCAAGTTCTGCAGGGGGCCGATGCATCCACATCATTCGCCATTTTCTGGACACCACTGAGGTCGAACCGGGACCCGATCCCAATCAGCCAGGAGCTCTCCACAGAAGACTGCAATTCTCAAAGCAGTAAGGCCGCTGTCACAGGGGTCACGCCACTGTTGCTTTCATGTTAATAAAGCCATTTTTGTAGGGTTTTTGGGGCTCGTACGATGGAGTTTGCGCGCAGATCCACCTCGGTTGCCGCCTGGCCACGTCCTCAAATAAAGTTATGTTGTAAAAAGTGTTTTGTATGAATTGTATTTTTAAGATGTGATTATGATTCATTTTTGTAAAGGTTTAATTTTAACCAAATACAAAAAAAAAAAACCACAATCTCCTTTCCCTCTAAATGAGTCAATCAACGTCTGGCCAGGAACTGCAAACACTCACACATATTTAGAAGCATAAAACAAACTATCACAAAAACAAGATTTAACATTTCTAAAATCTCTACAACGGAGCAGCAAAGTAACAGCATGTGCTAGGAGCTATGTAACCCAACACCTATTTTTTCCCCCTGGCGTAACTACCACGCACTTCTAACATGTGTGTTTATGTGTGTTCATGTCCCTACTAAAGGATGCAGAAGGCCAAGATGAAAAATAATTACACTCTTCACGGATAGTTTGTCTGAGGCAAAAGGACAGATGTGTTTTTTTTTTTTTTTATAACAGCCCTTTGCCAGTCTGTGATACACAGTGCCTGTGCGTGTCAGTATTTCTGGAACCCGTTCACGTAGCTGGGGATGCTGTTACATAGGCAACAAAGCTCAAAGTATTGTCAGTGTTAGCGAAGAAAACCTCTGTGAGGTAAGCCGCTCTGAGTCCAGAACTGCGGAGGTGTCACCGTTGCATATTCAACATAATGTTTTCGGCCCTTAGAAAAGAAAAACAACAGTAAAGCAGCTTATCGCCTGCTGTGTATTATTCCTTTGTTGAGCTGTGCATGTGTAAAATTGTTTAACGTGCTTTAAAAGTGACAGGTGGGTAATCTTTCCACTTTCAACTGCTCTTGGTTTTGCTTCATTTGACTTGTGATCGTATCCTGGTTTTCGATTATGTATGATGCTGTAAATGTGTCAAAACAGTGCACATATTACCCTTCTCTGCTGAGAAATTTCTGTTCCCTCTTCTAACATCTGTTTGGAGGCGTTGCATCTAAAATTATTGGCATTCATTATTATCTAGAAAAATCCATTATGGAAGCACGTAGCTGAAAACCAGCCCAGTTTCATGTGTAATCCGCTAAGGCTACTTTTTAAAAAGCATGCGTATGTTAGCAGTTTTTTCGTCATTAGCATAGCAGACTGCAAAATTGCAGGGCAAAAGGCGGCGTACACATTTGTACGCCGCCTTTTGCCCTGCAATATTGCACTCCGCCGTTCAAAGCGAGTACACACTGCCTTACATGGCAATTAACACTGCCCAATATGCTCGCATGTCACAAAGAGTTTAATTTTTATTGTGAACACTGCTTACCCTGCGTGCATTGGTAACCACTGTTCATAATTACAATTAAGCGCTGTCCGACACAGCGTTTATCTGTAATTGTACAAGCTGCCTGCTTTGCGAGCATGGCAGGCGGCATGTACAATCCATGCCGTCCAAATGCTGGAGTATTTGTATGGCGGAGAGGAAGGAAGTCAGCGGAAAAGCACGTTGCATTCCACACCTCCTCTCCTACATACAAATGATTGAATATGTGGTGTGGTGTCGATGGAACGTGGTAAAACCTTACTGAAGGCTTTTACGCCTTCCTTTTATGTTATGCCATAACGAAAATGAGCTTATGTGTTTGTTAATTCTGCACGTTGATGCTGTCAGAAGTGGCCATCTACGTTGTGGTGTGGCTTGATGGCTGATGAGGCTGACAGGATTGTGTGGCTGTGACGACCAGCATACTAGCAGAACTGCGGAATGTGAGTGTTGTATTAGCAGGGGCAGGCCAGGGGCCCCCGCCGGCATTCACAGGTGCGCTCGCACACTCACACAATGACCCACGCCGGAGACGTGTGACTTGCTCGGGTCCCCGGCGCCAACTGCCGGAGGACCGTCTTTATTGTAAACCGCGCAAGTCTTGGAACCTCTGCTGCGGCTTGCACCCCGCCCGACTCGGGTACCTGCGTGCCTCAGCATTGGGCACCTCTGGTGTCCCAGGAGTCTCTGGCGGTCCATCGCTTCTCCGTGGCAATTCTGTGTCATGATCTGGGCCTTGCATGACGGCTTCCTCCGAGTTCGCAGCTCCTTTGCGCTTGAAGAACGAGACATTCCTGGTGACTGTCCCTCGTGCATTGGCGGCGGTGACCATAGACCCCTTGACGTGTGTCACTCCCAGCGGTTGTGTTTCATATGGCAGCGACAACTTTCCTTCCGGTCTCCTTTTCCGCACCAGCACGGTGTCTCCCACTGCAATCTCTTTCTCTGGTAATCCTCGCTGTATTGTCTCTCTCTCGTTCTGAGCGGCCCTCTCCGTTCGCACGTGGTTGTTGTCGATCTCTCCCGGACGTCGACCTTCAACTTCAGGCAACAGTCCTCTTGGTACCCGTTTGAAAAGGGCCTCCGCAGGTGCGACCCCAGTGGATTGGTGCCGGGTCGTGCAGTATTCTCGGAGGAAGTCAAACAGGTTGCGCCAGAGGTTTTCCCCCCCATTCAGCGATATGCGGAACACTTTGTTGAGCGTTCCCATGAAGCGTTCTACTTCTCCATTCGCTCTTGGCCAGAGGGGGGTGACTTTACGATGTTTTATCCCCCTTTCCTCACAATAGCGAGCAAATTGCTGTCCTTTGAACGGTGCTCCGTTGTCCGAGCATATCTCCAGGGGAAAACCATGTGTGGCGAACATCTTCTCCATGGCTAGGATGGTGTGGTCACTGGCCGTGGATTCAACCAACTCTACCTCCGGATAGCGCGACCACTGGTCTGTCGCTACCAAAAAGTGTATTCCTCGGCCTGTGGACCCAAAATCAGCATGCACCGTCCCCCATGGGCGGTCGCTCCTCACCATGGCCTGAATGGGCGGCCCCCTCTCGACGGGACTCGCTGCCTGGCAGGGGATGCAAGCTCTCACAAATTCTTCGACCCTGCTTTCCAGATCCGGAAACCAGACCTTCAATCTAAGACGTGCTTTCGTCTTAGCCATCCCCTGGTGACCTTTGTGGGCGAGCTGCAGGACTTTGTCTACCAGTGTTCTTGGAATCACGATCTGGTGGCCTCTCAGCAGGAGACCGTCTTCTGCTACCGACAGCTCATGGCGCGCCTTCCAGAGCGCTCGCAGGTCTTTTTGCGCCCCCATGTTCCTACGGGAGTTGTTCAGGAGGACCTCACGCCACTCCCCACTGGCCACCGCTTCTTTTATCCTCAGGAATGCTTCATCTGTGTTGGATTCGTCTGCGATCTCCTGGCGCGCTAGGGCAACAGGCAATGCCGATTCCACCACCAGGTGTATAGCCTCCATACGGTCTGCCACCTCCTGTGAGTCCCTGGGTCGTCCAGTACCCGGATGGCGGGATAAGTAGTCCGCCGGGTTGTGTGTGCCTGGGCGGTAGCGCAGCCTGACCCCATATTCCATGAGCGAAAGCATCCATCTTTCTATGCGAGGTGGTGGTTTGGACGATGTTCCTGACGAAATTGGGATGAGAGGCTTGTGATCTGTCACAACGACAACTGGCTTCCCTAGAATGTAGATCCGGAAGTGTTTGCACCCCCACAATATGGCCAAGGCCTCACGCTCAATCTGTGAATATCTCCTCTCTGTATCGGTGAGAGCTTTGCTAGCGTAGGCGATGGGTCGCATGGTCCCCTGATGGTCTGCCTGCATGAGGACTGCTCCTAGCCCTACCGGGCTGGCATCGACCACGATCTCTGACTCGCGGTCCGGGTTGGAATAGGCCATGGTCTCTTGTCCCGATAGGGCATCCTTGATGGCTGTGAACGCCCTCTGTTCTTTCCCCGTCCAGGTCCACGCTACGTCGTTTCTGGTAAGTGCCCCCAGGGGTTCTGACAAGGAGGCTAGGTCATGAATAAATCGTCCACAATAGTTGACCATCCCCAGGAAGCTTCTAATTTCTGCTGGGGACACTGGCGGGGCTGCTTCTTGAATATCTTTCACTTTCTCGGGATCCGGGGAGATGCCCTGAGTGTGGAATATGAATCCAAAAAATTCCAGCCTGTCCTTCAAGAATTCGCACTTTTCTTTGTGCAGGGTCAGACAGAGACTGCGAAGTCTCTAGAGGGTGTTTTCTAGGCGCTTTAGATGTTCAGCCTCCGATTGTGCGAAGACCAGGATATCGTCCGACATATTGATTACCTCCTTGAGTCCTGACAGGGCCCCCGTGATGGCATTTTGGAAGACCTCCGCTGCGGACGAGACCCGAAGCTGAGCCTTTTGTACTGGTATAGCCCCTCGTGAGTCGTAAAGGTGGTAATATATCTTGACTTGGGGTGGAGCTCCAACTGGTGGTAGCCAGATCTGAAGTCTAGTTTTGAGAAGACTTTTGCTCCCTGAAGTTCACCAACAATGTCATCTAGGGTGGGCGTGAGGTGACGTTCTCTCTTGATTGCTACATTGGGCAGCCTCATGTCCACACAGATGCATACTGCGCCCGGCTGTTTGGGCTTTGGGGCCACTACAATTGGGGAGACCCAAGGGGTAGGTCCTTCCACTCTTTCAATAATGTCTAAGTCGACCAGTGACTGTAGCTCTTTTTCCACCTGTGCCCGCAGGTGGAACGGGATGTGGCGATGTTTGAGCGCTGTTGGTCTCACCGACCCATCAATGTACAACCGTATGGGGTCGGCCTTTAGTTTCCCTATGCCATTGAAAATCATCTCAAAGCGTTGTAACAGACGTTCCAGATCAGCATGATACACTGCCAAAGTGAAGTGCACAACGTTCAGTGCTTCCGATGCAGCACAACTTAAAAGGGAATGTGGGCTTACGCTGGTGACGAAGAATCTCACTTTTATTTTGTTCTGTCCATGAGATACTGGAGCCACGAACACTCCTTGGATGGGAAGGGGTGCGTCTCCTCCAAATGCGCATATCCGTGCTGTGGATTCTGTCAATCCTGGCGGGCCTGGGAGTGCATTGTAGTGTTCGGTTGCTACCACACAGACTGACGCCCCAGTGTCTATGAAGACTGAAGTAGGGACTTCTCCGATGAATACTGAACATGTTGGTTGTCTACTTCCTCCAGGGCCCTTGGCAATGCTTGAAATGAAGAAAATCTCTTCTTCTTCCTCTTCCTCTTCTGCGATGTTGAGGTATTGCATGCCCTGTTCGACAGCCGATACACCCCTCACTCTCCGAGCGTTGCTTCTGCCAATCCTCTCTGGTCCTCTCGAGGCTGCTACTGGAGTCGCTGCCCTGCACACCCTAGCATAGTGTCCTGGTGTGCCACACCGGCCACAGACTCTCGATTTGGCTGGGCACTCACCCACGTGCGGCAGGTCATTCCCACAGTAGGGGCACGACGGAGCATTGCTTGATGCTGTGGGGCCTTCTCTCCTTGGTGTCCATCTCGCTCTCCCTGGACCAGAACGTCTGATCGCAACTGCCTCCTCCTCCTTTCTAGAGTGTGTGGCTGCATCCATCTTCGCCCCCCTGGCCTCAGCCAATTTGTAGGCTCTTCCCGTGTCCAAAATTGGCTGTAGAGTCAGCCCAGGTTCTCTCAGGACTTGTCTCCTCAGTTTCCCCGAACTGCACCCTTGCAGCAGCTGGTTACGAACCATTTCTTCTTCGTTCACCCACCTGCAGGAGCTTGCTAGGTGCCTTAGCCACGCACAAAACTGGTCCAGCGATTCTTCTTCCAGTTGTTTTTCAGCGCACATGACAAACCTGTCAAAGTCTACTTTTGCCATGGGAAGAAAGTGGTCTCGGAGTGCTTGTTTCACTGCGTCATATGTGACTACTGGGATGTTGAGAGAGTCATATATTCTCTGAACTTCCGTCCCTGCCGAGTACAACATGATGGCTATCTTCGCCTCATCCTCTGTTTCTCCCGAGGCTCTGAAAAACATTTCTAATTTTTTGACCCATAGGAGCCATTTCGGTCCTAATTTGGATGGAGGGCTCGTGGTATCAAATTCGGGCATAGGAGCCAGAGTACTGTGCATCCTGCGTGGGACTGGGGCAACAGCACCCTCTTGCTCTTCCTCCTCACACATGGTGGTGTATGGTACTCACAGGAGGTTGTTGTTCCTTGTGGGTGTCGAGGTGGTCTGGTTAGGTGGGTCCACTTGTGACACAATGTCCTCTTCCTGCTCTCCTTCACTTCTCTTTATTTTTATTTTTTTTGTAGCCACAGCCCTGCGGCAGCTAGGGCTGTGGGAGTTCCAAAAATTGGTCCAAAAGCTTGATGGAATGCAGTTGGCGCATGAGCACCCTCACGGGCCGCAACCACTGCAATCTGCGTGTGAAGTAAGATGGCCGCCGGCCGTGCGTGTGGATCCGTGCCGACACGGAGCAACGTTCTTACCCTCCGACGCCGTCAGAGTGGAGAACTGCTCCTGAGCGTCCTCGTCGCCAATGTTGTATTAGTGGGGGCAGGCCAGGGGCCCCCGCCGGCATTCACACGTGCGCTCGCACACTCACACAATGAGCCACGCCGGAGACGTGTGACTTGCTTGGGTCCCCGGCACCAAATGCCGGAGGACCGTCTTTATTGTAAACCGCGCATGAGCGAGCCTCGATCCCGCTCGCACATGCGTACATTAGCGTATTCACTACGCAACATCGAGGACGCTGTAAGGTGCTTTGCTCAATCTCAAGCTGAACGTGAAAAGAGAAGCAGTGAGCTGCTGTGAGTGAAAATCACATCTGTGCCCTTCCAGCCGAAGTTGGGCTTTCTGTCACTGGCCCACCTCAGCAGACCTGCGCTATGTCAAGTAGAAGAAGGTACTGGGAGTGCTAGGGAGGGCTCGAAGGGTTCCAGGGAGGATGAGGCGTTTCTCCCCTTCGGGGTGGGGGTTGGGGGGGTTGCCTTGGAACCACCTGCTGCCTGTCTTCTGTTGTGCCCAGCTGCGACTGTGAGGTTGTCAGGGGAACGGGCAGAAGCAATAGCCCCAAGTAAGGGGGCTGTTGGCCTGTCAGCCTGGTTGGCTTTTAACTTGAGGGCAGGAAGGATCTGGAGGTGGAGGGAGTTCCTCCTGACCAGCTTGCTCTCCCACGTCAGTGCTGTGCAGTGAGTGCATATTGAACCCTGCAGAGTTAAACTGTAGAGGGGGCGCGGTGGGGTTTGGTGGTGCTGATTCACCCCAGAAAGTTGATATAATTGTCTGTTTTTATTAAGCCGTGCAGACTGATATTGAGGGTGGGTCTCTTTTAGATCCTTATTAGACCCAATACTCTGTAAAAAGGCATTGGACACTTGAGTGGAGTTCCTGCAGAGAGTCTGCCGATTGTCTCCCCCTGGCACTTAGTGGCAGGAGTCTTTTAGTTTTGTTTTGTCAAAAATCACCCTGTTTGTATTCACTCATGGTGTATGTCCAAAAGAGCCAAATTATGCAAGACGATGGAAGTATGCCCTGAACTAGTTGCATGGCTTTCTCTGCCTGTTCTGCTCCTGCTAGCCCTCCTAAACCCTCTTTGGATTTGCCAAGTTTGGGTCAGGCAATGTTGATGGGGGGAAAGGCAAACTCTTTAACTCATGAGGTCTTACAATCAAATTTGACATCTTTTTCGGTGGCATTTCCAGTGGTAGATACTGAATCTTTCACATTAAAGACAGAGCAATTGCAGAGTGGCAATCCCAAGGGGGACTAGACAGTGACATCATGTTCTCTCAATCGTATTGATTTGAAAGACCTTGAAAATTGCCAAAACGTGGGCTTGATATCTGACGTTTCATTTTTGGCAACAGTTATTTCACAAGAACTTGCTAAAACAGTGTGTTTATCTCTGGACCTGAGATCTGCGGTTGCAACCATTTTGGATGATAGGGAGGAAGTAAAACTCCACAGGACTACCACAGTATGATCTATGGAATCGTCTTCATTATTGTTTGAAAAATGATGCAGGGTAATGTTGTAGTAGGCTCCCTACCACAGTGTGTTGTTGCAGATTCGGCCTGTTCTCCTATTACTTCGCCTTTGTGGAAGCCTTGTCCTTCCCGGTTCTCTCACGTATCCTCAATTCAATGGATAGAGGGTAGGATACTCTATATTATGAGATGCGGGAAGGGCGGACGACCCTCAAGGAGTTATGTGCCAAATGAGCTTTCAGAAAGGGTTTATTACTCCCTGTGATAAAACAGTTTGTAAATTGCATGGTACTACCAGTAGGCCCCGTGATTGATGTAGGGTCGGCATGTGTTCATGACCCTGGGCCCTCATCCAGAATTGATGATGTCCAAGTGGCAATGGGGGAAGACTCTCTGCCAGTTTTGTCAAATACACATCAGGCAATATTAAAGAAGAGGCAGAAATTCCTGGATAAAGGCTTAAACCTGATGAAAGAAGTCTGCAAATCTGTCATATCAGAGCCTGGTCCTTTATCGGTTACAGAGATGGCTGGTAATTCAAGGGATTCGTGCAATGTGATAAAGCTGTAGGAATGGAAAAGCATTCTTCGTGACCCAAATGATGTTCCAAGAAAAAAATTGTCTAAAAAAACAAAGAGGGTTAAATACCTGCCCAAAAAAACAAATAAGGGTTCACACACATTTTTGACAGAGCTAAAAACCTGCCTTTCCTCTAATAAGGAGGATGAAGCACAGAAAATTGTACAGTTGCAAGAGGATTGTGAGCCCATGTTTGAGGACTCGAAATGTGCGCCTGCAAAGTCTGTAAAAGGTTCACTAGCTCATTCCCAAAAATCATCCAAGAAGAAACAAAATTGTATGGTATCTGGGCAAAATGATATAATTCAATTCTTAAAACCTGTGTATGGCGTGGAACAGATAACACACATGAGTATTCTAACAGTTAATTCTGAAGGGGAATTTCGAAGTGACTGAAAATGGACCTGTTGCTCTTTCTACAGAGCTAAACGAAAGTTCGAAGAATATCGTATCATCTTTTGTTGGGCAGTAACGCCTGACGGGTAAAACCAGCACTCTTCTTCCAATGGCTCAGATTTTCCTGACACCAGAAAGAGGAAGATTAAGATCATTGGATTATACTTTAGCATCCACGAATACAGGGAGGGAGCCATCTTTGCCACCTAATGCTGACAGTGTAAAGCAGCAGTTAGCAACAGTTTCAAGGACTAATGCTGTTTGTAGCAATAATGAAGCAGTTCCTTTATTTCTGATTTTTTTTAACTTTGGAGGAAAAAGGGCAAAAACTGCTTGAAAGCAGAATACAAGGAGAATAAAGGAGAATACAAAAAAGCAGTAATGTTGAAAGAGCGATTAATGCATCAGAGAGCGTCCCTTTGAAACAGTCTTACCTTGAATCAGTTGGCAAGAATCAATCGTTGTACTTTATAATTGTAAAGACTTTTTACTGACTCTGATTGTGGTCCTCTTAACACACAGTATTCCAAATTCAAGATATTGCTTTTGTTAGATTTGTGTATGATACTCGATTAGAGTTGGTGTGTGTTAATTTTTATTCCAGAATGGTTAGGAATGACATTTTGGCAGAAGCACCAGCATTTTTTAAAATGTTTTTTATTGCTTGGGCTGAATTCAGTTCAACCTTTCAATTTATCAAAATACAAAAAAGTCTATAGTTAATAGTTCAAACATTTTAACAAATACAATTAAGACCAACTCACACATGATGTACAACATATTAAACAAATACAACATATTAAAAAGCAATACTATTTAAAATGTTTTCATTAAAACACTTTTAGGAAGTATAGTGCAATTTAGACACAATATAAAACCCCCTATAATATAACAACTAAAACACATATAAAACGTAATATCTTAACAATCAGTATTTAAAGTCTTTTCACTAGTTTATGCAATCATATGTCTTCCAGCATTATAGACATTGAACATATCCTGTTTTTATAAGATAATATATTTGATGATGCATTTATTAATGATTAGGACCACGAGTTCCATTTTAAGAAGGTCATATTTTCACTTTCCGATATAATACTATTTTGCTGTTATTGACAAGCGTGACTATGTTATTTTTATTGACCATCTCTTGTCTTACACCCTTTTTTCTCTATCAGTTAAATCAAGGCACTCTAGGAATTGAATAGTTGCTATTTTATCAGCTATTAATTTAGTACAGAAGATGTATTTCCATAAGTCATCAACAGACAATACTGTAAAATCATTTAAAAAATCATTAAAAATAATAAATACATTTATCAGATAATTTCAGACATTCAACCATCAAATGCTACAATGTTTCGCGTTGGTCTGATTTTTGACAGAATCGACACATATTCTCCGATTACACCACACCTGGCAGTATGTCCTTCGTATGCCATAGATTAAACATACATTTTAAATATGCATTTCTAAACTGAGCAGAAGGGCATTTGATCAGGTAGTTAGCCATAGTTTGCACCTTTTTATGGCCACAAAGATCAGAGTTAAAGTCTTGATAAGAATTACATTTGTTATGGGGTAAGAATCCAATTTGCCTGATATAGCTGAAGTTGAGCATGTGTCGAGTTCTGTAAAAGTAGTTCAATCGAGGCATCAGCATCAGACAGTATATTTAAAGTGAAGAGTCTCCATTTCAATGGGAATACATGCTTCGAAGTCATGAGATACATTGCTCAACAAATTATTTGATTGATTAGCCAACAAACACTTTCTTAACAAATAGCACAATTTCCAGGCGTAAATTGCATATAGGGATACCGCACCAAGTTCAAACCGTATCATGGCTATTGGCACACATTGGGGCAGATTGAGGACTTTTTGCCAAACTTTGCTCTCAATTCTGCCCCAAAAAGGCTGTTCTCGAGGTTGTTTTGTTTCAGACCTGTATGTTATAATAGGCGCAATTTTTTGGTTGTAATAAAGTAGCACTGAGTTACATGTACATTTGCCAAATTTATACAGTATGGCTTTAGCTTGTGAGACAGCTGTAGATAGCTTTGCAGTAATACTAACCGAGTTTGAGTTATCATTGTGTTCATCATTTACATTGATTCCCAGATACTTGTATTGAGAGACCATTTCCAGTGATGCATCTTGCAATTTTCATATTTTTTTAATGAGATTCCGATAGTTCTTTTTACACATTGCATCACCTGTGTTTTCTCTAAATTAATTTCCATGTGATTTATAGCTACATAGCAACCCAGCCCATCTAGTCATCGTTGAAGACCTTCAGGAGTTTTTAAGAGCAGCACAAGGTCATCGGCATATAAAAGCCATGGTATGGGTTGGTTTCCCAGTTTGGGAGCATCAGAAGTGATCGAAATAAATACATCTTTCATATCCAAGATAAAAATATTAAAAAGTGTGGAGGCCAATATACACCCCTGCTTGAGGTCTCTGTAAGTTATCAAGGGTGCAGTTAATAGACCATCTAGAGTCATTCGGATTTGCATCGAGGTATTAGAATGTAATGTGAGAAGCAGGACAACGATTTTTCCTCAACTTTTCAATCATTAAATGCCTATCAATCGAGTCGAACGCAGTTCGAAAGTCGATGAAGGCCAGAAACAACGGCTGTTTTTGTGTGATACAATGAGCCTTCAGAGTATTAATAGTAATAGTGTTTATAGCAGTGCCCAAACCAGCCACAAAACCCATCTGATGAGGGTCCGCGTATTTGTTAGACAAATCCACTTTAACAGATCCCTAAGGATGATTCGGGCAAAGATCTTGCCAGGAGCGTCAAGATGGGCGATCGGTCTATAGTTAGCAGGGTCAAGACGGGCGGCCTTCTTGAACACCAGGATTATTATAGAATGACATCAAATTATGGAATCTGATTTGTTCGATTTATATAAGAAAACAAATTAAACAATATCTGTGTCCACGCTACCAGATGTTATTTTAGCATAGCATTTGTGAGTCCATGTGGCCCGGGGGTTCGCGATCGACTGACTTTGCACATGAAGTAGAAAATGTCATTTTTGGAAAACTGCAGTTGGAAACATTTTGATACCGAAAAGGTAGTTTCCAATGAGCTTGGAGCTGGAGATGCATATAGCTTAGTAAAATGCATAATCCATGTTGTTCAGCGACACCATTTACTTGTACTGCCAATTGCATATCAGAATTTGCTTGATTTAATAGAGTCCAAGTTTGGGCCGAGCTCTTATTTTTAATGGATTTTAGCATTGCTTGCTATCTTATTGGTATAACTGCACTTGGTGAGCCCGTGTCAAATTTCTATACTTGGTTTTAATTCCTCTAATAGTGATCAATCTCTGCACCAACGGCAGTTGTAGGGCCAATTGCTTACCTCGAAGAAATAAGGCTTTTCTTTCCTTGCTTAACAAGTCAAATTTTGAGTGGTTTTTAATCTTCTTTTGGGCTGTATCTGCATATTCCATGTAAGTGTCAACATCTCATGGTCACTTTCTCTCTGAGGGATTATTTGAAAGCGTTCTGCCAGATTGAACAACTTCAGATCTACATATATGTAATCTATGATTGCTTTAGAACTTCCTCTCCTCCAAGTAAATTGTAGAGGGATATCTCCTGGTAGAGCACCGTTTGTCATGATCATGTTTCTAGTATGTGTAAATTTATTCCATAGTGTGTCTAATATCATTTGATTTTACCATTTTAGCAATGTAAATTCAGATCACCAACCAGAATAGTATATGAAATGGCAGGAGCTAAATTAATCATATCAAATAAGGAATTCATATCTATGAAAAATTGGTCATTTGTTATGCCTACTTGGTTCCAGTAAGTGGTAATTAAAGCAATATTAACATTCTGGATTTTAACTCTGACCAGTTGCATAAAAAGATTGCCTGTAGCCCAAGGTTCAATTGTTATGCCCTGACTAGCTTGCTTTGCTGCATGTGGAAGTATTTTATAATTATTCCAAGAGGGAGTTTCGGTAAACAACGTTTCCCGGATGGTTACTATGTCATATAGTTCTAATTGATTCACAGAGTTTCTGAGCAGGTGCGTGAACCCTCTTGTATTCCAACTAGCCGATGTTATTGGTTTGATTACTCGAGTTACAGCTAGTTATGGCTTGGCCCTACAGCATACACATGGTAGTTGCTCCTTATGAGCAATTCAATTTGTTGCAAGTCTAGTCGGGATTATGTTTTCTTAGGTGCAAGAGGGCCCTATGTTGTTTGAGAGTTCGTAGCTATGTGTTAAAGATGTAAGTTGGGCGTTCGCCAGATTTCAAATCCTAAAGCAAATAGTTCTTGCTTGGCCAGCCAAACTGCATTCAGAACAACCCTTGAGTGGATCCACATTCTCGATATTGATAGGTTTTTTTTATTTACAAATTCTATTTGATTGATATCTGCTGAGCTAATATGTTCAAGGTTGGGTATGTCAGCAAATATAGCCAGTATACTTTATCTATTTAGATCATAGGTGGGGTAAGGGGCTGCATGGCATCTTATAATAAGCTGATTATGATGGATGGTTTTACCTTTTCCTTGCGGCTCTGTGTATTTACTATTACTTCTGCTAGTTAAGGACCCAATAGGCTCCTGAGGCTTTCTGGCAGTTGCCTGCATAGGAATTTGTGAGTTTGTCCACTGTATACTGCTTTTTGGCAGTTCAGAGTAATTTGGACAATTGAATGCAGGTGGATGAGCATTATGGTAACAAGACACTGGGACAATATGCTGACTTGCCATATAATTCTCAATAGCTTTTTTGAGTTCTTCTTGTTTGTCTACCTGGGAGCGTAGAGTGTCTTTAGGTGCACTGCTAGATGACCCTATCGGGACAAAGACAGATATGCAAATGGATATTTCCCATCTGTGAAAGGTACAGTGAGCAAAAAGCGTGTGCTGCAAATTCTCATCTCAGAACAGGTTATCATGCCATGTTCTTTCGGGAGAGGAGCGCCTGCTACCTTTTTTGAACTATCTCTTGAGTCACCTTATGCAAAAGGTTTGAATTAATCGCTGACGTAATTGGCAGTTTTGGATGTATATGCAAATCGCCTTGCCCTTGAGTCAAATTGTTAATATGTTTAGTATCTAACGACTCAGATTTATCATTTGTTCTAGCTTGAGTAGTTTCAAGTTGCTTAAATGACGGCAGTGACTTTTGCGACATATACGCATCAACTGCTTTTCTAATTTCTGTACAATTAGCTTCTATATTTTAGCTTTGTGTTTCTAGTGTGTATGTTTCTGTTCTGATTTTACTCTCAAACACTTTCATATCTTTAAGACCCTTTTGCAGAGTGATATTTTTTTCCTGCTCATTTACAGCCACAATTAGTTCATCAAGGGGGGGCATACTCCAGGGAAGATAATTAGTGACTATTCATAAGATCTTTTTTTGCTTGAGTTATTTGTAAGTATTTTTTTATAGCCGCATCTGAGGATTTAATGGTATTTTATTTAGGTACCGCGATTGACTTAAAGAAATGTTTCGTAGCTGAGTTTGTGGTCATTTGAAGCATTTTCATGTTTTTGGAATTTTTTTCCAGTTTTGTTGGTTTCCCATTTTTTTATATGAGTTTTTATTACAGATTGAAAATTTAGTTATCACACGTTTCTTAGACTCCAAGTACGAGTCATTTGAGATTTCTACTGACTGGTCAGCAGACGGCTAATTTTCATGGTAGTTTGTTTGTTTGTTTGTTTGTTTTATTCATTTATAATGCGCACCAAACCCGAAGGTAACAGGGCGCAGCAGTACAGGATATGCGAAGCTTCAGGTTACATGGTTGCAGATAATAATATACAGGCGATAGCAGTTACACAGGTAATAATATACAGTCATTAGTAGTTACACAAATAAACAGGAGTGGAAATGTACAGATAAGGATGGGGAATATATACAAGGAAGGTGGTTTGAAGAACTGGTAAGCACTGGCTAGTTGTAAGAAGACTTCAGTAGGTTGATTGTAGCTGGTCTAAATTTGAGGTAAGATTGCTCGATGCGTAACGGGTGTGGCAATGAGTTCCATACTTGTGCCGCTCGGACGGGGAAGCTGGCACCCACGGCCTTGGTCAATTTGAATCTCGGAATGTTGAGGCTGTTGACATTAGAGATTCTTGAGGGTCTGGAGGAGCTTCTCTTTACAAATCTATCGGTAAGATAGAGGGACGCAGCATTATTCATAGCTTTATACGTGAGGGATGCAACTTTTAAAAGGATTTTGTCTTGGGTAGACAGCCAGTTGTTATTACGCCTTAGCTTCGATATATGTGATCTTTTAGATATACCGAGAGCTGTTCTCAAGGCATTATTTTGTAGAATTTGGATTCTATGTGGGAT
This sequence comes from Ambystoma mexicanum, assembly GCF_040938575.1. Classification (NCBI taxonomy): domain Eukaryota; kingdom Metazoa; phylum Chordata; class Amphibia; order Caudata; family Ambystomatidae; genus Ambystoma; species Ambystoma mexicanum. The sequence continues at coordinate 59,898,916 of NC_090937.1, forward strand.
GGATTTATTGGCACCAATATACAAGGCATTGCACTAATCGAGCCTAGACAAAATAAGGGCTCTGGCTAAGATAATGCAGTTCTTGTCTGAGATAAAGTGTTTACCTGCTGTAATCAGCTTACATGGTGAAGCTGTAGCTGATGCTAAGGAGTTCACCTGTTTATCAAAGGAGAGAGTGGCATCAAGGTAAAAGCCATGTGTCTTCACCTCCTTGGCTACCTTGATAATATTCCCATCAATCTCGAAAGAAGAGTAGTCCTGGCCTAATTTCCTGAGATTAGAATGGGTACCCAGAATGATTAATTCAGTTTTATCATCATTCAGGCATAGACCGTGATTGCCATCCAAGCATGCATGATGAGATACACCCTATTTACCAAGGTCAAATCCTTGTTGTAATCCCCTGAAAGTGGGAGAAGAATCTGGGTATCATCTGCATAGTTAGTGTAGGTGATACCAAGAAGGTCCAGATCATCAAAAAGGGGCTTAGTAAATATATTGTATAGGGTAGGGGATACACAGGAGCCCTGGGGAACGCCGCGCAGAATAGGGATCGGGTCTGCCGCAACTGGCGGGGAGAACACCCTCATGGTCCTGTCACTGAGGAAAGATTCGACCCAGGTTATAGCCTCCTTGGAGAAGTGGGCAGCGGAATTGAGGTGGCAGCAAAGGACCTTGTGATCAACGAGGTCGAATGTAGCTGAAAGATCCAAAAGTAGGAGGAGGGCTGTTTTACCTTTGTATCATAGCTTATCTATTTGAGCCTTCAAATCGATGAGTGCAGTCTCATTGACATGTTGGGGTCGGAAACCTGATTGCCGTGCTCCCAAAAGCTTGTTGTTCCAGGAATTTTTGAATTTGGGTGTAGGCAATCTTGTCGGGATGAGAGGATCTAGGGTTTGCTTTTTCAGCAGAGGCAATACCCAGGATTGTTTGAAGTTGGTCGGCACAGTGCTCGAGGCGAATGAGGCATTCACGAGTTTGGATATGAAGGGGGGGAGTTCTCTAGCGGCCTCTTTTATGAGTTGGGCTGGGCATAAGTCACCTTGACAGTTGGAGGGCTTGAGGGATAGGAGTGATTATTACTTTATCACTTACAGCATCAGGGAATATGATTTTATCAAAGATTGGTAAAGTTCACATAGGAGACTTTTCTGTTGAGGTTATTCTAGTTGTGGTCTCCCTTATCAAATGATGAGCACACTCGTTATTTTGATTTATGTTCACTTTCAATGTGGTGGAGGGGACTCTTCTTGTTTCCTTATCAGAGGCCAACTGCCATGCTAATTTTGTGTTTATGTGTTGTGGTTGTGTATTTAGTTTAATATTAAGGGATTCAAATAATTTCACTAGGGACAGAATGGGCCTATTCATAGCGCTTAGAGTAATCTCTAAGAGCAGCGCTACATTATCTTGTACTGGCGGAGTCGGAGCATATTGAGTATGTCCATTCACCTTTCTGGGGGTCGGAGCAGCAAAATATAGAGCTAAGGCTGAATCTTCAGGGGAGAGAGTACCAAACATAGCAGGCAATTGCGATAAATTGTTTGGTTCAGCATTATTAGGAGAGCAAGACTGCTTTGAATTTAGCTAATTTTGGGCTTCACACAAGGAGGCACTCGATTTGTGGGATTCAGCAGACATTGGGTAGTTTGAAATGAAAGAAATCTGATCTTCTTGATCAAATAGAATGGGCGAAGTTAAGGCCGTAGGAGGTTCTTTAGCAAGTGCATTCACTACAGATGAACTAATGCTAACACAAATCTTATTCACTCGCAATTTAAAGTCAGTCATGGAATTATGTGTTCGAGAATCAACTAGATCGATTATTTCTTTGGATTCATTCACGATTGTCACGCGGTGTGCAAACAAAACCAGCTGTGATTAAAGAATCACTTAGAACTTCACTACACCTGTCATCGGGCATATCTGCTAGCACTCTCCGCAGAGTAGTTAAAATCTTCATAGCAGTGTTGCCTGTGGATAAACGAATTTCATGACAGAATTGTCTAATGTCGTCATTCGAGTTCGGCATCGTTGCAAGGGATCCTGACGAAAAGGAAAACGCTTGCGCCACCTTAAAGGCAGGCTTTCGAGGCGTACTGGCAGTTTGTTTCTGCTTTCCAAAGCTTACATTGCTAACTATCGGAGTCGGCATATCTGTCTTTGAATTATAGAGACCCTTAGGCATACACAAACTTAGGCTTGATCTGCAACCTGGAAAGAAAGATTCAGTTAGAGTGAAAGTCTGGAAGTTCCCGGGGACACCGCTCTCTGCTGTGCCGCCACAAAGTGGTACTTCCTCCGGTACTTCGCCAGGTGAGCGTGCAATGGTGCGCGCAGTGGTGGATTTTGTAGTTTCCAGGAAAAAGGGGGTGGTGCTTAGTACTCTGATGGTGCAAAATGCAGCAAAATATGATTGCTGCGGTATAGGTCACGGAGACAGATCCAGAAGACAAAGAGGAGACTGGCAAAGCGGTACGTCCTCCGGTACTTCGCCCGGTGCGTGTGCGCTTGTGCGCACGGGTGGTGGATTTAGTTCACAGAGACAGATCGAGAAGACAAAGAGGAGAGCGGCAAAGTGGTACTTTCTGCGGTACATCACTCAGTGCGCGTGTGCAGGTGCACGCGGATGCGTGCAGCTGGTGGATTTTGTAGTTTCCAGGCAAAGGGGGCGGGGCTTAGTACTCTGATGGTGCAAAATGCAGCAAAATATGATCGCTGGAGTATAGTTAATGGAGACAGATCCAGAAGACAAAGAGGAGAGTGGCAAATCGGTACTTCCTCCGGTACTTCGCTCGGTGCGCGCATGCTGGTGCGCGTGGGTGGTGGATTTTGTAGTTTCCTTGCAAAGGGGCGGGGCTTAGTACTCCGCTGGTGCAAAATGCAGCAAAATATGATCGCTGTGGTATAGTTCACGGAGACAGATACAGAAGACAAAGAGGAGAGCAGCAAAGCAGTACTTCCTCTGGTACTTCACTCGGTGCGTGTGCACTGGTGTGCGCGGGTGGTGGATTTTGTAGTTTCTAGGCAAAGGGGGTGGAGCTTAGTACTCTGATGGTGCAAAAGGCAGCAAAATATGATCGCTGGAGTATAGGTCACAGAGAAAGATCCAGAAGACAAAGAGGAGAGTGGCAAAGCAGTACTTTCTCTGGTACTTTGCTCAGTGCGCGTGCGCTGGTGTGCGCGGGTGGTGGATTTTGTAATTTTAGGGCAAGGGGGCAGGGCTTAGTACTCTGATGGTGCAAAAAGCAGCAAATATTATCGCTGGAGTATAGTTCACGGAGACAGATCCAGAAGACAAAGAGGAGAGCGGCAATGCGATACTTCCTGTGGTACTTCGCTCGGAAGCACAAGCATTACTGACATTGGGTTATGATGTATTGGATATTTTAGGCCCCTTGAACTATAGTGGGCCATTTACAGATATGAATAACAGGTTTGAAGATCTAGAGATTTCTGAACTTAGAGAACCTTTGCGAATTAATATAGGGTCAGCAAGTGACATACCTTGAATTGTTTCAAAGATATCGGGCCTCATTACGAGTCCGGCGGTAACCGAGGTGGTTAAACTGCCTGGTTACCGCCGGACTCGTATTACCATTCCGCCTCCGCGACTCCCGGAAATACCAGGGCATTACGACCCTGGTGTCCCGGGAATTCCCGGAAGCGGAATTCGGTTAATTCCCATTCCTATTGAGTCCCATAGGACTCAATGGGAATGGGGAAGTGGAAACACCGGCACCATCTCGTGATGGTGCTGGTGTTTCCACGTCCGCCTGCAGGAGTCGGGATCGGGCGGTCCGGAATTAACAGTGGCGGCGGGTTTACCGCCACTGTTATTTCTGGACCACCCAACCTGTAATGAGGCCCATCATCTATTATTTCTCCTGGGGAAAGAAAATATGATTGGGTGCCCATTGCTGGGGCATTGGACAATGGAAACAAAAGGTTATTGGGGGTTAAATTCTTCATTGATTATAATTGCTGTCCCAAACAAACCGTGCGTGAATACCAATAACAAAATAACAAACATAAAAAACAGTAGTACAAAAATACAAATACTTTTTATTGTATAAAAACCTTCAAAAGTTAAAAGCCAAGGAGAAGTTTTACAAAGTATGACAACCAAAAAGCATTCAGAATACATAAAGACTGTACACACACAATTAGATCGATCTCCCAACACGTGGGCCTTTGGATTCAATCAACATTTGACCCCACTGTGTTGTACTACTATACAATACATGATATGTTTTAGTCCCTAAAATTCATTCACAGAACCTTCTTCAGGGGCTCAAAACCCACTAAAATCTATGTCAACTGATGGATCCATTAGGGGAGATTGTCCACCCCGGTTCGTGTGGGTCTTTGAATGTTGTGGAACGTAATGAGAGTGACAATTCGCTGTTGCTTTTGGAAATCAATATACCTAATAGAGATCAGCATGAGGAATGTGTAAAACCTAGGTTAGACCTAGAAATAATGCCTTGATTGTCATCCAGTTAACACCAAACATTTTAACAGTTATATTTTTGGTGTGTTGTGTGAAAATGACAACACGTTATCAAACCCATTATGTTATGCTAATACTGTTCACACTATTTTAAAAGGTCTTATTCTGGCAAATAAGTTGAATAAGAGGGGTGATTTTAGAACTCACGCTCATGCTTTTGATGCTGTAATTAGTAATAAAAAAAGGAACTGCGTACGAATGTGAGAAAAGCAATAAGGGGTCAAATTCAGCATTGACTGATTTACATACATTGAAGTTGGCTTATTGGAATTGGTTAAAATCGTATAAAATACTAATGGTGTAAAGGGATGCAGAAGTGATGCATCATTGTGTGTTGGGAAAGAATAGTAGATTATTCTGGTCCCTGGTATAGCCTCCGGGCACTCAGGAGTTTTTACAAGTTCAGCCGATTCCAGAAACCATATGGGTGAACCATTTTTCCACATTATAACAGACTCAATCATGTGGTTCTACACTTCTGTTTTTCTCTCTGATTAAGAAATGAACTTTTCAGATTGAAGAGGAGAATTCTTTTATATCAGTTTGTAAATGTAAAAACTAAAGAGCTCCTGTCCCAGATGGACTGTCCAACTCTACTTTTAAATCAGATCCAGAGTTTTAGGCGGAGATGCTGTCTGGGCTGTTCAGTAATATTATTTTGAGGAGCCAGACCGGACCGAGGATATATGCCGCTGTTAAGGGCCCAACAGGAGCCAAGGTTGTCCACAGGACAGCACCTTTACCGCAGACCAGGACCCCACAGGGGGCTAGAGACTTCTGACAATAGCCTTGATAAAGACCTACGGGTCGAAACAAGTGTTGGCTGACAAATAAGGCACACAATTGCCTTCAAGTGTACTCAATGCATACCAATCAATGTGAAAAATCAACCGAGCACTAGCACAAACAAAAGCGAAACCTGTATCGCATCAACTACTATGTTATAACCATTACTTTCAACTAATGAAGCAAGATAACCAGGAGATAAACTTCCTTCTTCTACTTAACAATTTGGGGTGCTGGCTAAACCCCAACAGCTCCTGTGATCTTGCAACACGAGAACAACTTAATCAATCTTGGACAACAAAGGAGCTTAGCACAGGCTGTTTCCACACCTAGCGCCAACCACAAATCTATATTATTTTGAGTGCTGCAATACCGAGTTCCTCGAAGGGTTGTTGTGATATATAAACGGGGAGATAGATTAAATCCTGTGAAATATAGGCCAATATCTCTAAAGGTTTCTCAACTCTAATTTTGAGTGAACCATAATTCTGAGCTTCGAGGAGTGGATGTGTGGATTTATGTCAGTGAGGATTCAAAAAAGGAGTTGGAAGGTCTTTAAACTGCATTTTACTTCAATTATTAGCTGCTCAGTCTAACCACTTAAACAAATGTCTATTTGTGGCTTTTTTGGACACCTCACAGGATTTTGGCTGTGTTGATAGAAATAAACTTTGTCAGAAACTTTATTTGTTAGGTTGTCCATCATCCCTGCTGATTATTTTGATTGTCCTTCATCAAGATAAAAAAGTAAAAGTGAACTTGGATCAGCAAGGAAATTGTATAAATTGGATTAACACGCATAGGGGCCTGCAACACGGATGCGTATTGGCCCCCTTTTTATTTAACGTTTACATATCTGATTTGGGTGGCACTTTGGCGGAAGTGCAGTCATTTATCTGGTTTCTTAATGGCAGTAAACTTGAGGAGGTGGATCATTTTAAATATCTTTGTGTTACTTTTTATAGTAAATGCTCTAAACCCTTAATAGCCTCTACATTTCGAGCATCTGCTCAAGTAGCGCGGCGCAACTTCCGCTTGCTTGATAAACAGTTTGGTCAGTTTTCAATTGTTCTATTGCTTTGATACTATCACCCAAAAATAGTCCCTAAGATTATTTATGAAGCAGGAACAATGTTAGAAGCGCAAGACTGCTCAAAAATGGAAGCACTTATTTGGAGGAAAACACTTGGTTTACCGTAGTGTGTTCCAATAGGTATAATGTATAATAAGGCACGAATTGGGCTCAATTTCTTTGCAGGCTCGAATTTACTGGAAATGATTACAACAGTTTAGTAAAGTATTATAACCTCCTTCCTAAAAAAACTGAGTCCCAACTATCGCAATTTCAACATAGATGGTAACACAATTAAGGTGGCTACTGAGGTTAAAACTCTAGGCTTTTACCTCGATTCCACTCTATCGCTGTAAAAACAAGTCAACACCCTGGCATCCTCCACAGCGTACACCTGGAAATTAATCAGGACCTGTAGACCCTACCTCTCTAAAACTAACTGCATCATGCTAGCCAACGCATTAGTAATGTCCAAATTGGACTATTGCAATGCCCTCTATGCAGGAGCCAATAAAACCATTATAAATAAAATGCAAATCCTTCAAAATAACGCTCTTAGAGCAGCCCTTGACATACCCCGCAGAGCACATATCTCCAACATCAGGAAAGACCACCATTGGCTTAAAATCAGCGACAGAGTCCTGCTCAAGACACTATCGCTCACCCACAAAGGGCTAACAAAACAGCCCCCCCTACATCTCGGCCAGACTGACCAGAAAATCATCTAGTCGCCACACCAGGGCCACTAACCACTTCTTGCTCGAAAATCCCAGATTTAGACGCTCCAAAGCGGGCTGTGCAAGCTTCTCTGTCAGAGCTGCCCAGGCCATGAACGCATTGCCCATTACGCTCAGAGCTAACTTACCCTATTCTAATTTCAGAAGTAAGGTAAAAAACTGGCTCTGGTCCAACGACAAATCATTTTCATGATACTTCTGCAACCCAGTCTAAGACGATCCTGCTCTCACCCTTTGTACCTTTGTACACATTCTCAATACTGTAATATGTTAGTTTCTCATTCCAACCTCCTGTATTGACATGTATGTATTGTTTTGCTATGTGTTTTATACTCTAAACACAACCTAAGCTTAAGTAACCTTGTACCTGCTGCGCCCGGCTACCCCTGGGTTTTGTGCGCATTATCAAATAATAAACATAAACATAAACATAAACATAAACTCATTTGGAACTGTTAAGAAATAAGTGCCATGTTCTACAGGTTTGGATTAATTAACTGTGATGCATCTTGTTGAATAACTCATCCACACGAGAAAAGTTGATGTCTCATCCTCAGAAAGTGAAAAATAAATTCTGGAAGGAGATTGGATATCTAATCGAAACATCAATTTTGCATTATCATCTGTTTTATCAAATGCTTTTAGAGATTAAGCTGCATAATTTTATTCCAACATATTTACTTAAATATCCTTCGCATCAATTTAGGTCTGATGTTTTAAGGCTAAAAATGTAACTTCTACCAGCACGTGAAATCCTTGGAGCAAGAGATAATAGTCTGCAGAGTGAGCGTTAAAGTCAGTACTGTTCCCAGGAGGTTGAGACATTGCAACATCTTCTGATTTCTTTAGGAACTCTAACTTTCGGGGGAAATTATTTTTTCGTAGGTTTGTGTATCATAGTGATGGTTTGTATACAGACACATTCTGGTATCTTATTTTAAGAGCAGAGGAAATCTCCTTAAATATTGATGTTTTAGATTTCATAAAAATGGTCTTAGATTTATACCTGCGATATGATATGATATGATATGGAATTTATAACACGCTTGTGCACAAGTGTTTCTAGGCACCACAAGACAAGGGAGGGAAGACATAGGGAGGACAAGACAAACGATCTTGTGGCATTCGGATCGTGCAAGTGGGACAATAGAAGTGCAAGGGGAAGGAGAGGGGAAAGTGCAAGGGAGAGGAAAGGGGGAAGTGCAATCAGGACAGCATGGCTCTGAGTAAGTGCAGCCAGGGCAGCACGGCACTGGGTAAGTGCAGGAGGCAGGGGGGCCATAGGAGTTACAGTTACAGCCCCTAAGTGCGCGATAGGCCAGGAGGCAGTGCGAAGGAAGACTGGTTGTGTAGGAGCCTGGCACCCAGTAAGACTCTGAGGGAACCCAAAAAACAGCTGGCGAAGCAGACAGGTAAGTTCGCAAGGGAGCGAGAGAGAGAAGGCAGAGGAGAAAAGAAGGGTCTTGAGCTGCTTCTGGAATGTAAGGTGGTCCGGATCAAGTCTGAGAGGGGCTGGGAGGCCGTTCCAGAGGGAGGCACCTGCAGAGGATAGAGATCTATCCCCCACTCTCTGCCCGGAGAAGCGTCTGACCCTCAGAGAGTTGGAGGTGGCTGAGTGAAGGGCTCTAGAAGGATATTATTTCGGAAAAGAGAGTTGAATGTAGTGCCTGCCCCAGCCCCAGAAAGCCTTGTGGACGATGCAGAGGGTGTTGAACTTGATCCTTGCAGCCAACGGTAGCCAGTGGAGAGATTTCAGGACTGGAGAGATACGAGCCCTGGGATTGAGGCCAAGGTTAAGTCATGCAGTCCTGTTCTGGATTAGTTTCAGGGGCGAAGAGTAGAGGTAGGCAGATTGAGAAAGAGGCTGTTGCAGTAGTCCAGCCTGGAAAGAACCAGGGCTCTGGAGACAGTAAGCTTCTGAGGGAAAGTGAGAAAAGGTATAAAGTGGGCCTTTTTGGCACGGTCCGAGATGTGAGGAGAGAAGGAGAGCGTCAAGTCGAAGACGACGCCAGGGTTTTTTGCCTCACAGGAAGGTGAGAGTAACAGGCCCATGGAGGGTGTCCAGAGTGAGAGAGGGAAAGCGAGAGCAGGGGTCCCAATGAGAAGGAACTCAGGACCTCCGGATTACTGGCATTGTCAAAGATCATGTGAGGCGCACCAATCCTGAATCGCAGATAGATAGTAAGGAATGAGCGAGGGAGGAGAGGAGAGGAGAGGGAGGAGAGGATGCTGGGGGAAGCCTGAAAGCTGAGTGTCCTCCGCATGACACTGAAAATTAGAAGAGAAGGTGGAGATCAGGTGGGCCAGAGGGACCAGATAGACATTGAAGAGCCAGGGTGAGAGGATATAGCCCTGGGGACACCACATGTGGAGAGAGATTTGGTGGAGATAAAGGACCCAAGTTGAACCTGGGAGGGACGGTTAAAGAGGAAGGAGGTCAGCCACGCCAGGGCCTGATCCATGATGCCAAGGTTCATACAGAGTCGGCTGATCAGGGTGGGGTGATTGACCATGTCGAAAGCAGAGGAAAGGTCAAGGAGGAGGAGGACAGAGGGAGAGATGGAGTCGAGGTTAGAGAGCAGATCTTCACGGGTGTTCAGCAGAGCAGGTTCAGTGCCTCTGGCTGCTCTGAAGTCAGACTGATGGTGTTGGAGGCAGCCAACAGATTCAATGTGGAGGATCAGCTGGGAGATGGCCAGTTTTCCCAGGACTTTGTCCAGGGAAGGAGTGATAGAAATCGGGTGATAGTTTGCCGGACATGTAGGATCGGCAGAAAACCTTTTAAAGAGGGGGTGCACAAGGGAGTGCTTGAGGAGAGAGTGGAAAGATCCAATGGCGAAAGAGTGATTGCAGTAATCAGTCAAGGCTAGAGCAAGGGTGGCAATGTGGCCCTTGATGATTCTTGAGGAGCTGGGGAGCACCTGTTTGGACAACACTTTCATAGATCAGACTTGTCTAGAGACATTGTCAGGTGTTGTCAGAGCGAAGGAGGAAAAAGGAAGAGGAAAGGGGGAGGCGGCCAAAAGGAGCATGAGAGAGGTACAGGGAGAGGAAAAGGAAAGCGAGAACAGGATGTCCTGAGTTTTAGTGTTGAAATGAGAGGCAAGGGCCGTACATAGGGCCTGGGAGGTGTGAGAAACCAGAAGGTGGATTACCCACTAGTCCCAGGGATCTTTCATCCAGGTGGACAGGACACAGCCATTGCTTTTGGTTCCAGTTTCTGGGGGTGGACCAGTGCAGTAGGATCACCTGGGTGAGGGGTCTTCGGGAGTGGGAGTGGGACACCGGATGGTGAGACGCGGTATCTCCTTACCTGTAACACCTTTACCCCATCCTATCAGGTAGTATATTTAGGAACTCTACCCCCGCCCCCTTTTACAACACAAACACTTTCTCACGGACAGCCCGCTATGAGAGAAAACAGACTAACACCCGAGCAGTATACATGACATGTCCCAATACAATGGTCAGGTGAGGTCAGGCAATTACTAACCATCACGCACTTGTGATCCATTAAGCTTCCCCAAACAGTTAAAAAACGTAGCATGAGAGCACATTCTGAGTGAGGCAAAGCACACGGGTAAACAGCAGTTTTCAGACGGAAGCTGAACAAGAGAGGAAAGACGGCAAAACAGAAGGGGATCGCAAGGAGGAAAGTTCCCTTGACCTTTTTGACAAGGAACCATTATTTTCCAGAAACCTTGGAAATAGAAAGTGAAAATAGAAGAATCCTGCATTGTGTGTCGGAGATACCCGGGGCCCTCCTGCTTTGATAATCAAGGCGGGGAGAATCACCAGCCGCTGTGGTACCCTCCTTGGCTCCAGGAACAAAGCAACATCAGTGAAATCAACACAGCCGGTGAGTTGGGGAGACCGATACAAGAGTGGTCTGTGTTGAAGCCAAGGTTGCAAGCCGCAACATTGTATGGCAAGTGCTGGAACGAACATTGTTAAAACACGTGTGATAAGAGACGCAAGTAAAGTTGAACTGCTGAGTGACTGAACTTTAAAAGCAAGATACAATACCTTTGACTGAGTGGTCTGGCACTGCGTGGGTGCTTATTTGAAGGCCTCTGTATTCAGCTGAGAAGTAGAAAAAGTGAAAGTGAGAAAAAGGCTATATCAAGAAGAGGCCGAGTAATTGTGAATCGAAGTGGTCCTTCGATGGATCTAGCAAAACCCTGTGCACAGTCGAACGTCTTTGATTTTGATGAAGTAGAGAAATTTGGTCCGAGCCTTGGGAGGGAAACCAATTGAAGGTTTTGTGTTAAAGTGGGTCTGAGCCCGGTGGAGAGGGGGCCGGGGTGAACAGTAAATAACCTGAGAAGTTGTGTATGTGAAATATTTGGTCTGAGCCCGGCGGAGGGAGACCAATTGAAGATTTTGTGTCAAAGTGGGTCTGAGCCCGCCGGAGGGGGGCCTGGGGTGAACAATGAATCACCCGAGAAGTTGTATATCTGAAATTCTAAGAAGAAAGGAACTTTAATGTTTGTCGTGTTGCATTAGGCCATCTGAAATAAGAGACTTTGAATGGCAAAGAAACGTTGGCACAGAAGGCCCTGATGTTGAAGTTTTGAACTGCATCATTGTGCTAGAGAAGCCAGAGAGTGTACTAAGCTTGAGTGTGCTGCCTTGCCCCGTTCTGAAAACGTGTGGAAGGGAAGCCAACGGCTTGAATGTCCTGGAAAAAAAAATTTGGAACACTTTTCTTTTGCATAACATTGTTTCCCACACTATTTGTATTTATAAGTAAGGATTGGCAACAGGTGTATTACTATAGGCTCTTATATTTTGACAGACTCGACTACGACTACGTTATTATTATTTGATGGTCGTAGCTTACTCCCATCTTTAAATTTGGATTAGATAGGCATTTTTCAAACCCAATTGAAGTTCAATAAACACCCTTGAACTGCAATCACTTGTGTCTGTCTTACTGTTTGATACCATGCCTTCCTTACAGGGGGAACAGGAGAGGTGGAGACTGTAGTAGATTGGCCAGCTCCTTCCAGATGTTAAAGAGTTTGGCCGTGTTGTTAGGGCTTCAATACGGACCCTTGTCTTGGAGAGGACAGAGAGTCTGTATTGCCTTTGGAGCAGGCAGCAGGCTAGTTTGTCAGAGGATGCGCCCAAAGCCCTCCATTTCCTCTCAGGCACCCTGCACTTGTGTTTCAGGGCGGCAGCGAGGTCGGAGTCATACCAAGAGTTGCACTTGGAAGTAGGCTTCAGACTGATTCTCATGACAGGGGCAAGGATGTCCAGAGTGTTGGAGGTAGAAAGATGCAGGTCAGAGTGGGCTGTGTCAGGGTGCGAGTCTGCGACAGGAGTAGGAGGAGCAGAGAAAATAGAGGCAAAGGCATCCACTGACACTTGTTTCATGGGCGGAATATCCGAGAAGGAAGGTGGCAGTGCCGGGGTAGGCTTTGCTTGAAGGCCAAGACGTTTCAGGTGACAGGAGAGCAGAAAGTGGTCAGTCCAAGAGAGAGGAGTGGTGAGAAGGTTAGAGAGGGGGATGTCTGAGGAGATGAGAACATTTAAGGTGTGTCCAGCAGAGTGTGTTGGACAAGAGGGTAGAATGGAAAGGGAGAGAAATGCATAGGTTGTGGAAGAGCCCAGAGGAGGGATTAGAAGCATCCAGGTGAATGTTGAGGTCTCTGAGGGAGAGAAGTTGAGATGTCGAGTCAAGGAGAGTAGAAGAGAGGTCAGCCCATTCTGAGAGGAAGAGGGTGATCTGGCCAGGTGGCCTGTAGATGGTGGCCACAGTCAGAGAGAGTCCAGGAGAGATAGAGAGCCTGCAGACTAGGCATTCAATGGAGGAGTAGGCCTGCGTAGGAATGACAGAAGCAGGCACCCAATCTGGAAAGATCAGGGCCGCGCCACCTCCATCCCAGTTGGTTCTGGGCTCAGAGAGGATCTTGAAGCCCTCAGGGAGGAGAGTGTAAAAACTTGTGACAGAGCTGGCCGTGAACCATGTCTTGGTGAGAGCGAGGACATCCAGGTCAAGGTCTTCGAGGAGGTGGCAGATGTCAGAAAAATATTTGACAATGGGGCGTGCATTGAGAGTAGCTGCGTGGAGCAAGTTGCTACATTTGAAAGAGGTCCCATGTGGAGTGCAGAAGTGAGGTACACCCAGAGGAGGTAGTCAAAGGCCAGAGAGTGGGCAGAGGAAGTAGACAGAGGTGGCATAGGGGCCAGAGTGGAGGAGAAGGAGTGTGCCAGAGAGGCAGCGGAGGGGAAAGGAGGTCCCAGAAGGACAAGGGAGGTATTAGAAGGAATGGCAGGAGAAGGGAGGAATTTGCTGAGATGCTGGAGACGCCAATCAAGAAGCATGAGATTGGGCTGGGAGCACTGGACCATGACGGTACCATTTAAATAGACATTTATGATGGTCTTGGAGGATTGGAAGGGGGCCTCAAGGACCTCCCATCGGGAGCCACCATTAATGGGATAGGAGGCAAAATGAGAGAGAACACAGACCATATGAGGAGTCCATAAGTCTGGAGAGGGGACAACAAAGAGGATGTCAGTGAGAGTCTGTCTGGATGAAGCACTGATGTGGGTATCAGCGATAGGGAGGCATGGGTTGGAGGCCAGGATATCCCTCTTGAACCTTTTCCTTCCAGACGTAGTGAAAGGGATAGGATTGGAGATACAATAGCAGATGGGGGAGATTGAGAGCAGCATAGGGGGTGCGAGGAGGAAAGAGGGACACATTTGATGTTTGGTAGGGCAAAAACGTTGTATAGGTATATATTGTTGTAACTGTTTTTTTTTACTTGTTTTAACAATGTGGAAAAATGTATATTTGTTTTTTGTGTAAGTAATGTGTTTGTGTGAAAAGATTTGTTGTAAACTATAGCACACAACGAATAAATAAATAAAGTTAATTCTGCACGTGTCAAGTTACGGCTTCTCACAACTGTCCTACCTCTCTGTTGCTTCCTCTGTGATCTTAGGGGTACCGTGTGTCATACGTATGTGTATGGAATAGTCAAGTCACCTGGAATTTGCCTTTTTGGCAGGGCTGGTGCAAGAATTTTGAACACCTCTGATGATGTACCATTTTGTAGGCCTTTCTCCCTTACAATGGGGACACATTTGATGTTCAATACTGCCAAAACGTTGTATAGGTTCTACGTGTGGGAAATGTGAATGGGGAATGTGTGTGTGTGTGTGTGTGTATGTGTGTGTTCAGTACTTTGATAAACCGACATGCTTTCCAACTTATACAACAAAACGGTCCACCTTGAAGGTGGCCCACAACATAAATAAATCCATACGTGTTAGCTCACAGTGCTCTGAGTGAGGACCAATCACAGAATGTTCAGCTTTTTACTTTTCAACGGGTTTCACCTTGCTTAAGATTCTCGACCCACTCTTGGGATCAAAAGCCATTCTCACCACCTCTCCTTTGGTGCAGCCCCAAAAAAGCTAGCTCTTCTACCAAATTTGACCATACAGAACATTGACACTCATTATGAGTATAGCTATAACACCCCTCTTTTAATGCTCTGCCTTATAACAGGAAAGTAAAAATGAGCGGAAACTACACAGCGCTAGATCCCCTGGAGGAAGACACACAAGAACCGGAAATGATTCCTCGGGCGCTAATTCCATTGGGACTTTTATGAGTATTGCAGTAAACACTGCGCTGGTTCGGCGTAACTGAATGACCATGGCATCCGGTAGAATTAGTGCCAAATTGCGAGTCTGTGGGTCTGTTCCCTTACCTTTGGCTGTAACAGTAATTACATCCCACAGAAGTAGAGTGAAATTCAAATACTGATCAGTAATTCTCCCGCTTTTCAGCAAAAATAGCATTACCACTGGAAAAGTGGAGAAATTAACGATTGGTAGGTAATTCCATTATAATCGGCAGAATTAGCGTCAGGCAGAAAGAGTGTCATTCCATAAATGGAAAGGTCAGCAGCAGCGATCTTTGAAAACACAATTCATTCAATAGCGCCTATTTCCACTTGTCACAGAAGCTTTTAAATTGTGCCAACTATGCTAAGGGAACAAAGAAAAAGGAAAGGTGCCCAAAATCCAATAGAGAAACCCACAATTCAGCGAGGCATAGCGCCAGGTGCTCGCAGAAGAGGTGATCAAACATGCTGAGGTACTGTTTGGAGCACAACATTGAAAAACAACCGCCCACAGGAAGAACTCCATCTGGACAGAAATCAAATACAAAGTGGTCAATGTGGGCACCCTGCATAGGGACAATGAAGAATACAGTAGAATGACCCGAGGCCACCGGTGGGAGACAGCTGCTACAAGAGGTGGAACAAAAGAGCCAGTCACCCTCACGCTCTGGGAGGACAAGGTCAGCAGTATCCTCCACACAGCTTTACTGGAAAGTATTGGAGGAACAGAGGTTTGAGCAGGAAACCCACTCCTAGTGAATACAATTTAAGAGGAATTTTGTCTCTGTGATGTGAATGTAAAACCTGCCACACTAGCTAAAGGTATGTGCCAGGCTTTTGAGTCAGATGGCCGCAATACACAAGGCAGAGCCTCTGGTCAAATGCACATGCAAGTAATCATAGGGCAACAGAATGTATGACACCCAAAGACGGACCGGACCTCTAAATGCCCGAGATGACGGAAATGTACAATTTCATCTATATATTCATGGACTCATGCAATCTGTAGATACATTAATCACGGCAATTCATGGCCATATGTCCAACCAAACACCCTGTGAACAGATCTATCCCATAAGCATCTAACACCATGAAACGCACAGTGAAAACACCACAGTCAATATCTAACCAGATCCATGTCAGTTACACATGAGCAATGCATGTGACAATGAGAATTGGCAAAAATGGCAAGCCGAGTAATCATGTTTCCAAGGACTAGACCAACCATGCCAGTGACTTAGTGACCCATGAAAACATAACTCGGCCATGATGTTACAGTAGCATTCTGACCCTAAGCATAGCACAAGGTGCACATGTCAACAAAATCACTGGGAAACCAAACTATCTTGTGACACTTAAACAAGCTCTGTGCGCCTCAGAGGTTCATATCCCAATGGCCAAATAGTCATCCCCTGCACATGGACCCAATCCTCTTCCATTGGCCTTTGATCAACATCCTTCAAAATGCATGAGTGTGTTACTCATCCATTTACTAGTCACCATGCTGACTTACCGCATGCTATTTATAGGCAAACATATTCATAGGCCACCCAGGGATGGGAAGCTGGGCCTACCATGTCTAAGTCTACGCAACCTTCCACTGACACCACTGAGGTGCGAACACCAACCAACAACATCTTGGCCACCATCCCTTCTCCCCAAAGTCATGGCACCTACTGAAAGACCCTAGCAAGTAAACATCTGCCGCCAGTACCTGCATGGCAGCTGCACCTACCAGCTAGACTGTGAACACTGCAGCAGCTGTCGCTAGTGAAACCGCCATCACTGTCCAAGCACCATCTGCCTCAACTACCACCACCAGTCAGTAAGGCCATGTGGAGGCCAATCAGCCATCAGACACTCCACCAGCCACTGGCAACCATTGGCCCATCACAAGATGTGACCAATCTGCATGTCCCTCCTATTTGCTCCTCACCTTCTCCAGCTATTCAGTGGCACCAGCATCAGGACACATGGGCTGATGATGCCATTGGCTGTGTAGATGCTGTTGGGAGGGGGCAAGGTACAGCCATGACACCTCCAGCCCTTTCAACTGCCCTGACAGTGTGCCTCAGTGCACATGTGAAGGGATATGGAGCAGGCTGAATGACATCAAGCAGCGGCAGGAGGACATTGAAAACATTGTGGACCAGCAGCTTCAATAACAGCAGGCCATTAGAGATTATGTGCAGGGCTCATTCTGACCAATGACAGTAGTGATCAACAGGCAGAGAAATCACCTCTGAGGTCTGACAGCATCAAATTCAGTGGTAGGCATGTGGGTTCTCGAGCTACAGAGGCAACACATGTCAGACACAGAGAGACAATGCAGGGGGAACTGCTCCAGACAAAAATATCTAGGGCATAGATTCTGAAATTTCAACTTCTGTCACCCTCAGAGAAGGTTCACTTACTGGGTGTTTCTATTCACCCAGAATCCAGGTCTGTTGTCCTGTCAGGGAAAATAGATATAGGAATCTAAAGTGAGAGGCACTAGAATAATGCCTCGCTTCATTCACATGTTGTGCTTTTCTCCAGCTACCACAAAAAAGGTGCACCCGTGGGCGGACATGGATGGTAACGGCTCGCCAGCCTGAGCTAAGGTAGGCCTGAGAGAAACGAGTGCCTCAGCCCGAGCTGTGCGCTGTTACAGGCCATGAAAGACACCGCCCACCCCTCTGTCGTGAAAACCATTCGCACCCAAGGGTTTATCCGGGGTGCACATGTTTTTTTTTCTTTCCTCAGAAGTTTGGCTGTGCAGCCAATCTCCAGAGGGAAGAAAAAAAAGAAGAAAAAAAAGATGCCTTCCGGGAACAGGAGGAGAGCAGGGATCGGAGCACAACGCTCCTGCCCCCAGCAGGTAAATGGGGAGAGAGAGAGAGGAGGTGGAAAGAGGAAGGGTTTATTTTGGGGCAGGTGGAGAGGTGGGGAGTCAACTAAGAGAAGCTCCCTGTTGCCTCCCCTCATAAAATAGAAAATAAATGTCACTACCCCAAGGAGTGCCTCCGGTGGCTGGAAGTAGCAGGGAGACAATGGGCCTCATTACGAGCCCGGCGGTAACCCTGCCAGTGCTGCCGGCGGGTTGCCGCCGTACCTGTAAAATGTTACCAGGACCTGACTTCCCGGTGCCACCGGGAGATTACAAGTCTGGCGGCCTGGGAAGTCAGGCACCGGCAAAATGTAAGTCTTGAAACCCTGAAAGGGAAACATGGGTTGCACAGCTCACGCACGCCATCAACACCCAATTCCCCAACCTTGCTGATGTACCCGCCTGCTCTCCTCTGGAAACAAATGTTCTCCCGGATTGCATTCGCTCTAAGGTCACCTCCACTCACTATCAGACGCTCAACTCCTTTGGCACTAGGAAACTCACAAAACTGAAAGGAAAATGGGATAATGACCGAGGCACACGAGTTGGAAGAATGGGTGGAGGCTTTAATGTTCCCCCGACAAATAGGTATTGATGCCAAGCTGAGACTGATACAGCTGCGAATATTACACAGGTCATACTACTCTAGAACAATGACTGCTAAATGGGGGGAGCTGATGATGGGGAATGTCTCCGATGTAAAAGAGCAGAATGCACCTTTATTTCACATGATCTGGGAGTGTGGGATATTACAGGTGTTTTGGGCGGTGTGCATCACTAGACTCTCCGGGATAATGGGATCCCCGGTACCAAGAGACCCAAAACTGATACTGCTGAAGGTGTGGGGAGAAACGGACTTCATCAAATATGAAAAAACATTCCTTGGGGTGGCACTAGGGATAGGAAAGAGACTAACCGCTGCTACGTGGGGCTCAGCAGATAAAATATGCATAAACCGATGGTCCAACTAAATGAACAGATGTGCCTCCCTGGAAAGACGTATGTACTCTTCAAGGGGGGTGCCCCCGGAAATTTCTGTAAATATGGGGGAGGTGGTGGGAATAAGGACTGAGTTCGGAACACCGATGTGTGTCCCACATGAAGTGGGTGAGCCTCGCCCACTGGACCCTTCCCCTCCGCAGTTAAAAGACCCTTGGTGCTCCATGTATGGCTTGCATTGTTACCGTCTATACTGTTTCCTTACAACCCCGCTACCTGTGCTGCTAATGTACATTCTTAATGTTTTTGCTTGTTCTGTAAAACTTAATAAAAAAGAGTTATAAAAAAAAATATGAAATTCATTAATCTCCCCTGAGACCAGCTCTGTGCCGTTATCTGTGACAAGCACTTTGGGAAGCCTTCATCAAGAAATGCAAAACTCTTTTTGGTAGTGAGTTTACAATGGAATTTCACTTCAGTCCAACGTGAATAGCAATCATTAGTGACTATGGCAGACTTCATACCTGTGAGGAGTACATAAAAGGGTCCAATGAAGTCGAGGGCTCACTTCTCCCAAAGGCCCTAAGGAACATCTACAGGCGTGTGCAGAGCCCTGTCGAGCTGAAGCACTTTCTCACTTTGCTGACAGACATGAAAACTCCTAACATATCGAACTACATTGTGATCATCCCCAGACACCAAATTTTTCTATGACACAGATCTTGGTTCCTGAAATGCCAGGGTGCCCGGTATGAGCACTGCTCATTATTTTCTCTCTGATTCCCTAAGGAGGAATACTTCTTTCTCCCCTCCATATAATACTAACCTAAATTGACACACAATGTTTGCATATTGGTTCATGTTATATGCTAACTTGTTTAGTGATGACCAACCTTGTTTTATTTTGATCTTGACGGCCTTCAAAGTGGGTTCATACTTTTCCAACTCTAACCAATTCATCCTTCGTGATAGCCTCTACCGCAAGAGAAAACTAATGTAATTTGTATTTCTTGGGTTCAAATTCATAACAGAATAATTGTTTTCAGGTTCAGACAAAGCCCATGAGGCAAAGGCTATGACACATTCCCGGTGAAGACCCTTTGGGAGAGGACAGCTGCCAGCTCCTTTGAACTGGCATCAACGGCCAGAATAGAGGGTTTAGCAGTGCCAAAGTGAGTGAGAAGGGGCTTCTGATTTTTGCTGCTTGGCTAATTGAAAGGCTTGTTCCTGTTCAACCATCCACGTGCAGGGTATCCCATTCCTTAATAACGTGGAGAGTGGCTATATCATTAATAAGAATTTTTTTATGCATTTTGTATAGTACTCACAGAAGCTTAAATATGAAAGAGATTCCTCCTTTGAAGATGGTGTGGAGGCGTTTCAAATTGACTCCACCAAGTTTTTCTTTGAATTCAACCCACCTTCTACATATGTTTGTCCCAATCAATCCATTTTATTGACATACATTTGATATTGTTCTGTCTGGAGAATGAGCCCGTAATGCTGCAACACTTCTAATACTTTTTACAAATCTCTTTTGTGATTGCTTACTGGGTCAGTACAAATTAAAATATCAAAGTGGAAGAACAAAACATTCAGCATCCCGTTGAATATTTGGCCCATACATCTTTGAAAGATGGGAGCCGCTAAAACAAGTCCAAACGGTATCTGGTTGAATTTATACAGACCAAACGGTGTGATGGAAGCTGTTCAATCGTTGCCCTTGTCCTCTAATTCTATCTGATGGTATGCAGATCCAATGTCATAAAAACACTGCATTGCCAACTCTGTGCAGTAGCTCATTGATGCTTGGTAAGGGATAAAACTCAACTTGAATGTTAGCACTGAGCCCTCTCAAATCAACAAACATTCTGATCGAGTTATCAGATTTGGTGACGAATACCATGGGAGAGACCCATCGGGTGATTCTGCCTTTTCTATAATGTGGACAATGACCATATCTGTGAGCATCTTCTTTAGTACCTACTGTTATCTGATTGGGTCTTCTCTGACTGAAGATTCCATGGGTATGCCCCTGCTTTTAGTTTTATCTTAGGTTTACAACTCTGCAGATGGCCTATCTTAAATACATTGGAAAATTGTTCTAGGACTGTGATTAACGTTTCTATTCCTCGCTGCATTTCATGTCTGCATGGTCCCTGGACAAGACTGAAGGGATCTGTCTGTGATTCCTCTACCAGTATGGCTGCCTGTCATTATCACATTAATGGTCTAGTTACTGGTTCGGGGTTTCTTCCGGGGATGGTCACGCCCACAGCCACTGCAAGGGATTATACTGCCAGCGTCACTATAGCTCCTCGTGTTGCTACTCTCTACAAAGTAACTGTACACTCCATAAATTCATTCTGGGATTTAGCTTCCTCTCCAAAATTAGTGTGTGGGTTTAGAGATCCCCTGTAGTTCTAAACCTTTCCTAACCTCTCTCTGCCTTTTCTTTTCTCGACGAGCTCTCATCAGGATCGGGACGTGCTTCCCTGCATTCACCTTGCGTCTCCTCGGCCACGACTCTTCCTCTGTTGCGGTCACACCTCGGTAGGTCTGTCCCGATCGGGATCAGGGAGACACGGTCCACAGGGGTGAAACTAATGCATTATTCTTTCATATGCCGGTGACCCACAGGCTCCATCCGCCGATCGACTTTCAGGGGTGTACATCTCCCAGACGCCATCGCTTGCCTGCGCCCTCTCTGCTGCAGTCACAATCAGTTCCTGTTGGTACGGTCACGCGGCTCTTACATCTCCGGGAACTATCCTCTTCTGTTGCTGACTACCTGTTAACTGTTTGTAGTCCTTTCTTTGAATAGCCTTGTATTCCACAGTCTCTTCCCTCTATCAGGGACTCCACAGACATACATTGCCATTAAGCCATTATTCCTCTAAGCAGACCCTGGTGAGTTTGTGACCTCTCAGCTGCAATCTTTCCTGGGAAACCAGACATTTCCGTCACCTCAGGTTCCTAATACCTCTTCCCGTGATTACAGAGTGACCGGAAGCTGTGGGGTTGACATCTCTCAACACCGGACCTCGTATTGCGCCCTTCTCACTCAGAAGACTCCAGAGCCAACGCACACCAGCAGCGCTCCACATGGTTTTCTCCCCCTTGAAGGTTTCCCTGCGGGTCGCTCCTTGGCCACGCCATCACGCAGGGCCGTTGAGGGGTTTGCAGGGGGATTTCTGTTATCTACTCGAACCCGCACCAATCCATCGCATCTACAACCAGTTTGGCGACTCCAGGTAGGGGATCTTATGGTTCCAACTGTGTACTTTGTTGTTTGTTTATGGTAAAAGCACAGTGTTACGCTCACCTGGTATCCACAGGGACGCCACCCATACGGGTTACTCACTGGTATGCTTCTCAGCGTTGCCCTGATGTGGTCTGCGGGGAAGGTTCTGCCTTGTGGTAGAATTAGGCGTGCTCTCCGTCCTGCCTTCTTTGCAGGGGCGCGTTGTCTTTCATGGGCGAGTGCGGTTCAGTTACTTCACTGACGCCGGCCCGTTTGATATTGTTCAGGTAGGTCTTATTGCTGTTTAGTTTTGTTGCTATCCTGCATGTCTTTCTTTGTTTAAAATGTTTCTTTTTTCTCCCTTAGGTATGCTTAGCTTCAGCGCGGCGAACTGGCTTGGTTGAGCCCCGCTGGTAAATGATGGCGCATTAAGAGCGCAATGATGCGGTAAGTAAGCGCTATGCGCAGCACTGCAAAGTCTTGCCTTTGCTAACCTGTGTTTTCCTTCCTTGTAGGTCACAGTGTTCTTCAGCGTGAGTGCAATGTCCGGAGTGGTGCCAGCCGAGAGGCGACCAGCCAGGTAAGCCTTTTGAGCAGTTCGTAATTTGTAAATGTCTCTACTGCTTTCTTTAATGTTGCCTCTATCTTCCTCTTTCAGGTCGTTCTGTCCGGGAGGCGTGCAGATTCGAGGAAGCTGTTCTCAGTAGCTGCAAGTGTTTAAAGATGAAGACTGCAGGTAAGATGCTGCTGCTAATGATGTTCCTTTTGTCTCCTTGCAGGTTCTGCTTCTCCGAGGTTCGAGGGAATAGCTGGACACGGTGAGCGTCACGTTGCAAGCCGCAAAGTAACGCAAAATGTGTTGTTTTGCTCGGGTGTGGTTTAAATAGCCCCAACAAAATAGTCCAGGTAAAGTAGTCCCTGGGCTACCACACCCAAAACCCTAGACCGCATAGCTTGGTTCTTAGGAACCAAGCTATGTGGATGCCTCCATGTTGGCTGACAATACAATAAAGTAGTTCCCAAGCACATTGTTTTTCATGGTGTATGAGCCTGGTGCCACAGGTGCCAGGACTGGCCCCATGAGGGCTTTTGAAGAGGATGCCAGGCTCTAGAGGCCTGAGTCCTGACTTCACCTGGCCAATGGGTTTGCCAGAGGGGGTTTTGGGCGAGGGTCATGACACGCAGTCATCCTTGAATGAATATAACAGACAGTAACGCCTAAAAGGATAAGGGGTTATTCACAGAGCACAAAGCATCTGTTGTACACAGAGGACCCGTGCTATGGATCAAGAAGTCCAGCAACTGATACAGTACAGTCCTTGACTGCTGATGTCCAACACCTAAAACTAGAAAACGCCTTCCTAGGACAACACCAAAAGCGGGTGGGTCATACGCCTCATTGCTCAGAGGTCCCGCCAGGTCCACTTCCAGGGGGGCAGTTTGATGGAAACCCACATAAATTCAAGGAGTTTATAGACTCCTGTGCCATTCAGTTCCCATTCAAAGGAGCATACTTCCATACCGACAGAGATCGTGTGGGATATATGATCTCACAAATGACTGGTCTGGCGTCAGCGTGGCCTACTCCGTTGGTAACATCTAATAATCCGATTTTGGACTCTCATACCGCCTTTTGTAATAGCATTCGAAGCATGTTTGTCAGACAGGAGATTATGGTAGCCTTCCAGGAACACATGTTGGATTTCAGGCAAGGGAACCAAGATATTCTTGCTTACATTACCAAGTTTAAGCAAATGGCCAGTGAGACCCATTGGGCTGACAAAGCCCTCGTCACCATCTTCAGAAGGGGACTGTCGGAGGACCTTAAGGATGAGGTTTTCACGGGTCCCAAGACCACATTCTTTGACAGAATTCATAGCACTAGTCATGCAAATCGACTATCGCATGAAGGAACGACAGCTAGAAAGAAGGAAGGGACGAACAGCCCGACCGTCCACCGATTCCACCGCAGCTAGTAGCCGGGCCTCCCTAGCAGATGAGCCAATACAGTTGGGAGTGGCTGCCAGGGGCCCTTTTTCACCTGAGTAATGGACCTGGCGACGGACCCATGGTCTGTGCATTAAATGTGGAGCTAACAACCATTCAGTACAGGAATGTCCCACTGCCCCACCTAGGCGTTCGGGAAAAGCCAACGCCCGGCCATAAGAGGAACTACGGTTCAGGATCCTCCTCAATATGTAGCTTCCTCGTCTAAATCTCACTCATTTTTGGGTGCCGCTCCCACTGATACCAACATGTTAGTACTCAAGGTGGCATTTACCATTGGGAGCCGGGTATTTCAGGACATCGCAGCCTTTGTGGATAGTGGAGCGGCTGGGAATTTTATAGATGATCAATGGGCCAGAACACACGACATCCCTCGTTCTACTAAGACAATCCCGATTCCTGTGGAGAGCGTGGATGGTAGTCCTTTGGTCTCCAGACCAATTGGGGATCAGACCTGCCCTCTAGTAATGTCTATCTCTTCTCACAAGGTGAGCCTCACGTTAGACATCATCAGGGTAGCACATCATCCAGTAATTTTGGGGTTACCCTGGTTAAGACACCACAACCCGTTCATCAACTGGACAGCGGGGCCCTTCTTCTTGGGTTCGGAACACTGTTTGAGTCATTGTATCGACAGTCACCAATTGGTCCCCCTGGACTCAACCTTTACTTCTATGAACCCTACTGCAGGCACTATGCTTAACCAGATTTCAGGCCTTCCCAAAGTGTATCAGCAGTTTCAGGCCATATTTTCTACCCCCGAATACTCAGAGTTACCTCCTCATCGGAGGGATGACGGTGTGATTGATCTAATTCCAGATCAACCATTGCCCTTCGAAAGGATGTGTATCCTGTCTGCTACGGAGAAGGAGGTTCTTCGCGAGTACCTTCAGACTAACTTAAAGAACGTTCTTATAACTGAATCCACGTCCCCTGCTGCGGCTTCTCTCTTCTTTATACAGAAAAGGAACACTTTGGAACTGCATCCATGTATCGATTTCAGAGGGCTAAACAAGATCACAGTTCCTGATAAATACCCAATGCCGCTAATACCAGATATTTTGGAGGCAGTAAAAGGGGCCAACATATATACCAAGCTAGACCTCTGAGGAGCCTATCACCTCATCCGTATCAAACAGTGAGACGAATGGAAGACGGCTTTTCGCACACCTTTGGGGCATTATCAGTATCGCGTGATGACTTTCGGCCTCTCTAATGTCCCAGCCATCTTCCAAAGATTCATGGACCATATCTTTGCGGACATTCTTCTCCATTACGTTATCATCTACTTAAATGACATTCTGGTCTTCTCACTAACTCTTCGGGAACATGAGAAACATGTGCGAGAGGTTCTTCATAGCTCCAACTATATCACTTAAGCTGGGAAGATTGACAGATGCACTTTTCATCAATCCCTGGTGGTTTACCTGGGCAATGTGCTATCGGCTGAAGGGATAGCTATGGATCCAGATAAAGTCTCTGCTTTCAGAACTGGCCAGAACCTTCCTCCGTGAGAGAGATACAACGTTTTGTGGGGTTTGCCAACTTTTACAGGCGATTCATCCTGCAGTTCTCTTCCCTCACACAATCTTTGACAGCTCTATTGAAGAAAGGAGTACCTTTTTTCTGGACTACCACGATTCAACAGGCCTTTGATGAACTTAAGGAGCTCTTCACCACAGCTCCTATCTTGAAGACCCCCAACCAGAATTGCGGATTCATAGTAGAAACCGACGCCTCACAGTATGATGTAGGGGCTGTCTTGCTACAAAGAGATGACCAAGGTCACGAATGCCCAGTGGCCTACCTTTCTAAAACCCTGTTACCAGCAGAATTGAATTATACAGTGTTAGAAAAAGAACTTCTGGCAATCAAAAGATCGTTTGAGGAATGGCGGCATTTGTTGCTAGGAGCTAAACATCCAGTTGAATTTGGACAGATCATCATCATTTACGGGTCTTGCAGTATGCTCAGACCTGTAACAGTCGCCAAGCCTGTTGGGCACATTTCTTCGTTTTCCTTTATTCCTGGGAGAAACAATCTATGTGCCGATGCTTTGTCCAGAAAGGAACCGATACCTGATGACCAGGTCCGGGCTGAAGCAATTTTTCCCCTAAACACAGTGGTACTTCAGGCGGTGACGGGCTTTTTGACAAGAATACGAAAACATTCGGAGTCCTTGACTAAACAACAGGTCGCTGCCTTAGATCATTTCCGCCTGAAGAAAGAAAACGGATGTTACTTTCAGGACCATTGAGTGCTTGTACCTACTCCATCATTACAGAAAGAGGTCCTGGGAATTTGTCATGATGACAGGATGGCAGGTCGTCAAGGGATCGGCAACACCAAGGAGTTGATTCTATGTTTTTTTGGTGGCCTTCCGTGAACAAGGACGTCTGAGAATTTGTGACTTCTTGTACGATTTGTTTACAATCCAAAACGCTGCGACAATCTCCTTTAGGAGAACTAGCAAGAATGCCGATACCTACACGACCATGGCAAATCATGTCCACTGATTTCGTGGTGGAGTTGCCCAGGTCAGGTGGATGTTCTACCATAGACTCTTTCACAAAAATGGCACATTTTATCTCTCTTCCGGGCCTCCCTACAGCGCCAAAATGGGTCGCTTATTCATAAAAAGGGTCTTCTCATTACACGGTTTGCCAGAAACCATCATCTCAGATCGGGGGTCACAATATATCTCCCGTTACGGGAAGCAGGTCTGTCATATCCTAGGGATATCCCGTGCCCTTAGTTGTGGATATCATCCACAGTCTAATGGACAGACAGAAAGGTTTAACCATACTCTTGAAGGTTATCTCCGTAGTTATTTCTCAGCTGCACAAGATAATTGGAGAGATCTTCTTCCGATTGCTGAATATGCCTATAATAACTCGTACCATTCGGCAATTAAGATGAGTCCATTCTACTGTTCCTACGGATTTCATCCAGCCTCATTCCCTACCGTCATACATCCTGCGACTCAATTTCCAGAGGTAGATCATCTTATGAACACACTACAACAAGGACATAAAGTAGCCCGAACAGTGCTCCAGGAATCGCAAGACCGTGTGAAACGCTTTGCGGATCAACATCAGACTCCTGCCCCAGAACTTAAACCCGGAGATTGGGTTTGGCTGTCTTCCCGATTCCTACCAAGACGACTGGTGCTTTCCAAGTTATCCCCAAAGTTCTTCGGTCCCTTCCGGGTCTTGGTGCTGGTAGGATCTGCTGCGTTCCGGCTTCGTCTCCCAACTTCCTGGTCACGCATCCATCTGGTTTTTCACATATCTCAGTTAAAACCCGACAAGCAAAATAGTTTCCATCCCAATGCTACTACCAACCCTTACCTCATCGGGCCCGGAGTTTGAGGTTTCGGGCATATGTGATTCCCGATATCATCACGGGAAACTTCAATACCTGGTGGATTGGAAGGGATACTCGCCCGCAGAACGGTCCTGGGAATCGGAATCAATGGTCCACGTCCATCGTCAAGTGAAGACGTTCCACCACCTTCATCCGGGCAAACCGGGGGGGGGACTGCCCCTAGAAGGGGGCATACTGTGATGAACGTTTCTGTTCCTCGCCGCATTTCATGTCTGCATGGTCCCTGGCGACGACTGAAGGGATCTACCTGTGATTCCTCTACCAGTATGGCTGCCTGTCATTATCACAGTAACAGACTAGTTACTGGTTCAGGGTTTCTTCCGGGGATGGTCACACCCACAGCCACTGCAAGGGATTATACTGCGTGCGTCACTACAGCTCCTCGCACTGCTTCTCTCTACATAGTACCTGTATGCTCTGTAAGTTTGTTCTGGGATTTAGCTTCCTCTCCGTAATTAGTGTGTGGGTTTAGAGATCCCCTGAAGTTCTGAACCTTTCCTAACCTCTCTCTGCCTTTTCTTTTCACGAGGAGCTCTTCTTTTTCAGCCAGCATCAGGATCGGGATGTGCTTCCCTGCATTCACCTTGCGTCTCCTCGGCTCTTCCCCTGTTGCGGTCACACCTCGGTAGGTCTGTCCCAATCGGGATCAGGAAGACACAGTCCTCAGGGGTGAAACTAACGCATTATTCTTTCATATGCCGGTGACCCACAGGCTCCATCTGCCGATCGGCTTTCAGGGGACTACATCTCCCAGACGCAATCGCTTGCCTGCACCCTCTCTGCTGCAGTCCCAATCAGTTCCTGTTGGTACGGTCACGCGGCTCTTACATCCAGTTAACAGGTAGCCAGCAACTATCCTCTTCTGTTGCTGGCTACCTGTTAACTGTTTGTTGTCCTTTCTCTGATAGCCTCATATTCCACAGTCTCTTCCCTCTATCAGGAACTCCACAGACATACATTGCCATTAAGCCTCTAAGCAGACACTGGTGAGTTTGTTACCTCTCAGCTGCAATCTTTCCTGGGAAACCAGACCTTTCTGTCACCTCGGGTTCCTAATACCTCTTCCCGTGATTACAGAGTGACCAGAAGCTGTGGGGTCGACATCTCTCAACACTGAACCTCATATTGCACCCTTCTCACTCAGAAGACTCCGGAGCCAACGCACACCAGCAGCGCTCCACAGGGTTTTCTCCCCGTTGAGGGTTTCCCTGCGGATCACTCCTTGGCCACGTCATCGCGCAGGGCTGCGGAGGGGCTTGCAAGGGATTTCTGTTATCTATTCAAACCTGCACCAATCCACTGCATCTACAACCAATTTGGCGACTCCAGGTAGGGGATCTTCTGCTTCCAACTGTGTACTTTGTTGTTTGTTTATGGTAAAAGCACAGTCATCCTTGACTGAGTATAACAAGGACTTCTCTTACTTGCTTGGAAAGATCCACTAGCAGGACCTGCTCCACTGCCCCTGGCTTGAGAGTCATTTCAAAGGCTGCCTGGTGTCTCCAACTCAGATTAGGAGGCATGTTCCTTGCCACAATTATCAACCCCTCTATTGTCTGATTCTTATAAGTATTGCGTGCCCTGAAATTCCCAAGCATTTTAATCTTTTGACCAGAATATGCCCTTGCGATAAACTTGTGTTCTTAAGTTGTCCTATGATACTTAACTTTTCACCAAACAGTCGTAAGGAATGTATGGTGTGCAGTGAAATAGAGTCTTATATCATTACTAACATAGGCACTAAATGCCAATTTGAACAATGGGCCTCTGAAGATTCTTAATGCTAAATGACAACCTACAATTAAGTGACTGTCCTTGAGTGGGGTACCTAAGTCTTTTGAAGTGCCTGCTTCATATTCTTCCTCTTCACATATAATCATGGCCTTCTGTCTGCCCTTGATTTTGCATCTGCGGTTCCTGAAGCCCTTCTGCGTTCTGCAATACTTAGTTAAATGTCTGGAGTGTCCACACTACTTGCATATTTTGCCAATTGCTGGACAGTCCCAACAAGTGGCAATGTGGTCCATGCCACCAAAATGATTATAGCCCTCTCTGTGTGACTTGCTGTTTGGGTTAATTTTGCTATTGCCAGCTTCTCCTGTAGGCTGATCTCCCTTCATCTCATCTTCTATGGTTCAACAGTAATTCTTGGTGTATTGCCGGGTCTAGTGTGGGTTCCAACTTCTCCCAGTGGCGTTCCCTGACATGTGGGTTATTGGTATGAACAACAACCTGGTCCCTGATAATTTCTTCCTGAAATTGAGCACATTTTCAGGAGATCACTAGTGTCCTGAATGCTGTTATATATTCATCAATGAAATCACTTTGCAGTTGTTCCCTTGTGTAAAAATTGTGTTTCTACGTTATGACATTTGGTTTTGGGCATATATCTTGTCTAAATCTTCATGTGGGTTGCGTGTCTCTCCACTTCCCGATTGTCCCGATTGTGGTATGGGTG
This sequence comes from Ambystoma mexicanum, assembly GCF_040938575.1. Taxonomy (NCBI): domain Eukaryota; kingdom Metazoa; phylum Chordata; class Amphibia; order Caudata; family Ambystomatidae; genus Ambystoma; species Ambystoma mexicanum. Next base: position 59,928,577 of record NC_090937.1, read on the forward strand.
GTAGATTCAGACTTTGTGCCCTTCAGACCTCAAACAGTGCATAAATATTTTCTTTTTCCTGGCAGCTGTGAACGTGGTACATTCTATTGCCTCTAGATGTTTGTTGAATTCCTCTTAACATTGCCTCCAAGGCATGGAAGGATTTCATTTCCTGTCCTAGGCGTGCATTTTGGTGGCTAATAAAGTTGCTGCATGTGGGTGCAATTGAATGGTTTCCTGGTTGTGCGACTGGCTTTTACTCTATTAGTTGCATATGCGTTCCAGTATGTTTCTGTGATTTGTCTTTCTTACCCGTTCTTTCCTTTTTTAATAGCCATGGCTGTGACCAGCAGGCTCAACAAAGGTATTCCTCTGAAAAATTAAGTTTGTGACATCACAAAGCTTAAGATGAAGACTACACTTCCCATGGTGCTTCCAGGTACAGGGATATAAGGTCCGTTGCTCTGATGTTAAGAGTTTCACTAAGGCGCCAGCGGTGGGTAGTGGGAATGGATAGAGCTCCTTTTCCCCTCTGATGCGCCAGAAGCAAAGCACTTATGCATTAAAAGGCTTGCTGAGGGCTGGATTTTAGATTCCTTCAGCCCCCTTAGTACAGCTCAGTGACCCCCATGGTGCAGCCGTGGTCCAGGTGATGATCCAGTGCTGAGAACATGCAGGTGTCCAGGAATATCACAGCATACACTTGGTGAGGATTGAGGTCTTTATTACTCCACCACAGATCTATTCACCCTGCCAGCTCCTGTAAAGTTCCCTGGTAGAATGTCTTCCATAAAGCTGGCAGGCTTGCCAAGATGGAACTATGTGATATGGCTGACTTCTATATGCTGTGCAGATGTGAATGGGGATGTAATTAACTTGGCATGTGAGATGTCATGAAGTGAACAGGATGCCACAGCCCTGGGCCCTATAACGCTGAGCTTAAGAATACCTCCCTAACCTGAAGGCTGACAGACCAAGAAGAAGATTAGGGACATCTTCTCTAAAGTGCCTGTACCGCCACCTTTTCCAACTCTCACTTGTTTTATTTTGTATTCAGATGTTTATCAAGGGCTAACACAGCACCTTAAGTTCATAAAAGCACTGTACTAAATAAACAGTTACAACATAGAAAATAAAATGACATACAATAGTGGAGCAACAAGATCACCATAAATAATGTCTTCCAAATAAAACAGACTACATAAAAAACTCCCAAACAACCAAAAGCCTAAAAACCAAGCACAGAGAATCTCTCCCCAAACCATGATTTCATAATTTTCAGACATCGTCGGAGATCAGAGGTCTGACGAATGTATTGAGGGAGAGCATTCCAATGACAGACATCCACTGGTCTAAAGCATCTTTTTAGCGAGGTGCGTGTCGTAATCCTGGAACGCCAAACTAAGAATTCCCTGACTCAGTAACCCCCTCCCCCCCCAGTAATACCAGAGACCATCAATATAAAATGAAAGTCTCATTTAGAATGTGGCAGTATTTACTTTAGAAATACTGTCAAACTCCAATACCATCACTGCATGCGGCACAGTGAAGGGTCTGCATGATTTAGAATCTCGCTGACCCATGTTATTCCTCATTCCAGAGCCCTATAGGAATCCATGGGGTTTGCGTATTACCACATGTGGTTATTGACGCATGCAGTGATGGTTTTATGTGGAGGAAAAAAACTGGTGGAATTATTTTATTTCAATTTGAAACCCTAAGTGTGCTGGTGCAGTAAAAGTTGCGTTAATCATGTACTGATACTTTTAACCTCTCTGCCAAACTCTGAGGCCCTGGGTAGCCAGAAAGCTGGGGGTAGCACAAGAACAACCTTATGAGTTTAGCATGTATACTTGTACATTAACCTGGCTCCCGCAGGAAGCCAATGAAGTTGTTTCCAGACACGAGATACATTGAACTTCCTTGAACCTTCTTTGTTGCATCTCCAACAACAGTTTGAATCCAAGGGAGGACACCAAGAGCACAAATATATTTCTCCAGCATGACTCCTAAAGCAATTCAATTTTGGGCGCTTAGAAAGAGACGCTGTTGATGCAGAAGAACAAAATAATAAAAAAACGGGCAACATCATTTTGCCCGCCAAGGAAAAGTACATCGAGAAGAATCCATTTTCATAAACGAGCCCTGGACAGATTTTCATTTCCGATCGCCTCTTTCAAAGATTTCCACTTCATTAAACATGTCAGTTTCTGAGGTACAGTTAAATTAGATGCCATTAAATAACCCCATTAGATAAGAATCCGGACATGTTGAAGTAAGTGGAACAAACGGCTAATTAGACACTTGGCCTGTCAGGCCTTTTCAAGGGTGACTACGGCTCTGAGAGAATTAATTTACTAAGCATGCCTTGACTGTTTATGTGCGAGCATTCTGGACAAACAAATGCGCCACCAGTGCAATGAACGACAAGAGAGGACTAGGGACATGACATGGGAGTTGGAAATGTGTGTTTTATGAGAGACGAGCAAAAAGTGACCGTAGTTCGCATGGGTGATGTAGACAGACATGATAACACTCATCAATTGTTGACAATCACGGAGCAGACGTGGAGGGGAGCTGAGAATGTGTGTGCTGCACCATAATGGGAACTGCTGCGCTCTCTCCCTACCTGTCGCCTAACCCTGGTGCGGTGCAATATGTTGCAGTGCATTGTGGTGTACATATCTCAGAAACAGCGTGTACTAGGGCCTTGAAACGTGGTTTTTCAAGTCTTGTTCCTGGCGTCCAGACTGTTAAAATCAGCTCTGTCCGGTCCTTCTATGACCACATTGATGTTTTATGTGTTGCGGTGCAAATATCTTGGGAACGGTGCGTCCTCGGGCCTTGAAGTTCTGTTCCTCTCATCCAGACGTTTGAAATGAGTTCTGTACGGTTATTCTACGACCACATTGATGTTTCGCCACTCCCAGGCAACCGTTTCATGTGTGCAGGGGCTGAAATCCAGGGAACACGGTGGGGTGGCCACATGTAATGTAGCCAGTGACATTCGGAGGGTCCTAACAGGTAATTGTGCAAACGTTGGTGCAAATTGGTGGAACAGTGTGGAATTGTATGAGGAACAAACAAACAAATGGATTTTCCATTTTGTGTATGTAGATAAAGCGCTATTGACCTGTGTCTACAAATCTACTCCCTGCTTCACAAGCATTAACCCTCATCACTTAAAGCCTAGAGCACATGGTCTTTAGGTTTGTAGCTGCACTGTCCTCTTCTTTCAGCAGTCACTGAAAAAGGGACTGCAATTACTTAAGTGTTGTCATCACCCTCATCCTCAGGCATGGCTCCATCAGGGCGGCTAGGCCCTCCCATTGCCATCCCCCGGGAACCCTCTAGAAAGGAGGCCAGTGGTGTTAAAATTCATAACAAATAAAAGAATTTATAAAAATGTTAATAATCATAGAATAAGAATTAGAAATAATTATATCTTTGATCCGGGAGAGATATCTCCCAGCCCCTTATATTGATTTCATAACTTATCATAATGTTATCTTCTTGAATAATCAGCACCTCCCTTATTGCTTTAATCTCAACAGTCACCCACAATAAATCTATTTAGCTGCAATCCCAATGGCAAATGGATCCTGCGTATCAATCAAACAAGCCATTGCTCCTGAGATGGTCACAACTCCTGCCACCCTGAGATTGGCTTTAGGTACAACGCTCTTAGTGCACCAAGGCCTGTGCAGAAAAATTATTTTAAAAACATGTTGTTTCCAGAGTAGTAAAAACAAAACGGCCACAAGACTGATACTTACGTAATGATTTTCATAAAGGAGACCTATCTGAGGATCCCACGTGAACAATCAGTGTATAGCGCACATGTATACGAGGATCAAGACAATCTAGATAATCTTCAAAGCCAAATTCTGGTTTATGATCATGGTAGCTCGAGCCCAATTTCAACTGTTGACATTGGGCTAACATTTTCCTTCTGCTATATGTGTTTATTGTTTCCTTTATTCTTCACATGGAAGCTTTATTAATGCTCGTCGGCCTTGACCATAGCTTCTTTATTGTTGGTGTAGAGGGACTGAACAACTGCTAAAAGATCCAATGGCATATTGCGCCCTTGCAGAACCCACCAAAGCATGTGTTGCGGGACTCCATTGAATGTAGTTGACAAAAATAGCATAGAAATTCCCCTACCTCAAGACTGCATACTTTTGCACAATGAAAACAAGGCGGAAGGAACTGAATTAAAATTAATACATGCCATAAAGATTTTCCAAAGGGTGGGAGCCCAAATGACTGGTTCTTCTATAAATAGATTGGTCGGCACTCTATCACGGCCTGGGGCCTTTGCTTGTCTTTTATGATTTAATTACAAAAACAACCTCCTTTAAACCAAGGTGTAAGAGAAAGAGACCACTGTCCATGGAATCCCCAGGGCTTCTATCAGGAGCAAAGTCAACCACTAACCCACAATCCACTCCCCTACCATAAAGTTCCAAAAAATGAGTGCACCATTAATCTGGGGTGATGGTTCCCTGCACATCTTTTTCTCCTCTGCCCCTCAACTGGAGACCAGCTTCCAAAACATCCCACTACCCCCCCCCCCCCTTTCATGGGCTGTTGCAAGGCTTTCCTTTCAAGCTTTAAATGTTTTTTTTTAAACCTCATAATTAATGTCTTGCAGCCAGATCTGCTGGCACGTAAAAGTATCCTATCAATGCACCAGTCGCTAAAATATCTGGCAACGGTTGTTTTGCCTGTACATATTCCTTGTCATACCATTTATGACTATCTAGTGCATGACCTTTGAACGTTGTCCGGGTTGCTTGTTGCAAAGGGAAAAATAGACTCAACTAAATCTGATGGATTCTATGTGTGGAATGATTGCCTCGTAGATACCATGTTTATTATCAGATGCCACCACTCTAGCCCATTTTACTGTTTTACGAGCATGGCCTGTCGCAAACAAATGTCTAGGCAGACTTTTGATCCCTGCCAATTCCACAGCACCACCTGGAAGCAAAAGGGTAGCTGTTAGTGGTCTATGACCACCTTCATGTCGCTCGATCACTTCGAAACTGGTAACCCTAATAATCATATGCCTGATACTCACAAGTATTGACTACACAAACAGCCTCTACCAAGGAATGCCGGAAAGACTTACCAGGAAACTCCAAAGCATGCAAAATACAGCAGCCAGGATCCTATTAAGACTAAACAGAAGAGACCACATAATTCCAGCACTGAAAAGCCTACTCTGGTTACCAGTAAAAAGGTGCATCAAATTCAAAGCACTCTGCATCGCCTACAAAGTCTTGCACAGACAAGGAGCAGAATTCCTACAAGACAAGATTTGCTGGTATTGCCCAGGAAGGGAACTAAGATCCAGCAACGACATACAAATAGAGGCAAAACACTATGAAAAAAGGAAATTCGGTGGGACAGTGTTCTCACATCTAATTGCTAACATCTGGAACAACATGGTCAAAGAAATTAGAACCACAGAAGACCACAGCACCTTCAGGAAACTGCTCAAAGCCTTGCTAGTCAGCAGACAATGACAACCTTGAAGAGACACTGGCGACAACAACACCACAGAAAAACAACTAGAGAGGGAACGAAATGGACCAAAGAACTACAAACAAGAACCTGGCTAGATATCATGAAGCTACCGCCAATGTCATAATGTGGCCCACTGAATCTTAGCCATACAGTTACAATGCACAAGGCCTCTCGCATAAACTATCACATGCAAAACAACACAAACAGACACCAGTTCCTCCTGGTTCTGAATCTATCCTCTCAACCTATTCTTACTAACCTCCCAACACCCCTCTCTTGCAGAACTACGCGAGCGCCTGGAGAGTGCCCCTGGGTGGTAGCGGTGCGTGGTATAAATCAACATAACATAACATAACCCAGTCCCAGTTACTAGCAGAGACAAGGATGTAATCAATAAGACTCGATCCCCACAGCCCTTATACATTTTCTCTAGCTGGAAGGTCTCCCTTAAATGACCATTACATGCTCTTAACTCAAGGGCATACACAATATGGGATGCATCTACTGCATGTTAGTTCCTTGTGAGCGGAAGGAGGGCAGATAACGGGGGATATTCAAGGCAGCATCCTGTCCTCTCATAATCCTTCCAACTTTACTGGGGGCTCAATTAGCTTATTTGCAGATTTAAGTTTCCCACAGCTAAAATATTGCAAATGGGCAAATCCTAGTTTCCCTTCATACAACAGTATGTAACAAATCATCTATCACATCCATGGAATTCGGCCTGTTGTACATGTTGAACAATACAAAATGGTTTCCCTCAGGGTTTACAACTTATAAGTATTGTAAACCCACTGAACCAGTGACTAGAAGGGATGCCAGTGCAGTGTAGGGCCAATCCATATGATTAGATGCCCACTTGGCCGTCCCCTGCGGACTGCGACCCCTTACTGCCGGTATCTGAAATGATTGGAAGCCTTGAAAATCAACCCAATTTGCCACCCAGGTTTCTTCAAGAAGGATGAGTTGGAATTCCCTAATATACTCACATCAGCTCGGTTCTTGGAGGTGTTTGGAAAAATCTGCAGCATTCCAAGAGACAAGTCTGCAGGCTTGCGCCAAGTTGGTAACATTGGCGCTCTGCACAAGTCAGTCGACTTAATCAAGACTCTGCTCAGAAGTCACCCCGCATGACCCCTAGAAGCTATTGGCACCAATAGTGAGGTGGTCTCAATTTCTGATACCATTCGCCCCCCCTGCTGACCATGATTACTCTGAATGGGGGCACTGTACTGCTGCAGTAAATGTGCCCTCAGAATTGTATTAGTATACCTGGGTGGATATGTTCTAAAATAGATTGCCAGGAGCTTCCACTAAGAGCTCATCAACAAGAAAGATTTTAATGCAATCAAAATTACTATTGGGCATCTTCACCTGGGTATATCCACCAATGTTTTCTCTGATAATAGAATTACACACTTTTTTTGTTCTTAACCAATGTATACATTTATTAACTAGTGATGCTTGGGGCTCGATCGCTGTCAAAGATAGCTTGGGCACATTGCTACTGATGGACCAAAATACCGTGGTTGGAAATCAGGCCCATTTCGTTCTGGAAACATCCCTATCTTATCTTTTTGTCGAGCAACCGGGCTGGCCTACCTATTGATCACAGAAGGGTGATTCTTTACATAGCGGTTAATGCTATTAATTATAGGATCAACTCCACCAGGGGGAATACTCACAAGATTACTTCAATAACAGTGGTGAAACCCTGTTTGTTCTGGTAGTCGTGCCAGAATCTGCTACAGGAATCCCCTTTTGGGCGTCACACTGCTTTCTGTGTTATTCTCGCTCCTAGTCATGGGCATTACGCTAGAAGGTAGTATAGCTAGCCTAATTTGCTCCCGTTGTGCTAGATGCAATGTTGAAGAATGCATGGAATCCCTCAAGGCCCCAATTTCCTTGACAAGATCTTTCAAGATGTTGGCAGGAATGGAGTCCCCTAGGGATTTAACCTCACCCATCAGACTGCGCATGCCAATTTCACAACAACACATCTTGGGTTTAGTGATATCACCACCTCCCCAATTCTCCGTAGGTTTCTGCTTGGCCCCTAATTATGTGGTTTGAGATGTCTTTATGCGCCCTATAGGTGGAATCTTAGTTGACCCTTTGCTGCTACCCGTTCCCTCTGATGTTCACACAGCGTATCAATTAGATATGGCACTGGTAGGGTCAATTACCACAGAGTCCTCTTCCCACTCTTCCTCTACTTCAACACAAGCCTCACTGAGAGCTGGACAGGGATGCTGGGTCGCTAGAAGAGGGGTGTCCAGTCATTTGGTCGACTTAAAACTGGTCGAATGACATTTGGTCAACGCAATTTGGTCGAAAACCAAATGGTCGATATTTTGTTTTTAATTATATATTTATTTTTCGGGTTTTCGTTTAAAAAAAAAGGGTTTTTTTTTTAGAAAAAAAAGGGGGTTGGGGGGGGACCCCCCCCCCAAAAAAAAGGAGTGAAAATAAAAATTAAAAAAAAATTCGACCATTTGGTTTTCGACCAAATTGGTTAGACCATTTGTCTGGTCGACCATTTTTTTTCGACCAAATGTCTGGTAACCCGCTAGAGGTTCTACATTATTATTTACCCTCACAGAGGGGTAACTCTCTATAACCCCCCCAACTGCTGCCTTATAAGAAGCTGCTGGATCATCAGAGCCCACCGGTAGTAAGAAAGTTCTCCCTACCTCCTGTCCTTCTTTCTTATCAAACTCATATTCCACCAGAGAATACTTAGTTCTTTTAGTCGGGAGGGAAGTAGAGCAACGGGCAATTGCCTGAGTAACTCCTAATGGGTCAATGGCCTCATCACCATCACCAACCAGCACACAATTGGACCCTGCACCCATACCAGAGCCATTACCCACAATTGCTTTCTTGTGCACGCTCGGGAACCCACCCCTCACCACCTCACCCACAACCTCCCCCCCTCCCCCCCTAAACAATCAATGGGCCTCATTACGAGTCGGGTGGTAGCCCTGCCGGTGCTACCGGCGGGTTGCCACCGGACTTGTAATATTTAACTGCCACCTGACATCTCGGTGCCACCGGGAGATTACAAGCTCGGCGGCCCGGGAAGTCAGGCAATGGTAAAATGTAAGTCCCCATTCCCATAGAATCCCATAGGACTCTATGGGAGTGGGGACTCAGAAGCGCCGGCACTGTTATTAACGGTGCCGGCGCTTCAGTGAACGGTCTGCATACCATAGCCGCTGCACCCGGCAGGGTCGGACCTGTCAAGCACACCGGCCACGGCAGGCAGTCACGTAGTTTGCCGGTCTGGAAACAAGGGTGCCGGTGAGCTTACCGGCACCCTTGTTTCCGGACTGGCAAACTTATAATGAGGCCCAATGCCTTGAATAAAATCTTGAATTTTCCGAAATCAGTTAATTAACCTCATTAATGGGCATGAACAACTTCAATCAAAATCTTTCACTTCCTCTTCGTCATAAGGGCAGTCAAGACTAAAAAACAACAGTCTGATCTACGATACACTACGATCTGAGCGGTTCAGGAGCAGGATACATCCGACCGACTCTAGGGGCCACCCAAATCCGTCTCCCCGCTCCAGCGCCATTACAGCCCAGCCATTTGAACTATGCCAAATGCAGGTTTTGCAGCAGGGAAAACTTCCAATAACAATAGACCAAAACAGCAGGGAGGTAATGTAACATATGTCATTTATGTAATCAGTGTAAAAAGACTCTGGCCATTCCTTGCAATGGTCACCAGTTAATACTGTATTCTATTATATTCAAAGCTATAAAAAACTGTAACAGTGAAATGTCAAACTAGTGTCAAACGAGGAGGACAACCCCTCGAATTCTCCCATGGCCCAGTGCCCAAGCCCCAGTGAAGGATGTGGCTAAACACCCGGCTACCAAATGTCACCAGGGATGCTTATAAGCTTCCTCACGTTCTCTTCACTACAAGGATGCAGGTTATCACTCTTCCATCACAGACTTGGGAATTCGCTGACCCAATCGCGTTCCCCTTCAGGAACGTGTGCCTGCATTCAGCACCTCTCCTTCTGTCCTTGCCAAAAGCTCAACAGAAGTGCGGTGCCCTTGAACGCAGCACGCTTCGCCGCAAGGGCGACCTGCTTGACATTTTAAACGCTTCCTTCTTTCCTTCCTCCCTTCCTCCAAGGGGACAGGCTCAGTAGAGAGACAGCAAATGCACGTGTGCTGGGGCCAACAGTCGAAAAGAAGTGCAGCGCCCCTGATTTATGCCCCACAGCCATGAAAGCACAAATGACCAGGGCGACGAAGGTCTATTCACAGGGATGTCATTTCATCAAAATACCAGGGGTAGCGGAAGTGACATCACACAACCCTTGACCCCTGATGACATCAACGGTTGTGATGTCATTTGACCCCACCCCAAAGTGATATCGCGGAAAGCGATGGAACACAACCTTTCACCCGTTGACAAAACAGGAAGTGGCATCACATAGCATTGTACACTACGAAAAGTAGGGTTACGATATCACTATAATGTGATGTACATTTCATACAAGAATGGATCATCGTATGTATCATTAAGATCAGTGTGTATAGGCCCATATTACCAAATTACTGTGAATGCAAGCAGACTTCCATGACCAAATGGTAATGATGTTTTACTATAGATCACTTACGCTTAAGTGCTTTATATAGAACAAATATACACCCAATATCACTCTCTGGAGTGTGCCTGAAATAAACCTTTAATGAGTCTAGCAATTATTGTATAGAATTCCAGAAAGACACATTGGGGGTCATTCCGAGGTTGGAGGTAAGGGATTACCGGCGCCTGTAAGGGCACCGATGCGGTAATCCCTTACCTCCGTATTCCGAGTTCCCTTTGCGGATCCCTCTTTACCTCCTGCTTTTAGCAGGAGTAAATTACGGGACCCGCAAAGTGACCTTGGAGTAAATTACGGCACCGTAATTTACGGTGCCGTAATTACCTCCTTCCCCATTCCCATTGAGCCCTATGGGGGCAGAAATGGGGATGGGGAAGGGCTATGGTGAATGGGGAATTACCGGTCCATCCAACCTTGGAATGGACCAGTAATTTCTCCATTCACCATGCCGCTATTCCATGGAGTAAATAGCTCCATGGTTGCCAACCATGGAGCTATTTACTCCATGGTGTAGTCCTAACTCGGAATGAGGGCCATTATTTGGTATTCCTATTCTTTCTTATTTAGGGTCAGTGCTGAAAGTGTTAGACTTGTGACACTCCAATTCTTATTTTTCTTCTTTTTTTTAAGGTGCCTGAACAAGAAAGCCAGCCACTCAAAAAAAAGAGCCACATGGTGCTGGCCATATTCTAGGAGAAAAAAACTTTTTTTTTTTTTTAGAGGTCGCAAGGGAGTCCACAGAGGTCCCAAGGGAGACCTCGAGGTCGCAGTTGCGATCTCTGGCTACCCCTAAATGACGTCCCTGGCTATTCACACCGCTAAGTGAGATAGCACACATATTGAAGCAGGCTGCCTACAACTATTTTCTCAATCCTAAGGGAATATAGCGGTTTTTCACCTCGTACTAAATAAAATGTTTAACTATATCAAACAATAAATGACAGGTAATGTTGCTTGAACACCGATTTCTGCAGAAGGTGCATCAACTGACTGTGGGCCCTTACAAATTACATTCACATTATATATTCTGCTGCATTAACTCTTTGAGTATAAGTTAAAATATGAGACTGGTAGTAACAAAAATGTAATTCTGGAAGAAAGAGTGTAGTAACATCATAAAGTGATAGATGCAAGGCTTTGGCTTTACTCTGCAACATTCCATGCAATAATTATGTACTATATCTGTGCCATTACAGAAGGGGTCAAGCCATTAGTAAATGACTCTAGGTGCTGTCATCAAAAGTGCAGTTCGGTATTATTTGCTAGGCCATGTCCCCTCTGCACTAGAACACAAGCAACCATATGCTTTGTGGTCTAGCAGTTTGGGAAGGGCTTCTCACATTGGGTACAGGGCCTAGGCTGATTTGCAAACAATGGTATGGAAGGCTGCTCAGAGCAATGCCAGTGGTTATAATTGATTCAGAGACTTTTGCCTTTTAGGTGCAAGCCCCAACTCATGCAGTGCAACACAGATATGATGGAGATACAATGTGAGGAGAAACGCAAATCCTATGGGTGTGTTCGGTCATTTACCCACCCAATGACTAGCCATGGCTATGTTACTGCCTATGTCATTACCACCAATTGCCTAGCCCTCGCCACCAAAACATAACATTTCTGCAACTCTTTGAGCAAGCTATATCACAAAGTAACACCAAATGTGTTGCTTTATGGTGCCTGCCAGTGTTATATTTAAGCATTCTTTGGAGTGTTTAATTAGTTAATTGCCTCTGTAAATGAGCTCCTGGTGTAATAGTCTTCAGCCAGTTGATTTTATAAGCAATATCTTTATCAATGCATCTGTTCCTTGAACTGAAGCCTTGTCTTAAACAAGCAATCGCAAATCCAACAGTTTTGGCTTGGGTATAGGTATTAGACAGACATTTGCCAGGCAATGCCATCATATGTCCAGGTACTCACACAGTTTTCCAGCTGTTCCCATGTTATGGGCAGGTGGTAACCTTATTGAAGTGCCTGGAAAATGCATATTCATGCCAAATCAAAAGCCCACGCTGTTGGCTTTGCCAATGCATGTTGGCTTCAGATTGTCTCCCTAGGTGAATGTGTAAGGTGAATGTGTATATGCCCAGATGTGGATTCCTTGCAAGCTGAGCCTAGATAATCAAGCTGCACCTAACTGAGTTGGTCCAACAAGGCCCTATTGAAAATGATAAGGGTAGGATGGCAAGTGTGGACCATTTTCAGATCTTCTCATGCCAGTGGGGCTTGATCTACATAGAATGTATCTTTGTCTGTGTGGAAGCCTAGCCTACTCTGGCAGAACGTACTGACTTGATAAACCTCATACTGTTTGAGTAACTTAATAGAGTTTGCATTCAAAAAGATAACATCATATCTATTTTGGGTCTTATTTGGTGCTGGGTGTTTAGGAAGTACCGGAAATAAAACATGAACACCCATAAAATAACACGAGAGAAGAGTGTTTCCTATAATGTTGTGGGCAAAGCATAAAGGGTGTACATCTTACAAAACGAAAAATCAGTATTTAAATTAAAATTGGACAAATTACCATGCCTCCCTACTTTCCCTCTCTCCCCTCAAATAAAAACAGCCAAAGCTGCACCCGCCCTCCCAGTGAGGTATTATCTTTTTAACGTGTCTCAAAGGCATATTATTTACAACATGAAGTGATTAGAGATGAGAAAAGGTAACAGAGGTCACCATTGCTGTAGCACTTTTTTCTTAACATTAGAGAGTTGTTGGGGATGAGAAATTAAGTGGATACAGAACAAGCTGTGTGAAACAAGGACCTTGTCATGCATTTCATTTCACTTTGGCCCTCATTAGGAGGTTACCGGTATGCCACTGGTGCTACCAGCGGCCTACCCGCAACCTTCGCTTACCATTTCCACAGCCTGATATCCAGGTAACTCTAGGATATTCCAGGCAGCAGAGGAACAATACATTCCCAAAGGACTCCACGGGAATGGGAACACTGAAGCACCGGAACCATTAGTAATGGTGCCTCAGTGAAAAATCTGCCGGTAGGGGCTTGAACTACCAGCAGGTCTGGCCTGCCGGTAGTTCACTGCCCCTACCGGCAGACTTGCAGTTTGCTGGTCTGGAAAAGGTGGTAACCATTGTTACCAGCACTTTTTTTCCAGACTGACAAACTTATGATGAGGGCCGGTGTGTCTGTATAAGATTTATTTTAGGTTCTCATTAATTTATATGCTGGATCTTATAGGCTTCCATTCAGCATGGGGAAAATAAAGCTACAATCATAGGGTGTCCAAGCAAGCAGAGTGCAAGAAGTGGTGCTAAATGCATTTATCGCCACTTTTTATGAGCTGCAGGAATCAAATTTTGTATGATTTGGCAAGCGAAGTTGGAGAGCAGATCAGACTTAATAAGGTCCCCCTGCCAAATCCGATTGGTTTTCCACCAGCATGTATTTTTATATTGGTCGAAAACCAATGGATTGCTATGGGAGCTGCCTGAATTTTACACCTGGTAAAACCAGACAGATGCCAAATGTATCCATTGTGGATGGCTCCCACAATTGTTAATTGTGGAAGTAATTTACACTTTTCCAGACACAGAGGGTCTCATTGCGAGTCGGGCGGTACAGGGTTAACGGCACTGGTAAAGGTGCCGGTGCCGTCAACCCTGTACCGCCCGATTCCGAATTCCCCTCGCGGGACCCGCTCTGCACGTCTGGTCTCACCAGACGTGCAGAGCGGGTCCCGCGAGGGGAAGAGGGAGCAAACAACGGGCCATCTCGTAATGGCCCGTTGTTTGCTCGCTCTCCCATTCCCATTCAGCCCTATGGGGTTTGAAATGGGAATGGGGAAGGACCGTGTCCGGGTCCTCGGAGGGAGGAATTACCGGGCCTTCCGACCTCGGAATGGCCCGGTAAGTCCTCATTCCGAGGACCATGGCTACCGCCGAACTCGTAATGAGGCCCATAGTGATGAACAAAGGCGATATTCACCTGTTTTACTCTTTACTTTTCCAGTACTTGGTGGAAACGATTACAAATAATGAAAAATACAATTGTGTGTTTAAAATGTAATTTTGTAAGAAACAAAATCTCCTATTACTTACTTCAGTATTCTGTAGGGGGGGGGGGTCTATCTTTTACAGCAAAATGAAGGGACCACAAGCAGGGGTGAACTGTCCTATAGGGAACTCTGGAGTTTCCCAGTAGGCCTCTGCATCCGGGCCTCTTTTGTGTGATAACCTTTTTTATTTTCATAGGAAAAGGGTTGGGCTTGCTGAAAATGTGTCAAATTATTTCCAGGGCCTCTTTTGGCTCCCAGTCCACCCCTGACTACAAGCACCTCCTCTGGGGCCTGCTGGCAGTAGCCACAGTGTTCGCAAGGAGGAGAAGGCATCATCCTCAATTCTCCCCAGCCTGGCCAAGAAAGGCATGCTGAGGGCTGGTGGGAGTAGGTGGGAGTGAAGGTAAATGGGAATGGTGGTTAGGGGAACTGAAGGAAGGTGACTGGGGGGGTGAAAGATGAAGGAGGATCAGATATAATAGAAAGGGTAGAACAGATGGGAAGGGAAGCTAGGTAGATTGATGTTGCAACACTAATTTCCTTGCTTCTCTTTTGCTCTGTACTGTTTTTTGTAGAGGGGTGCAAATGTATTTTTCCAGATCTGGAAAGACATTTTTTGCTGGATCATGGATCTGGAAAATCTGGTTCCATGCCAGCACTTTGCGTAGGGTTCTTCTAGACCCACACCCAATGGAATTTGGGCCCCCTTGATCACAAACCTGTCCCACGCAGATGAAAATTCTTAACCCTCCATGACCCCAATGGTTTCCAAGTACCATCACCACGATATTGCACAACTGTCTATATTAATACATTGTTAATTTAAAGGCACCAACAGCAAACAGGGGTGGGTGATCGGGAACCAAGGGTTCACAGTCCTTTTATCATTTAGATCTGGTAAGTGTGAGGGGGAAGGAATGATAAGTGCAATACAAGAGGGCAAGTTTCAAAGGTCCAACAGCCTTGGTCGTTCAGATCTTGTAAGTGCACAAGGGTTGGGAGGAACATTGGTAAAGTGCAAGATTTTGAGAACGTCCAACACGCCCATCAAGTAAAATTGTCCAGAGGCAGTAGCAGCGGCATCACAATCAGATCGAGGGGGGGCATTGGGAGGCCTGAAAATGTTAGGAGAGGGAGGCAGCCAAATTTTATGCAGTTGAGAATAGGCAAGGAGAGAGCAAGTGGGGGGGGGGTTATAGTGAGGTACACCGCTGTCAGCGATGAGGGATCCAATACACGTAACAAGGATTGTGGTCCATCTACAAGAGCAGGTTCAAAGCAGCAGAGAACCAATTCCAATCAGAAGACAAATGCTAGAACCTTAAGATTAAGGAGGAATGTGAAGAATCATGCGGATCCCTCACTTAGACCCTGCCTAAAGTTTCCTCCTAGCTGGCCAGGGGAGGGCAGACGCTCCCTGTTCCCAACCCTGGGGGTGGTGTACTGCGGGAGGATCACATGGGTGGAGACAGGGCCCAAGGTAGTGAGCAGATTCCATGGGATGAGGCACAGTATTTCTCCTCTGAAAGGGATACTCTTATCAGAAGAGGCTATGACTTATTGTCATTTTGATATCTCTCAACCTCCTGGTAAAACTGAGATGGTAAATCCTAAGGTTGTAACCCTGCAACCTATTATAACAAAATAACAAATCTTTTGTATTCCTAAAACAAATGCCCTCCTCAATACCAAAGGTACACTACAAGGAATGGTGGAAATGTTGCCTTCTCTATACCTTCTTCCTCTAATAACGGTAAAGTCTCAAGACCCTCTGTTAAAATTGTATTTATTTATTTCTTTGTTTATTTATTTATTGGGCATTTGTAAGGTGCTTATACATCAAGCAAACTGTGTTTCAAAGCACCCACAGGGCAGAGAGGGGAGGAAACATGGGGAAACAGTAAGACAATGCAATATGCAAAATACAAAACAGAGCGGTCCTACTAGGCCTTGTGAACATTTGGATCGTGCAAGTGCAGACAGAGAGAGAAAGGAAAGGGGAATGGGGTAAGTGCTAGAAAATATACAGAAGGTGAAGTGCCAGGGAGACAGTTGCAAGGCAACAGGTAAGTGCAAGAGCTGGTCGTGGAGGCAACAGTTAAGTGCCTGGCAGTGACCACTACAATAAGTGCAGGCATGTGAGGCAGCACAGGCCAAGTGGTGTCCAAAGGCAAGTGCAGGGGGAGGGCGGATGCTGCGGGCGATCGGACAGAAGGCCAGTACACATAAGGGCCCAGGCCACTAATCATAGCTACTGTGGGGATTAGCACGGGAGGAAGAGGGGGAAGGAGGAGGAGAAGAGGAAAGTTTTGAGGTGTTTGCGGAACTTGAGGAGGTCCGGCTCAATGCAGAGAGAGGGGGGGGGGGTGTTCCAGAGGAGGGAGCCAACTGAGGTAAGGGAACGTCCAACTGCTCTCTGCTTAGAGAAGCGCTTGACAAGCAGAGAGTTGGAGCCAAGGATCGGAGGGATCTGGAAGGAGAGTATTTGGTGAGAGCAAGTTGCAGATAGTGTAGTGCCTGCCCCAGATAGCCTTATGGATGATGCAGAGGGATTTAAATGTGATCCTTGAAGCAATCGGGAGCCAGTAGAGAGATTTTAAGGTTGGAGAGATACGGTCCCTGGGTTTAAGGCCAAAGATAAGTCTCTGAGCCCTATTCTGGATTAGCTGAAGTGGGCGGATACAGGAGAAAGGTAGATTGAGGAAGAGGCTGTTGCAGTAGTCCCACTTGGAGTGAGACTACCAGAGCTCTGGAGACATTGAGTTTCTGGGGGAAGGTGAGGAGGTAGAGTTGGAAATGGGCCTTCTTGGCAAGGTCCAAGATGTGAGGAATGAAAGAGAGAGAGGAGTCG
This sequence comes from Ambystoma mexicanum, assembly GCF_040938575.1. Classification (NCBI taxonomy): domain Eukaryota; kingdom Metazoa; phylum Chordata; class Amphibia; order Caudata; family Ambystomatidae; genus Ambystoma; species Ambystoma mexicanum. The sequence goes on from NC_090937.1 coordinate 59,945,600, forward strand.
AAGAAAACTCCCAGGTTTCTGGACTCAGAGGAAGGAGAGACAGGTGAGACAATCAAGGAAGGGCAGAGTGAAGGGTGAAAAGAGGGAACAGGAGTCTCGATAGGAAGAATCTCAGTCTTGCTGGTATTGAGACAGAGGTCGTTGGAGGTACACCAAAACTGGATGGCAGATAGGCAGTCAGGAATGACAGAGGAAGTCAGAAGAGATGCAGAAGGTAGTTTGAAGAAAAGATGGGTGTTGTCTGCATAACACTGGAAGTGAGGTGAAAGGTGGTGATAAGGTGAGCAAGAGGAGCGAGATAGATGTTAAAGAGCCAGTGCGAAAGGATAGAGCCCTGGGGAATGCCACATCTGGAGATACAAGGGGGCAAGGAGAAAGAATCTAGGATAACCTGGGAGGGACGGTCAGTGTGGAAGGAGGCCATCCAGTGCCCGCTCCAAGGGTATCATGGTGCCATTGTGTGAAGATGGAGTGGGTAACTGTGTCAAAAGCAGAAGAGAGATCAAGTAGAATGAGAACAGCAGGTGAGCTGGAGTCAACAGATGCAAGTAATACTTCACAGGTGTTCAGGAGTGCGGTTTCTGTGCCTCTAGATGCTCAGAATCCAGACTGATGGTCATGCAGGCAACCAACAAGCTAAGTATGCTGGTTCAGTTCGGGGAAGATCAACTTCTCCAGAAGGTTCCCAAGTGAGTGAGAGAAATGGGGCGGTAGTTAGCAGGACATGAGGGGTCGGCAGAAGGTTTTTACAGGAGGGGGTGCACAAGAGAGTGCTTGAAGGAAGAGGGGAAAGACCCAGTGGTAAGAGTGTGATTGCAGAAGTCCACAAGTGCATGGGCAAGGGAGCCAATATTGTTCTTAATGGTTCTGGAAGAACAGGGGGAGACCTGTTTGGAAGAGACCTTCAAAGAGTGGACCTCTCTAGTGACCTTGTCCGGTGAGATAGGAGAAAAGGGGGAGAGGGTAGATGAGGAAGAGACCTTCAAAGAGTGGACCACTCTAGTGACCTTGTCCGGTGAGATAGGAGAAAAGGGGGAGAGGGTAGATGAGGGAGGAGGAGAGGCCAAAGTTGGTAGGGGGTGGAGGGAGGCAAGGAACAGAGAGAACTGAGGATGTCAGTGAGTTTTAGCAGTGAAGCGGGTGGCTAGTGCAGTGCAGAGGGCCTGGGAACGAAGAGGAAGTGTAGAGACTGCAGATGGATTGGCTAGTTCCTTGCAGATTTTAAAGAGTTCTGGCGCATTGTTAGTAGCTCCAGAGATGTGGGCCTGGATATGAGCCCTCTTCTTGGAGTGAATGGAAAGACAATATTGTCTTTGGAGAAGGCAACAGGGCAGTTTATCAGAGGATGAGCTCAAGGTCTGCCACTTTCGTTCAGCAGCTCTGCCCTTGCGTTTCAGGGCTGCTAGATCACAGTCATACAAAGGGTTATGCTTGGAGGCAGGTTTCAAGCGGATCCTCATGACAGGGGCAAGCATATTGAAAGTGTGAGTGATAGCTAGATTGTTGAGAGCAGAGTCAGTAATTTAGTCAGAGGTTGGAGGGGGGTGAAAGTGGAAGCACAACCAGCAACTGACACTTGTTTCATTGGATGGATGTCTGAGCTGGGGAGGTTTGGACAGAGGGCCGAGAGGTCCCAGGTGGGCAGAAAGGAGAGTATGGTCAGACCAGGATAGCAGGGTGGAGACTGGGTTAGAGAGTAAGAGGTCAGAATGGATGAAGGCATCGAGAGTGTGTCCAGCCAAGTGGGTAGGGCCAGAGGGGAGAATAGTGAGGGCAGAGAGGTGCAGAGGTCATGGAAGAGAGTGTAGGCCATGACTGAAGAGTCGCAGTGGATGTCGAAGTCACCCAGAAGGAGGAGATTGGAGGTGGGGGTCAGGAGAGAGGAGGAAAAATCGGCCATTCTGAAACAAAAGAGATAGGGCCCGGGGGCCTGTAGATAGTAGCAATGGTCAATGAGGAAGTGGGAGAAATGCCAAGCTTGCAGATGAGGCTTTCAGCTGAGCTATAGGGCTGGGTGGGTATGAGGGAAGAAGGGACCCAGCAAGGGAAGTTCAACGCTAAACCACCCCCAGTGTGGTGGGGATGAGGCTTTGAGATGATCTTGTAGCCATCAGGGAGAAGGGAGTCAAAAGCAGTGACTGAGCTGGCATTGAACCACATCTCGGTGAGAGCGAGGACGTCAAGATCAAAGTCTTCAAGGAGGAGGCAGATGTCATGTTGGAAGAGTGTTTGATAGCAGAACGAGCATTAAATGTGGCTAAGTGAAGCCGTTCACCACACTTAAAGGTTTTCCAAGGAGCAGTGCAGGGGGGTGGTACCCCCGTCAGATGTGCTGAAGGAGGTGCTGAGGGAGAGGAGGGAGAGGAGGGAAGATTTGTAGGAGCAGGAAGGAAGTTGTTGAGATATGGCAGGCGCCGGTCAAAGAGAAGGAGGTTGGGTTGAGAACCCTGGGCCATGATAGTGCCATTTTGATAGACATTAATAATGCATTAATAGTGCACCAGCCAAGAGAACTTCCCATCTAGTGCCACCATTAATGGGTGAGAAAGAGAAAGGGGAGAGTGTGGAATCATACGTCTGGAGAGGGGACAGAATAGAGGATGTCAGTGACAATTTGTCTGGAATTGGCACTGACATAGGGGTCATGCAATAGGTAATCCAGGATTACAAGTGATGAGCTCTTTTTAGAACTTTTTCCTTCCAGACATAGTGAGAGAGGGTGGATATGTGATACCATAGCAGTTAGAGTAGATAGGAGAGATGGAGAGCCATAGAGGAATATATAGAGGGGAGAGGTACATGAGTAGAAACTGCACAGGCAAGAGAGGTCACCAGGTGGCCTTGAGCCGGGGGCAGTCGGTAGTTAAAAAGCACACCTACATTTAACTTTGCACAGATGCACTAAAATAGCACAAAAGTGGAGGTTACAACAATTTAACAAACACACACAGATTTCACTTTGCACAGTAGCACTAAAATAGCACAAAAGCAGAGGTTGCAACAATTTAAGCACACCTAGATTTGACTTTGCACATAAGCACTAAAATAGAACAAAAGTGGAGGTTGCAACAATTTAAAAAGCACACCTAGATTTGACTTTGCACAAATGCATTCTGAGAATACACTTTACAAGACATATTTGTTTGTTTGTTTATTTATTTAGTATAGCGCGCAAAACCCAGAGGTAACAGGGCGCAACAGAGGTCAGGAAGATAGGATTACATAAAAACTTGGTTACAGAATAAGATAGGCATGAGAAAAAGAGCATTACATTTACAGTTACATTGTGTGGGATGTGCATATATACATATAATTGAGCGAAAGCTTACAAATTTACATAATTAGTGCTGTGCATAGGGGCAGTTCGGTTGCATTTACATATTTACATATTTAAGGCTGTGCATGGTAGTCAGGTTATAGCACTGGCATGATCAGATTAGATGGCAGGGTTAGTCGTGAGGATCATTGGCCCGCAGCCAAGTGAGGGTGTTTCGCCTGAAGCTATAGTAGGATTGGTCTGTCCTAATGTAGAGTGGGAGGGCGTTCCAGTGTTGGGCTGCCAAGACAGGGAAGCTGCTGCCGCCGGTTTTCTTTTGTCTGAAATTGGGTACCTGCAGGCAGTAGGAATTAATCGATCTGGTGGGGCGGGTGGACGTTTTTTTCTTTATTCTGGATGCGAGATAGGGGGGGGCTGCGTTGTTTAAACATTTGTAGGTGAGTGATGCCGTTTTGAGGGAGATGCGGTCGTGGATTTTAAGCCATTTGTGTTCTCTCCTTTTGTTGGAGATGTGTTCCTTGGAGGGTAGGTTGAGGGCTGTTCTGAGAGCGTTGTTTTGTAGTGTCTGTAGTTTGTTGGTTATGCATTTGTTGGCTCCTAGGTACATGGCGTTGCAATAGTCCAGTCTGGATAGTATTAGGGCGTTGGCTATGATGATGCAGCTAGCTTGGGTGAGGAAGGCTCTACTTGCCCTAATTAGCTTGCATGTGTAGGCGGTGGAGGATGCTAGTGAGTTAACTTGTTTTTTTAGTGACATGGTTGCATCAAGGTGAAAGCCTAGTGTTTTCACTGTTTTGGCCACTGTGATGGTGTTGCCATCAATGTTGAAGGCCTTATAGTTGGAACTGAGTTTTTTGAGATTGGTATTGGATCCGAGGAGCAGGATTTCGGTTTTCTCATCATTTAGACATAGACCGTGTGTGGCCATCCATGCCTGAATGATGAGATATATTTTGTTTACCAAGGCCGTATCTGAAGCGTAGTTGCCTGAAAGGGGTATGAGGATCTGGGTGTCATCTGCATAATTGGTATATGAGACACCCAGTCTGTCCAACTTGTCAAATAGGGGCTTGGTAAAGATGTTGTAGAGGGTGGGAGAGACGCAGGAGCCTTGGGGCACCCCACAGGTTATTTTAATGGGGTCTGCTGAGGCTAGGGTGGAGAAGACCCTCATAGTTCGGTTGTCCAAGAATGATTGGATCCAGGCTATGGCCTCTTTCGAGAAGTGGGCTGCTGAGGCCAGGTGTTCGCACAGGACTGCGTGATCTACCAGGTCAAATGCTGCCGACAGATCGAGGAGTAGTAACATGGCAGTGTTCCCTTTGTCGTTAATCTCATTGATCTGGGTTTTAAGATCGATTAAGGCTGTTTCGGTGCCGTGCTTCGGTCTGAAGCCTGATTGGTGGGTGCCTAGTAGTTTGTGAGTTTCAAGATATTGCTGAATCTGCAGGTATGCTACTCTATCTATTATCTTTAACAGGAATGGCACCGTGGTGATGGGCCTGTAATTGGTGGGAATAGCGGGGTCTAGGGTTTGCTTCTTGAGGAGAGGCAGGACCCAAGATTCTTTGAGGTTACTTGGTATGGTGTTGGAGGAGAAGGATGCGTTGATCAGCTTGGTTATAAAGGGGGCTAGATCCCTAGCAGCATCCTTGATTATCTGGGGAGGGCAGTTGTCGCCTTTGCAGTTAGATGGTTTAAGTGAGGCTATAGCTTTTTCTGTTTCTGGGATAGATATTTTGGTAAATCTGAAGAGATTCTGGCCTGGACGGTTGGCTGTTTTGTCGTGGTTGCTGGGAGATGCTTCATTGGTGGTGAGAGAGTCTTTTTTCAGAGCGATTTTGGTTTGGAGAGTTTTGATTTTATTAGTTAGGGCGTTTTGGACGCTGGTGCACCATACTTTATCTTTAATTATATTGTCTGGTGGGGGTATAGGGGATTCTAGTTCCCTTAGTATAGCAAATAGTTCTCTGGTGTTGGAGCTCGATTTTTCGATTCTTTCATTGAATAGTTTCTTTTTGGTGAGTAGAATTTCTTTTTTGTAGTTGTTTGCATAAAGTTTGAGTTGTGATTTGTTCTCTTCTGTAGGGGAGTTGCGCCATTGGCTTTCAAGTTTTCTTTTGTGCAGTCTAAGTTCTTTCAGATGTGGGGTGAACCAGGTGTTCAGGTGGGCTTGCTGTTTGCTTTTTTGCAGTTTTAGAGGGGCAATGATGTCTAGTCCTTTTTTTAATGGTATTGTTATAGTTTTCTACTAGGCGTTCTGGTTTTAGATTATCGGGGAGAGCATTGAGGGTTGGCAGTAGTAGTGGTAGGAGGTTGTCAGGGGTTATGTTTTTTTTTGCTCTAGTGGGTAGTGGTGGTGCCATGATTTTTCTTTTGTTGACTTCTTTATTGAGAGATAAGGTGAAGTCAATGAGGTGATGGTCTGTCCAGTGCTGGGGAGTGGTTTTGGTAATGACGGTGTCGCAGTTTAGAGTGGCGATCCAGTCCAAGGTCCTACCTTTATTATGGGTGGGTGTGAGCACTCTTTGGATTAGGCCGTGTTCATCTAGCATGTTGGCTATAGCTTGTGCTGATTTGTCGTCAGGGTCGTTTAGTCCTAGATTCAAGTCGCCTAGCAATAATATTTGGGTGGTGTCTTTTATGTTGTTGGCTAGGAGGCTGGATAGGTCTGCTTCGAGTGAGCCAATGGGGCCGGGTGGCCTATATATTAGAAGGATGGTTAAGGTGCGACAGTTGGAGATGGGTAGTTTGGCTACTAGGAGTTCGCAGGATTTGAGAGGTGTTTGAGGCAGTGGTCTTAGCTCGAGGTTTGTTTTAGCTATGATGGCTAGGCCGCCTCCTCTGTTGTTGGGCCTGTCCATTCTGATTATTTGGTAATTTTCTGGAATGGCTATTGAGAGTGCTGGGCCTGCTGCTTCGTGCAGCCATGATTCAGTGATAGCTAGGAGGTCGAGGTTGTTTGAGGATAAGGTGTCTGCTATTTCTGTGGCGTGGGCCATTATCGATCTGGCGTTGATCAAAGCTCCGGATATAGTGGTAGTGTTGGGTGTATCCTGGATTGTTATAGGGATGAGTTTGGGTTGGGTGGAGTTGTAGCAGGGTGTGATGTGGCTCGGGTGGATTTTGGTGTGTTGCAGGGTGGGTCTCTTGTTGTGGTAGATGGGCTCGTAGAGACTGGGTAGTCTGGCTCGTAGTCTAGTGTTTCTTTCTAGGGTTGGACAGGGTGCATTTTCTGCAGGGTACATGGTTATGGTGGCAATGAAGATGGTAAGGTGTAATATATGTATGAGGAGATACAGTAGGGTGGCTGTTTGGCTCTTGCTGAGGTACATTGTACGGTTTGGCATGTGTAAATAGACAGGGGGTTTACCTGAGTTCGCAACTCAGGCTAAGAAAGGCATGTGCAAATAGATGCAAGTAGGCAAGTAGTTCACCTAAGAACAGTAATCACATTTAGGCTAGAGATGATATGTGCAAGTAGATGCAAGTAGGCAAGGGGTTCACCTAAGAACAGTAATCACATTTAGGCTAAAAATGGCATGTGCAAGTAGATGCAAGTAGGCAAGGGGTTCACCTAAGAACAGTAATCACATTTAGGCTAAAAATGGCATGTGCAAGTAGATGCAAGTGGGCAAGGGGTTCACCTAAGAACAGTAATCACATTTAGGCTAAAAATGGCATGTGCAAGTAGATGCAAGTAGGCAAGGGGTTCACCTAAGAACAGTAATCACATTTAGGCTAAAAATGGCATGTGCAAGTAGATGCAAGTGGGCAAGGGGTTCACCTAAGAACAGTAATCACATTTAGGCTAAAAATGGCATGTGCAAGTAGATGCAAATAGGCAAGGGGTTCACCTAAGAACAGTAATCACATTTAGGCTAAAAATGGCATGTGCAAGTAGATGCAAGTAGGCAAGGGGTTCACCTAAGAACAGTAATCACATTTAGGCTAAAAATGGCATGTGCAAGTAGATGCAAGTAGGCAAGGGGTTCACCTAAGAACAGTAATCACATCTAGGCTAAAAATGGCATGTGCAAGTAGATGCAAGTAGGCAAGGGGTTCACCTAAGAACAGTAATCACATTTAGGCTAAAAATGGCATGTGCAAGTAGATGCAAGTAGGCAAGGGGTTCACCTAAATTCGGTAATCACATTTGGGCTAGAAATGGCTACAGACATATAGATAACTCTGCAAGTTGGACCAGTTAGTAGAAAAAGACTACCACATGGTCGGGGGGGCGCATGATACCAAGAAGGATCTGTGGTGTTGAGGGCATTGCTGTGTATGAGTAAACATGTATTCGTGTCTACTGTACTTGCTTCTTGAGTACTATAGAATGATAGCTGTTCAGTAAGTGAGAGAGCTCCAATCACACATTAAGAAATGCGTACAATTTGTTTAACGTTAGAAAATCTCAGAATTTGCACAGCTGGTGATTGTTACCGCTTTTGTTGTTAGAAAATCAACAATTACAAATGTAGGTGTATCGCTTCAGTTATTTCTTAGAAGAACTTAGCCGTCTTATGTAGTTAAGCATTACTCACCAAAACAGTTCAGTTAAGCTGATAGGTATCATGGTGCTGTACATGGCCAATGTACCATACATGTTTAGAATCAGTATAATGCGGCTGAGGGCGTCTCCAACTTCTGATAGTGAGAGATCCTGGAGTTGAAAGGGCAGAGATCCTGGCCCCTGGCTCCTACGGCACCCAACAGGCCTTAGAGTGGCCTTGGAGCTGGCCGCCGGCGTGATCTATAATAATTTATTTAATGTTCTCTAACACCATCGACAAGTGTTGACATCAGACACAATGTGGGTTCACATAAAACGTTCTTATTCTGGAGTTGATTAAACTCTAAAGGTTGGACATTGTTGGCGTCTAGCTTGGACACTGTTGGACACAGATACAAGAATGCTTGGTAGGGTTAATTTGGCTACTTTCTCTATAGTGTTGGCTTTAGGATAGAACATTTTATTTTGGAGAGCAAAATATCTTGATGTGTTCATATACGCACCAAATCATGAAATTGAAATAGAAAAGGAATCACCAAGTTAACTTTACAAAGCAGTAGGAGTCCACTTATGGCAGAATCTTTTCTTTTCTGTCTAAGGTTATTTGAACAAATTACACTGATTATTTAAATTGACATTATTTTCTTGGAAAAGAAGGGCAGAAATGAACCTCCTTGCTATACCATTTTGAGGAGCAAAGAGCTCTATTCAGGATTTGTACCTAATGTTAACTGTGGCTTTCATAGGTCAAAAAGCCTGTCAATTCCTGAAAAGTCATGTTATACACCATGCTCATGAACCCAGATATAATTGCTCATGGGGAAATGTGGGGAATTAATAAATAATTGGTTACTGTCAGAGACTTACATGCCCAGTGCAATTAAAGATTCTATGGTACTCTATTTTAAATATGCTTCTCCAAAGTTGAATTCGCAGGATCTGCCCCCTGTAGAGACATTGGGCACGGTATGGTAAACAAGAGAATATATCATACTTGTTTTAGCCAACATGTTTTGGTAAACATTATTATTTTCATTTGAAGTTTGATTTGTTGAATGTGGTTTGGTGCTTTGCTAAATTGCTTTATAGAAGCATCTGTTTCTGCTCGTGAAAGAAAACAATGCAGAAATATATGATTACAGGAGATGTAGTCTACTTGATAAATTAGACACTGTGAAACAAGGCTCTTTACTTGTCCAAATTGTGGGATCCTGGGCAAATCACTTTTTCCTTAACTGCTCAAATAGAGATCAACTTAAAGTGATCCTGTTCAGTTTGCTAACCAATAAACAAATTTTTTTTTTTTTTAATTGATTTAAATTGATAAACAATTTTTACAAAATAGCAATCACTTAGCAAATTCGTTTCTTAACAGTAGCCAAAGGGAGTACTTGTGTGTTTGTTTTTTTTTTCTTCAGTAATCAGAGAGTATCGGTCCTGATGAATAGATGTCCATCAAGGCCCTGGGTCCTCAATCACCCCTACTTCTTTACCACCTTGTCACATGTAATTCTTGGCTCGTAGGCGCGAGCCGTCCGGCGTATGTTGCTATTGCTTTGAACTTGTCCCATCCCTCACCATACCTTCTGCTACATCAAGTCCATGATGCTCCAGATCAATATATCTAAAAAATGTGGTAACTCCAATCACACAACGGGTGTCATCACCGCGCGTCACAATTGTCCACCAATCGTCTTCTGTTAATGTGGTGAATGAATTCAGGATTTTTCCCGGAGCAGCTGCCCTCGCACTGTAGGTCCCTTTGCACCCAATGAGAAGATGTCTGCTTGTTTCTATCTCATTCTCCTTGTTGCAATATCTGCACTTATTCGTCAGTGAAAGGTTTCATGTGAACAGTATCTCATTTGTGTTTAGTTGATTCAAACAAAGCACATAAAGAGCCTACTTAGATTTTTGTCCGGAAACCTTTCCAAATAGCTTCTTACATCATTTCTTTTCATCTGGGTGGTTGGAAAAGTTTTTGTCAACTTATATTCATTTGCCATCTCTCCCGTAAGTATCTAACCAGCCTCAAAATGTTTCTTCATCACTTTATCAGGATTTGTCATCAGTAGTTCAACTGAGGCAAACAAAATTATTTACCTTTAAACGAACTGTCATGACAAACACAAACCCCAATCACCTACCCTGTCTCCACACTGTATCCTTTCCAGGCTTGCTTTAGCATTCTAGACTAGAGGGCCATTTATCTTAAATCTGCCAATGATGGGGCATGGCTGGCCCAGTGGCAAATGTCTGTGCCAGAGTGAACAATCTGACACCTGAACACCTGAATAACCTTCCCTATGATGGTTGTACTTGGCAAAAAAGAAAATGTCAGCACTTGGGAAATTGAGGCTACACTTGGCCTTCAATAACAGATGTTGGGCTACAAAAGCATTACCTTGCATAAGAATACTATGGGCTTCATTAGGAGTTTTCCAGTCTAGAAACAAGGGTGCTGGTAAGTTCATCAGCACCCTTGTTTCCGGATCGGCAAACTCTGAGTATGCCTGCCATTGCTGCTGTGCCCAACAGGTCTGACGCTGCTGGGTGCAGCGGCCATGGTAGGCAGACCAGTTACAGAAGCACCAGCACCGTTGGCAAATCAGCCGGTGCTTCTGTGTCTCCACTCCTATAGGCGTGTGGGAGTTCAACAGCAATCAAATCACTAGAAGTAACAGTGCATAGGTCCGGTATTAGGTGAAATAGCTCCAAGAGCCAATTTCTCTTGAGGAAGGGGCTCTTGGCTGTGAGGGAGAGCTCCACCAACTTAATATATTTGATATTAGTATACCATGCTGAAGCCGACAGTTGGAGTTTCGAACTAGGTGGTTTTTTTTGAGTGCCTCAACTCTAAAAAACCAAGTCTCAGGGGTGTTCACCTCGGTTTCCTGAGCAGAGGAACTTCTTATCGAGTTCCTGGCTGCAGTCCGCTTCGAAATATTTGCTCGAGTGATTTTTTGGGGTAACTTGCCATCTGATCTAGCCAAACTGGACCCTTCATTGGAATGCCCACTCCTAGCAGATCGTGCAGCTTGACCAGGAGGCAAACCACCTGGCACCATCCACTTGTCCAGAGGACCCTGTAACATGACCTTCTCTACTTCCCCGTTACCTAAGTCATTTTCTACCACACAGGAGGCAGTAGGTCTAGCCGGCTCGCCAAGTGAAGTCACCTTAGGAGGCTTTGAGGCATGAGTTTTATTAAGGCAAGCCTAAGATCTAGTTAAGAGCCCCCTGCTCTTACTTATTTTCCTTTTATTGATTTTTGTGTAAAAAGGTCCATACAGGGCGCAGTGTTCATCATGGACTGCTCCACCAGCAGGGCCAAATTGGCATGTTTCACTGATGCAGCCATCACTCTAACTGTGTCCGCAGTGGTACCCACCGATGCATTCAGCTGAGTTGGGTCCAAATGAATTACCCAAGCCTGTGTGGGGATACAAAAGCGTGTTAACCCAACTAACTCCCGGCCAACCTTTACAATATGCTCTCTGTGCTGAGTTAAACCAGCCTCCACCTCTCTCTGTGGCTGTTTAGGTTTGTGTGTCCCTGTACCAGCGGTCTTTGCTTTCTTAGAAGCATTAGAGGTTACATTTAAATTTGCTTCCAAGGCATTCCCAAGTAGCACTCTTATACCCCTTTGTTCCTTTGCTATCTTTGTACATAGATGAAATAGGGAGTCTATTTTTGCCTAGGATTTTTTCCAGATAGAGTCTCTTTACTGCCGTAGAATTTGCCCGATATACAGACTTATATTGGGGACTTTCAAAATCTGTATCACTGTCACTTGTAGAAGAAGATTCTGGTGATGAGATAAGTTCCTCAAGGTCAGGCGTAGCAGAAAGAGCAGTGCCTATTACATTTTCCCTATTTCCATTTGGGACACCCAGTGAATTCTTGCGAAGGCTGAGGCAATGAGTTAGCAAAGAATCAATAGTTACTGGGCTAGAAGGAGAAGGAGGCACGGTTATCTGTGCCGCAGCTAAACCAGCCACAATTTCACACGTGGCTACACAGCCACCACAGGCAATCAAGCAGGACACTTCAGCTCTAAATATGTTGTAATTCTTGGCTGCAAGGAGTCAGATATTAGATAGCCATCTCTTTTCCCCTTCTTAGGGCTGGGGATGACCGCCAAGTCAAGTTTCCCTAGTGTTAAGTTGCGGCCCGCTTACTCTTGCACTGTATGTTACTGCGCAGCCCATAGGGGTGCTGCTTGATCTTTGACATGGGTGTGCCTCTATTGCCTCTATGTTTAAGTGTGCTCATTGGTTCCCCAGCCAAAGCTCGTACCACAAGAGTCGCATTGGTAAAAAGACATCACAACGAGTGCAGTTCTTATGGGGCTACACGTTGCTATGGCATTTTATCACAATACTTTAGCTGCTCATCTCTTCTCCTCCATAGTGAGCTGCAGCGAGCCCTCAAAGGACCATGCATCCTGCACCATCATCAGTGCAGATAAGATGGAATAGGCAGGCAGCGGGGGTTGGGGAAAGGAAATAGTAATGCCTCCTCCCGACTCCTACAAACTACTGCAAACACTGGAGACACACTGCGCGCTCTGCGGTATCAGTGTGATTTTGATGGAAGGGCCGCCTCCTTGAAGTAGCAGCAAGTGAAAGCAGAGTTGCAAGCAGGAATCACAAAGGTTGCACAGAATGACTTGCAGCTCAGCAGCACTCTGAGCTTATATCATGGACAGGCACGCCGCTTATTTCTGTGTTTCCATTTGTGGCTCACCTCGTCTTCCAAAGACCAAAAGACCTTCACTTAGCCTTTCAGTTAGGCGCTTCACGTGCTGTGGCAAATCTGAAGCTTTTAAGCTGCTGCACGAGGAGATCACGATATGGCCATGCCTCCAGGAGTAAACACTAAGAAAACACTTGTCCCAAAAGACCTTCACTTGGCCTTTCACTTAGCCGCTTCGCATAATGTTTTAATTTTGCATGGGAACATTTATCTCCATGTCTTTATTTACAGCTGCAAAATGTACATGCAAAGCCCTTTTGAATCAGCTTCTCTTGAGCACAGCCTTTTTCCAATGGGGCAACTGACAGTGAACAATGTATACTTTCTATTCCTTTCCGCAGTCTGGTTTTACTTCTAACATACTCCTTGTTTCACTTGCAGAAAGACGCACACTCTGCATTCACTAGGCAACTTGGCTGTGTTAAAGTTTGAGGCTGGCTTTTCATTCTGCCGATGTGCCTTTCCATGAGAAGAATGTTATTCGCATTAGAGGCCTAACCTTGCCTTTCTGTTCATTTTGACGAGCTGAAAATATCCCACAAGCCCCCTGCCCGCTCTTGTCCGTTGATTCCCATCTGGGACAGACCAGGGAAGAGTGGAATTTCTAGTTATTTTCCCATTATAGGCAACAGGTGATATTTTGTCTACAATTCCAAAGCTCCTACGCCGAGACGGAAGAAATTTCCGTTCCTTGCTCTGATTCCTCTGAATATTATACAAGTAAACTGTGTTACCTACCTCATACTCCTTCTTCGTGATCTTTAGGTCATAGAATCATTCTTTCAGCGGACGTATCTGAATTACATAAACAATAGCTTGGTGAGGTGCTTCCTTAAATTTTCAATGTACTCGTGAGTGGTGGACGTAATAATCAGTGTCTGCTCCTGAGTTCTATAGAGAAGATGCTGAGGTAACACCATTTTCATCCAATCAGAAGCTCAAATGGAGACATTTAAGTTGTAGAAGATGGTGCAGAACTAATAGCCATCAGGTTATTAAATAAGTGGTTATTAAATGTCCCAACTGGGCCCAAAATCTGCCACAAACTTCTTCATGATATTCACAATTGTCTTGTTGTATCTCTCAACCCCTCTCCTCGAGGCCAGGCAGTAGGCAATGTGGAGTTTTCCTATTACCCCTAGAATCTCCTATATATCCGTCATCACCTCACTGGTAAAAAAACTTCCTCACTCTGACTCCATCCTTTGCGGGAGGACTAAATGAGAGAAGATGTGGTTGATCATTAGAGCAGCAGCTGTCTCCGCCTTACAATTTGCGGAAGGAGGACATTCTACCTATGTTGTAAACAAGCATGTTACAGTCAACATGTACTTGTTTCCTCTAGAGCAGCGCATCACTGGCCCAATGAAATCAGCTTGCAAATCTATCCAAGGCAATGTCATTCCCATTTTTTGTAGGGGAGCTCTGTCTGTACACAAGACACCCCTTTAAATAAATGTCGGGTCCTGGTCCACGTGTGGCCAGTATGCAAGATGTCCAATGTCATATGAAAACCCCTAAGATCGGCAGTCGCCGTTTCATGGGCATGGTTCAACATCAGGCTCTGGAATGAGGTAGGTACCACCCACTGGTGTTATCCAGATGGGGATCTCCATACCACCAAACTGTCTTGGATGTGGGAAATTTTGGAAAACGTAATCAACACCCAGAGATCCCCTTTACCGGTATAATCCGATTCTATTAGATGAAAACTTGCGGGGTGTGTTGATAGAATTTTCAAATAATCGGATTCTCTTTCTGTGCAGTTATCAAATCTGCATCCGGAGTGTCTTTACTCCATTGGGCAGTCGAGAGTTCACTGTTGGCACATGTTTGTGACCAGGTTACAGATGTGACTTGGATTTCACCCAGCAGGGATTCCTTATCTATGAAATTCCTCTGCAGAGCTCCGGTTTTAGCCAGCTGGTCAGCCAGGTCATTCCCAGTCTTATTTGGCCCCTCTATCTTAGAATGACCTCTTATCTTCTTCCAATAGATGGTCATCTCATTAGAGGTCACCAGATCATCAGTCAACTGGATCAGTTTGCCATGCTTTAAGGGTATGTTGTTGGCATACAGCAGGTCTCAATTTTTCAAGTTAATCAGTTCTTCCACAAGCCCATTCCTGACATAATCAGAGTCAGTAATTATGACCAGTTCTTTGAGATGGTGTTGTATTGCAATGAGGATGGCTTGATAAACGGCCATCAACTCTGCCACCTGACTACTTCTCGGTCCTATTTTGTAACCAGAAGAGGGCTCTGAGGTATCATTCACCCGGGCATTCCCAATGCCAGCCACTAGTTCTTTCCCCCCATTACTACCCACATGATAGGAGCACTCATCCACATAAACTGCGGGTATCACCTGGCACGCGTCTTCTTAATAGACCTTATGCACGGAATTTAGATACACCTCCAGATTGTTTTTGGTCTTTGGACTTTTCTTCCGAGCACAGTCATGCAAGTCTGCCAATCCTTGCACTAAAGGACTCTTCTTGTTTGGCCATTTGATCTCCAGAGGAAAGCATTGCATGGACAGAATCCAGGAAGTAATTCTGGAATTACTTACATTCCCTGTCCAGTTTCGGTCACTTTTAGCATTGCAAGGTTGGTGAGAAGTCTCTACGCTGGATAAACGGACAATAGTTTTTCAATGCCCACACCATTGCCAGGAGTGCCTTTTCGCAGTCATTTAATGTTTCCTCCAAAGAGGACAACATTTTTCTCATGTATGAGATAACCTTGGTTACAACACTGCTGTTAGGCAGGTATATCAGAAACCCGTCTTCTAGAACAACTCCTTATTGATGGGGTAAGCTAAAGAAGTAGTTTGGGAAAGGATTCTTTTCAGTTGTTTCACTGCCCCAGATTGTTCTGGACCCCACTGCCATTTGACTCCAGCCTTTAATAAATGGACCATGGATCGAGTGACTTATGCGCAGCCTTCAATGAACGTTCGATTATAATTAGAGCGTCCAAAAAGGCTTTGTCATTCTCTCAGGGTAGTAGGGTATTTTAACTTCAATAAGGCTTCCACCTTCTTCGCCTGAGGGTTGAGACCCTCAGAGGTGATTTTGTGCCCTATGAACAGGTCTTATACCACTGTGCCTTTTAGTTTAGTTTAGTTTATTTATAAAGCACACCAAGCCCTTAGGCAACTGGGCACTGAACTTGAATGTTACAGAAAGTACAGACATGTTATAAGAAGCAATGAGATACAACATTTACAAATATGCATTATGTGAATGTAAAATGGTACAAAATTAGGTATGGTACAGACAAGTTAAAGAAACAATGATATACAACATTTACAAATATACATTATGTGAACGTAAAATGGTACAAATTTAGGTATATACATCAGATTTACAGAGTACAAGATATTTGCAAGGAAGTGTAAGTCAGGACATGGTTAAGCAATCGGGTTGGAGTCTTGCTCAAGAAGCCATGCTTTGGCCATTATCCAGAATAGGTGGTAGTTAGGTTCCTCTCTTAGGGGGAGAGGGAGGGCATTCCAATTTCTAGCTGCAAGGACAGGGAAACTAACCCCACCTGCTTGTTGTTTGCTTAAATCGAGGTCTTTTGAAGCAGTGCCTCATAGCAGTTCTGGTAGGCCGTGTTGTTGTATGGCGTGTGATGGTATTGGACAAGTAAATAGGAGCTTGGTTGGAGAGGCACTAATGAGTAAGGGACAAGGTTTTGTATGCTATTCTTTGCTTGATGTTAAGCCATTTTAATGTGAGACTAGTTTCCGAGATATGAAGATTCCTTGGGATATTTAAAGCTGCACGAATGGCCTTATTTTGCATAATTCATTTTTTTGAGGTTTTTTTGTGATGTCCCAAGATAGAGTGCATTACAATAATCGAGCTTAGAGAGGGATAAAGCTATAGCTATTGTGATGCAATTGGCTGTGGTCAGGTAGGATCGGCAGGCTGTGATAAGCTTTCAAATGTAGGCGGAAGAGGAGGCCATGGTGTTAGTTTGTCTAGTTAGTGTCAATGCTGAGTCCATAAAAATTCCTAGTCTTTTCACTGCAACAGCGACTTTAATTATATTGCCGTCAATGTTAAATGAGGTGAATAGCATGTCCAATTTGTTCTGGTTGGCAGGCGAGCCCAGGAGGAGCACCTCTATCTTATCGTCGTTAAGACAGAGCCTGTGCTTCGCCATCCAGACTTGGCATATAAGATAAATATCGTTGAGAGTCTTGCTGCCCACAGAGTAATCAACAGTGATGGGGATGAGTATCTGAGTGTCGTCCGCATAGTTCGTATAGGTGACACCCAGATAGTCAAGCTGGTCAAAAAGTAGCTTGGTAAATACATTGTAGAGAATAGGAGACACACAAGATCCTTGGGGAACCCCACAGGTAACTGGGGAAGGAGTAGCAGAGGGTGCAAAGTCCCTCATGGATCTGTTATTGAGGAAAGACTCAATCCAGGCATTGGCTTGGTCTGAGAAATGCGCGGCTGATGAGAGGTGTTTACATATGATTTTATGGTTCACCAAATCAAATGCTGCTGATAGGTCAAGTAAAAGAAGCAAGGCCAGTTTGCCCTTGTCTTTCAAAGTCTGGATTTGAGTCTTGAGGTCGATAAGAGCTGTTTTAGTTCCATGTCTGTGTCTGAATCCTGATTGTCTCAGACTTAGCAAGTTGTTGGATTCCAGGTATTGCTGTATCTGCATATAGGCAGTTCGGTCCCATATTTTTAGCAGAAATGGAACTGTCGCAATAGGTCTGTAGTTAGCTGGGTTATTAGGGTCTAAGGAAGGTTTTATTTTAGCAGCGGGAGTACCCAAGTGTCTTTAAAGTTGTTGGGTACTATGCTGGATTTGAAAGAAGAGTTAATAACGGACGTGATGAAGGGGGCTAGTTCGTTTGCGGCTTCCTTAATAAGACGGGTGGGGCATGCGTCTCCCTGAGAGTTAGACGGTTGAGTTTCAGGATGATAGTTTCAACCTCTTTGATGGAGAGTGGTGAAAGATTTAATTGGGGCTGTGCGTTCCTCGTCGCGGAATGTGAGTTCAGGATGGGGTCAGCATTAGAGATAAGAGATTTCTTGGTTGATATTTTGTTTTGGAGCATGGTAATTTTGTCTTGGAGTGCTTTCTGAATATTGGTGCACCATTGGGTGTCTTTGATGCACGGGGAGTGGGGCAGGAGATTCTAACTCTTTCAGGATGTTGAAGAGTTCCTTAGTATTGGACTCAGCTTTGGAAATGCGGTAATTGTCTTTTTTTGCTTGGATTATGGCTATTTTGTAGTTGAAGGAGGCTTCAGCGGAATTAACCTTATTTACCGCTGAAGCAGTGTAACGCCTCGGAGGATCTTTTGATTATCCTAAGAGCCTTAAGGTGAGGAGTGTACCAGGTATTGAGGTGGGCACGCGGTTTGGATTGGCGTAGTTTCATAGCCGCTAGTGTGTTGATAGCCTTGAGTATGGTGTGATTGTACAAATCGCCTAAAGCTGTGGGGTCTGAGGTGGTTGAGGTGGGGTTAGTGATTGGTTTAAGTAATGGGATGAGTTTTTCTAAGGTTAGATTACGTTTGTTCCTGGTCATCATGGGTGGTGCTGGAGTTTGCGAGAAGGATGATACAGATTCTTTGATATTGAGCAAGATGAGGTGATGGTCGGTCCGAGCAAAAGTATTAGAGAGGATGTCAATATTGCAATTAAGGTCAGCTATCCAGTCTAGGATTCTGCCTTTATTATGAGTGGGCTCAGAAATGCAGTGAGAAAACCCTAGTTCAGTCATAGTGTCCTTGAGAGTGCACGCTTCCTGGTCATTAGGATCATGTAGGCCTAGGTTGAAATCTCCCAGGAAGATGACATGTGAATGGACAGTTTTGTTCCGGCTTTTTGCAACTGAGTCAGAACATCACAGATTTCTGCTATGTGTTCGTCCACACTTGAGCTCTTGATCAGTACATCATCTACATAGGCCAGGTTTCCCCTTTCACCCAAATCGGGCATGGCCATATGCAGAAAGATGTTGAACTCATTGCTGGAGTTTATGTACCCAAACAGGGTTCTGGTCCATGGATATTGCTACCCCCGAAGGTAAAGGGCCAGCTTGTGTTGGTCTTCCCTACTCACAGGTACTGTCCAATAATAGTTGGTCAAGTGAATAGCTGAGTACACTTTTGACCCTTGGATATGTGACAGCTCTGGATCGATGTAGGGAAGTGGCCATCTTGACATGTGGACCTGTTTGTTCAGCACCCTCAGGTCTGCAAATAGTCTCCATTGGCAGTTTGGTTTTAGTATCCTCAGTACTAGGTTGTTAAAGGTACTGTGGATCAGACAAATTCTCCCATGGGATTCTAAGTTCTTAATAATCTTCGTAAGTGACTCAGTGGATGCAAGACGTAACCGGTATTGCTTAAAAAATACTGGAGCCATCTCTTTTCTTTAATTATTATTATGGTATTTTTTAAGCACAGACGTAGCTTCGAGAAGGAACAGAGCGCTTTACAGAGGTATACACCAATGCAGACACATAACAGAGTGCTTTACAGAGGTGTACAACATTACAGATGCATAAGGGAGTGCTGTTCAGTGGTAACAACAGAACAGATGTAGGATACAGAGGGGGCAGAGTAGGGGTATAGCTGTACTGGGTGCTGGGGAGCATAGGGGCAACGTGATGACCTAGGCGTTGAGGAGGAGAGACTTCTTGAAGAGGTGGATCTTGAGGTCTTTTCAGAATTGTAAGAGCGTGCAGGCGAGTCTGATGCCGATGGGGTGGAGGTTTCCATAGTCTTGGGCATAGGCACATAAGGCTTGTTTTCTGGGACTCTTCTTTTTTGCAACAGCGGATTTCTAGTCTGCACGTGTCCTTGCTTCTGGTGATGCGCTGTCTGCCTGAGATGCAGAGTTTGTCCGCGAGGTAGCTGGGTGACTTGAGGGTGACTACCTTATAGATGATGCAGCAAGACTTGAAGGTGATTCATGCGCGCAGTGGGAGCCAGTGAAGGTCGATGAGGGCAGGGGTGATGTAGTTGTTTCTGTGTAGACCTTTGATGAGGCATGCGGCTGCATGTAGGACACGTCTCAGGGGCACAAGGGAGGATGACGGGAGGCCTTCAAAGAGTGCATTGCCCCCATCCAGGTGGGATAGGACCTGTGCTTGAACGGTGGATCTAAAGCTGTCCGGACGGAGGAAGGGAAATAATTTTTACAGGACAGAGAGCTGATACCAAGCCGTCTGAGTTGTCTTAGCTATGTGTGTCTTGAAGGAGAGGTGTTTGTCGATGTGGAACCAGAGGGACTTGGCGCAGGAGGTGAGCTTGGATTTGAAGCCCTC
Organism: Ambystoma mexicanum; assembly: GCF_040938575.1. Lineage (NCBI taxonomy): Eukaryota > Metazoa > Chordata > Amphibia > Caudata > Ambystomatidae > Ambystoma > Ambystoma mexicanum. Next base: position 59,965,464 of record NC_090937.1, read on the forward strand.
AGAGTTCCTGGTTGATAGCCAAGTCTGTATGTCTGGGTGTTTGTTGTTCTTGATGAGGAGTAGGAACTTGTTCTTGGAGGGGTTGAGCTTCAAGTATGTACTGGACATCCAAGACTAGATCAGCAAGAGGCAGGATTTGAATCTAAGGATATCCTTGTTGGAGTCAATCATGAGGTATAGCTGTGTGTCGGCTTATTGGTGGATGTGGCTGTTGTGTGTGGCTAGGAGAGCTCCCTGTGGCTCCATGTATAGATTGAATATCACTGGGGAGAGGATGGAACCCTGCAGGACTCCACAAGTGACGGGTAGCACTGGCGTTCTATAGGAGACCATCTGAACAAACTGCTTGTGGTTGGGGAAGTAGGATTTGAACCAGCGCAGGACAAGGTTGATCCCCATGCACCGACATAGGGATTCCGTAAGCGCCTGGTGGTCTACTGTGTCAAAAGCAGCTGAAAGGTTGAGTAGAACCAGGAGGCAGGGTTGGCCATCAGCCAAGGATGTTGACGGTGTTATTGACCAGCTGTATGGCTGCTGTCTCCATGCTGCATTTAGGTCTGAATCCGGATTGGTAGCTATGGAGTAGATTGTTGGTGTCGACGTGTTGCTGCAGCATTGTTGTTATCGAGGTGTTGCTGCAGTTGTGTGGCTACCGCGTTCTCAATGAACTTCCCTAGGAAGGGAAGATTGGTGATGGGCCGATAATTACCTAGATTGTTGGGATCCAGAGTGGGTTTCTTTAGTAGAGGGAGGATTTTTCCTGTGTTTAGGGTCGATGGGAAGGTGCCTTGAGTTAGGGAGCAGTTGATGATCTCCAATAGGGAAGGAGAGCTTCTCTGGGGAGAGTCTTGAGGATGGATGCGGGGAGGATGTCATCTTTATAGGATATAGCTTTGAGGGCGGCCAGGGTTTCTACAAAGTCCTCTCTAGAGAGTGTCTTGAATTTTCTCCAGGGTGTGGAGGTATTGTGAGGAGGGACATGAGGCGGGTCTAGAGCTGGCATCTGTGTGCTGTTGAACGTTGCACATTTTGTCGATGAAGAAGGTGTTGGTGGTGGATTTTTCGATGGAGTGTGGTATGGTAGGGTTGGGTAGCGGGTTGACAAAGTGCTTGACCGCTTTGAAGAGGGCTCTGGTTTTGTTGTCGGCTTCTGCTATGGTATTCTGATAGTGGGAGGACTTGGCTGTGTTGATTAGTTGTCAGTGGGTTGCTCCGAGTTCCTTGAGGAGAGCTAAGTTAGATACAGTCCTGGAGCGGAACCAGGTTTTCTCTTGTTTCCTGATGACTCTTTTGCTGAGGTTGAGTTCTTGCATGTACTAGAGTGTTAATGGTTTTGGTTTTCAGGTGCGTTGTTTCAGAGGCACGTGTTGGCCGATGGACGCTGAGGGTGGCATTGAGTGCCTAAAGTAGGGAGTCCCAGTTCGGTTGGGGGTGTTTGGTCCATGTAAGGTGTAGGCTGGTGAGGTCTTCTGTGAGGGATTCCACTGGGAAGTTCTTGAAGGACCTGAAGGTTTGTCTGCATGCTTTTTGCTGGGAGTTCTTCACTGGGGTGCAGGATGTTTAACGGCACAGCAAAGTGGTCAGACCAGTGAAGAGGGATAGGAAAGCTGTAGTGAAAGGAAGACAGCGCAGTGATGATTAGGTCGAGGATGTTACCTTTCTTGTGCTCTGGGACTTTCGTATGTATGAGGTTGAGGGTGAACAGAAGGCTGAGAAGCACTTTATCAGTTTGGTTGCCTTGGAGGTTGAAGTCGTGGAGGAAGATGTTGTTGGTGTGCATGAGGGACATGTTGGTGACCAAGTCGGTGAAGTCTCTGATGAAGGCAGTGTTGGGTTTGGTTGGTCTGTAATGTCCAAATGTCATGTACCCAAACAGGTAAGTATGCAAAATGTGGTGCAGATTGGTGAAACAGTGTGAAATTGTATAAGGAACAACGCTTTGCTAAGCCACAAACAAATGTTGACGTTTGGTGAAATCCGGGTAAAGGGATGGGGTGTCATGTGGCCAGTAATGTATGGAGGGACATAACAGTATAATGCTATAACAGTATAACAATATGCAACATTTGTTGCATTTTGGTGAAACAGTGTGGAATTGTATAAGGAACAATGCTTCACTAAGCCACAAACCCACAAATCTCGCCACAAACACACAGACAAATTTTGACTTTTATATATATAGATTAGATCCAAATTGATTGGAATAGGTTGAGAAGGTAACTACCTAAATAAAAGGTGCAAGGGACATCTCTCATGACCCAACAATTATATTCTATGCTTCTATTGCCAATGGAAATGTTTAGCATTCACTGCTAGGCAGCGAATGTTTGGAATTTGGGGTTTCCACATCCACTTCCCAGTTATCAATCAACTTAAATGTGTGAATGGTCTGAACTTCGATTATTAAGATTTTTCCATTTTTCAGGCATATTCTGGTAAGCACAGGCTCCTCCCACTCAATTTTCTGAATGGGGAAAAACAACTGTTTGCCCTTTTTTTACTGAAGGTCGATCAGACTTTGAGCCGGTTCTTCAGCATCTTTTTTCATGGGACTCAGTGTTTCCTCTGGTGACTTTGGACTAATGTAAAATGTCAGGGTGTTGCCCTCCAGTATGAAAGGCTGATTCTCAAGAATGGAGAAGGGTTCCCATCACCAATTTGTTCTCCTACAGAGATGACCGTGATGTCTGGGACCTGATTATTATGGAAATGGAATTCTACTTTCTCCGACCGTCATTAGATTAAATGGCAGGTAGGTACCATTCAAAGATACACATTTGGTACTCATTTTTAGTTTTAAAGGCTGTTGAGTCTGGGTACAGAGGGCATTTTTTACACAGTCAATCAGAGGTGATAACCTATGCTGTAGATAGCTCCCCAGTAATTAAGGTGTGCCCTCTGTAGTCACGATTATCACTGAGTGTCTTAACCAATGTCGCCCTATTTCTATTTCCAGATTTGCTGTCCCTTCGATGGAAATGGCATTCCCATCAAACTTTTGGAGTTGTCCATGAAGAGGTATGAGGGGAATTTGGTGACCCTCCCCCTTCCTGAGTTTAATTGGCCAAATGTCTTTTTGGACAGGAGGGTGGCTTTGTATCCAGTATCCACCGGGGCTGATAATTCACACGGACCCTTCACCTTAACCGAGGCATAAAATCTGTCCTCTTTCTCCTCAAGGGTGCCACGAAAGAACAAGTTACTTCTTACCTTGTAACGTTCTTTCGATGGGATGTTCCTCCGACGTATTCCTTATCTATGATATTTGTATCTCCAGCTTGCTGGCCTCGGAATTTTATTTCCCAGTAGAGGGCGCTGTGCGTCGATGTCCGTCGAGTAGGTGTTCCTCGACGGCCACCGAATCGACGCCGGCGTCATCATGCCTATAAATGGCCATGCGCAGCTACCGTTGCTCAGTTCCGTTTTGTACAGTAAAGTAGTTATTGTATGAATGGTTACTACCCTTGAAGGAGCGTAAACTGCAACCACAAGGGAAATGTTACTACGGGGATGGATGGGAGGGGCGATAAGGAATACGTCGGAGGAACATCCCATCGAAAGAACGTTACAAGGTAAGAAGTAACTTGTTCTTCGAAGGGATTGTGTCCTCCGACGTATTCCTTATCTATGATAGACTCCCATAGCAGTGGTATGTGACTGGAGGCGGGAGTAAGAGATGCCATATTACCCTTTAAGAATGAACAGAGTGTAATACAGCTTTGCCAAATCTTGTCTCTTGACTAGAGGAGGAATCCAGACTATAAAATTTGGTAAAGGTATGTGCGGACGACCATGTGGCAGCCGCACATATATCTCTAATTGGTACCCCTCTTTGAAGAGCTGAGGATGCTGCGATACCCCTGGTCGAATGAGCCCTTAGATTTTGAGGGGGCTCTTTCCCTGCCAGTTTGTAGCATTCCAGAATGGCTAAAATAATCCATCTGGAGATGGTTTGTTTGGTTCTTGGTAATCCTAACTTATGTCCTGCGTAACCTACAAAGAGTTGGTCTGCTTGTCTAATTTTAGCAAGTCTACTGATAGAAAAACTCAAGGCTCGCTTAGGGTCCAGCCTGTGTAGTCTCTCTTCCTCTTTCCCCGGATGGGGAGGAGGATAGAATGAAGGTAGAGTAATCTTCTGAGTAATGTGAAATTCCGAAACTACCTTTGGGAGGAAGTTAGGCTTCACCTGTAGCACTACTTTGTCCTTGTGAAAAGTTGTATGAGGAGGTTTACAAGACAGGGCTTGTCTCTCGCTAACCCTTCTAACAGATGTTAATGCTACCAATAAAACAGTTTTGAGGGTGAGAAACTTCAATGAGCAAGAGTGGAGTGGTTCAAAAGGAGCACCCTTTAGGAACTTTAAAACTAGATTTAAGTCCCATAAGGGAACTTGGAATGGTCTTGGAGGGTAAACATTAGTTAGACCTTTCAGGTATTGTATTACCAATGGAATTTTGAAATACGACGGCTCCTCTGCAGTGCACTTAAAGATCGACAGAGCTGCGAGATAGCCCTTAATAGTGCCAATTTGAAGGCCCGAATTTGCCAAATAAAGTAAGAAGGATAACACTGCAGGTGTACCACATGAAAAGGGTTCGATATTCCTTTCTCTGCACCAGCTGCAAAATTTATTCCAACGGCAGCAGTATAGAGTCTTAGTTGCCGGTCTTCTGGCCGAAAGCAACACCTCCATGACATCATCTGGAAGGTCCCAATCTTTGTACCTCAACCTTTCAGATACCAAGCGTGAAGGTTGAGGGTCTTGATGGCTGGATGGAGAACCTGCCCTCCCTTCTGCGAGAGAAGATCCTCTCCGTACGGTAGACGAATTGGAGGACAGATGGACATGTCCAGAAGGTCCGGGTACCACGTTCTCCTGGCCCAATCCGGGGCAATTATGATCATGGTCTTTCGAAACCTTCTCAACCTCCTGATCATTTGAGGAATGACAGGGACCGGAGGAAACGCGTACAGAAGTGGGAACTCCCAGTCCACTACAAACGCGTCTCCTAGAGATCCTCTCAGGGGAAATTCCCTTGAGCATAATCTGTCACACTTCCTGTTGCTACTGGTGGCGAACAGATCCACTTGAGGGGTTCCCCAAAGGGCGAAGATCTCTTGAAGGACTTCCTGAGCTATCTCCCATTCGTGGGAGACTGTGTTCTGCCTGCTCAGAGCGTCCGCTGTCAAGTTCTTCTCTCCGGCTAGGTGAATTGCCGAAAGAGAGATTCCTTCCTGAATTGCCCGAAACCAGAGCTGCATCGCCTCTCTGCACAGTGGCAGTGACCCTACGCCTCCTCTTTTGTTGAGGTAGTGCATGGCCACTGTATTGTCCGTCATTATCAGGACGCTTCTCCCCCGTGCAGACGGCAGAAAAGCCTTCAGTGCCAGTCTGATGGCTCTCAGCTCCAACAGGTTGATTTGTAGTCTGGACTCAGATGGAGACCAACGACCGCTGATGGTCAAGTCGTTGGCATGGGCTCCCCACCCCGTGAGTGAGGCGTCTGTGACTACTGTTATCTCAGGCCATGGTTGCCAAAACAGTTCTCCTTTCAAGATGTTCTCTGGAGAGGCCCACCATTGAAGGTCGTGGGCTACCTTGTCCGGAATCCGGAGGAGATCTGTCATCCTCCCTGAGAATTGTGACCACTGAGTCCTCAGTGCCCACTGAAGGGATCTCATTTTCAGGCGAGCCTCTGGCACAAGGAATATGCAGGATGCCATGAGGCCTAGCAACCTCAAAAAGTCGTAGGCTGGGAGACGTTGGGCATTTTGAAATCTGGTGACCATCTGCAGAATATCTTGAGCCCTCACCTCTGGTGGCGAGGCTTTTCCCAGGGACGTGTCCAGGACTGCTCCAATGAACTGGAGTCTCTGTGATGGTCTCATCTGTGACTTCTTTAAATTGAGGGAGAAGCCCAGCCTGTGAAGGGAGTGGCAGACATAATCTAGTTGGATCCGAGCTTGTTCCGGAGAAACTGCTCTGATCAACCAATCGTCCAGGTAGGGGTAGACGTGAATCCCTTCCCTCCTTAGACTTGCAGCCACAACCGACATGAGCTTGGTGAAGACCCTCGGGGCGGAGGTCAGCCCAAATGGCAGAACTCGAAATTGATAATGAGAGTTGCCAATTGCGAACCTCAGGTACTTCCTGTGCTTGGGATGGATTGGCACATGGAAATAAACATCCTGAAGGTCCAGAGATACCAACCAGTCCTGAAGCTGCAGGGCCTGAAGGATCTGAGAGAGAGTTACCATCTTGAACTTGTCCTTCCTGAGGAACTTGTTCAATTCTCGTAAATCCAGGATGGACGTCTTTCTTTGGTATGAGAAAGTAGGGGGAGTACCAGCCCTTGTTCCTGTACGCTACAGGTACCGGTTCTATGGCACCTTTCTCTAGCAGGTCTACAACTTCCTGCAAGAGGAGCGGATCCGGCACTTTCAGAGAGCTGTTCCCCGGTGGATGTCTCTGAGGGATGCGTAGAAAAGGCAGGCAGTAACCTTGGGCAACTGTCTCCAATGCCCAAGCATCTGACGTAATAGCCTGCCATTCCGTCAGATGGTGAGTTAACCTGCCCCCTACAGGTGTCTTGTGATGGGAGACCTCAGAGTGGTTTGGGAGCGACTGATGCAGTTGCCGAAGGTAAAGCGGCTCCTGCTCCTGCTGATGCGGCTTTCTTTCCTTTACCCCGTCCACCACGGGTAAATTTTCCTTGGCCTCTTTGAGTCGGCCGTCCTCTGCCTCTTCCATATGAGGAATAATAGCAAAAGGACCTTCCTCTCCAAGAGGATCCTGAGGGACGAAAATTAGTTTGTCGGATTGCAGCTCCTAGTGACTTAGCTGCTGCTTTAGATGTTTGTAGTTTTTCCAAACTGTCATCCGCCTTTTTACCAAATAGGGAAGAACCGTGAAAGGGCATATTTAAAAGTCTGGCCTGTACGTCAGAAGCAAAGCCGGACTTACTCAACCACGCATGCCTGCGGATTGTGGTACTTGCCGCCATGGCCCTGCTGATACTGTCAGCAGAATCAATGCCAGTTTGAAGGGACTCACACATTGCATCTTTACCATCTCTGATGATATTTAAAAATGCGTCCCTTTCTTCTCCTTCCGGTATGCAGTCAGCCGCCGATAAAGCACACTCCCAAAGAGTGTGGCTGAACCTAGCGAGCGTACAAGTTGCATTAATAGATTTTAAAGCCATGCTACAGGCTGAGAAGACTTTCTTAGCCATGGCATCATATTTTTTATCATCCCTATCCTGGGGTAAGCAGAAGTACTGCCTGATGAAGTTGCAGCCTGGACCACAAGACTCTCTGGAGTAGGGTGCTTAGATAGGTATTCAGGGTCAGCAGGAGATATCCTATATTTCGCTGACAACTTCTTGTTAACCGCAGGGACAACTTCAGGAGTTTCCCAGTTAGTTAAAATCTTTCTTTGTAAAGCAGAATGAAAGGGAACCACAGGATCCTCCTGTGGACCTTTATCCAGAATATCTGTGAGGTTGTCCTGTTGAAAAACAGGTGAAGGCGCAGACCAACCCATAAACTCCATAATTCTAGACATTAGGGTTCTATAAGGGGTATCAGCATGTTCCCCTGGGTCTCGTTTGACAAATTCCACTTCTGGGGAAGTGTCTAGGCCACTTGCCTCCTGTAATGCATCCTGAAGGTCTTTCAATCTTCTTTCCTCAGAGGCAAAAATCTCTGGTTCAGGTAATGTGGTCCTCTGCAGCCCAAAAGGCCTTTCTTGGTCAGAATCTTCCCTTTCTTCAAAAATTGAAGTTAAGGGGGGATGCTCTGGTCTGTGAAATGGTATAAAACCCATCTCTAAGGCAGAGGGAGCCATCATCAGAGGCCTTGAAAAGGTTGATGTCGTCGACGCCGATGTAAAAATCCTTGAAGGCGCCGACAAAGGCGTCGAGAAAACTGGAAGAGGCCTCGAAGAACTCGAGAGGATTGGAATCCTGCTCGAGGATGTCGACGACGTTCTCGGCGTCGTGTCGGAGGCTCTCGGTGTAACCGTTGGCTGTGGAGTAGCCGTGGGTCTTTCTTTTATCGGCGTCGATGTCGGCGTCGACGCCGGCGTTGACTCGATCGACGGATGCGTCGAAGAACCCTTCGATAACGGAGTCGATGGTGCCGGTCTATGCTTCGAAGGGGCCTTCGACGATGGCGTCGAAGATGCTTTACTTCCCGATGGCTCATGGTGCTTTCAGGTCGACTCTTTCGCCGGGTGCTTCGACTCGCAGCGTTTAGATTTTTTGGGGTTTTCACCCGGGGTATCACCCTCAGCTGACTTCGAGGGGGACGAGGCCGCTTTCTCGAAGACGCTTAGCATCTCTTTTCTGAATTCCTCCCACTCAGCTTGAGAGCTGTGTTTTGTGGGGCAATTTACTCTTTCAGGAGAACTAGAAGACGACGATAAAGGGGATCTTCTTCGTCTTTTTTTCGAGTGTCTAGACCTCGATGAGTGGTGGGAGCCACTTCGAGACCTAGACCGAGAATGCTTTCGACGGTGAGGAGACGAATGTCTCAACTCTACCGCTGAAACTTTCGAGGAAGTTAAAATAGACTTACCTCTCTCGAGCTTCCCCTTACGCTCCTTCAAGGCTTTCGCCGTCATCGAAAGGCATTCCTCACACTCCGAACACTGGTGTTCGATTCCCAGACACGACAAACAGATCCTGTGAGGATCCGTCAACGACATTTTCTTCCCACAGTCTCGGCATTTTTTGAAACCGGACCGAGGAGTCGTCGGGTCGGAGGAGGAAGCCATCGAGTACGAGTCGGTTTTCTCGAGGAAATATGAAAATATATCGACTGATAAACTGAGCAACGGTATTCCGAGGCACACGAAGCGCGGAAAAACGGAACTGAGCAACGGTCGCTGCGCGTGGCCATTTATAGGCATGATCATGTCGGCGTCGATACGGTGGCCGTCGAGGAGCACCTACTCGACGGACGTCGACATACAGCGCCCTCTACTGGGAAAAATGTTTCCGAGGCCAGAAAGCTGGAGATACAAATATCATAGATAAGGAATACGTCGGAGGACACAATCCCTTCGAAGTGTGAGTTATTTGCCAGCTTGGCAGTCATCTTCTTGATATTGAACTCCTACACTGCGTGCTCTTGATCGATTTTCCGTTTATGAGATAGAGAATCTGTATGGAAAATGCAACATCTGGTAATTTGCTTAGTTGGGGAATCCTCTTTATCCTCAGATTCTTCGCTGCCCCCTTGATCTGAAGACAGTTCTCAGAAGCTGTTTGTTGAGAGGGTTCCTCTTAATTTCTGGTATTATCTGTATTTGTATTTTATTGATTTATAAAGCACCTTACGCCAAAGCGCTGTACATGGAACAACATAATACATAAAACATAAACAATAAAACTGTTGAAGCATTACAATGTGAATCAATCAAACTACAAAACAGTGAAAAGAGCAATTAACTGAAGGGGGGGGGGGAAGGGAGATGGGACAGGTTGGGGGGAGTGAAGGAAGAGGGCAGGAGGAGGAAAGGGAGAGAAGAAGAGGGGGGTAGGGGAGGGGAAGGGGAGGGAGAGAGTCAGGGAAAAAAGTGAAGGGGGAAGTAGAAGGGGGACTCAAATTGGCTCCAATTGTTGGGTTCTAAGAATTTCTGGATCTGTCCAACTCAGGGTATTTTGGGAGCCATTTTTCTTTGGGAGGGATCTACCCGTTCCTGAATGAGAAGATTTGCTTACCTGAATCCTCCAGGGATTCTTCTCCTTCAAAAGGTATTATCTTGTGTTCCTCCACAAAGTAGGTTCTTCTTTGACGTCTCCTACTGACCCTTTGCTCTTTGGGCTTTAACTTCCTGGGGGTAGAAGATTCACTTTCAGGCTGAGAGGTGTCAAGGGGTTCTGTCCTGGTGAGAAAGGAAGCTTCCTCAAGGGCTTAGCATATCCCCTCCATCCGGGCCCCTTCCTCGGGAACCTTTTGCTTGTTGGCAGAGGAAGACCAATTGAATGTTTTGTGTTAAAGCGGGTCTGAGCCCAGCGGAGGGGGACCTGGGGTGAACAGTAAATTACCTGAGAAGTTGTATAAGTGAAAACTCTGAGAAGAAAGGAACTTAAATGTTATGTTGTGTTGTATCAGGCCCTCTAAAAAAGAGACTTTGCCACTGAAGGCCTTGATGTGGGAGTTTGGAACAGCATCCTTATGCTAGAGAAGCCAGAGAATGTGCTAAGCTCAAGTGTGCAGCCTTGCAGGGACGTCATTTAGGGGTCGCCAGAGGTCGCAACTGCGACCTCTGAGGTCTCCCTTGCGACCTCTAAGGAAAAAAAAGAAAAACAAAGTTTTTTTTTTTTTGTAATACAAGCTCATGGGCTGTGGCCAGCACCATGTGGCTCTTTAATTCTGGAGTGGCTGGCTTTCTTGTTAAAGCCCCTTAAAAAAGGAGAGACACAAGTCTAACACTTTCAGCACTGACCCTAAATAAGAAAGATTAGGAATACCAAATAATGTGTCTTTCTGGAATTCTATACAATAATTGCTACACTCATTAAAGGTTTATTGCAGGCACACTTCGGGGGGTGAGTCACTGATTTAATCTGTTCTTAAATGCCTCAACTCAGCCTTTCATCCTTCTGAGGTCGATAAATGAGTACCAACACAGGTTGGGTGATAGTAGGTGTATATTTTTTCTATATAAAGCACTTAGGCGTAAGTGCTATATAATAACACATCATTATCATTTGGTCATGGAAGTCTGCTTGCATTCACAGTAATTTGGTAATATGGGCCTATACACACTAATCTTAACGATACATATGGCGATCCTTTCTTGTATGAAATGTACATCACATTATAGCGATATCGTAACCATATTCTTTTATAGTGTACAATTTTAAGTGATAGCACTTCCTGTTTTGTCAACGGGTGAAAGGTCGTGTTCCATCGCATCCCGCGATATCACTTTGGGGTGGGGTCAAATGACATCACTTCCTGTGATGTCACCAGGGGGTCAAGGGTCGTGTGATGTCACTTCCGCTACCTCTGGCATTTTGGTGAAATTACGTCCCTGCTGCCTTGTCCCATGCTGAAAACGTGGGGAAGGGAAGCCAATGGCTTGAATATCCTGACATATCATTTATTGAACACTTTCTTTTGCATGACACTGTTTCCCACACTATTTGTATTTAGAATTAAGGATTGGCAATAGGTTTACTGGTATAGGCCCTTTTATTTTGACAGTCTCGACTAGGACTGCGTTATTATTATTTGATGGTCGTAGCTTGCTCCCATCTTTAGATATTAGGATAGATAGGCATTTTTCAAACCCCTATTGAAGTTCAATAAACACCCTTGAACTGTGATCACTTGTGTCTGTCTTACGGTTTGATACCATGCCTTCCTTACATATGGTGTCAGTCGTGGGATGCAACTCAATTGACACAAATTGGAGACCCCGTCAGATTAGAGAAGACCATTCCTTAAAAATAAGCCACCTGACAAACCCAAAGGAATATAACCATGCCCCTTTCTCCATCAATAGGGTGAATTTTATAGAACCTTATCATCCAGGACAAAGAGCTGGTGTCCGATTTCGTCCCCACCAGAAAAAGGGTAGAAAGTGTCACGCCGCCCAACCCGGGCTTGTTCCAGCCCACTTACCTGATGCGGCGTGCCACACCTTGGAGGGTTTACCCCCGCTTTCGCCTGGGGGGTACGGGGCGGTCCTGGGTACCGGTTGCTCCTGGATCTTCGGGACGCTTGGTCTCGCGCGTACGCGGTCGGCCGCTCCGGTTCCCGCGCTCTTCCGGGTTCCCGGGGCGTGCCGTTCCGCGCATGCGCGGCCGACCCCTTCCTGCTTTCCGCGCATGCGCGATACACGATGCTCTCGGCTCCCGGCCGGTTTGCGGCCCAAGCCTCGCTTTGGGCCTCCCAGCACCTGGGAAACAGCACGACTTGCGTTCCAAGCCTCCCGGGTGTGGGAGGCCCTACTTAAGGAGCCCGGCGGTTTGATCAAACCGCGTCTCAACGTGGTCTGACCGGATCGTTGTTTTGCTCCTGCCTTGACCTGAGTTCCGCTCTGTCCTGCCTGGTCTTTCCAGTCCCTTCTGTATAGACCTGCCCTTCCTTGCCCGGGTAGGGGGTCTCCCTGGTTCCCTTCTCCTTGCTCCCTTCCTGCTGGGGTGGTTCCTCCATTCTCAGTTGTTCTCTGTTCTTCCTCTGGGTTCTTGGTCCTCCTTGGTTCCCTTGCCTTCCCGCCTTCCCTTGCATTCTGCTGCCTCCTGGATTCCTGCTCCTGGATTCGACTCGCAACTCTTCTTGCTCCAGTTGTCTGCAGAGAACTTCTAGCCAAAGACTATCAGGCTCCCCCTGTCAGTGCTTGCACTGTCCTGATGCCACATTAATCAGGGGTGAGCTAACCTGTGGCATCGGGAGCTGGTTCACCTCCAGTCCAGTATCCATTTGGACGGGAGTTGGGCTGGTTCCTTGTGTCACTCTCACATCACCACAGAACTTCTGGCATTCTGGCATCGTCTACTAAGCCGACTTCCGGACGAACAGGTACGCTGCGCCCTAGTGACGCCATCTTTAACAGATTGAGACGCCAGGCTTCAGGCTCTTCGGAATCGAAGATGGATGAGGACACCAGTCTTCGTGATGAGATGCAGGCCTTACGTGCTGAGATGATTGCACTCCGCCAGGAGAACCAAACCCTACGCCAGATGGTAACCCAGAGCTCAAATGTTGTTCCTCCACCTGAGAGCGCTATGGCACACACCACTCCCATCAAGTTCGATGGAGACCCCAGACGTGTGGGGGAATTCTGCAACCATTGCCGGATACATTTCCTGTATCGTTCAGCCCACTTCAATAACGATAAAGCCAAGATTGGATATATTTTGGGCAATTTGTCTGGCAACGCTCTTGCTTGGGTGACACCGCTTGTGGTTTCTAACAGTCCCATTCTCGGCGAGTTTGTGGCCTTTGAAAAGGCATTTCTGGAAGTGTTTCAGTCCCCCAATCAGGCTTCAGCAGCACAGAACCAGTTAATGGATTTAAAACAAGCCAACACAGACATAATCTCTTATATAGGCCGTTTTCGCCAACTAGCAACTGATTCCCATTGGCCTGAGATAACACAGAAGACCTTGTTTCGCCGTGGGTTAAGAGAAGAGTACAAGGACGAGCTGTTACACATTCCTGAACCCGAAGATCTACAGAAGCTCATTGAACAGGTGCTATAGATTGATCAGAGATTGGCTGAGAGAAGAGGCGAAAGGCGCGGTTTTGAGAAATCGGACCTCAGACTTCCAATTCCGCCTGCTGGGACACCAGTGTCCTCGAACACCACTCAGGAACCTATGCAGCTAGGCGCCGTAAGAGGCCCTTTGTCTGAGGAAGAAAAGAAGCGGAGGAGAAGCCAACGCCTATGTTTGTACTGCGGAGCCGCAGGTCATTTTCTGGGTACTTGTCCTCTACGACCAATCAATAAAGGGGGAAACTAGGTGACCTGTCGTGCTCCGGAAAGGCCCCGACAGGTCTGATTAAACCACCAGTCCTTTCCTGCCCTGAATCTGTGTTTCCACCCATGTTGCCTGCAGTCTAATGATTCTGAAGGTCAGTTTCAAGTGGCTGAACAAGACAGTCGAGATCCATGGGTTGTTGGATTGTGGGGCCTCTGGGAACTACATCGATGAGCGCTTTGCCATCAACAACGGCATACCATTGCTTACCAAAGAAGAAGCAATTCCAGTAGAAGTCATTGATGGAACCCCATTGGCTTCTGGCCCCATACGACTACATACTGTGGGTATGTTGTTACGCATCAAAGGACATGAAGAGAGAATCGCGCTGGGTGTTATAAGGACACCTTCATATCAAGTGGTCTTGGGGCTACCTTGGCTTCAGCGACACAACCCCACAATAAACTGGGAGACACGTACTCTGGAGTTCACCTCCTCTTTTTGCCTTCAAGAATGCTGTAGCCCTAACACGTCCTCAGAGACGTCTGTCTCGACAGCCTTAGTCCCAGGTAGAGAATCATCTGGTTTGTGTTCCTTGTCTATGATACCGTCTGAATATGCTGACTTGATGTCAGTATTCTCTGAACCAAGGGACATCGCACTGCCGCCTCACAGGCCTTTTGACTGCTCCATGGACTTGGTTTCCGGAGCCGTGATGCCACATGGAAAGGTGTATGCCCTCACCCAGTCTGAAAAACAGGTCCTCCGGGATTATCTCGATGATTGCATCAAGAAAGGATACATCGTTCCTTCCAAGTCACCTGCAGGTTTCCCATTGTTTTTTGTGAAGAAAAAGGAAGGCTCTTTACGGCCTTGTATTGACTACCGCCAACTGAACGACATCACCCTTAAAGACAGGTACCCGTTACCATTGATCCGGAATATCATGGAGTCCTTACGTTCAGCCAGGGTCTTTACTAAATTAGACCTCCGCGGAGCCTATCATCTCGTCAGAATCAAGGAGGGAGATGAATGGAAGACGGCTTTCAAGACACCTTTCGGGCACTATGAATACAGGGTAATGCCCTTCGGGCTGTGTAACGCCCCGGCTGTCTTCCAACGGTTTATGGACTATGTTTTCAGCGACTTAATTGGCATCTCTGTTTGGGTGTATTTAGATGACATCTTGATCTACTCCGACAACCGAGAGGAACACATCTCCCACGTTCGTGTAGTTCTCCAACGATTGTTACAACATCATCTGTTAGCCAAGGCTGAGAAATGTTCCTTTCATCGGGATGAGATGGAATTCCTGGGATATGTAATCACTGGTACAGGAATTAGCATGGATTCCAGTAAGGTCCGGGCTATTCAGAACTGGAAACAACCACAGGACGTGAGATCACTTCAGCGATTTCTGGGATTCGCAAACTTTTATCGGCGTTTCATTCCGCAATTTTCACGTCTCACAGCTCCATTGACGCGTCTGACCAGTGTGAAGATACCCTACCTCTGGGATACTGAGGCATCAGTGGCATTCGATGCCTTGAAGTCTGCATTCTGTACTGCACCTGTACTTTGTCACCCCAATGATGAGATGCCTTACATCGTCGAAGCCGATGCTTCCAGCTTTGCTGTTGGCGCAGTCCTGTTGCAGAAACATCCCTCTACGGGTGACGAACATCCTGTGGCCTATTACCCAGGCAAACTCTCTCCTTGCGAACAGAACTACTCAGTCATAGAAAGAGAGCTATTGGCAATCAAGACAGCGTTTGAGGAATGGAGGCATCATTTGCTTGGTGGTCGCTTTTCAGTAGAAGTCCGCACCGACCACCGCAACCTGCAGTACTTGCGATCTTTGCAGTGTCATACCGCCCGTCAAGCTCGATGGGCCTTTTTTTCCCCCCCACTACGATTTCACCATCACGTACATTCCTAGTGCCGGAACTTAAAAGCCGATGCTTTATCCCGCTCCTTGGAAAGAGAGGTGGAGGAGGTCAACCAACCCATTCCATTGATTTCCCCCAAGCACTTTCTTCTCACGATCTCTCCCCATTTGCAGAAGATCTTCCAAGAGACTCAAACAGACCCAGACCGCACCAATCTACTGAAACGTCCACAAATCACGGAACGTGAAGGTTTTCTTTTCTTCCTACACCGGTTGTACATAGCAACGAGATCTCTTCGCTTGGACATTCTCCATGGGTTCCATGATTCGCAAGTAGGAGGTCATCGTGGCATCAAGGCGACCCAGGAGTTGATTGCCAGGCAGTTCTGGTGGCCGGGTTGGGCTAAAGAAACCAAACTATATGTGGAGAGCTGCCCAGTTTGCGCCCAGACCAAGATGCCCAGGAGAAGACCTTTGGGGTTGCTCAGACCCACTGAACTACCACCCTATCCCTGGCATACCATAGCCACTGATTTCATCGTCGAGCTTCCACCATCAGAGGGACACATCTGCATCATGGTAGTGGTGGATTGTTTCACTAAGTCTGCGCATTTCATTCCCTTTTCCAGGATTCCTACTTCCTCTCAAATGGCTTTGGCTTTTCTGCATCACATCTACCGTTTACATGGGTTACCAGAGAAGATCATTTCGGATCGTGGGTCTCAGTTCCTCTCCTCCTTTTGGCGTCAGTTGTGCAGCCACCTTGGAATACGCAGAGCTCTGAGTTCGGGTTATCACCCGCAAACTAATGGGCAGACTGAAAGAACGAATCAGACCTTGGAGCAATACTTACGTTGCTACGCTAACGCCACCCAATCCAACTGGATGAAGTACCTGGATTTGGCGGAAGTTTCCTACAACAATGCAACCCACGCGGCCACTGGTGTCAGTCCTTATATTTGCTCTACTGGACAGCATCCTATGCTGTTTCCCTTTTGTCCCGTGCCACCCAGTGCCGTCCCATCGGCTGACCAGATGGTCCGCGTTATCCAGAAGCAGCATGATTTGGCTCGGAGTGCCCTGGCAGATGCTCAACAGCGCATGAGGGAGCAGGCTAACCGGGGAAGGACCATTGAACCCAGATTTCAGGTGGGAGATCAGGTTTGGTTGTCGTCCAAGAACTTACCTGTACGTAATCTGCCCACTAAACTGCCACCTCGGTTGTTTGGGCCTTTCAAGATTTCCAAGTGCATATCTGCAGTAGCTTTTCGATTGGTATTGCCCCAATCTTGGCGGGTACACCCAGTCTTTCACGTTTCCCTGTTAAAACCCTTTGTGAAAGACACGTTTGGACGTTCCAGCCCACGTCCAGCCTCAATCCAGGTTCAGGGGGTTCCGGAATTCGAAGTGCAGGAGATATGTGACTCCCGGATTCGTCGAGGTGTGCTCCAGTTTCTGGTAGATTGGAAGGGTTATCTCGCTTGTGACCATACCTGGGAACCGCACGGTTTCGTGCATGCACCTCGCCTTGTCCGTGACTTTTTTCTCCGGTTTCCTTGGAAGCCTGGGGCCCCGGGTCTTTCTGGGAGAGGGCATGGTGTCACGCCGCCCAACCCGGGCTTGTTCCAGCCCACTTACCTGATGCGGCGTGCCACGCCTTGGAGGGTTTACCCCTGCTTTCGCCTGGGGGGTACGGGGCGGTCCTGGGTACCGGTTGCTCCTGGATCTTCGGGACGCTTGGTCTCGCGCGTACGCGGTCGGCCGCTCCGGTTCCCGCGCTCTTCCGGGTTCCCGGGGCGTGCCGTTCCGCGCATGCGCGGCCGTCCCCTTCCCGCTTTCCGCGCATGCGCGGTACACGATGCTCTCGGCTTCCGGCCGGTTTGCGGCCCAAGCCTCGCTTTGGGCCTCCCAGCACCTGGGAAACAGCACGGCTTGCGTTCCAAGCCTCCCGGGTGTGGGAGGCCCTACTTAAGGAGCCCGGCGGTTTGATCAAACCGCGTCTCAACGTGGTCTGACCGGATCGTTGTTTTGCTCCTGCCTTGACCTGAGTTCCGCTCTGTCCTGCCTGGTCTTTCCAGTCCCTTCTGTATAGACCTGCCCTTCCTTGCCCGGGTAGGGGGTCTCCCTGGTTCCCTTCTCCTTGCTCCCTTCCTGCTGGGGTGGTTCCCCCCTTCTCAGTTGTTCTCTGTTCTTCCTCTGGGTTCTTGGTCCTCCTTGGTTCCCTTGCCTTCCCGCCTTCCCTTGCATTCTGCTGCCTCCTGTATTCCTGCTCCTGGATTCGACTCGCAACTCTTCTTGCTCCAGTTGTCTGCAGAGAACTTCTAGCCAAAGACTATCAGGCTCCCCCTGTCAGTGCTTGCACTGTCCTGATGCCACATTAATCAGGGGTGAGCTAACCTGTGGCATCGGGAGCTGGTTCACCTCCAGTCCAGTATCCATTTGGACGGGAGTTGGGCTGGTTCCTTGTGTCACTCTCACATCACCACAGAACTTCTGGCATTCTGGCATCGTCTACTAAGCCAACTTTCGGACGAACAGGTACGCTGCGCCCTAGTGACGCCATCTTTAACAGAAAGTAACAATTATAACCTCTTCTTTCCTCACCCTTACAAAATCCCTAGCAGGGACAAAGTAATCATGTCTCTAGAGATCAGAGCAGAGATACCAGACCACTCTGTTCTATATTTAATGCCACAAAAGGAAATGAGGCAAGGAGGGAGGTTAAGGACGTTACCCCTATTGGCCAGTGGGAATGAAATACAAATTGCTCTCCTAAATCTATTTTACCACCCGATAACGATTGAGAGGTGTGAGTTGATAGGGTTCTTGGTATATGAGACTCCCTGGGAAACAGTGCACCAACTAAGTTCTTGGAGAGAAGAGAAGTAATCTAATACAGAAGACAGACACAAAATATGACTTTAGTTGCCATCTGACTAAGTCCAAATAAAAACAAGAGGGTAGAGTACCGGATAATTTTCTATCCCAGGGAACCCCTCTTCCTTTTGAGAATAAAGAATCTATCTTTTACGAAGTTTGAAATTCTGAAGCATCCTTAGGGGGTTCTTTAGTTAAGGTATCTTACCCAGGAGGCGATAGCTTGTTGAAGCCGCCATTGACTGATTTGTGCTCCTCAAAGGTAGAGACCCACATAGTTTTTCCATTTGAAATGTTTTCTTCTACTTTAGCAAATAATAGTTCTGTATCATTAGGGGGAAGAACATTTAGTAAACACCTCTACCCCTTTTGAGGATAATGAGAAGGGGAGATATGAAGGGAAGCCAATGATTTTCTTTCCTGAAACTACCTTTAATGGATGGCAAAATGTGAAGAACCCTGATGATTACGAGAGTGGTGACCTAGACGCCATTATCATGAGAACAGGGAGAAAGAATTTCGGGGTCTCTCCACCCTCAAGTGATGATGAGACTGATAGGGAACCAGAACCACTTCCTTTCGAAACAAAAGAAACAGGAGAAGCAACTCTCAAATGGGAAGAAGAGGAGCCAGAGAATGATTTTCCAGGAGAGTCTGTTGATATTCTCTTTGCCCGAACAGATCCACCAGAGATAGAAGAAAATACCTGCTTCAAACCCAAAGATAACCTATGCTTCTCCTGTAGAAAGGTTGGTCATGAGCTACGACATTGACCTCTTAATAAAATCCCTCTTATCACCACCTTACCAGAAACCCCCAATTGAAAAGATAAGATCAAACTATTATCTGCTAGCATACCTTATATCCAATCCCATGAGACACCAGGGAGAAGGAGAAATAAAACTAAAATCTCCAATTCTAGACCCAAAAGAAAATCCCAGACCTCTTTATATACCAGGAACACAACATATAGAATCCCTGCCACCTTTCAATGAAGAACTCTTTGGGCTCAATTTGACAGTGGAAGCAGGGGATGTTCCATACGAGCATATCTACTTCCCCTTGGGTGGAAGAAATTGGGGGAAGGAAAAATACATTGTGTACATGGTCGTAGTGAGAGTCATCCCTTCACCAAAATTCTTGTTACCATCTTGGGGAAGCATTTTCATCTGAGAGTGGCTGTGATCCCAGATCTTCCGGCCAAATTAGTACTTGGGACTAAGATGCCCCAATTCGATCAGTGGGTCTTCCAGATAGCCCGGATAGGGGTAGAAGAGGGACACCACGTGGAACATTCTAAACAGATCTGTACATTCTATATGAATAACAAAGACTGTTGGGAAAGGGTATGTGAAAATCCAGAAATTGTTTCACTGCCCAAACCCCGGGGATCCTTTGCTCAGGTGGCCAGGGCACGGCCATCACCTTTGGATCCAGACCCTGGGGGTGAACAAGTGCGGGAGGATCACCTGAGTGAGAGGTCCTCGGGGAGTGGGGCAGAAACACCTGATGACAAGACGCAGTATCCCCCCTTCTGATATTGGAGGCAGGTGGGAAATAGGGTCTGGTGCTTGGATTGGGAGGGTCTGGACCAAGTGTCCTGATGGCAGCCAAATGCCAAGCCACTTAAGAGAATTTGCTGTAAAATTGACTCTGAACCAGAAACACACAATATGTGTTGACAGTAGAAATGTGCTGCTAATGTCTAACAGAACATAAAACAACACATTTTATGTTACTAACCACACTTTGTATAGAACTGCATGGTTTATGTATAGTGAATGATAATGATTTTCACTTGTTTATCCGTGATTTTATTATGTACCTTGATTTAGAATACATTTTGTTTTAACAGTATCTTTTATTTTGTGTGTGTGTGATCATAAATGGCTAGTCCAAATAACTCCTAGCCTTCTGTATGTTTTCCAGCACTACCTGTGCATTCAAAGGAGGGGTAGCCGTGACTCTTATCTCCCCTTTGTCTGTTACCTATTAACCCTCTAGACTCAGGCCCCCCCGTCAACATAAAAGAGGATCTTTGCCTTACATTCTTTATTGCCAAGGACAACCCTTGGGTTGTTGGGCGTGATTTAGTCACAAAACATGGAGAACATTAATATAGTCACCTTCTCCTACGAACTGTACCAAAAACCTATAGATACACCATCTCTTCTGGGCCAAGCACTGTTAGGGAGAATTCTCATAAATGTGCTAATTCCCTCTACCTTATAGCCCTCCAGCTCTTTTGCTAAACTTTGGGGCTTTGAACTTTTTTAATTCTGTTTGTTTTCTGTGTTTATTTCTTTTGGTTATGGAGTTTTAGACAACTCCATAGGCATCATCTCTTCATGTGTGTAACACAGCACCCTCAGTGCAGTGACACAGGGAAGCCTTTTAGGCTCTCCCAAGGTTCAAACACCTTCTCTGGGATAAACTACTCTTTCCCAGAGAATGTAAAGTTAAATTGACTTTACTAGTCTTTTTAAATTCCTAGACCCAGAACACCCTATCGTACAATAGAGTGCTGGAGGGGTTACCTATTATCCCCTATGTCTAGAAACTCATGTAGCAGTCAAATGCTACTCTTTTCTATCAAAATTGCTGGTGGCAGTGATTTTACAATGAACTACCATGATTTTTCCCGACCGCGAACACAGGTAGTTAAAAATCGTGGGAGCCATGATTTTCAAGATGGCGCCTAAGCCCCCTTTGTTTAAACAGGTCCCAGTCTTATTTTTCTCGCCATTTCTTTTTGGGACGGTCCTTCTAGAGTTTGTCTCTGCGCGCCAAACCACGTTTGGTCCCTTTGTTTCTATGCCTGGCGCCCGAGTGTCTAGGGTGGGCAGAAAGTGAGGGACGTGCTCAAACCCCTGTGCACTCTGACCCAAATGCACTCTGGCGTGATTGACTGGCTGACTGTCCGGCCAGGACAGCCACATTGCTGGATGAGTGGCAGCTAGGCTGGAAGGAATGGGAGAAAACTGCTTAAAAGGCGAGTCTCTTGGCTTGGAAGGCAGAGTCAACTATGCCTTCCAAGGCAACTATTGGACCGTTGGTTTGCCTGGTGAAGCCCTGCTGCAGGTCTGAATCCCCAAGTTCACCTCGACAGAGAACCCCTTCAAGGACAACTTCTATCTTGAGTTGGTAGGACCAATGAACTCGTAAGCCACCTGGACACCATTCTCGGAGCTGGTTGTATTTTCCTCAAAGTGCTGCAGGAAACCAAATAACCAGGGAGAAGGACACCAGCTTGTGTGCTTGAAGACAGCTACCGGAATCGAAGAATTGCCAGTTTGACAGCTTCGTGACCAGTCTCTGTGCAGGAGTCCCCCGCCGTCCTTACTCTTGTCCCCACGACTGAGGATCTGAGCGAGATCTGCAGGAACTGCCACGAACAGAAGTATTCAGCTGCATCTTTTTCTTCAATATAAGTTACTATGAAAACCCAACCGAGAGAACTTACCTCTCCCCACGAAAGTTTGTGGAACTTTGGCAACTTGCAGGCCTAGTCAGCTTGTGACCCGACATATGAACCTTTCTTCCGTGAACTACTTCCAAGAACCGTCGCAAAGACTTTTCCGTTTAAATACTAGAACCATTTTTACCTTTACAAGACACTAGTCCATTGACTTTGGCCTACCTATTGCGTTGAATCAACTCCTCTGGTGAACCCAACCTATTTGCACTATTTTAGAGTAAATCTAATATTTGTTTTATTAACTTATGCCTTTTTGCTCCTACTTCAACTGCTCTGAATGCCATTTTGCACCTCCTTCAAAGTTGAGTAAATGTTTCAGAACCGGTTAGTGTGAAGTATTGTAGTATATTTTTGTGTGGTATTGATTGCCTCCTTTTAGTGAATGTTTTCGAACTGACTGTGTAATAAATTAAGAAGTGTTTTACCAAGAAACCTTGAGTTTAAGTGTCTATCTGAATACTTGTGATTGTAGACCTCTGTGTAACATCCTTACAAGCTCACATTCCCTCTTGAGATAAGCCTGGCTGCTCAGCTCGCTACCAAAAACTGTGTGGTACAGACTTATACCAAAGGTTGCTTTTGCTTACACCTGTAGTGTGTAGTGGTCCCAGACGGTACTGCATGCAAACTTTGCCTAACAAGCACCAACACCCTCAGCCATAGATAAAAACTTGGCTACCACAGATCTCGACACAATCACCCAAAAGAAAAAGAAACTAGTATGAACTGAATCACACAGACGTCTTATGCTGGAGTATCTTAAGGCCGGAGTGATACCCAAAGGCGTACAGGTGAAGAACATTCCGAGAGTATTTCTAGACAATCCGAAATTCAAGATGAAATTCAGCGACATGGGAAACAAATGCTCACGTGACTGGGTGATTTTAGTGATCGAGACAGCAGAAGAGGAAGCAAAATCACAAAAAGAAGAATTAAAAACCCTCAAAGAAAAGATAAAAACAGATTCTGTGATCAAGAAACAACTTGAAAAGATCAAAGAAGAAATTGTTAAATTTCAAAACTTCATGATAGATAAGAAATTATGGAAGTTGATGAACAATATCAACAACTACAAAGAAGAAAATCCATACCCGTACCTGGTCCCAGGATTCTACCACCAACAAAAACGTAACCAGTCGACTGGTGGGTACAACCAGCGTCATTTTCCTAGAAAATTCATCACCTTTTCAAATAGCTCCAACAGCAGCGACTCTGATTCTACCATCACAGGACCGTCTACATCCAAACAAGACCAACAGCAGTTTTTTCAAGGGAGGGGGAAAAGAGGCAAGACCCACCAACAAGGACCACACGGAATGACGACCAGACAATGGATACCACTGCTACCTCAGATGTGGTAATACCCATATTTAATTTAAGCAATCAGATACTTACTCAAGATTAAATCAGCAGCCTTATAAAGGGCTCAGCTTCATACCTAGCACCAACGCTGACAGATTTACAGCCGAAGTGGAATTACGCAAATTCTTTAGGCTCATTCGCCTCATATATTTCTTCAGAGATGCAGCGGAAAAAGAGCCACCAAAGTCCACTGGACTGAAACTACCTTCTACATTTACACCACTCTCCTTGATGATATGTCCTGAAATTCTAGCTTTCGAAAACAGAATTCAATAGCATGTTTACCAAGAAGAACCATTTTGCTTACAATTTAACGAAACAAGAAAGACTGGCACTTAAAAATCTGGAAGTAGAGCATGACATTATCGTTAAACCTGCAGATAAAGGAGGTGGCATAGTCCTCTGGGCGAGCCAACTGTATGAAGATGAGATCATGAAACATCAACAAGATGATAAGTTCTACAAAAAAAATGATATCATTCCTACTCCACGACTACTATCAGAAATCGAGAGTTTAATGAGACACGCTTGCAATGAGGGCTGGATAGATGATGATGAAAAATAAGTTTTGGTAAAGAGGCATTCCATCCTACCTGCATTTTACCTATTGCCTAAAATTCATAAAAACGATTCTGTGCATCCAGGCAGACCTATTGTCACTGGCATAGGCTCCATACTTGAACTTTTATCAGTTTATGTAGACATCTTCCTCCGCCCCTTCATCGGCAAGATGAAGTCTTTTGTACAAGATACAACATCAATGATCAAAATTCTCAGTCATCTCTCCGTTGAGAAATAAGATCTCCTCGTCACCCTTGACGTCGAATCACTTTATACTAGCATCCCCCAAGCAGAATGCATCGATGTACTAAGAACATATTTGGACCAAAGAATCAACACTGAACCACCTACCACTTTCTTACTTGAGTGCAACAGATTAGCACTCATGCAAAACCTTTTCGTTTATAAGGACGTCTTCTACAAGCAATGCCATTGGACCAGCAGTGGGGCTACTTTTACCCGCAACGTGGCCAACCTCTACATGGACACCTTTGAACAACAATCCATCTACCGCGCAAACAACAGATTAAAAAACAACTTGATCTGTTGGCATCGATATATAAACAATGTGTTTATGATATGGAAAGATCCAGAAAACTTACTTGAAGGTTTTTTCACCTGACTTAACACTCAGAACACTTCAATTAAATTTACCATTTATCATGACAAATCAAGCATACCTTTTTTTGATCTTGAAATGTATAAAACCTATGGAAACCAGTTGGGAACCGCACTATACAGAAAACCAACGGTGAAGAACACCTTACTTGCTTTTTCCAGCTTCCATTCATCCAGTTTGAAAGAAAACTCGCTGAACAGCCAATTCCTTCGCCTCCGAGGGAATTGCACCATGCTACCTGGCTTTGACAACACTAGCAAAGACCTGTCCATCCGCCTAAAAGAATGCGGCTATCCAGCCCACGGATACGGAGAGCACGCAAACAAGCCAGGAACAACAACAGACAGTTATGTTTCACCCACCAACCTAGAGAACAGAAAGTGGACATAACCTACTAAGAAAAACGGCACTACGCCACTGGGAAATCCTTAAAACAGATACTTTCAAACCGACAAACCACGGTTTGCTTTCAAACGCAGTACGAAGAACCCAAACCATCATCAAATATCCAAACTACTCTATGGAACTTACCACCTGTAACTGGACACTATATTTGTGGGACATGCTCCATCTGTTGCATTAATAAAGATCTGAAAGAAATTGACCTCAATGGGACTATATGGAAGTTCAATTCATTCACCAATTGTAAAAACCAAATGATCAGTATACGGCATTGTGTCCATGCGGACTAATATATATAGGAAAATGTAAAAGGGAAATATGTCAAAGTATTTGTGAACATAAATCATGCATTAAAAACCAGGTTGAAGATAAGCCCTTAGTGGCACACTTTAGGGCCAAGAAGCACCGGCATACAGATCTTTTCTGGTTTATAATTCAAACTGTGAAAACCCCTTTTCGAGGCAGTGATCGTTATCTCCTATTGTGTAAACTAGAACAAAAATGGATTTACTGACTGGATTCTGTAAATAAAGGCCTTGATGTCTCCATAGAATGGAAGCTTTTCTTTAATTAATCTCTTCTTCTGCTACCATTTCTAGACCCGTGTCACTACAGGACATCCTTAAGCACATAAGAACTGAGATTTGACCTATGTCCTTTGTTTATATTTATGCCAGCACTGGAATTATGCAATCAGAATACGCCTTCGGACATTTTCACCTCGATGCAAAACCCTAATTCAGACTTTTAATATGTTTCAATTGTGATAAGTAACACACCATTGTACTTCTTTCTTACAAATAAGAACTATGGCCAAATGAGACCATGAAGAAATCTATATCCATGTTTCATTGCTAGATTTCAGACTGGACCAACATATAGTAAACATCATAAAAATGGTTAACTATTTTGAGCCTTGGTTACCAGCGGCATTATACAATGTTTAATGTTATTATATTTAATTGTAACCTACTATATCAAATGCTGTTAGCAATCTTTCTACTTGTGGTCGAACGATATCAAGAAGTAATATGTACCAACACTTAATTGTTTGAAAATTAAGCTAAGATATGCCAATATTGTTATAACTGTGATCCATCAAACCTGGCATCCTGGTCGCATTCACCCAAATTGTTTTGTATATCCATAAACCATTCCATGGATGTGTTTTGCTTCACTCCTGATCTCCGACATGCCCATGTATTCTGTTTTGTTTGGAAATTGAGCCAAGATACGCCAATATTGTAATAACTCTGATCCATCAAGCCTGGCATAACACAAATCGGTTTGTGCATCCATTAACCTTTCCATGGATATGTTTGCTTCACTCCAGTTTTAGCACTGTAATTCCTAGTAACATTTCTTGTAAGCTTCCTCTGCATTATGCACCATCCTATTACAACGCTAGTTGTATCTTGTTGCGTTGTGTCACAACATCATTAGGATCGAGCCTCGGCATACACACAGCTCTAAAAAGTAATCTTGTCATGTGCCACTCACTTTGTCTATAAAGTTGGTGTTTTCATTGAAGCACTCCAGGCGTTCACGCATGCGAGAAGACTGGGCCGCTGTTTCATTCCGATTCTGTAGTTTTTCCAGCCGCTTGGTTAGCATCTTCTTTTGAGTAATGTACCATCTTGCTGGCTTGTTTTGTAATACCTTAAACATGCACCATTTAACAGCCGATTCCTGCTACATTTGCCGTTTACTTTGGTAGCATGCAATGTTTTTTCAGAGTGTTTTTTCTGATTGTCTCGTGACCGCTCAGATGCCACTCACAGGGAGTTGCTAGGCAAACTACACGTTCAGTCTCTCAGCCAACACTACCTTTTGGTAATTGCATTGACCCTTTGGCTGACACCAGCACCATGAACCTTCGCGATTCAGGATTTCACCTGTGCTATAGCAGCTGTTCACTTACGTAATAGCTTTTCTATCATAGCCGACTTTTGTTTAGCCCTCCCTTCAACGTCAAGAGACATCTCCATTTTGCCAAGCATCATTAATATGTACACTACTAGGCTGGCCTGTATTCTACCAGCATGCCTGCATCTTCGCCCTCCAGGTTGAGCCACCCTATGCACCCAATTCGCCATGCATGCCATTTTTAGCAACACCCATTTGCACAAATACAATGTACACAACCAGGTTGTGTGTATATACTGGCCTGTACTAGTAGCTTAAACACATGGCCAATTTATTTCATGTCTTTTTCAGCACCACATGGAGTACTGTTGCCTTCAAGTGCTGTGCTGGTCCGCCTTGAACACTTTCTGACGTTACTGAGATATATCACGTTTGTCGTAACCTGTAATCAAGTATTTTTGACCTCAGACATTTAATGTTGATCTCCATACATTTAGGTGACTAATCCTGCGACATAGAATCACCAGGCCTAACTTAAAGCCTTTTCTCTACCCTCTGTAGCCATCATCAGAGCACCTGAGAACGTATGACTGTACATACAACAGTTTCCGCAAATCGTATCCCAAGACACCTCTAATTATCCTTATGTAGGTTTCAACCTACCGTTCTTTAAACATATTTTTACCTTCGGGTTACATTTTTAGATGACTAGTAACATCTACCTCTACACGTCTCTTGATAACAGCGTCCCGAGGAAAGTTCGGAGCATTGTATGAATTGTGCCACTTAGAGAATTTGCTGTGAAATTGACTCTGAACCAGAAACACACAATATGTGTTGACAGTAGAAATGTGCTGCTAATGTCTTACAGTACATAAAACAACACTTTTTCTGTTACTAACCACACTTTGTATAGAACTGCATGGTTCATCTATAGTGAATGATAATGATTTTCACTTGTTTATCCGTGATTTTATTATGTACCTTGATTTAGAATACATTTTGTTTTAACAGTATCTTTTATTTTGTGCGTTTGATCATAAATGGCTAGTCCAAATAACTCCTAGCCTTCTGCAGGTTTTCCAACTCTACCTGTGCGTTGAAGGGGGGGGTAGCTGTGACTCTTATATCCCTTTTGTTTGTTACTTTTTCTTTTTTTTAAGCTCTTCATTTATGATTTTCACTAAACAATTAACTCATGTACCAACCAAACATTGAGCTTGAACTATGTACAGTTACAATAACCAGTTCGTACAAGCAAAATGACAAGAAATCACAGCAGTATATTCACTATTTAAAAAAAAAAAACTCAGATACTTTTAAGGTACAACTTGACTTAACAAAAAACAAAACAGACAACATAAAGAGACAAGACGAGATGAAAGACAACAAGTACATACCCATACCCATAGGCCTCGCCCTCATACTATAAGGCAAAATGCTCAATTCACACCCCAATATTTATTTCTCAATTTCCATAAAACTCATTAAAAAGACACCAAAGATCTTCATAAACTATTTCCTTGCGTTGTTTATAAAACAAACATTTTTCATATTTCGAAAGAATCTTCATATCACAGAGCCATTCCACAGTTAGAGGCTTTTTCCTCATTTTCCAAACTTTTAATACCTGCTTAACTGCCACAAGTACACCTCTACTAATCCAGATTCTTGTTATATAATCAATATTTTGGCTGCACTTTGGGGATTGCAGGATCACCGACAAAGAATTTCGTGAAAAGTTGATGCTCCAAACCGCATCAATTCTGTCCAGCACATCTTTCCAGTATTCCTTCACCCTATCACAGTTCCATAACATGTGTAACAGAGTACCCTTTTCCTTCCGACAACCCAGCAATATCCACTTTCTACCAGCCCTAAACCACACATGCGTACAGGGATCCAATAAACCCTACTCTACATTCTCTGGTGAATGTAACCTAAGTTCAAGTCAAACTTTGCCTTTATCGGGACTCTCCAAATTTGCTCCCATTCCTTCACCGAAATCTCCTCGCCCAACTCCTCAGACCAGGTAATTCTCAGTTTCTCTCATGATGTTAACCAGAGACGTTCCAAAGGCATAAGCTTCATGAAACTAGACACCTTCTGCTGCATTACAGAGAATAATTTACAAATATCTGGTTTCTGTACAATTCGTGTTCCCAACATCTGTTGCCTATCAGAAATAAAATCCTGCAAGATTTTATATCTTCTCAATTCCCACCTATTCACTCCATATTTTTCTCTCAGATACACGAAAGAAAACATTTCATCATAATTCCATACGTCACCAATCACTAGAATACCCTTATTACTCCAACTCTTCCAATTCAACATCCTATTATTCACCTGTAGTCCCGGGTTACCCCAGAGCGACGCATCTTTTATAAATATATAGCCTTTGACCATTGTTTATTATCAGTGAAACTAGTGCATCTTTTGTGATGACAATTGATTTTAAGTTCATATCTTGACGCGATAACTTTCCAAGGGAATATAAACTCTTTATATGGTTCAAACATTTTCTTTTCTATTTCTTACCCACCAAGGCCCAGATCCCATTCATCATTGGAAAAGAAAAACAATTTTTTTAAGAGGAAACCCTTACAGTAATTCCCTAGGATGGGGTAACCAAATCCACCTTCTTGAACGCCTCGAACCATAATATACAGTGGAATCCTAGCTCTTTTTCCAGCACCCCATAGGAATTCTTGAAAGACTTTATCAACTCGTCCTAGGATCTTTTTCGTGAACTTCAAAGGGATTGATTGTAAAATATAGAATACCTTCAGAAATAACATCATTTTAATTGCGTTAACCTTTGCCCAGATACTTAAGATAGTACAATGGCATTTCCTACTAATATTATTTTGGAGAATCTCAATTATTTTATTGACATTATATTCAACAAGTTTATTAATATCACGAATCAAATAAATTCCCAAATATTTAACACATTCATTTTCCCACTTCCCAACCTAACAAATGATTTTGATTTGGAGCAATCCTTGCTGGAAAAACAAGCGATTTTCCCCAATTGATCTTGTATCCCGACAACCTCCCCACTTCTTCTATCATATTCTTCAAAACAGGGCCACCCTCTACCGGGTTATTCAGGACTACCACAACATCATCAGCATAAGCCAATACCTTAACTTCACCCCCTCCTACACATAACCCTCTAATGTTCATATTCTTTCGGATATAGGCTAATTGGGGTTCCAGCGCAAATTAAAAAGGAAGGGAGACAAAGGACAGCCCTGCCTTGTACCTCCATACAGTTTGAAAGGATCTGAAACCCTCCATTTACCCAGACCCTGGCTGATATATCAGATTGCAAAGCCCCTATGGCGTTAACAAACAGTGGCCCAAATCCCATCTTTAATAGAGTGTAATTCAGAAATGTCCAATTTACTCTATCGAAAGCCTTTTCAGCATCTAAAAAAATCAACAATGTATCCCCTATTTTCAGATCTGGCAAACTCATGATGTCCAAGAGAGTTCCGATATTATCATATCCATATTGTTGCTTCAAAAAAACACGTTTGTGTCCTGTCAATCAACCCTCCTATATATTTATCTAACCTACTTGTCCAAATCTTAGTAAAAATCTTCATATCTACGTTAAACAGCGATATAGGATGATAATTACAGCATTTATTTGCATCTTTCCCCGGCTTTGGAATAACAGTAATTACAGCCTCTCTCATTGAATGACATAAAGACCCCTCCATTAAGAATCGATTATACAATTCACACAATTCTGATGCTAATTGTACATCAACATGTTTATAGAATTCAGTTGGCAAACCATCCATACCTGGAGATTTCCCATCTTTTAATTCACTTATTGCTAACAGAACCTACCCTCCTCAGGCAAAGACGGAAGATCAATCTTATCAAAACACTCATCTAAATCCTGTATCTGAGGAATAATTTCTTCAGTGTATAATTCTGTATAGAACGTGTGAAAGCATTCCCCTATCTCTTTCCTGGTTACTGCTACACCCCCAATCCTTTTGTCTATTTTACATATGTGTGACCTTTCTGAAAAACCCTTCAATTTGTTAGCAAGTATCTTACCTCCTCGATCTCCCCCCTCCCAATACTTTTGTTTCATATAAAACATCACTTCCTATAGCTGAGTATCAACTTCAAGCTTTAGGCTTTCTTTTACCATGTTCAATTTTGCTTTATCTCTATTACTCTTAGCTAAGGCATACTTACTTTGGAGCTTTTCCAATTCCACCTCAAGTTCTAATAACTTTGCCTCCCCTTGTTTCCTTGCCCTAGCAGTCCAATTTATCAATTCCCCCCTAACTAAAGTGTTAAAGCAATCCCAAACCACCAGACCATCTGACGATTCTTTATTTTCATTAAAATAATTTATAATGGAATCACTCAAAGTTTAGAAGCACGTATATTCCTTGACTTTCTGTGTTGAAGTCTACCTTAATCCGCACAATTGAGTGGTCAGAGAGATTATGTTCCCCTATGTATGCGTCCACCACTGATTCAACCAACATGTCAGATACCAAAATATAATCTAGCCTTGAGTATGAATCATGTACAGAGGGAAAAAAGAGAAACCCACATCTCTCAAATGTAGGTTCCTCCAAGTATCCACAAGATCAAAAACATCTAAAAACTAATTAAACTACCTACTTGATTGTTGTCCTGTGAAGTTATAAGCAGAAGATCTATCTTACAATCCAAGGCACAATTAAAATCCCCTCCCAATATAATAGATTCTCTCTCATGCCACGCAACATTGTTTCCGAGGTCTCAAAAACAGTACACTTCTAACAAAAGGGCCTTATATAGAACCAATTGTGAGTAACTTACCCTCATATTTTAAATCTACCAATATAATGCAACCTTCTGCATCCAAACTTAATCTCTCTCCCGCCATATTCAAATTCCTTCTGAACAGAATTCCTACACCTCTTGAATTTGAAGTGTGACAGTTCAATAGTATCTTAGTGTATTTCAAGTTAGTCAACAGATCCTCAGAAACCTCAACAAGTGCGTTTCTTGGAGAAAAACTATATCTATCTTATCTCTCCATAGTTTTGATAACACCTTCCTCCTTTTCCTCTGACAATTCAGACCCTTTACATTCCAGGTACCAATGGATAAAGTCCCCATTACAAATTATTCTTTCCTGTTTTCTTCAACCGCTTACCGTATAGCCCCTCCATCTCAGCATAACCTCAGGTCATACTTTTTAATGCCATGTTTGTTTTCTCATCATTTTGAAATTCCTTTCATAACCAATATTAGACCTTTCTACCTTATGATAATGTAAGGTGTAACATAACTCAATTCTTCCCATACAGACAGACATGTAAACAACACAGGAACATAAAAAACATAAATAAATGCATTGTTTGATTAAAGTCCAACTATCCATGGACTCGACAATTAGCCTATTATACACAGTACAAACACTACTCCTAACTATACTCCCAGGGAATTGCACCACATATCTTTGAACTATCCTTCCTCTGATTATTTCCAAAGAAAACATTAGAACTCTCATATTATACATCAACATAAACTCTATTATAATACAATTTTTAGGTTATTCTAGAAACCTCAGAATAATTCAAAGGTCGTTCCGGTATTACACCTGGAACCTAAGTACCCACAATCTCCCTTAAACACAAATCACACCACAAGTATACTGTGACTTCTTATCTGCATATTCTCAATTATAACATGGATATATATAAAATGGAAGTTATAGCCGTGTGTGAAAAGTATAGAACAGATGACGCCACAACCCAGTTCCACTTCAAACAAATACAGTGGAACAATCAGGAAACTGCCATGGCAAAGGAATTCCACACAGACTGCTCTGTGTATTGAATCTGAATTCCAAGAAGGGGATGCAGGTCAGTCGAGCGGGCTTACCTAGAGCCTGATGGATTTGAATCTTACTTATGATCAGCGCGCTAATCCTAATGAAGCTGCACATGTGACTTTTGGTGGATTTAAATATTACTTATGATCGGCGCGCTAATATTAGTGAAACTGCAATTGTGACTTTACTGGCGGCGGCGCCAAACCTTGTTCTGGAAACGAGGCATGGGGGACAGTGCGCATCGAAAATGTGGGTGTTATCATAGTAATCGAGACCCCATGTTATGCCTACAGTACATTTGAGACCGTAATAGCTGGCAACTTTGTGCATGAATATATGGAAACACTCTTAATGGGTAGTTTGCTCCTGCTGCGCATGTCAAACACAAGGTGTAATGCGCACTGCTCAATTTTTGATATCCTGACAAAGCTGCAATCCTTTTTTGTCAAGTAAAAAAAAAATGCAGTCATGATAATTCCAACACCAAAGAACAGCATGCAAGACGCCTGATTGGAATGCAAGACCATTTCAACTCTAATTGTCAGATATCCTGCTTTGTCAGAGGTTGAGCATAATTGGAATATTAGTAATGTGTAATGGCACACTGAGTCAAGTTGATTATTTTGTGTCACCTATGAAGACATGAAAGGATAGGGTTAGTGTCAAAACTGAACGGTTGGACATATGTTTAAGACTTATATTGGGAAAATATATGGATAGTGCCGATGGTGTGAACGGTTCTGTATGGTTGAATATTTAACTGGATCAACTGAGAATTTATGAGACTAGGGGCCTCATTACACGGAATGCGGTAAGAGTTTACCGTTACTGGTAAGGGTACCGGTACCGGTAAACCCTTACCGCCTTACTACAAGGTCCCTTTGCGGGACCCGACCTCAACGGCTGGTTTTACCAGCCGTTAAGGAACAGGCCCGCAAAGGGACCTTGGAGGCAATTACGGTACCGCAATTTGCGGTACCGTAATTGCTGCCTTCCCCATTCCCATTGAGCCCTATGGGGGCTCAAACGGGAATGGGGAAGTGCCATGGTGAATGGGGAATTACCGCCCCCACACACCTTGGAATGTGGCGGTAATTCCGCCATTCACCATGGCGGACTCGGTACGGTACCAGCGGCAACCATGGCGCTAATAGCGCCATGGTTACCGCCTACCGTGTAATGAGGCCCTAACACTTCATGTGAATTTAACTATTAATCTAATGGCATGGAGTTTGATTATAGACAGGGGCAATGTATAAATATGTCCAACTAAAGTAGATATATTAGTGAGAGTGCTTGAGTTTTAGTTAAACGGTTGTGACATGGTTATGGGTGTTGCTAATTAGAAATATATATATATATATATATATATATATATATATACACATATATATATATATATATATATATGATACATTACTCACCGTAATCGTATTTCTGATGCTTGTATCTGCTTAGATTCACATGCTGTGCATAGGCCGACATCTAGTGGAAGCTGCGGAGTATTACAGTTTGTTTTTTGAAACTCGAAAATGGGCGTCGACACAGGGCGTGCCAGTAATACTATCCCTAGTGTGACGTCCACTGTACCCAAGATCCCTCACGCGTCTAGGATCCTCAGATTGTATTTTTTCTGACATGAGGTAGCATGAGGAGTAGCGTGAGTACAGATAATCCAAGCAGATAGACAGAAAGGTAAGACTACAAGCAATCATGCGCCTTCTCTCAGAGGGGAGGAAGGGTGGGTCGCATGTGAATCTAAGCAGATAAAAGCATCAGAAATATGATTACGGTGAGTAATGTATCCCTTCTGAGGCTTGTGGAATCTGCTTAGATCACATGCTGTGCATAGATTAGCGAGCATTACCTGAAGAAGGAGGTGGGATGTGAGAAGGGTCATGAGCAAATAAGTGTCTTAGAACCACTTGTCCCACTTGTGTATCTGCCTTGGAATGGGTGTCAATGCAGTAATGCTGAGTAAAAGTGTGAATAGAGCTCCAAGTAGCTGCTTTGCAAATGGTGTCAAGGGGTACATTTGCAATGAAAGCCAGAGTGGCCCCAATGCATCTAGTAGAGTGGGCTCTTGGCGTGAAAGGCAGAGTTCTTTCAGAGAGTGAGTAACACAGCTGGATACAGTTAATAATCCACTTCGAGATGGCACCTTTAGAGACACGATCCCCCTCTCTGCCTGTAGCTACGGAGACAAACAGTTGATCTGTCTTTCTTAGCAGTCTGGTTTTATTTACATAGTAGAGGACCGCCCTACGCACATCTAGGGTGTGTAGTTTCACCTCAGCCGAGCTTTGCGGGTTCTGGAAGAAAGCCGGAAGCTTGATGGACTGGTTTACATGGAATTTTGATATAAATTTAGGTGAGAACCTAGGGTGTGTGCGTAAAACCAGTTTGTAAAGAAGGGATCCTGCACTGACAGAGCCTGAATTTCACTGACCCTTCTTATAGAAGTAATATCTACTAAGAAGGCCGTTTTATAAGTCAGGTGTTTGAGACTGCTTTTATGCATGGGTTCGAAAGGGGGGCCCATGAGCTTGGCTAGCACCACATTAAGGTCCCACCCTGGTGGTGGGTTTGAAATAGGAGGGTGAAGTCTCTTTACTCCTTCCATGAAGGCTTTAACTACTGGTACTTTCCACCACGAAACCTTGCTATGGGAAGTGGTGTAAGCCGACAGGGCTGCCAGGTGTACTTTCAGTGAGTTAAAAACCAATCCTGCATCCAGCAGGTGGAGCATGTATGTAACAATAGTGGAAGGAGTGCAATCAACCGGGTTGATTTGTCTACTCTGGCACCAGATAACGAACCTCTTCCACTTGTCAAAGTAACAGTGCCTTGGGTTTGGTTTCCTAGTTTCCTTTAAGATGTCCATACACCACTGTGGTAAATTGAGATGTCCAAACTCTATGACCTCAGGAGCCATGCTGCCAGGTTCATTGAGTTGGGTTGCTGGTGCACTGTTTGACCTTGGTGCTGGGACAGTAGGTTGTACCAGGCTGGAAGTTTGATGGGCTCGCACACCGCCATCCTGCGTAGGTGTTGGAACCACGGTTGTCTTGCCCACTTGGGAGCAACTAGGACGAGCGTCATCGACTCTCTGTTCATCTTGTTCACCACTTTCCTGATGAGAGAAGTTGGTGGAAAAGCGTACGCAAACATCCCTGACCAGTTCATCCACAGGGCGTTCCCCTGGGAGTCTGGTTGGGGGAACCTGGATGCAAATCCTGGGCATTGTCTGTTTTCGCTTGTGGGGAATAAGTCTATAGTGGGGAAACCCCACTGAGAGAAGATATCTTCTACGACCTCTCTGTGTAGAACCCATTTGTGTTCCTCTGGGAGGGAGTCTCTGCTCAGAGCATCCGCTAGGGAATTGAGCTCCCCTGGAACATGTTGTGATGACAGGAAGATGTTCCGTCTGAGTGCCCATATCCAGATTTTCTGGGCAAGCTTGGACAGATTTGGCGAGCGAGTCCCTCCTTGCTTGTTCAGGTAGAACATGGCTGTTGTGCTGTCCGTCCGGATTTGCACTGACAGGTTTAGTAGGTGGGGCTCGAACGCCTGAAGCGCTCTGAATACTGCCAGAAGCTCTAGCAGGTTGATGTGGTTCTTGGCCACTGAGTGAGACCAGAGACCCTGAGCTGTGTGGTGAAGATGGTGAGCTCCCCACTCCGTCAGGCATGCATCTGTAGTGACTATTGCCTGTACTTCGGGATCGTAAAAGGGTTTCCCCTGTGCGAGATTGTCTCTTGTCCACCAGTAAAGGCTTTGTACCAGTGTTGGCGAAATGACCACTAGATCGTCCTACTGACCACTTGCCTGAGACCACTGTTTCGCCAACCATTCCTGCATGGGACGCATGCGCAGGCGCGCGTGGGGGACCAGGTAAATACATGACGCCATCATGCCCAGTAAACGCATAGCTTTGCGTACCGTTATTTGTTGACCGGACTGATAATGCGGAATTTGCAGTAGTATATTCCGGATTCTTTCTTCTGAAGGAAAGGTCAACCCCTCTTGAGTATCTAGGATTGCTCCTAGGAATTGCTTGGAGGTGATTGGCACCAGGCTTGACTTTTTCCCGTTGATTGAGAATGTAATGTTCACTAGAAGCCGAATCCGGCAGTTAATCAGTCTTCATGCATTGCAACACAGAAAGCGTAGAATCTCCTACCTGGAATTAGAGGAACGACCAATTCGTATTTCCCGTGGTGTACCAGGTTTCAAGAAGAAAGGGTGGAAAGTTATATCCCAGTAGAAAATAGGAATCCGCCTGGCAAACCCTTCGGAGCCTAGTTAAATACTTGGCGACCGTGGAGAAACCAGGGAAACCCTCATGGGGGAGAAAACCCTATGGAGAGCTGCTGGGGAGCGTTGATACAGGCGAGGCGGACAGGAGGAAACTGAAGGGCCTCGATCCGATGGCAGCGTTATGTGTTGGTTAGATGCTGGAGAGGTATAAGGGTAAATACATGAGGGTCAAGAGAAAACAACACAATAAGGAACGGAGGTGAAGTTTGTAAGAACAGAGATTACCATTCACACATCTAGACGGGGAGTATTAGTAGATGCGGCGCCCGGGGATTCGAGGCCGTTCAAGAAGTACTCCTTAGTGTGAAAAGGGATTATCTTCGAGGGGAACACGGGATAATGTCGCGATGTGTCGCGTTCTGTGGGGACGTGGTTTAGTTGTTGCCGTGGCTTAGTGGTTGCCAAAGCAATACCTTCGATCCGCTGATCGTGTTCCGAATTTGAGCGTCCGTATACTCCTAAGAGAGTAGCAACGCGCCGGTCTCCAGGACTTCCTTGTTGATATGCCGAAGAACGATCGACTTCCGCATCCTGCGTGGCTCGAGGCAGGAAAACAACTAGACCGTTGCTAGGGCTGCCGCGGTCATAACCCGGAGCGGCCATCTTGGAGTAGGTCGAAGAGGAATGCGGGGAAACAATGAGACCGTTGCTAGGGTTGCCGCGGTCATAATCCGGTGCGGCTTTCTTGGAACAGATAGGAGAGGAATGATTCGTCCTCACGAACATCACAGTATGCCCCTTCTTAGGTCCATCCCCTCCCGGCTTGTCGGGATGTCTCGAGTGAAACAGTTTTACGAGACGAGGAGCATGTACAGCATCAACCGGCTCCCAGGTGCGATCCGAAGGGGAGTAACCCTTCCAATCGATCAAATATTGTAAATGCCCTCGATGAATACGAGAATCACAGATTTCCTTCACTTCAAACTCAGGACCAGATGAGGCCAAAATGGGAGGAGGACGAGTCGTTATCGATGGATGAAATGAATTACGGTTGTCCGGTTTCAATTGAGAAACATGGAAAACAGGGTGAATTCGGGACCAGGTTTTAGGAAGGATAAGTCTAAAGGCAGCACAGCCAATGGGTTTATCCACCCGGAAAGGACCAAAGTATCTTGGAGACAGTTTGGATGTTACCAGGTGTCTGGGGAGAAATCGTGAAGACAACCATACCCTGTCTCCTGATTTGATGATAGGGGCTGGAGTACGGGAGCGATCTGCAAATTTCTTCATTCTATCCTGGGTTTGTAACAGGGTATCTTTAGCCCTCTTGTGGCCTTGTCTGATTTGATTCATTAATTGGTCTACATCAGGAAATTTGTGTTCCGATCTTTTTAGTATCGGGAATGCTGAAGGACTAAACCCATAGGAGCAGAAAAAGGGAGAAGTGTGAATGGCGGAGTGATAGGGGTTATTGTAAGCAAACTCTGCCAATGGAAGTAGATCTGTCCAGTTATCCTGAGCTGCCGAAATGTAATTCCTTAGATATCCCTCTAAAGTTTGATTGAGCCGTTCCGTCTGTCCATTGGATTGGGGGTGATAACCGGAACTGAGGGCACGGGAAATCCCAAGATGTTGACATATGTGCTTCCAGTAGAGAGAGGTATATTGTGTTCCGCGGTCAGAAATGATAGTATCTGGTAGGCCATGCAACGCGAAAATGTGGTTGGTAAAGATACGGGCCATACCGGCCGCTGTAGGAATCCTGGCAAGAGATATGAAGTGAGCCATCTTTGTAAAAGAATCGATCACCACCATTATCGTCGAACACCCCTTCGAGGGGGGAAGGTCAACGATGAAATCCGTTGAGACTATCTGCCAAGGACGTGATGGAATTGGCATTTTGACCAGTAGTCCCAATGGAGACCTTCGGGGAGACTTGTT
This sequence comes from Ambystoma mexicanum, assembly GCF_040938575.1. Taxonomy (NCBI): domain Eukaryota; kingdom Metazoa; phylum Chordata; class Amphibia; order Caudata; family Ambystomatidae; genus Ambystoma; species Ambystoma mexicanum. The sequence goes on from NC_090937.1 coordinate 60,004,026, forward strand.
CTGAAGACAATCTGGAGAGGATCCAATGTATCTTTTTATGTCCTCCCGTAGAGATGGCCACCAGAACCAGCGTGAAACCATTTCTCGTGTGGTAGTGATTCCTCGATGTCCCGCTACCTTAGATTTGTGACACATATCCAATACTTCCTTCTGGAGGGAGGTTGTAGGGATGAAAGCCCGATGACCAAGGAAATAGCATCCTTCTTCCTTGACCAATGTAGGTAGCGTCCCGAGTGATATTCCTGATTTTCCTACTGTTTTGGATTGATACCTTAGACGCGCCAAGAAGTCATGGGAGGTATGTAACTCTAACGCCACCCTAGGAAATATTGGTTCAGATCTAAAGGAATCATTGGGGAGCTGTTCTTTACGTGATAAAGCGTCAGCGATCACGTTATCTTTCCCAGGTATGAAGGAGAATGTGATCCTAAAAGGGGAAAAAAAATGAGCCCACCGGGCCTGACGACTATTGCAAGTCTGGGCGTACTGTAAAATACGAAGGTTGTGGTGGTCCGTTCGAACTTCCACCGGGTACTTAGCTCCAAGTAGTAAATGTCGCCATTCTTCGAAAGCCCTTTTGATGGCTAACAGCTCCTTCTCCAATACCGTGTAATTTAACTCTGCAGGTACTAAAGTCTTAGATAGGTATGCCACTGGATGTTCCTGTTCGGAACCATCCGACTGAAGAAGGACTGCTCCCAAAGCATATTGAGAAGCATCCGTCTCCACTATGAATTGACGATTCTGATCAGGGGTCTGTAAAACAGGTGCCGACGTGAACAGATCTTTAAGTCTCCTAAAGGCTTGATCTGTAGTCTCAGGCCATGAGAAGGATACTCCCTTTTTTAACAGATTTGTCAGTGGTTTAGTCAGGCTTGAGAATCCCGGAATAAACCGCCGGTAAAAATTGGCAAGGCCGATAAACCGCTGAATGTCTTTCCCTGAGGTCGGGATAGGCCAGTCCAATACGGCAGAAACCTTCTCCGGGTCCATGGCTACACCTTTGGCCGAGAGAACATAACCTAGATAAGTGACTTGAGGTTGGTGGAAAGAGCATTTTTCTAATTTGCAGAACAGGTGATTCTGATGAAGACGACGAAGAACCTCTTCCACATGTTTAACATGGTCCTGTAGAGTATAGGAGAAAATCAAAATATCGTCCAGATACACTATTACGTTATGTAAGAGTAGATCAGCGAAGAGATGATCCATAAAGCGTTGAAATATCGCCGGGGCATTAGAGAGACCGAATGGCATAACATGATATTGGTAATGGCCAAATGGTGTCCGGAATGCCGTCTTCCATTCATCTCCGGCCTTGATCCGTATCAGATGGTACGCTCCCTTGAGATCCAGTTTGGTGTATAAATTTGCTCCCCTGACTGCTTCCAGAATATCTGGTATCAGGGGCATCGGATATTTGTCTGGTATAGTGATTTTATTGAGACCCCGAAAATCTATGCAAGGGCGAAGTTCCGTTGTGTTCCGTTTGGATATAAAAAACAGGGAAGCGGCTGCCGGTGAAGTAGATTCCGTGATCAACCCATTCATAAGATTTACTCTGAGATATTCTCGTAGTACCTCTTTTTCATTCTGAGATAGGATGTACATTCGACCAAAGGGTAAAGGTTGGTCAGCGATCAGATCGATGGCACAATCGTCTCGTCTATGAGGTGGTAACTGCGAGTACTCAGAGGTGGAAAAGACTTCTTTATAATGATAGTACAGTTTGGGGAGCCCTGTGATTTGATTTAGAGTAGTGATTCCCTGAAAGTTAGGAGAGGAAGAGCTGGTGTCCAACAGAACCTCTTGTTGATCTTTTATGCAGTGGCCAAGACAGAATTCGGAACCCAAAAAGAAGGACCCAGCTGTCCAATTGATAAAGGGATTATGCTTCTTGAGCCATGGTATCCCCAAAATAATAGGATGGTGTGCCGCCCGGATGATGTCTAGAATTATGAGTTCTTGATGAGAAGAGATAGACATAAGCAGAGGACCAGTATGATCCGTAATGGGTCCAGATATCAAAGGACTGCCGTCAACACTTTCCACGGGAATGGATTCTATCTTACAAGACCGTGGGATACCATGAGAAGAGGCCCAGTGATCATCGATAAAATTCCCGGCAGCCCCGCTGTCAATAAGGACCGGGATATCTTGTATGACCTGTTTCCCAAAGGTTAGAGAAACCTTTACAACCACCATGGTTGTATCCGATGAATTGTTACAAGTGGAGGTATGGACAACTTGTGAGGAACCTTGCTTGGTCATAGGATCCCGAACCGTGGTTCCCCTTACGGTCGGGCGTTTGCGTTTCCCGATCTCCTTGGTGGTGCGATTGGACACTCCTGTACGGTGTGCCTATTGGAACCACAATACATACATAAACCAAGGGATCGTCTTCGATTCCGTTCTTCAAGGGAAAGGGGTCCCCTGCCTGTTGCACCTAGTTGCATGGGTTCCTCGGTGGATGGAACCCGTGGAGCAGCAGGCAGATTCACAGGAAAACGGGGTATCCGTCCTTTCCTTTTTTCACTGATGCGTTCCTTCATTCGGTAATCAATCTGAAGGACTAGGGCAATAAACTCAGTTAAAGAAGAAGAACGTGGAACCCTGGATATTTCATCTTTCAATTCTTCCGACAGTCCTCTCCTAAAGATGGTTATCTGTGCGTCATCGGCCCAAGTAGTTTCGCTGGCCATTTGCTTAAATCTGGTTATATATGCCAGAATGTCAGAATTTTCCTGTTTTAAGTCTAGTAAGTGTTCTTGGGAAGCTACTCGGATCTCCTGTCGGCCAAACATAGTACGAATACTATTACAAAAGGCCGTGTGGGAGTCTAATATAGGATTATTACTAGTGATTAGGGGTGTGGCCCAGGCTAAAGCTGGGCCAGTCATTTGGGATACCATGTAACCCACACGATCCCGATCAGTATGAAAAAAGGCGTTTTTAAAGGCAAACTGAACGTAACAGGAATCTAGGAATTCTTTCACCTTGTGGGGATTCCCATCGAACTGGCCTCCAGGAAGAGGCCCTGGAGGGACCTCTGAACAGTGAGGAACTCGTGAGGTAGCAGTATGTTGTGCTACTTGTTGGGCTATCTGTTGAGCTGCCTGTTGTTGATTCTGTTTTAGGGCAGTGTTCTCCTGCTGGAGTTGTTGGACCTCTGTGGTTAAGGATTGCACCGCAGCGATCAGCTGTTGGATCTGCTGTTGTTGTTGAGGGTCCATTATGAGGGTATTCCCGGTTTCTAGGTGCAATGTCTAAAAACAATAGTTTGTTTCAGGCGTTGCTATCTGTAATGTTCACTACAAGCCGAATCCGGCAGTTAATCAGTCTTCATGCATTGCAACACAGAAAGCGTAGAATCTCCTACCTGGAATTAGAGGAACGACCAATTCGTATTTCCCGTGGTGTACCAGGTTTCAAGAAGAAAGGGTGGAAAGTTATATCCCAGTAGAAAATAGGAATCCGCCTGGCAAACCCTTCGGAGCCTAGTTAAATACTTGGCGACCGTGGAGAAACCAGGGAAACCCTCATGGGGGAGAAAACCCTATGGAGAGCTGCTGGGGAGCGTTGATACAGGCGAGGCGGACAGGAGGAAACTGAAGGACCTCGATCCGATGGCAGCGTTATGTGTTGGTTAGATGCTGGAGAGGTATAAGGGTAAATACATGAGGGTCAAGAGAAAACAACACAATAAGGAACGGAGGTGAAGTTTGTAAGAACAGAGATTACCATTCACACATCTAGACGGGGAGTATTAGTAGATGCGGCGCCCGGGGATTCGAGCCCGTTCAAGAAGTACTCCTTAGTGCGAAAAGGGATTATCTTCGAGGGGAACACGGGATAATGTCGCGATGTGTCGCGTTCTGTGGGGACGTGGTTTAGTTGTTGCCGTGGCTTAGTGGTTGCCAAAGCGATACCTTCGATCCGCTGATCGTGTTCCGAATTTGAGCGTCCGTATACTCCTAAGAGAGTAGCAACGCGCCGGTCTCCAGGACTTCCTTGTTGATATGCCGAAGAACGATCGACTTCCGCATCCTGCGTGGCTCGAGGCAGGAAAACAACTAGACCGTTGCTAGGGCTGCCGCGGTCATAACCCGGAGCGGCCATCTTGGAGTAGGTCGAAGAGGAATGCGGGGAAACAATGAGACCGTTGCTAGGGTTGCCGCGGTCATAATCCGGTGCGGCTTTCTTGGAACAGATAGGAGAGGAATGATTCGTCCTCACGAACATCACAGAGAAGCCTAACTCGTGGAGGAGGTCGATCGTTCTTTGAATGTTTGTCCTGCAAATTCCTGGGGTTTCCCCCGTTATGAGCCAGTCGTCCAGATAAGGGTACACTGGGATTGCCTCCCTGCGTAGGTGTGCAGCCGCCCCCGCCAGTATCTTGGTGAATACCCTTGGTGCTGAAGCTATCCCGAAGGGCAGTACCTTGAATTGGAAGTGTCGACTGTCCACCTTGAAGCGCAAAAACTTTCTGTGCGCTGGGAACATGGAAATATGAAAATAAGCATCTTTCATATCCAAGGTTGCCATGTAATCCCCCTTTTTTAGGAGGGGGATTACTTCTTGTAGCGTGGTCATACGAAACTTTTGGGGCTTGACATACTTGTTGGCAGGCCGTAAGTCCAATACTGGGCGCATTGTCAAATCTTTCTTTGGCACAAGGAAGTAGGTTGAATAAATACCCTTGTTTACCTGGTGTCCCGGGACAAGTTCTATCGCGTCCTTTTCTAGCAGAATGGCGATCTCCTCGAGGAGAATCTTCTGATGTTCTAAAGAGTGTACTCTTTGTCGTGGAGGATGGTTCCGGGGACGCTGCAGTAGTTCTATACAATATCCTGTGGATACTGTTGACAGCACCCATCTGTCTGAAGTGATCCCTTCCCAAGCCTGGGTGAAGGTGGAAATGCGTCCCCCTACTGGGGTTGCGTGAGAAGGGACCCTGAACGGAGCGTCACTGCTTTGGTGGAGGCGTGCCGCCTCCCTTGTTGGGGCTGCCTCTGCCTCTACCACGACCTCTCTTATTACCCCTGCCGTACCCCTGGGTAGACTGTTGGTTGTTGTTCCACTGTGTACCCTGCCCTTGGGAATAGTTAGATCCTCTCTGGGAATTTTGGCCGCGTGGGCGACGAAAATTACTATTCCCTCTCTGGTTAGGGGGTTTATTGGTTAACTGGCCAAGGGACTTAAGTGTTTCGTATTCGTCCTTGGCATTCTTTAGTGCGTCTTCGACCGCCTTACCAAATAACAGATCGGTTTCCACCGGTTTGTCCAACAATGATGCCTGGGTTTCTGCCTTAAAACCAGACTGCTGTAACCACGCATGTCTTTTGATAACAGTGCCTTCCGCTATCAATTTGCCTGCATTGTCTGCGGCGTCGAAGGTTGCTTTCAAAATGCAACCAGACACGGCTCTATCCTCTGCGGAAATCCGAGCTAATTGGCCCTTTAAAGGTTCAGGAGCAGAGGCTATGAGTGCCGCGACTTCTTCCCACTGATGGCAGTTGTAACTGGCCAACAGAGTGGTGGAGTTTGCAATCCTTGCTTGATAGGCGGACGTTGCGGCTACTTTGTTGCCGAAACCGTATAGTTTTTTGCTCTCCTTGTCGGGAGGAGCTTCGGACGATGACAAGGGTGTTCCAGCCCTCTAACGAGTGTTGGTGACAACTAGGGAGTCTGGCTTCAGATGTCCTCTTATATAGAGAGGGTCAGACTGGGCCGCCCTGAAAAGTTTTTCAACCCTGGGATTGACTGCTCTGGTGAGGTTCGGGTTCACCAGGGACGGATCTATTATTCGCTGAATGGACTTAAGGATAGGGATGGTCTGGGCAACAGGCCTCCTTTCTCCCACTAACTCTTCGGCGAAGTCCCTCTCCTCCTGGACACCGTGGGTGTCAATGTGGAAGTGTTCTGCTGCGCGTGCGAGAACCTCGTTTAGGAGGGGTTGGTTATCGACCGGGGAGTCGGTAACCGGGGCTTCGTTATCTACCGGGGAGTCTACCCTGTATGTTTCCGGGTCCTCCTCTTCCTCTTCCTGGTCCTCATCATCCCCATAGTAGCCCGTCCGTTTGCTCTTCTACCATGCCAAATTCTTGGTCCTCACCAAAGGAAGCCTCTCCCTGATACAGTGAGTATGGTCTTGAGTATGGTTGTACCTCGAAGGGGTCTGACCTCATCGGTGTTTCAAACCGGGGCTTTTTATTCGGGGGGATAGGATCCTTAGAGCTTGAGGGTGTCGCCCCTTGTGGGTCATACGAGAGGAAATGTTCTGGATTTTTATTATAAAAGTCAGCTAAAGAAGACATTCTGGACATGACCCTATCTATGTCTTCACTGGACCATTTTTTGGAACTGGGAATGACTCTCTCAGCAGGTCTATGGGATTTATCTTGCGTAGCTTTGCTGGTTTTAGACATATCAGCAGACCTGGTCTTGTCTGTCTGTCTAGGGGGAGTGGTGTGTTTCACAGGTGTGGAAGAGTGCAAAGGTTGTTTCGTCTGCTGTTTTCCCCCCTCCCCGTGAGTGGAAAAGTGTTTTCCCTGTCCTTTCGTGGCTCTGGAGGTTTTCGACGCCTGGCGTCGAGGATCAGGGGTGGTGTCCCTGTCCTTCGAGCGTGGGGCCTCGCTGATTTTAACTGCGGGCTCCGACTCCTGGAGCGCGGCCTGGGGGTGGAAGTCGTCTTCGTCTCCCGACGATCAAACTTCTGTTAGCCTAGGGAGCGAGGCACTCTTGGCAAGAGTGGATGATTGCCTGGAGTCATGCGGCGATCTTGATCGAGAGCGCCCAGAGGACACCGAATCGGACCGTTCTGTTTGTGCCTCTTTCCAAGAACTCGACATCGTCGAGTCTCGGTTGGACTTAGTGTGTTTAGTGTGTGTAGTATGTGAAGCGCTTGTGTCGCCGGGGGTCTTCCCCATAGCCGCCCTGCCGGACGACCTTCCGAGGTCAGGGACCTGTGCTCGGCTGTCTTTCGACGCCGTAATGCCCTCGCCGTCCGAAAGAACGGCGTCGCTGCCATCGCTGAAGGTGCCCTCCGCTGCCATGGCCACCTGCCTGGCGTGGTGGGCCCAACGCTTCGTCGAACGGTCCTTAAGTGTCTTAGGTTTAAACCTACTACACGCTCTGCAGTTCGCTTCGGGGTGGTCCCTCGGCAAGCAGAGATTGCACGTGGCGTGCCTGTCGACCCAAGGGTATTTGCGATTGCACTTGGGGCAGAATTGAAAAGGGGTACCCTCCATACGCACCTTGAGGCAGCGGGCTGTTAAGTGTAGGAAATGTATAAGGTGTACCTATATACCAAGAGTGTAGAGTATGTACCACCCCCCACTCTCCCTACTTGCAGGGCCGAGGCCAGAGGCCTTCCAAGGCCCGGGCCGAGGCCAGAGGCCTTCCGAGGCCCAAATCCGTCGTGCAGCAGCCGACGGTCGATTTCTTCTCCAGCCGGCGTCGAGTTGTCGAAGTTCGATGTTGGGGTGGGGAAGGATGTTAATAGATTATTCTTTAAATTTTTAGCAAAAGTATGGCGAAGGCCAGGGGACTCCGCAAGATGCTTCCGACCAGTATGGTGGAAAAAAACAATCTGAGGATCCTAGACGCGCGAGGGATCTTGGGTACAGTGGACGTCACACTAGGGATAGTATTACTGGCACGCCCTGTGTTGACGCCCATTTTCGAGTTTCGAAAAACAAACTGTAATACTCCGCAACTTCCACTAGAGGTCGGCCTATGCACAGCATGTGATCTAAGCAGATTCCACAAGCCTCAGAAATATATATATAGTTAGTTAGTGCAATGTTTGTTTGTTACCTTTTCTACTTTTCTAATGAATCCAATATCCCTCAGCCATTTGTGGGTTATTGCCAGTCCTTTCCCTATCTTTTACATAAATCATCCCCCAGTAAACACCAGTCAAGTGTTGGGATGAGTAAGAGACACACCAGAGGCATACATCCTCTCTTTTTGGACTTTTAGGGCCTCATTACAAGTAGGGCGGTAAGGGTTAACGGTCACCGGTAACGAGACCGGTGCCGTTAAACCCTTACCGCCCTACTACGAGTTCTCTTTGCGGGTCCTTCCTTAATGCCTGATTTTAGCAGGCGTTAAGGACGGGACCCGCAAAGGGACTTTAGAGCTAATAACGGTACCGTAATTTACGGTACCGTTATTAGCGCCTTCCCCATTCCCATTCGGCCCTATGTGGGCTCAAATGGGAATGGGGAAGGGCCCTAGTGAATGGGGAATTACCGGTCCCGCCAACCTTGGAATGGACCGGTAATTGCTCCATTCACCAGGGCGGAGTCTGAAGGGTTTTGGAGGTAGCCATGGCGCTGATAGCGCCATGGCTACCTCCAACCTCGTAATGAGGCCCTTACTCACATAAACACCACTTAGGTAGTTAGATGAGGAGGCCAACATTAACACAGAAGACAGACTGGAAGAAGAAACATGAGCAGTCTGGTTGTTAGACTAATGATCATGGAGCCGGGAGCTTTAAAAGAGGCTGAGCAGAGAGGCTTAGAGAGAGGTACAGAAAGAAGTACAGAGAAGAGCGCAAAGAAGGGTTCTGGGGCAGAAGTTGTGGTGGGGAGAAGGCACCTTCCCAAGACACAGGGAGGTACAGAGAGCGTGATCCAGTGCAGCGAGCGAGCGAGAGGGGCTCATTGGCAGTCTGAGGCGGAGCTGAGGAAGCAGTGCGGCACGGAGTGAAGGTACCGAGAGCAATGGAGAGACTCTCGAACAATCAAGGTGCAGGACCGCTGACTGCAGTTTACCAGCGCCCTGAAGTAAGCAGCGGGTAAGCGAGGAAACCGTGGAAGACGCCATATGCCAGAAGGAACCAGCGCAAGCAGACTGCGAGTGGATATGGTTCTCCGGAAAGCTGCAAAAAGTGTAAAACAGACCGTGAGAAGGCCGGTGAGTCGGCCTGGATGAAAAGACATGTTGGATGGGTGGTTTAGTGCAAAAGACATTTCATTTTGAATATCTGAATTGAATATAATGAAACCAATATGAAAAAGTATTTCACGTGATGAGAAGCCATAAAAGCAAGCATTTCCAAGAGTCAAATAAGCAAGCATTGCCCAGAGTTAAATAAGCAAGCATTGCCAAGAGTCAAAAACAAATGTGCAAATGAACTATAATAGTAACAAAGCCAGTATGCAAGAGAAACCTGGCAATAGGATGCCAGATGCTTTGATCAAGAAACTTGAAACAGAGAAACAGTTTCCTAGCATGAGAGTGTACTGGGAAACTTATGGTGGATTGTGCAAAAGAGCTATAACAGTAACTGAATTGCCTAGAAGGAGAGCATACTGGGAAGCATATCTTGTTCTTACAAGTAAAAAGCTACTAAACAAGTGAATGATGACAAAACAAGTGAATGTAAAGCTTCAAGGGAACTTGAAAGAATACTAAGTTAAGCCTCATTGTGAAGCTGTAACTGTGGCAAGATACCTACGAAACAGATCCAAGTAAGGTGTTTCGTTGCGTGACCTGTAATGGGAGGATCATGTGATACTACAACTGCTCCTAGACCGAAAACAACCACCTAAGGAAAAGCCACTTTCTGATTGTTGTGATTGAATAAAGGAAAACCATTGTCAACTAAAATTTAGGAATTGAACTTTATAAATTGGTGAAAGGTAACCAAACCCGAAGAGCTGGGGAATATCCAAAGGAATTGTATTATTTTTGAACATTGAATATCCCAAGGAATTGTGTTATTTTGGAACATTGGACAAATTGAAAGCTTGGGGAAGGGAAACCCCTTTTTGTAACATGAACTATTTGAATCTTGGGGAAGGGAAACCCTTTTTCCACCCAAGAGCTGGAAGCTTTGAACCTTTTATTTTGAACACTTCTCATTTAATGCTGACATCCCTACACATTGTATAGGTGTGATGGCAAGTATAGGTTTTGGACACAGACAGACTGCTTTGGACTTCCTGACACAGAATATCATTAGTGTTATTTAGCTAGGGAAATCCCACTTTAGCATAGGGCCGGTTAGGCCTTTTTTCAACCCCCCCTTTTTAGTTAATAAAGGTGTGTATCCCATAGCTCTATTAAGTTGTCTGTGTCTACTTAATGATGCCTTCGCTGAAATGTCTACTACATTACTCTCCACTGGATTGGAATGCTAGAGTATGGCGTAAGAGAGACATTTGGACACATTGTGCTCACCCATGTCCCCTTAGATCTGCTGTCATTTGCTAGCGTTTATGACTGTTCACCTCCTCGTGCAACAAGTGATCTCCCCATCCAATTGGGAGCCCAGCCTCTGTGCATTATCTGATTCATGTATCCAATTGTGAGCACTGCTACTTCTGCTTACCCATTTATATAGTTTATGTGTATGGGTGCATAGTTTACCGTACGAGCGACCAAGCATCGAACTCTAATGGTAGCTAAGACCTTATCCAACTGTGAGCCTAGTCTTTATTGAATACCTACCGCAATACATCTCTCCCCTTAATCCTCTATTGTCCATGAATATGCGCTAAATACCCACATTTCCTGAGAGTAACATTTGACTTGTGTTTTAACCCGCCTTTGATCTACTGGAAAACTCTTCCACCCACAGCCACATTCTGACGTATTGATGAACATGACAGGCCAAAGTATCACTTACTTCACTCTCGTTGCCTTACTACTCTTGGCCACCAGTCTCTCAGACTACATCATTGGGTCTACACTAGAGAACACCAGACTAGTCCCACATAACCCGATAAACATGGCTCCTAATACTTGTAGTCCTGCTTTGTGAATGTCTTTAAGAGAATACACTACAGCTTCACGAACTACGATTTCTAGAAATCTCAAATTGCGTGCCAGACTTCCTAAACTGTATGAACCTTTGACCAGATCCCTACCACCCACTAATAAGAAAACTAACTATCTCCACAGTGGGATTACCAACTCTGCCAAACGTCCCACTTCCCCATCTGCCCTCTGCATCACGGCAAATCAAACGGGTACAGCCCTGACCAAGCCTATGGTTCCTAGTACCCATACTCCATGTTTGACTCCAGCTATAGAGGATCACCCCATTAAAGGAGCTCTTCTCAATGTGAGATCCCTCGTGGCACATGCTATTCATATATCTGACTTAATTACAGAAGGCGACCTGGACTCGTTAGCTATAGCAGAGTCCTGGCTACATAATGCTGCAGGACCTGCACTCATGCTAGCCATCCCAGAAGGTTACACCATTTCCAGACAAGATAGAGTGGAATCTCGAGGCGGTGGAATAGCTATTATATCCAGAGAAAGCCTTTCAGTGAGACTAGTCCCTCACCAAACTATGCAATCATGTGAAATCCTCTCTGCCAAACTCCTGCTAAATAACTCCCAATCACTTACTATGCACATAATATACAGACCTCCTGGTCCCCTCGGAACATTTAAGGAGGACCTGCACAACATACTTGCCAATAACCTCAAACCTACCTCCCAACTTCTGTTGCTAAGCGACTTTAATCTAGGTTTTAACGACCCAGCAGATAAACATGCTCAGGAAATTGCCAATTCTCTCGATGCTCTTGGACTATCACAAAAAGTAAACAAACCTACCCATATAAGGGGCAGAACCCTGGATTGGGTAGCCAATTACAATTGCACCGCGACTATTACCTCCGTCTCCCCTCAATCATGGGCCGACCACTCCCTCGTGTCCATCACACTATCAACTACTAGACCACGACTCTTGGGCTTACAAAAAGCACCACCTTGTCCAACCAGAAATAAAAAGAATATTACAGTGGACAACGTGATTCCCAATATTCTACCAACCTTCAGTTCTCTGCCGGATAATCTTTACCCAAGCACCCTTGTACAGGAATACAACAAAATCATGTTTACCACATTAGATAAAATTGCCCCCCTCAAATTGAGACCAAGCTAAAATAAATCACACCTCAATAAGTGGTTCACTCCTAAACTAAAGGACTTACGAATACTGAAAAGAAAGTGTGAAACCACCTGGAGACTATGCCCCTCCAGCGAGAATAAAAAAAAGCTAACCACAATCTCAATGCAATACAAAAACAAAATGTATCTGGCAAAACGAAATTCTTACAATGAACGTATTGCCAAATCCAACTCAAGTATGAAAGAACTATTTACCATCCTAAAAGAATTGGAGTCTCCGATCTCGACACCAGACGTTTGCAATAAAAATAAAACCTGGTGCTCAAAGATTCAACAAGCTCTAATCAATAAAATAAACACCTTACAAAACAAAATTAAAACTAAGAAAGACGCTCTGAACTTACCACAGCCGGCTAATTTTATCCCGCCTAGTGTTGTGACTACTAATCAAAACAGTAGTTTCTGCTTCACTAAAACTTCTGCTGTAGAGGTAGAAAAAATTATCTTATCACTCAAACCTTCCAACTGTAAGGGCGATGTCTGCCCAGCATACATTATAAAAGATGCGGCCAGAGACCTTCCCACATTTATCTCAAAATGAATTAACGTCTCATTCTCCACTGGCACTGTCCCAGCCAACCTTAAAGAATCCTGGGTCCTCCTACTTCTAAAGAAGCAAACGTTAGATCCCCTCATTGCCACTAACTACCGCCCTATCACGACGGTACCATTTCTCCTCAAAATTTTGGATAAAGCTGCCTATATGCAGATTAAAAAATACCTTGAGCTTCATAAACTCTTAGGGGTTAGACAATCAGGCTACTGACCGTTACACAGGATGGAAACGGCATTGATAGACTTAAAAACCCAAATCGATGAGCTGAGAGACAAAGGGAAGACTGCACTACTCCTATTACTCGATCTCTCAGCGGCATTCGACCTGGTCGATCACTAGGTCCTCTGCAGGCACCTGGACTCAGCAGCCCACTTCTCTACTGACGCTGTCAGGTGGACAAAATCATTCCTGAGTGATAGAACCATGAGAGTGTTCTCCCCTTCAGCAGAGGCCGACCCGACCCCGATCCTTTGCGGGGTGCCTCAGGGCTCATGCCTGTCGCCAACTCTTTGCAACATATTCACCAAACCTTTGTTTGACGATTTGGACCTTCTGGGTATCACCTACACCAACTATGCAGACGATACACAGATTCTCCTCTCGCTTTCTGGGGATCATGTCAAGGACCTGGCGTTGGTGAATAGGATTTATCTCATCATTCAGGCATGGATGGCCTCCCACTGTCTCTGCCTGAATGATGACAAGACAGAGTTGATAATCTTAGGCACCCCCTCTAACATCACTAAATTAGGTCATGAATACAAATCATTCACCATTGATGGTTATAACATTAAAGCCTCAAAGGAGGTAAAAATCCTGGGTTTCTATCTGGACGCAACCATGTCCTTCAACAAACAAGTGAAATCCCTGGCCTCTACAACAGCATACACTTGCAAGTTGATCAGAGCAGGCAAGTACTTCCTTTCAAACGGCAACTGAATTATCTTGGCCAGAGCATTAATTCTATCCAGATTAGACTACTGCAATGCCCTCTACAGTGGCGCCAACAAAACTAGCATCCAGAAATTACAAAATTACGCTCTTAGAGCCGCACTAGGCATCAATAAAATAGAGCACATGACCTACATCAGACGCCAACATAAATGGCTGTCCACACATAACAAGATACAGCTAAAAATTGCCTCCCTGACACATAAAGCACTACACAATGCTGCCCCCAGTTACCTAACTAACAAATTGATGAGAAGATCATCCAATAGGCCCACTAGAACCATTAATGCAAACTGCCTTGCGGTACCGAGATTCAAATCTACAAAGATTGGCGGCAATAGCTTCCCTGTGAAGGCCGCTAAACTTTGGAACTGCCTACCCCACGAGATGAGAGTTGACCAACCTTATTTACATTTCAGAAAGAGTTATAGCACCCTCCTCAACCGGACTGAAGACTAGTGTAAATTAAGACATCTGCATAACTGTATACTTCGCTACCCATTACTGCACACTGTAAAGCATTGTCATTTTATTCTTGGAATTCACTGTACTGTACTGAAACTGTATTTCATATGTATGCTTATATCTACATTTGGTCTGTAGTTGCCCTGTATGCCATATTGATATTCACTATGTAACCTTTTAAGCTTTGTACCTTCTTCCTGCTGCGCCCTTTACCCCCGGGTCTGTTGCGCATTAGAAATTCAATAAACAAACATTGCTTCCTTTTTTCTCCTGAAACCCCCATTTCATTCACTCGCATCAGCACTATTTTTACTCCATGATGACCCTAAGAAGCATCCAATACAGCCTTATGATACGCTGTCCACTATTTCACCACTTGATTTCTCTAATACAACAGGGGTCAAAGCATTTAGACATGCATGCCCTTTTCATAGCACACATTAGTGCCACCTTCTCAGGCACTAGATGTTAGAAAACTTACCCATGGATGTGAGCAACCATGGGTTCTGGGTAGAGCCTCATCACAGATGGTCTCCTTTAATTATTTTCAGAGTTTATTTTTTTTTTATTTTAGGCATTTTACAATGGCACGCAGTCAGATATGCATCTTCTGCAGTCGCAGCAACTGGCATGTGCGCTCTGCTTTAGCCTACGTGTCGTCGGCCATTTCAGGTGGTGTTGGTGGCAGCAACATTCTTAACAATATGCTGATAGGGGCATTCATACTGGAAATCCATGCATAACAACTCATCTGGCCATCAAAGTACTAGAGGGATTTGGGCTTTCATTTCTCTATCAAATGCACCGATGTCCACGTACCTGCGACTCAAGGGTTTGGCCTGCAATAGAACACTAAACCCTCGAGTTTGCAAAGGTGTCAGGAAGACCTCGAGCAGGGAAGGCTGAGAAACAAGGTACACTAAGTGATGAACCTTTTAGATGCAAAGCAAGCCTTTTATGTGTGAACAATGACTTTTTGCGGAGGTCTGCTTCTGCCAAACAGTCCCAGAGATTTGTCCCACGTGACCTCCTAAAATCTGCAGTTTTCATAGTCCAGAAGTGTACAGTCTTGCTGTCCCATCTAAAAAAAAAACAAAAAAAACAACCAGGCTCAAAGGTTATTGGTGGGGTCAAGTTGAAAATAATGCATCAAGGAGCCTGGCATATGGACAGTGATGAAAATAAGATGAAGTGCTCATCTGTCAAATTAAGCACAAATCAAAAACGTCAATTTTCCATGGAGCAGTGCATCTACACTAATAAAACACTTTCACAAAAAAGTAAAAAAAGTGATCAGTTCTGGTTTCTAATACTAATGCATTTGTGCACAATGTGGTGGTTTCACAGCGCATTTTGTCCTTTTAGTGAGGTGGGTGAAGATATGCAAGTTATGCACATTTTTGGAGTGCGAGCCATGGGAGAATGGGCTATGCACAAGTGGCCCTTGAACCCACTGTGAAAAGATGGCATCTCTACAAATGCGTTATTGGTGTTCTAGTCCTGGTCCCTTACATTGACTATATTAAGAAATACCGACTGTAGCAATGCAGTTTATGGTATTAATTTTTATTCTGCTCATTATTAATAATACATCTTAATAAAAAGGTACTCAAATATTTTTTTCCTGAGATAAAACTGAACAACACCCATGCTCTTTTTTCATTTCTTTATTTAATTTTTGACAGTAAACAGGTTCTACCGACTTAAAGTCATTATCAATAAACATATATCCAGTAGGTTCTTAAAATGTGGCACGCATATTCTGACTGGGCAATGCTGTCCTAAGGGAACAGGTTGAGGCAAAAGAAGGTCATCATTAACTTGAATTCAAAATTCCCTAGTTGCATCCATCCCAAATGATCAATATACATAGAGGACTCGTACCGTAGGCCCTCATGAAGTGGAAACTGCATCGTTTTCTTGGTTTGGGCCCTTCTGGTCAACCAATGCTCTTTATCACATGAGCAGTTTGAGGAAGCAATCAGTCAATAATGGTATTTCACAGTGGCGAGTTGAGTCCCTAAATACAAAATACTTTTTTCATGGTGACTTTGCCCACAAATGGTGACGTATATGGCCTCGTTCTTCCACATCACTGCCCAAAGCTCTCTCTAGATAGTGCTTGTTCTCGCACAAGCCTGTGCAAGAACATGCTATGTGTTAAACAAATACTGCCACAAAACTGAAGCAGTGTAGAGTATTAAGCAGGAGCTTGGATATGGCTATCCATTGTTCGTGAGCCCCCCGCCCCCCGCCATACTGTAGTGAATTTCAACTGTGAACAAGTGTTGAACAACAGCCACAGTAGCTTCAGTAAAACTCCCAGTTCGCACACCTTGAAGGTCTCTCCCTTTCAGGTTGGGGTGGGGCAGCAACATCCTTAACATGGAGCAACTGGAAGAACTGTGGGTTCAATACTCCAGATAATTGGTGTCATACTTGTTCTATCTCTGCCCACACTACTGTATGGCCGGACTTGCAGGGCACCATCACGTTCATGATTCCTTCTATGAAAAGGCCTTTGATTAATTCAGAATACATTCTCCACAGTCTTAACTGGTGCACAGGCCCATATATTTATATGTATATTAACCCATTCACTGCTGGGACTTCAATACTTTTCTAAGGAAATTGGAATTTATACATTAGCCCTAAGGGCACTAAAAGAGTTAATAAAAGTAATTATTAATATTACCGCCGTGGCTTTCATAGTCAAGCGGATCTGTCACACTTAGTGCTGCAAATAGTTCCTAAATCAGTCCCAAAGAGCTGCTATCGGAGGGTGAGACAGTGACTAACCAAAGCAGCAAAGGGAGGGACGCTGCCATGGCAAGAAATTGGTACTGTGAGTGTTCAACGATGGTCTTGCATAATCACAATCATTTGGCAGGTGGTCACTTTGTATTAAAAAGGTAAGAGAAAATACTAGAGCACTTCCCATGGCTGCACTCTAATCTTCAGCATTCCCATATCTGTCTTCACTCCTTTGGAAAATAGCCCAATCTTAATTTGTAATACTGTTAATTTTCAGTGGTTGATATGATATGATAGGTTATTTATAAAGCACTTAATGCCCAGAGGTTTCTAAGCGCGGCCATGTCGTCTTGCTTCCAAGGCATGTTGCCCCTGAGCTATCCATTTTAGATCATAACTGTTTACAATGGAGGAAAACAAGTAAAACAATGACAGAGGTTCAAACCTAGCTCGCAAAACGTATATCTTTTCCAACGTGGAGTGTCTTATCAACTACATTACTAATACCATGGTTGGGAATTGAGTACAAGCATGAATAAGTTTAAACACAGAATGGTACATAATTATGTGCCGGGTACCATCGTAGTGGTGGCATTTAATGCCCAAACTACAGGGCAGTATATAATGAAATATGTTGGGTATGGCTAAACATGGCGAATTGGCAGTGTGCTTTGCATCCATCGAAATTCTGTAGATAGAATGGAGAGATGCAGTTAGTTAAGTTTTGGCACTATGAATAGTGAAAAAAAGAAATACATGTTTAGGCTTGCAGAGATGAGGGGTATCCTAATGCAGAAATGCGTACATTGCACGCCAACTGATATACATGTTTACGAAAAGTATTGTACTTGTATAATAAACTTCTGCTAGATTAAGTAATCCTGTTTGTGTACTTTGCCCAGTATACTTAAAACATGTATTTCCTGGGAGAGTCCAAAAGTAACCTTTCCTTCTATTGATTTGTTTCAGTCGTCAGGTGGAACCAGTTGTATCCGGAGTAGCGCTGACACACTCAAGAGGAAGAGGATTTGCTGACTGTGTCTGCTGTTGCTGTGCAAGAGTGGACATAGAGATGTAAGTGAGAGTGACAGGAGCGGCTGTTGCTGTTGAAGATACAGTCTGTTCAACTGGGCCCATGGAGGAAGAGGACGCAGACTGCAGTGTTGAGAGAGTGGTGGATAGAATCTGCTGAAGAAGTTCGTTATTGCTCTTTGCTTGGGGGTGCGAGTTCTTATAGAATCTAGGCGAAGCATGCTCTCTGTTAATTTGAACCCGCATGTCTTCCTTGTGCACAGTTCGAATATGTTTCTTCAGATTGCTCGGATGCCTGCAACCCTTTCCACAGATCTATATAAAGAAATGTACAATTGATTACAACGAGGGTGACATTTTGTAAGCTGCAACCCGCAAAACAAGAACAAGTGTACACATGGAAAGAACAGTGGGCAAATGCACAGGTATAGGCAGAGATTTGCTACACGTTTCTCGCTGCAGCAACTCGTGTGCTGGTGGTCCTTAGTCACCCCTCATATCTTCCGGACTGCTGGACTGTGCTGCCCACAGAGCAGTGGAACAGAACATTGATTTCACCTGAAAGAGTGGCAGGCTGGTATGTGCAGTATAACAAGTTCAGCTCACTCACATGCCCTCCAAATCCCCATAACTCGGTCTCGCCGAATAAATCTAAAAACATCTGATCTGGGGAAATCTCTTGATGCAGATGAAGCTCTGGTAGCTGCTAGAGAGCAAAGAGCAGGACTCACAATGAATCCGTAATTTTCTGACACGCTGATTGGAGATAAAACAATGATAAAAGCAACCTTCCGTTTCCAGTTTGACAGTTTCAGATTACTGGTGGGCAGTCAGCCCTCTAGATAAGGTGCGTATTGTGCTTATTTACGCATCTAATTATGGGAAATACGGATGATTTTTGTTTCTACTGCGTACCATGTACGCTGTGTTTATTAATTAAAAAGAGCATACTTTCCACCACTAGATGGCACTGTAGCAAGCTCCTGCCTTGAGGCAGGCAGGCCCTTCCCTTGCCAGTCTCTCTGAGACATGTATCCTAATCCAGGGCTCAACCCACCCCCTTGGCCCTGGAAGACCTTTCCAGAAACGCACGTGTCCTTCTGCTACGTTTTTTCATTTGTAGAGTAAGCTGAGAGAGGAGGCCACAAACGCGGTGACACCAGCCAGGTAAGCAACCCGCCCTTCTGCTGCAGGCGCTTTTCAATGTAATTTTTATTTTCTGTCTGACAGCCCGGACCGCTATCTGATCGAATCTCGCATGGTCAGGGCTGTCAGAGAGAAATAAAACCGCAATTGAAACCAGTTCAAAGTATTTTGTTTCTTCCAAAGCAAATCCATCTGCTCGGGTCAGATGATCAACCAACTTCCCGTTTCCCAGAGTCACAGTCCCCCTGAGACACAGGCTGTGTCCCTGATGAACTCCACCACAGTGTTGTCGACGCAGCCTGTGTGTCTCGGGGGGGCTGTGACTCTGGGAAACACGTTTCCTTTGTCATCAGCAGCATAGCCTGCCCCCCCACCCTGTGACTCTCTGTTGCCCCCATGCCCCCCATTACCGTGTCATGCCTCCCCTCCCCCCGCGACTGTCTCTGTGCCCCCTTCCCCCCCCGTTATGTGTCTTGCCTGCCCTCCCTCCGCCCACCCCCGTGACCGTCTCTGTGCCCCCTTGCCCCGTTACGTGTCATGCCTCCCCTCCGTCCCCCACCCCCGTGACTGTCTGTGCCCCCTTGCCCCCCGTTACATGTCATGCCTGCCCTCCCTCCACCCGCCCCCGTGACTGTCTCTGTGCCCCCTTGCCCCCCGTTACATGTCATGCCTGCCCTCCCTCCCCCCACGACTGTCTCTGTGCCCCCTTGCCCCCGTTACGTGTCATGCCTCCCCTCCCTCCCCCACCCCCCGTGACTCTCTCTGTGCCCCCGTGCCCCAGTTACCGTGTCATGCCTCCCCTCCTCCCCCCACCCCCCATGACTGTCTCTGTGCCCCCTTGCCCCCCGTTACGTGTCATGCCTCCCCTCCCTCCTCGTGACTGTCTCTGTGCCCCCTTGCCCCCGTTACGTGTCATGCCTCCCCTCCCTCCCCGTGACTGTCTCTGTGCCCCCTTGCCCCGTTACGTGTCAGGCCTCCCCTCCCTCCCCCGTGACTGTCTCTGTGCCCCATGCCCCCCGTTACCGTGTCATGCCTCCCCTCCCTCCCCCACCCCCCGTGACTGTCTCTGTGCCCCCTTGCCCCCGTTACATGTCATGCCTCCCCTCCCTCCCCCCGCGACTGTCTCTGTGCCCCCTTGCCCCGTTACGTGTCATGCCTGCCCTCCCTCCCCGCCCCGTGACTGTCTCTGTGCCCCCTTGCCCCCGTTACGTGTCATGCCTGCCCTCCCTCCCCCCACCCTCCCGTGACTGTCTCTGTGCCCCCTTGCCCCTGTTACGTGTCATGCCTCCCCTCCCTCCCCCCACCCTGCGTGACTGTCTCTGTGCCCCCTTGCCCCCGTTACCGTGTCATGCCTGCCCTCCCTCCTCCCACCCCCGTGACTGTCTCTGTACCCCCTTGCTCCCGTTACGTGTCATGCCTCCCCTCCCTCCCCGTGACTGTCTCTGGGCCCCCTTGCCCCCATTACGTGTCATGCCTCCCCTCCCTCCCCCGTGACTGTCTCTGTGCCCCCATGCCCCCCGTTACCGTGTCATGCCTCCCCTCCCTCACCCCACCCCCCTGACTGTCTCTGTGCCCCCTTGCCCCGTTACGTGTCATGCCTCCCCTCCCTCCCCCCACCCCCCGTGACTGTCTCTGTGCCCCCTTGCCCCCGTTACCATGTCATGCCTCCCCTCCCTCCCCCCGCGACTGTCTCTGTGCCCCCTTGCCCCGGTACATGTCATGCCTGCCCTCCCTTCCCCCGCCCCTGTGACTGTCTCTGTGCCCCCTTGCCCCCCGTTACGTGTCATGCCTGTCCTCCCTCCCCCCACCCCCCGTGACTGTCTCTGTGCCCCCTTGCCCCCCATTACGTGTCATGCCTGCCCCCCCCGCCCCGTGACTATCTCTGCCCCCATGCCCCCCGTTACCGTGTCATGCACCCCCGACCCCCGTGACTGTCTCTGTGTCCTCTTGCCCTCCCCGTTACGTGTCATGCCTGCCCTCCCCCACGACTGTCTCTGTCCCCATGCCCCCGTTACTGTGTCATGTCCCTCCGCCCCCCTTGACTGTCTCTGTGTCCCCATGCCCCCCGTTACAGTGTGTCATGCGCACAACTTATTTTTTGGTGTGTTTTTATAGCGCTGAAAATAAAGTGGCTAAATCAGGATATTTTTCTTTTGCATCATATTGTTTTCCATTCAGGATGTGGAAAATAAAGGTACAGTGATATTATTTTGCCCCAACATGCTGCTATAAGGATTTACATGTTGTCATGATGCTTTAGTATGCAATTTGGGTATTTTGCAAGTAATCTCTATAGGACAGTATTTTTGTAGGTCTTGACACCCAAAACTTAAATATTTGTAAGTATAGAATGGAAGAAAGTGGCCATGCCCAAATTGAAAGAGTGGGTTAAAATCCCTGCTTCGCTGTTTAGCGTAAGTGTGTGATCCTGGGCAAATATTGTAATCTCACCCTAACTTCAACTGCAAAAAATGGAGTGCTTATGAATGATTACGTGTACACCCTTACTACAATAGGACAGTTTTAATAAGTGTAGGGCCACATTGGTGTACGCGGGTGCTCCTCTGCTAGTAGCTCCAATATTGCCCATGGAAATGCATTAATTTAAAGGTTTTTATAAGCTAATAAAAAAAAAAAGAAATGCATTATTGCTGCGCTGGCCCGCCTCCAATCTCGTAACACTGGATTTGACAGGCAGACAGTCCCACCAGCCATTCAGTGCACCAGAAATTCTAGTATAGCAGACTGTGGTAGAACCAGCATTACATTTTCTCCCCTGTTGCTCCCAGCAACTGAAGTGGTTTGGGCCGTCCAGAGTACTGCCCCCCACTCTGCAATGTCCCTGTTATGCTATGATATTGAGTCTTTCATTGCACACCATCTGCCATTTGGACACTTTCTAGGACCTTCGGGATCTGCAAGAAGTGGGTGTTTCAGACTTAAAAGAGAGAGTTAACTGATTGTAACATTGAAGCTGCACTAGAATAGTCTCATTACAAGTAAGAAGTTAAATGCCCTTACACAAGTAAGTTTGCCACCCCTCCACCGTCTCTGAAGTTAGTGCTTCTCCCAACATTTGAAGGGTTAGCCCTGTCTAAATTGTACCCCAGGTGCACCCCTGGATGTGTGCAGTTGTACTTACAAGTTATTTCATGGCAGAATATTTTCCGCAAGTGTAATAAAATGGTTAAAGGCAAGCCAGACAACTTTGAGCTACAACTCTTTTTGTCTACGGGTCTGATTTTACATATGCACTGGGTGTATATGTTGGATACGTATTACTCTCTTGCAGAGGAGAAAACACATTTTTACTCTCTTGAAATTGCATTTACTCTCTAATTTCAAAAATCATGCGTAAAATACCTCAAAATCTTATCTGGAGCACTGTGGGCAGTGTTTCAATAGTGGTTTTGATAATGCAAAAAGAACTACATTAATATTCAAAATGGGATAAAACCTCTGAACGGGAGGAAACTGATTAAATGACACATTTGTATCACAGGCAAAAGTGTGTTGAACCACTTTGCTTGAATACCTTCGATAGCCATGTCAGCAGAAAAAACATCCTCCAATGAACAAACAAAAAAAGATGTATTTGCTCAGCAAGCAAGCAAATGCAGAGGTTTAGCCATTTGCTAACGTGCTGTCATTCGTACAGGTATTGGCCTTCATACGAGTTTGGCAGTAAGTGGTGTAATTGGCAGTAAATCCGTTACTGCCTCATTTACCACAATGTCGAATTGTAGGACACCAAAAATGGGTGTTTATTCCGCCAGAGCCACAGGATTAGACCTGGCGGAATTACCGCCAGAATCACAAATGCTAATCTGCCAAATTCCAGGTCAAACTACTGCAGAAATACCATTGAAAAATGGCAGTAGTTGCACCAAAAATGCAGTACAGTTACCTCCACCCAGAAAGGTGGAGGTAACATCATGCAGGTGATGTAATCCAGCACAAGTGCAAATAATATCCCCCTGGGCTCTGACGGATGGCCAAATGGTCTCACAGTATCTCTTGGACAGGAACTCCATAGGAGAGCTGCTGACCCTCATAGAGGCAGATCTCCAAAGCGCCATACACACCAGAACTGCAATCCCACCACTGCATAAACTGGTGTCTGTCCTCCACTTCTGTGCCACAGGTGCATTCCAAAAGACTATGGGGATGCTGCATGGCATGTCCCAGCCAACATTCTCAATAGCGCTTGCACAAGCGTTAGACACGTTCATGCGGCATGCCTATCAACACATCCTGCTGCCCACCACCCAGACCCACATGCATGCAACAATGGCAAGATTGTTTGCCATTGCCCATTTCCGTAATGTTGTAGCAGAAGTTAACTGCACCCAGGTGGAAGCGGTGCACCCCAGGAAGTGGAGCCTGAATACAGGAATCGTAACCAGTACCATCCAATAAACATCCAGATGATCTGTGATGCAGATATGACCATCAACCACCCCTGATTCCATGGTCCTGTGCAATGTTCCCTCTAATTATTTTTCTTTATGTGTGGAAATGATTGGCCTGTGTGTGCACACTAATTTCCACGTGTGCAACGAACTAACAAGATACGCCACTTTGTGAGCATGCGTAGTTGGTGAGCAATCATCTCCAAAGAGTGTTTGGAAGAGAATTTTCTGTTCCCATCAATAGCAAATTCATTACAAATCAGTGTAAAAGGTGCATTTTACAGCATTTTTTCCAACGATATAGATGTAAATATTGAATTTGTTATTATAAAGAGAGCTCATCAACCTGTCCAGGACTTCAAGATCTGACACAGTACCTAGCAAAAGCACTACTGTGCAGAGAAAAATATGTGTATGCACAAAGCATTGTACGCTCAGTATGAACAATAGGTTTAGTTGTGGGTATTCGTTTTTTGACACTGCTCAGAGCAATGCAGAAAGTGTTTTGTGTAATTGGAAGAAGACACTTTATTACAAAAAACAAATATTGTAATTGTATTTGATGTGGCTAGAATAAAATTCAACCTGTCCAGTATTGGCAGGTGGAATAATAACTAAAGGGAATGTGTCAGAAAACTGCCAATGTGAGTTAATGTGCCACTTTAATTAAGTAGTTTCAGGGGCAGTAGAGCTCTAATACTTTGAGTAAGGATGAAAATTGCATCACAATAACTGTATCACCGAATATGATGATCAGAATTCCTGGGTCTCTGCTTACTATCCGCATTGCATTGTCCTGTGAACAAAGCGGTGATAACACTTACACAAGAGTAGGCTTATAGCTAAGAGGCAAATGCACAAACTATTTTTACTCCCTAAAAACAGGAAAATAAGCCCAACATAAATGGGAAACAATGAACATATGGGAGCTTAACCCACTGCTCTTACCCACAATGATCCACTGATATGTCTGAATCAGTGACCATCAGAGCAGTGGCATAGGAAGGAAATGTAATATTATCACTGCCCAATTATTAGAGGAGTGTTAAGGCAAAAGAACATCTTGTAATAAGCATAAAGTATCCCCGTTGACAAAGCTAATTTCTATTTTACTCCCTGAAATAAAATCTTATCTTGTAACACTGACATAGGAAGTGAAATGACAGGGCACACAATACAGCCTATAGTTTGGCCCAAAGGTCCTCAACACCTCCGAAACAAAAATCAACAAGAGCATTACTAAAGTTTCTTGTGGAGACCCTCTGAAGAATATTCCCATATATTTATCTTTTAAGTTAATATCAGCAATGCTCAGAAGTGCAACAGAATGAGTACCTTCTTCTATAACTAGTCACCCCCTCTCCTGCAATTCACTGTTTTCAGTTAAACCAGATGCATGGGAATGCTAGAGGCAATAAACACAGAACACAAGGTCATATTGAAAAGCTGTCAGCAGCAGAGCATAGAAAGACACAGAAGGTGTTGTTTCCTAGACTGTCACTAGAGATTCCTAGCCTTTAGCAAACAGATAACACATGTCCTTCACTGTACTGTAGTGTCAAAAAATGTGACTTGAAAATTTCCAATTTGTTCGTCACCACCAAGGAATGTTCTCCTGTGCCCTTCCCTTTGTACCCCTTTCCGGCTCCTGTGCTAGCATCCAATACAAGTCGACGGGGCTCTGTAAAAAGTGAGGGATTGTAGCAGCAAAACTCTCACTGGGATATGTTCATACCCACAAAAGTTTGCAAGCAAAGAACAAGTTACTTCTTACCTTGCAACATTCTTTCGACGGGATGTTCCTCTGACGTATTCCTTATCTTTGATAATACATTTCCAGCTTGCTGGCCTCGGAATTTTTTTCTGTAGAGGGCGCTGCGCGTCGATGTCCGCGGAGTCGATGTCCCTCGACGGCCACCGTATCGGCGCTGACGTCACCATGCCCATAAATAGCCACGCGCGGCGTCCGTTGCTCAGTTCCGTTTCGTAGCATAAGAAAAGTCATGCCTGAATTGGTTATTGACCTTGAAGGAGCGTAAGCTGCAACCACAAGGGAAGTATTACTGCGGGGATGGATGGGAGGGGCGATAAGGAATACGTCGGAGGAACATCCCGTCGAAAGAACGTTACAAGGTAAGAAGTAACTTGTTCTTCGAAGGGATTGTGTCCTCCGACGTATTCCTTATCTTTGATAGACTCCCATAGCAGTGGCATGCAATTGGAGGTGGGAGTAAGAATGTTATGTATCCCTTTAGGGATGGACCAAATGTAATACGGCCTTGCCAAATTTGGTCTCTTGACTAGTGGAGGAATCCAGGTTGTAAAATGTTGTGAATGTATGTGCGGACGACCATGTGGCAGCCGCACATATGTCTCTGACTGGTACCCATCTTTGGAGAGCCGAAGAGGCTGCAATACCCCTGGTTGAATGAGCCTTAAGATTTTGGGGTGGCTCTTTCCCTGCCAGTTTGTAACATTCCAGAATGGCCAAAATAATCCACCTGGAAATGGTTTGTTTTGTTATGGGTAGTCCCAACTTGTGACCTGAGTATCCTACAAACAGTTGGTCTGCTTGCCTGATCCTAGCCATTCTGCTGATGTAAAAGCTGAGAGCTCGCCTTGGGTCCAGCCTATGTAGCCTTTCTTCCTCTTTCCCTGGATGGGGAGGAGGGTAGAACGAAGGTAAGGTAATTTTCTGAGTAATATGAAATTCAGAAACCACCTTTGGGAGGAAATTAGGCTTCACCTGTAGGACAACTTTGTCCTTGTGGAAAATTGTATGTGGGGGTTTACAGGAGAGAGCTTGTAGCTCGCTCACCCTCCTAGCAGATGTTAGTGTTACCAATAGGACAGTTTTAAGCGTGAGAAATCTCAGTGAACAAGAGTGAAGTGGTTCGAATGGAGTGCCCATTAGGAAGTTTAAGACTAAATTTAAGTCCCATAAGGGAACTTGGAATGGTTTTGGAGGATAAACATTAGTTAATCCCTTGAGAAATTGTATCACTAGAGGTAGTTTGAAATACGATGGTTCCTCCGCAGTACACTTGAAGATTGAAAGTGCTGCGAGATAGCCTTTTACAGTGCCAACCTGAAGGCCTGAGTTTGCCAAGTAGAGTAGAAAGGATAACACCGTTGGTGTACCACATGAAAAAGGGTCGATATTCCCTTCTCTACACCAGATGCAAAATTTGTTCCAATGGCAGCGGTATAAAGACTTTGTTGCTGGCCTTCTGGCCAAAAGCAACACCTCCATGACATCATCAGGGAGATCCCAATCCTTGTACCTCACCCTTTCAGAAGCCAAGCGTGACGGTTGAGGGTTCTGATGTCTGGATGGAGAACCTGACCTCCCTTCTGCGAGAGAAGATACTCTTTGAGTGGAAGACAGACTGGAGGGCAGATGGACATATCTAGAAGGTCCGGGTACCACGTTCTCCTGGCCTAGTCCGGGGCAATTAGGATCATGGTTTTCCGGAATCTTTTCAACCTCCTGATCATTTGAGGAATAACAGGGACTGGTGGAAACGCGTAAAGGAGTGGAAACTCCAGGTCCACTACGAACGCGTCTCCTAGAGCTCCTCTCGGGGGAAATTCCCTTGAACAGAACAGATCGCACTTCTTGTTGGTGCTTGTGGCGAACAGATCCACCTGAGGGGTTCCCCAAAGGGCGAAGATCTCTTGAAGGACTTCCTGAGCTAGCTCCCACTCGTGGGAGACTGTGCTCTGCCTGCTCAGAGTGTCCGCTGTCAAGTTCTTCTCTCCGGCTAGGTGGACTGCCGATAGAGAGATTCCTTCTCGAATTGCCCAAGACCAGAGCTGCATTGCCTCTCTGCACAGTGGCAGTGACCCTACGCCTCCTCTTTTGTTGAGGTAGTGCATGGCCACCGTGTTGTCCGTCATTATCAGGACATTTCTCCCCTGTACTGATGGCAGGAAAGCTTTCAGCGCTAGTCTGATCGCTCTCAGCTCCAATAGGTTGATGTGTAGTCTGGACTCCGATGGAGACCAACGACCGCTGATGGTCAAGTCGTTGGCATGGGCTCCCCACCCCGTGAGTGAGGCGTCTGTGACTACTGTTATCTCCGGCCATGGTTGCCAAAACAGTTCTCCTTTCAAGATGTTCTCTGGATAGGCCCACCATTGAAGGTCGCGGGCTACTTTGTCTGGAATCCGGAGGAGATCTGTCATTCTCCCTGAGAATTGCGACCACTGAGTTCTCAGTGCCCACTGAAGAGATCTCATTCTCAGGCGTGGATCCCTTCCCTCCTTAGACTCGCAGCCACTACCGACATTAACTTGGTGAAGACCCTCGGGGCGGAGGTCAGCCCAAATGGTAGAACTCGAAATTGATAATGAGAGTCGCCAATTGCGAACCTCAGGTATTTCCTGTGTTTGGGATGGATTGGCACATGGAAATAAGCATCCTGAAGGTCCAGAGATACCAGCCAGTCCTGGAGCTGGAGGGCCTGAAGGATCTGAGAGAGAGTTACCATCTTGAACTTGTCCTTCCTGAGGAACTTGTTCAATTCTCGTAAGTCCAGGATGGGTCTCAGTCCTCCGTCCTTCTTTGGTATGAGAAAGTAGGGGGAGTACCAGCCCTTGTTCCTGTCCGTTACAGGTAACGGTTCTAAGGCACCTTTCTCTAGCAGGTCTATAATTTCCTGCAAGAGGAGCGGATCTGGAACTTTTAGAGAGCTGTTCCCCGGTGGATGGCTCTGAGGGATGCGTAGAAAGGGTAGGCAGTAACCCTGGGCAACTGTCTCCAATGCCCAAGCATCTGACGTTATAGCCTGCCATTCTGTCAGATGGTGAGTTAACCTGCCCCCTTACAGGTGTCTTGTGTGGAAAGACCTCAGAGTGGTTTGGGGGCGGCTGATGCAGATGCCGAGGGTAAAGAGGCACCTGCTGCTGCTGCGGCCTTAGTACCTTTGACCCGTCCACCTCGGGTGGATCTCCTTTGGCCTCTTTGAGCCGGCGAAGGCGCAGACAAACCCATGAATTCAATAATTCTTGCCATCAGGGTTCTATAGGGTGTTTCGGCATGTTCCCCTGGGTCTGGCTTAACAAAATCCACTTCTGGGGAAGTGTCCAGCCCACTTGCCTCATGTAATGACTCCTGTAGGTCTTTCAACCTTCTTTCCTCAGAGGTGAAATCCTCTGAAACAGGTAGTGTGGTCCTCTGCAACTCGATGGTTTCCCGTTCAGAATCTTCCCCTTCTTCATAAATTGAAGATAATCCAGGGTACTCTGACCTCTGAAACGGTATAAAACCCATTTCTAAGGCAGAAGGAGCCAAATTCGTCATTATTGGGCGAGAAAACATCGATGTCGTCGACACCGATGTGACAGGCTTCGAAGGCGCCTAAAATGGCGTCGAGAAAACCGGAAGAGGCCTCGAAGAACTCGAGAGGATCGGGATCCTACTCGAGGACATCGACGACGGTCTCGGCGTCGTGCCGGAGGCTCTTGGAATCACCATTTGCTGTGGAGTAGCCGTGGTCTTCTCTTTCATCGGCGTCGATGTCGGCGTCGACGATGGCGTCGAGTCGATCAACCGATGCGTCAAAGAACCCTTCGACAACGGCATCGATGGCGCCGATCCATGCGTCGAAGGAATCTTTGACGACGGCGTCGAAGACAGTGCCTTCTTACCCGATGGCCCGTGGCGCTCTCGGGTGGAATGTTTCGCTGGGTGCTGCGACTCGCGGCGTTTTGATTTTTTGGGTTTTTCACCCGGGGTATCACCCTCAGCTGTCTTCGAGGGGGACAAGGCCGCTTTCTCGAAGACGCTTAACATTTTCTTCCTGAATTCCTCCCACTCAGCCTGAGAGCTGTGTTTTGTGGGGCAGGAGACCCTTTCTGGGGAAATAGAAGACGACGAGGAAGGGGATCTTTGACGTCTCTTCTTTGAGTGTCTTGATCTCGATGAATGGTGGGAGCTGCTTCGAGATCTAGAATGGGAATGTTTTCAACGGTGAGGAGACGAATGCCTCGACTCGGCCGAAGAAACTTTCGAGGAGGTTTTGACTGCCTTACCTCTCTCGAGCTTCCCCTTGCGCTCCTTCAAGGCTTTCGCCGTCATGGACATGCAGTCCTCACACTCCGAACAATGGTGCTCGGCTCCCAAGCACCACAAGCAGATCCTGTGTGGATCCGTTATCGAAATTTTTTTACTGCAGTTTCGACATTTTTTGAAGCCGGATCGCGGCGTTGTCAGTTCCGATGAAGATGCCATCGAGAATGAGTTGGTATATTTCGAGTAGATGTAGATTAGATTATCTGACTGAACTGAGCAACGATGTTCCGAGGCCCCACGAAGCGCGGAAAAACGGAACTGAGCAACGGATGCCGCGCGTGGCTATTTATGGGCATGGTGACGTCGGCGCTGATAATTTCCGAGGCCAGCAAGCTGGAAACGTATTATCAAAGATAAGGAATACGTCCGAGGACACAATCCCTTCGAAACATATTTATAACCTCTTCATGATATTTTGGGCAATTTAAGAAAAGTTCAAGAATGTGCATGTACACAATCATTTTGATGTACATATAATATTGTTTCCAATGTACCCGACCCTAATATTGTTGGGCAGGATTACACAAGCTCCCAGAAAAACCGTTTTTGGATTTATGAAATCTACCATATCATTTGTTAAGATATGTGCCCAATAGAACTCTGAAACATGCTAAGTAAATGATATTGTAATGTTGCTCTCCACTTATAGGGTAATGCTAGCAATGCTAAAATAGGTGACGCTGAGCATGACATTTACCTACTCAAAATCCTTAGAAGGTAAGTAATATTTGAGCTTTAAAATGGTTAACTTGCAAGGGGAACAATTCAAAGTGATTGTGTGACATATGTACAAAGGAGGGAAGCATGAGGATAAGGTTACACATCCAAGTAGCCTGCTTACTTACAGTCAGTATCTGATTTTTTAACTGACATTTGGGTTACATAGTATGGGTCGGCAACACTTTTGCTAAGCCACTATGAGTAACAGAAATTCTGTTTCTTCAACGTTATTCATATTGCAACAAACATAAAACAAGTGGATGTAGGTACACGTTGGGTCAACTTTTGCGAAGATTGAAGATTGAAGGTTGGCTGGTAATATCTAAATATGGCCTGAGGTGGAAGCGAGAGTCGTAAGGTACAATGTGGTAGAGTCAAGTATCGGAGTCCTGAGCGGGGAGGGAAAGATCCCAGCTGCTCACTTGGCTCCCCTAAAAGCAGTACAAAACACAAAAAGGACTGTTCGGGGTTGCCAACTGTGGGTTGCCCAATTATATTGTCACACCAAAAAACCACATAGGTTAAGTAATTCTACAAGTTGAAAAGTACCAACGTGTTTTGCCATTATCTCAATCGTGCCTTTGTGAACAGTATAGTGCTAAAAGGCACATGCTAAGTTGGAGGAACTGGGCATATGTTGTCTGCTATTCAAATTAATAGTTTCAAGTTTTATTGTGGATTCTATGTCTAGCAGAGGCAGTTAAAAATCAAAAAGATAAAAAAAGAACCAAAATTTACAAAAAAAAGTTGTCAAAAACAAAGAATGAAAGACGGTTTGTCCTCTTGTGCGGTGTTAGTTGAGAATTGGTACATACACCTTTACAGTGGGCTCACTGCTGTAGAAACTACTTGCAGTTGATATGATTTATTTTCAGTTTTGTAGAGTCAGAGAAACCCCACTTAAACACTAGAGATTCCTACTCGTCGTTAGGTTGCTCTGTTTAGTTTTTTTCGCTGTTCGTGATGTATCTCTGTCAGTTTTTTCAGGAGAGATGTGAAGAAAAAACAATCTTCTGCTGTGACATTATTTACTTCTCACTAGATTAGAATGTTTTTGAGGCTTTGTTTTTTACAACGTTTTTTTGTAAATTTTGGTTCTTTTTTATCTTTTTGATTGTAGAATTGTAGAATTAATTCTCCTAAAAGCAGTCCACAATGCTGCAGCGTGTCTTATTATCAGTGAACTACATTGGCTTCCTCTCAGTGCCAGGATACTGTTCATGACTGCATGTATCATCTACAAAGCAGTCACAAGTAGCACAACAGCATACCAGGTTGCTAAGTTCCACATATCTGGTGGCACATGCTCCTTGCACAGCAAAACAACCAGCTTGAATCACAATTCGCCTGCAAAGAAAGGACCCGAAAACAATCCTTCTCACGTCAGGCACACACAGTCTGGAACTCAATCCAGTGTCGGCTCGGAATGCCCTCACAATTCTCCAATTTCATAAAACCTATCAAAGCATGGCTTTTTCAACACCACCTGACCAAGGACTAATTCCAATGGAAGCATATACCGAAGCACAGACCTCAACTCACAGTTATACTCTACTGTTAAAAGATGCCAGCCACATGCTGGCTACTCTCACTCTGTACAGTGCTCCGCTACTCTCAAGCTGGGTCACAGCTTTAAACAATAAAATAAAAAATAAAGGCTATTTGGTTACTGTCTGCAGGCATATCTTCTTTTTTTACAATTTTATTTTAAAGCGGTTGCAACAGCGGAGGAAATGCATCAATACAAAGCGTATAAAACATTGGAGCTCAGAGGTTGGTTGTGGCCGAGTGCACCCTTCCCCTCCGTTCACAATTCTTCCTTCTGACCCACTGTTCCTGTCTTTTACTGGTCCATCCACTCGGGACCACTCGTTACCAGATCAGTAGTGTCCCTGCAGGCATATCTTAATGAAATCTTCTGTTCATGGAACCAATTTTCCATATTCGTTCTTAACCTCCTGAGAGAGTTTTCTGTTTTTAGGGTTTTTAAGGTCATGTTTTCATTGTAGGGTAAAATAAATAGGCTAGACCTGAATATTAAGACTAGTTAGTATAATTTAGCTTTATTGAAGTAACTGATGTGGCTTGTTCCTTATTAATTCGTGACAAGGTGGGAATCGTCTGTGTACGCTGCTAAAACTCTTCTGAGCGGAACCCAGAAGGAAGTTGGTGCAACGCACATGCGCACAGCTTAGAGGGAACATTGGTCCTGAGGACAGCACCCTCCTTGCATATATGGACACACACTGAGAACAGTGAACCTGGTTATTGGGCAAGTATTACATCTGATAATGATGCAGAACAGTGGCATACATGGAGACAGGCATGTGACCACATGTGAGGAAACCACATGTCCCATGAACCATTTCCCATGTGGCACTCAGTAGCCCATGGCCTTAAATCCATCAAGTGCTGGGCACAGTGACACCTGAGAACATACTGCATACTCCTGCACGTGCCCACACACAGCACCCCAATCCTGCCAACCCGCGTGCAATACAGTGAGTCAGACCCGCACGCATGTCAGCACACGATAGTCAATTTCAGGACAATAGGGAATGTAATTAGCATGCAGAAGCAACATTTCCTTCTTCTGTGCCCGCAGTTAAGAAATCTGAGGCCATTCCTCAAAGCCTCGGGGACTTGTTCTGCTCTCGAAGCACTGGAACATTGTAAATTAACAGATGATGTGGAAAGGGTCTGCAGAGTAGCTAAATTCATTAACTGTGCATGGTTGGCAAGAGGTAAAGCAGTACGACTAACTAGGATACTGACTACTTGTGTATGTAAGATGTTTCTGCCCTTCATTTATTTGGGGAGGGGGGGCTGTGGGAGTTCTCTTCCTCATAAAGGGTACATTTAGTAGGCTACCTTTAAAATGATTATTATTTTTTTAATCTTCTCTAGGTTGGCCAATTTTATTTAAACTTAACTAATGCGGTTGCAAGTATTCTCCCCCCTATATTTGGTGATGGTTAGTCCTACTCATGTATAACGCGTTTTCATTTAATGTAATTAGGGCACTGATTAATTTACTTCTTCACGTGTATTATTTTGTCCTTAAGATGTAATCCCCCTGTTTTATTTCCAACTAACTGATGGGGTTGCAGGCATTCTTCCCACTATATCTGGTAATGGTTAGTTCTACTCTTGCATGACCCATTTTCATCAACTGCAACTAGGGCACTGATTCATTTACCGTTTGATGTGTAGTTTCTCGATCTTATATATAGCCTGGTTTTTAACGTAATTAGAGCATTGATTAATTTATTATTTTATATGTACTTTCTTTTTCTTAAATGTGTTATATACTATGATGAAGTTGTATGTTGTATTGTTGTACTCTTAATGGCATAATGCAATTAAGAGTACAACAATAAAGAAATAAAGAGTTTGATGATGATAAATTGTAATGCTAAACACTCTTCGTCCTACCTGCTCTAGGTGACTCAGGCTATCCGCTGCTACGATAGTTGTTCACAGCAGTGAGGAACCGGGGTAAACCGCAGGAGTCAGTCTACAATGAGGCACACATAAGAACCAGGACATGCATAGAACGCATGTTTGGACTCCTCAAGGGAAGGTTCAGGTGCCTTCACCAGCCAGGACGGGGCACTATACAGGGAGGATAGCTCAGGGGCAACGTGCTCACCTTGGAGGCAAGACGACATGGAGCACCACATGTTTGATCCCGGGTCCGTGCTTAGAAACCTCTGGGTAATGAGCGTGTTATAAATAACATATCATAACATATCATACATTCCAGAAAAAGTGGGTAGGATTGTTGTCACTTGCACTATACTGCACAACATGTGCATACACAAGACTATACCCATGCCTCCACATGAGGACATGGCACGTCCCAACTCAAATAGACATGAGGAATTGAGGGTAGGACATATTGTAATTCCAACTCTATTCACATGTATCATTCTAATGAAATGACCACTGGATCTAATGGCTCTAGTTGAAAGTGATTTATTGTAAAACTGTGCACCTAATCCCCAACACCATCCCCCTCTCCGCACCCTCATCCCCAGCATCATCCCACTCCCCATCCTTGTGGTCTCCAGTCTGTCCAATAAAGTGTCCACTACTTCCTCCTCTGGTCCTCTTTCAATGTAGGAGTGGTTGCATGACTTGTGCATTGCTTGGAGCGCCTTGCTGTCATGGTTGCCACTGATCCCTCAGTAGGGGCGTTGACACAGAACTAGAAGGTTCCCTGCCCCAAAGGGGCTACAGTACAAGGGTGATGGTCCTGGCCATTGTCTCATGTGAGGCCAACATTTGCTCTGCCAACTCCCTAACCCCCTGACTCATTAGGGTGTTCTGGCACTGGATTCTGCTGCATGCCAACACAGACAGTCCAGGGAAGTGGCCACCTGCCTGGAGGAACCCAGCACTACATTGCTTGCATTGCTGAGAGTGTCCCAGTTGCTCCTGGGCTACCTGATGCCTTGCCTCCTGCTGCTGCTTGATCTGGGTAAGCTTCTCCCACTTCTACCAGATGACATTCAGGGTGTGGTCCTGCACTGCACTGGCCCAGGAGACCGATGGGGATGCCTTCCCTCAATGTCAAATGCCCTCAGGACAGTGATAACGGATGGCACGGCGAGATGACAACGGGGAGGGAAAGGACTGCCTGGGCAATATGCTGGTTCTGGGAGATGAATCACAGGACATCTGCCTCGCACAGGAAGATGCAGAGGTTGAGGCAGTGGTGACAGTCTCTGATCGCACAGTGTCAGCAGGTGCAGTGGCCTGGTCCTATGCCTGCATGTCGTGGGCAATTGGATGGGTGGGTTGGTCCTTAGACTCCCAGCAGTGGTGGGAGGTGGCTCAGTGGTTGGAGGTCCTGCTGCCTCCATCATGGCTAGAGTTGGTGACATGATTGTGGCAAGTGTGCCTGTGACCCCAGATGTGGCAAAATTAGTGGACTTGGACAGGGGTGTTTTCAGTGTCTTATGCCCTTTTTGCTACTTCCTGAGGCAGGTGAGACAAAGGTGCTGCTGCCTTCCATGGGGTCCTGGGTGTTTTGTGGGCCTGTTAGGAGACAGGAAATAGTGCATCAATATGTAGTAGGGTGTGCTCATATGTAGTGTCATATGTACTATGGTGTGATAGGGTTCTAGGGCCCCATGGGGTTCTACTTCATGTGGCAGACAGTATGATGGTTTTCTGCTTTGATGGTTGTGTGTGTATTTGAACAGTCGGGAATGTGTGTCTTGCCTGCACTGTGGTGTCATGTGCTTCACAGTTGTGCAAGGTCATAATGGTAGGGCAGGCCCAATGTTGCTTCTATATTCTGTTGTACTGTCAGCTGAGCGGTGCCCTACTAGGTATGGGGGTGTGATTGCGACATTAAATGGGATACAAACTTCATGGAGTCCTTACAACTACTGGTCTGTTGCACTAGTTGTAATTTGATTAATTTCCATTTTTTATGTGTGTGGCAGCAGTTTGGCTGATGTGTCTGTCCATGGGTGGTCGGTATGCTGGCAAGTGGTGGTGGCGATGTGGCATGCGATTAGGTGACTGTCCATGATACTTGCTGTTCCATGGTAGTTGTATGTGTCCCACATCATGTCCTCTCCATTCTACAAGGTGAATATTTAAGGGGGTTCACACCTTCCATGCATCCTGATGTACTGTCGTGTGGTGTCACATTGTTAGCTTGTACATTGTTTCGGTTATTCTCAGCCGGAATCATGGAAGTATGTGTATGTCAACATGCTTTTGGAGTTGTTGTGAATAAGGCCCATTATTCACTCATGTACTCACTGGGTTCTTCCTGGCTGCTGGGTTCTGCTGGACCTACACCCTCCAGACCCACCATGTGGAGGATGCTGCTCACCTTCTCCTCCTAGGGGGTCAACTGCAGTGGGGCAACTGTTCCTCCACCAGTGACTGCTGTCTCCCTACGGTGGTTTGAGATGAGGGTGCGGACTCGAGTTTTGAGGTTGTTCCATTCATTCAGCATCTCCTCACTGCCCCGTCTTTTTATGTGGTCTAACTGCAAGAAAGGCTAAATTGAGGTGGACAGAGCATAAATCTAATGTCCGTACACATCAATCTCATTCACCAGTAGCACAACATTTTGATATAGCACAACATAATTTAGCTCAGATTAGATTCATCATTTTAGAACATGTAAGGTGTCCAAAACGAGGAGGCTATATAAAAACTCTGCTTCACCAAAAAGAGATATTTTGGGTAAAGTGACTAGATGCCTTAAATGCAAAAGGGATGAATTTAGAATTCGACCTGACATGTTGTTTGTGAAATAAATTGAGTGCGTTTACCTAACGTGTTGAGATCATAAGAAGATAAATAACACTATATGTTGTTGATATTTGTGACAACTTGCAAAGGGA
This sequence comes from Ambystoma mexicanum, assembly GCF_040938575.1. NCBI lineage: Eukaryota > Metazoa > Chordata > Amphibia > Caudata > Ambystomatidae > Ambystoma > Ambystoma mexicanum. The sequence continues at coordinate 60,040,452 of NC_090937.1, forward strand.
ATCATTTGTTTTAACAATGACTACTATAGTCTAAACTTTTTACAGTGTTATCTGTAAACATAGCTGTTGCTATGATAACATTGTTCCTGTGAGAACATCAACAAATATGGTGATTCCAATTGACAGTGGGTATAAGATGGGATGGTCTGTGTATTATCCTTATGAAATGTTCAGGTACTAAAGTCGAAATATATGCAAAGAATGCACTGGTTTGTCATCTAAAATAGTAGTCAACACCAATGCAAACTGGGCAGCAGATAAGTCACTTTGAATTATTTTGATGCTTTGACTAGAAGTTGTTAAATGGCGGGTATGTCACTCTACGACATGCTCTACAAGTCACTTCATCCTTGTGATGCAGTTGGTCCAATTGTAAACGTATATACATCTACAACATAGAATGTCCATGAATATAGTTATAAAGTTCGCTGTTTTGCGAGTGGCTGTTTGCTCTATTATAAATTGGCTCCCAAGTTGGGGTAACAATAAGGTATTTATACTTGAGTGATGGATAAGATATTATTTCATAAGGTAGCCCTGGATAGATCCTGGACTGAGTTATATATGGAAGTGAAGGGCGATATAATTGAGATTGTGGCACATTACAAAATGGCTGCCATAATATCATTAAAGGCATGGTCTAGTAAAAAATGTTATTGTCCCAACGGGTCGGCCATGTTTTTTTAAGCCTTAGTGGCTCGATTTTAGAAAACTTTCCTATGGACCTTACCCAAGTTTTCGTCCATTAAACGCACTCGAAAACAAGCACCAGGGAGCCGCCATTTTCTGATAATCCTATCTTTTCCCCGATCGCCCTGGCGGACCTGCTTTTGCGGCACTAAATCAATTCCCCCGCCCCTGAGCCTGTCATCAGCAGGCTCGTACCGCCCATTTCCCAACGCCAAAGCACGTCTTGTGTCAACATTCGCTGCGCTTCAGCTAATGACGTGTCGCCATGGAAATGGCAGGACGCCTCTCTCCTCAATAAGTATAAACAGACCGTTTCACAACACACAGCAGCCGATTTTCGATTCCATTCCTCTCTCTGTGTTACTTTGAGTATTCTGTGACTCGTTTCAGTGCTCTGGTCAGCTAACTTCGCCGCTTGTAGCCCGTGTGAACAGATACCAGTACCACCGCTATAAATTATTTTAGTTTGTTTAACACACAATGGCTACAATAATGCCCTACATGTACGAGCCAGAGTATACCGAGGAGGAACTACTGGAAAGGGAAGCACGCGAAAACGATGGGGATTCGGACGGCAGTTGGCAGGACGAATCAACAGAATCAACAGATGAAGAGCCTGGGCCTAGTCGAATGGACGGCGTCTCCACCTGGTGCACATGCAATCGGTGCGAGCTAATGCCAATTGAGGACGAGAACTGCTGCTGCCGAGAAAACTCGGGATGCCAGGCCTACATTTCGGAAGGTGAGCCACGACCGCAATGCATCACCGAGCTGCTAGACTTCAGGGCAGCCTGCCTCACACGGGCCGTGTTGAGAATAATGATGGTGCTTATGCACGAACTTCGAGCAACTGTTCGTCCTCGTAATCCGAGTAACGAGTAAGTATACTCTGCTTGTCATGCCACTCCTATTTCATGTTCTTCTACTATATCCAAAATTACATCTACATATCATTGTAACGCATGTAAGTCATTCAATAGTGTGCATTGTCTAGATAGAATTTGTCCGTGTAAAATGCCATTAGTTACAAGAATTGTCATTGACAACAAACGTTTATTAAACTTATCTGGGTCATTGAAAAACAGTTTGTTTCATTCCTTTTCACAGGTGGTACAGGCTGGTGGCCTATCGTTCCTTTACATGGTGGCTTCACGGGAGGCTTGGACACCGCGTTTGAAGAGTGATACCCGCCTGTTCCGTTCGTGCCATTAGAGAAACGTTCCCGAGTGACAGCGGTCAGTACAGGGGATTTTCTCTCGCTGTGCTGCACCCTGACCTGTATAATCTTTAAAGTCTTGTATTTTTGTGTCATGAAAATAAGATACAAAATAAAACACCACATATATTTTAACAACGTTTGTCTCGATTTTTTAAATGAAACAAGTGTGTCTCCATTCAAGGATGGACGTCAGACACCTGTGCAGGGTGGTCACTATCTATCTAAGCTAACATAACATATTCTCGATAATGCATGCACTAAATAACACTTGTTCAAAGTCTTTCAGTAGGTTATGTCTCTATAAAAGTCACACATATATCTATTCTAACAATTACCATTGGATTATACAGGCCCTAGGGTCTTGGCCACTATAATACACCGGTTGAAGTGTGGGTCTGTGCTCACAAGAATCTCCGGTATGTGGCATTTGTTATTGATAAGCAACGATATACTATCATTGATATAAAGGTGATATACTGTATATTGATATAAAGGCGGTTCGCGCCGGTGGATGCGCGCTGGCATGGGGGGCTGTCCGGGGCGCGAAAGGTCAAGGTGCCAAACTGCATGTACACTTCAAAAGGTGTCCCACGCCAAGGGGCCATCGGTCACATGGCCTCCTCAGACCCCGTGTCTCCAGGCAGGCCTCCCCTGAGGCAGGCCGCCCCCCTGCAATCCACATAAGTGTGTCTCCTTTCAGCAGTCTTCCTGTGCCTTATCTGCACGCCCCAGGGCCATCCATCCCACCCCCCTCTATCAAAGGCGGTTCACACCCGGGGATGAGCGCTGGCATGGGGGGCTGTCCGGGGCGCGAAAGGCCAAAGTGCCAAACTGCATGTACACTTCAAAAGGTGTCCCACGCCAAGGGGCCATCGGTCACATGGCCTCCTCAGACCCCGTGTCTCCAGGCAGGCCTCCCCTGAGGCAGGCCGCCCCCCTGCAATCCACATAAGTGTGTCTCCATTCAGCAGTCTTCCTGTGCCTTATCTGCACGCCCCAGGGCCATCCACCCACCCCCCTCTATCAAAGGCGGTTCACACCCACGGATGAGCGCTGGCATGGGGGGCTGTCCGGGGCGCGAAAGGCCAAGGTGCCAAAATGCATGTACACTTCAAAAGGTGTCCCACGCCAAGGGGCCATCGGTCACATGGCCTCCTCAGACCCCGTGTCTCCAGGCATGCCTCCTCTGAGGCAGGCCGCCCCCCTAATACCACGACATACATACGTCATTCATTCACAAACACACCCCAGTTTCTAATACTTTAAAAAAACACTCAATATGTCTCATGAGAACATCTTTGTGCTTTGCAAGTCAACTCTTGAACGTGCTACCTGGGAACCACTGAGATCTATGCTAATCTGCTTGTCGTCGTGCTATCCGTGAACTCTGTGACCGACTGCTTCGAGCATACCGATCAGTGCGCTACCTGTGGCCATCCACCTATTCTCCCGCAACATACTGCTCTGCTTGCTGAACCCAACTGTTTGTTGGTCAAGGTAAGGACAAGTATCCTGGTTATATTTCGCAGATTTTTAAATTTCTATCTATTTTCCAGTAGAGTACAAAATAGTGCTATGTTCATTGGTCTCATTGGTATTGACTTCAGTTTCCATTGCTATGCTATCAATAGATCTATTTATTTTCATCTGTGACTATTGTGATTGAATTGCATCCTTCGGGGGTCCAGTCAATAATGTTAGCATGTTTCCTTCTCGTGCAAGACAGAACATCCAAGGGACGAGTCACATGTTCAGATTTCAGTCACATCAATTATACATTTCTGCAACTTATGCAAATACTAAGCAGCACATAATGAACTGGTATAGTTCCTGCGACCAAAACAAACCTTGCATTGATCAATGTATGATTCATTTACTTTTGTATCAAATCTTTACTCTTGAAGATTGTATAATAATGTCGATATTTACTTTTCAGATTCATCAACAATGCCTGCCTGTTCGAGTAGCGGTTGCCCTTCGAAGACCCATGCGACATCTGAAGGAACTACAATGCATGTATTCCCGAAAACTGTTGATCGAATAAGAGAATGGGTCAGACATTGCAGATATCCACTGGATGAGCTGGAAAGTAGAGTCCAACAAGTCTTTGAGGACAAGAGGGGTGATCGATACCGCATCTGCAGCCGGCACTTTTCCTTGGACATGTACACAACTTCTTGGGTAACAAAGAAGAATAAACGGCGAACGACACGGAAATTGCGCGAAAACGCTATTCCCACTCTATTCGTCCACATTCCGCCACCGGTGAGTCAAGTGTCCGGATTTAGCTTTAGGCCTTGCGGTAGTGTGTAGCCGAATGGATTAATAGATATTGTAGGTGTTCTATCCCTTGTAATAATTTCGATATTGATATGAGTGTATACGTTTTTGAATAATGACATTTATCAATATATTCTTTTTCGATTTCATAACCCACAAACGCAATGTATATATATATGGGGACAGGGAACTGTGCTGTATTGAGCATTTTTCAAGTATTCTGTCGGCTTACATGGCTATTTTTAATATTGGCATTTCATTATCAATCATTAATTGACCTTTACAACTTCTTGACTATCCCTTGAATCTGAAGCAAGAACATTCTACATCCTTGACGTGGTCGCAGTTATCAACCACTTCTAGCGCGTATCAGGTAATCTTACTAGGCTAATCCGCTACAGACTTGTTTTATGCATGTCAAGTAATAGTTTTATTCTATCGTGTAATTATTTTACAGAATGTTTGGTTACTGCTTTCCAATTAATATACACCTTAGTTATCGTCCACTGGTGTTTGTTTTTCAGTTATAATTAGTGTTATCCATACTAATGCAAGTACTGTCTTTCAGGGAGATGCTGAAGCGTCCGCCACATCTACAACGTTTCTAGATGTTCCTCACCAGCAGGAGGTATGGATACTGACAGCTCCATCGAGCGTCATCATCAGAGCTGGAATTCTTGTTGTTTGATTGTTCTACACAATGTTTCATTCGTGGTTAGCCGTTGATATGTACCTGTGCTGTCGACCCCAGGTGTATTTTATGTTTTCGCAATTGTAATCCTCACTAATGCAAGTACTATGTTTCAGGCAGTTGATGGAGCGTCAACCCCTGCACTTGATGCAGAGCCTGACATTCAAGTATACGAATCGGCGCAACAGCTTTCGGAAGTGCGCACTACATTTGCAACATCCATAGATATTCTTCAGCAGCACGAGGTATGGATAATGACAGCTCCATCATGCGTAATCGTATAACGTGATTCCATTTGCTATACTTTCTTCCCTATTAACACACGTTTCAGGGAGACGACCACCACAATCACAACATCTCATTTAGATGATGCAGATGTAAAGGAATCGTTGAAATAAGTCGATGAAATGTGATCATATTTGGATTTTCCTTCATTCTTTTGGACAATGCATCATTTGCGGTTATCTCTTTATATGTACCTGTGCCGTCGACCCCAAGTGTGTGTTGTGTTTCCAATATTGAAAAGCATACTAATGCAAGTACTGTGTTTCAGGGAGATGCGGATGCCTCCTCTCCAATACAACCATTCATGGCAGTCCATGCAGAGCCAGAGGTATGGATACTGACAGTTCCATCGAAATAGATCATCACTGGTCGAATACTTGTCCTTTGTTGCACACAATGTTTAAATCGTATTTGGCTATTGAGATGTACCTGTGTGTTCGTCCTCACGTGTGTTTTATGCTAACAATATTTTGATACATAGTTTCATTACTATGTGGTTTATAGTCAAAATCTCGAAAACAAAATCTCGAAAAAAAAGCACGAATTTAAAATCTCGAAAAAAAATATCGAATTTTTTTTTCAATGCGTTTTTTTTTCAAAATGGGGGGTTCCCCCAACCCTCCTTTTTTCATTTTTTTTTTATTTTACCCCTTTTTTTACTTACCTGACCCCAAAAACATATATAAATAAATAAATAAAAAATTCGATATTTTTTTTTTCAAGATTTTTGTTTCGTGCTTTTTGTCATTCGAGATTTTGTTTTCGAGATTTTGACTGACCACCAATGAAAGTACTATGTTTCAGGGAGACGATGGAGCCTCATTCCGTGCTGTCTATGCGGATACAGAAAATATAGTCCTTGCAGCGCAAGAGGAAGGGAGGACATGCGGAAACGAATCGGAGCTACAGCGTGCAGATGTTGAAGGTCGAGTCAAAAAAGTTGCAAAGAAAAAAAAACAAAAAAAGGTTAGTTACAAACAGTTCATAACTTTAAAAAAATGTTTGTGGTGGGGACTATTTTATGTTTTTTTCCAGTCAATTCTACTACACTCCATCTTGTGTTTAAACTGAACATCCCTTTTCCAATCTCTCCTCCAGTTACCCGTGGGCGTCAGAACTATACACACACAGACAGTGAAGCGAATGAGAGATGTGGCTTGCCAGACCGTGTACACTATGGAGGAACTATTAATTGAGGCGAGGCGTGTTCAGGCTCGAGATGTTCATGTCCAATGGCCAGAACATGAATTAACTGTGTTTGGAGACTACAGCAAAGTTGCATTGGACCATAGCTACAGTGCGACCGGACCACCACAAGAAGATGTTATTGAATGTATTGAAGATAGCTCTGAAGTTGTTGCAGATCAATTTACACCCGCCAAAAATTTGCCACCAAAAAACCTGTCGACATTGTTGTGTTCTCCCAACAATGTTGAAGTAATAGATGTTGAAATGAGAGAGAATGAACCAGCCGCAGCATCCATAGACGCATCAGAACTTGATAGCAGCAATATTACTTTCCAATGTGTTGAAATCTCCACAACGTCAAAGGCCGAAACAACGTTGACGCAGGATGACAGTCTAATGAAAGAGAGCAAATATATTGTATTCGACAGTTGTTTGATGGAAATTATAAGTATGCTGAAATGTGTGCATTCCATTAGAGGGAATGTATGTGGGAAGCCATTGATTAATGTGACTCGTCAAATAAAAGGCAGTAACGTCAAAATAAATGCCGCCTGTAGATTAAATCATAGGTTCTCATGGTCTGCACAACCAATGCTGGGGAAAATGCCAGCAGGCAATCTACTGTGTGCAGCTGCATCACTTTTTAGTGGCTCCAGTTTTAGAAAGTTAGAGGCTTTCTTTCAGTTTGTGGGACTCCATTTCATTTCTAAAGCGCTGTACTACACATACCAACGTGATTATCTGTTTCCGGCCATTAGTGATGCTTGGAAAATTGAACAATTGTCTCTAGCAAGTACATTTGAAGGCAAACGATTCAGGCTAGCCGGCGATGGACAGTGCGATAGCCCTGGATTTTCTGCCAAGTACTGCACCTACCACTTTCAGGACATGGATAGTAAGAAAATTGTGAGTTCGGAGGTCGTGCAGGTAACACAATGTACATCGTCAGTGGCCATGGAGAAACTAGGATTTATAAAATCAGTGGAAAATCTACAATCGAGGGGGATGCACATCGACCTCATAGCCACGGATAGACACGTTTCAATTGCCAAGACAATGAGAGAGCAGTTCCCACATATTAAACATCAATTTGACGTATGGCATCTTGCTAAATCAATCAATAAGAAAATCTCGGCTGCAGGAAAAAAAAAAGGTTTTTAAAGTATTTTGCAGTGATCACATTCTATCACCAACCATCTTTGTGAGGGGTCAGTGGAAATACTACTTCAAAAATGGCGGTCACTGATGCACCACTGTACCAACGTTCACCGCTGGACAGCAAATGAACATTTCCACCAATGTGAACATGGCCCTTTGTCCCCAGAGGTGGCACGGAAGAAGAAGTGGTTGATTCCATCTTCACCGACACACAAAGCCATTGAGAAGATTGTTTTCGACAAAACTCTATCAAGAGATTTGAGAGGACTGACAGAATTCTGTCACACAGGAGATTTGGAGGTGTTCCACAATATGTGCCTAAAGTACAGGCCAAAGCGCTTGCATTTTAGCTTTCGGGGCATGAAACATCGCACTCTACTAGCGGTCTTGGCCCATAACAGCAATGTCGGACGTGAACAATTTAGGACTAGGGGTAAAGTAAGGATGCCTCGCTACACTAAGGTGTTTTCAAAACGAAGTAAGCAATGGGTGATCAAACCAGTCTATGATGAAATGCAGTTCGACTTTGTGAAAGGCCTTATTGTTGCTGTGTTAGAGAAGCACAGATATGGAATTTTGGACATTTCTGTACAGAGCAGTGATCCATTGCCACCAAACATTGCGACTGTGCCATGCCCACCCGATGCACAGCTGATTGTGAAGTACAAATCCCGGTTTAAATAATTGCAATACGATTGTCTTTTTGTAAATAAATGTTATTGTACAGTGTACCTGTAAACCTAAACCCTAACTTCACCATCATGGGTGTCGAACAAGCTGGGTGTCATCTTTGAATTCCCTCTATTCACCTCACATATGTGTATGTATATATTTTTCTCATGTCTCATCTCATGTAAATGTAAATGCTGCGCACTGTTAACGGAGGGGAGGCTTGCGTATTGCAAATAATAAAACAAACAAACAAACAATAAATCTCACTTTTAACTCAACTCCTGTGGTACTTTATACTTTCCCTGACCTTCCGCCAATAATTAAATGTCTCAATTTGGGCTGCAAAGCTCGCAGACAACGGTGACAAAATTGGGGCACTTAGAACGCGCCAGCCAAGCGGGCCGTGGCATTTGGGAGAGAAGCCAGTTCCCATTTGCACATTGAGGCGCACTACATAGACGGATTCTAAACTTCAAGTTCTCATAGATGCCTATACTACGTGATGTTGCAAATAAAGAATGCAAAGGACAGCGCCCAGATGAGGCCCACAAGTCGCACTGGAAGTATAAGGGTCTATTGTTTTTTGACCTTGAGACAGGGACCATGCCGAAAGAACTACATTTGAAGGGAGTGCGCAATAACGTAAGAGACGATAAGGCAGAAAATTCAGAAACTAGACCGAGTTTCAGTTTTAGGTCAGTATACGAAAAATCATTGTTAAGAGCACGGTCCATTTTACAGACTGCATTACGAAGAGACACAATGGAAATTTCAAATATAATGTAAGTAAATTTTACACGCTTTTATACTGGAATGAAGATTTAATGAATGGATGCATAGATAAATGAATGAATGAAGAGCTAGGAAAAGCAAGTAAAACTGTTCGTAGTGGGCACATGGGCATGCAGGTCCACTGGTCTCACCAATCTCGCTCCATGGCCCAGCCACTTTTCCCTGCACTACGGGACTGTCTCTGTATCCTTCAGCCCCTTCTCCCGGCATTTACCTTGCACTTGCCACCAGCTTGTCCTATTATTTAATTTGTATTCAACTAACCTTGTACAGCCCATCCCCATGCGCGATCAGAAAGACACCTGGCCTAGTAGGATCGTTGTCTGTCTGCCCTTGTTCCCCACCTGCCTCGTCACGCCTAGTAACACTCGAGTATAGGCGCGTTACAAATGCCATATCATATATCATATCATTCCTCACGCATGTAGACTGTCCTTTATCATTGTGTGTTGGCCTCGATTTATCTCGTTACTTTTCGCATTGATTTTAGAGACGAACATACTCCATTGAACTACCCTTGCAAGCAAATAGTTTCTGATCGGCCATAATAAATAAAATGAGTAATATTAATGAAGTTCGGCTAGCGAGACTAATTATCATTTTTTTGTTTTCATAACAGGTATTTGATCCCTTACTGCCACTGCCATCTGTTTGAGACACCGGCGGATGGATTCTCCAGCAGACACCTGCAGCTTCGTGTCAACAACTGGAGCACGATCACCATATTATGGGACGATCGCCAAGGGCCCACATGCCCTTACGCTGTACTAGTGGCTAGAAGCAACATAACAACCTTTAGGCTGGACTAGTGCCTATTTGATGGAACAGCCTTGCGGTTCACCGCGCTTCCAAAGTGATTCTTTTTACGAAAATGAACACCCTGTGTACCATAAAGGAACACCGCGTGACTCAAGATGAAACGGAACAGTTATTGCGGATACAGATAAAAGAAAATAAATGGCTTCCGGAGTTCATATGGCAATTGCTGAATATTCTCTAAACATTTAATGTCAAATAAATGTACTTTACCAAATGTACCGTGTTGCTGTTTCATTGTAAAGTACAGTTTCATATTCCGAATTGTGGCGCGCTGTGTTGTGAGTTGATCTGTGTTGGTTTCCGGGTTCTGTGTGGAGTCGCGCAGAAGACGACTGGGCGCGTTTGCCTACGCAGCACAGTAACGTCACGGGGAGAGGCGGGGAATATGAATGTTTTGATAATGTCAGGCTCAGGGGCGGGGGAATTGATTTAGTGCCGCAAAAGCAGGTCCGCCAGGGCGATCGGGGAAAAGATAGGATTATCAGAAAATGGCGGCTCCCTGGTGCTTGTTTTCGCGTGCGTTTAATGGACGAAAACTCGGGTAAGGTCCATAGGAAAGTTTTCTAAAATCGAGCCACTTAGGCTTAAAAAAACATGGCCGACCCGTTGGGACAATAAAAAATTTTACTAGACCATGCCTTTAAGCTTCGTGAGTGTCCGAAGTAGGAACTCAAGACGTCAAACGTGGGGTGGTCGTCATGTGTGGAGACCTTTTTCAGTTTATTCTGCCGATACAGGACAGGAGGGTGTTTCTGCAGCCAACTCCTGCTTTCTGTATTGTGCATATGCTTTTTTGAAGGTAAGATGTTGTCATAGAACAAAGAGTTTACAACACAGAATAAGAGCAGATGTAGGTGCCAATTTGTCAAATATTAGTCCAACAATGGGTCATATCACTTTAGCCCACAGAACAAACTATTGGACTGAGAGTGACTGCTTCATTGTTGTCAGACACATCATCTGCAAGAAAGTGAGCACTATAATGGAGGGTTTTTCAGTAGTTAATTAATTGAATGTTGTTTGGAGTGAGATATGTAACGGTGTATTGAGAAGCCACCCTCAACACGGGGAGTCCCTTCCCTCCCCACTCAAGTGGTTGTTCAACAAACTGTTAAACAGATTCTTTTTAGCCCTATCTCAGACACATATCATGCCCCTTGGATCCCTCGCCCCTGAGCTAACTATGAGCCAAGAACCAAGCCGGTGTACAGGAAATATATCGGTATTTATTTAAATTAAAAATATTGGAAATTGGCATGAAAATGTCAAAAACACCACTTTATCTGTGTCGCACACAGTCAACTTCTCTTGGCACTAATACATCACAAAAGTGAGTTAAAAAGAACACAGCCACAATTCTTTCTGTCAATGTCACTTCACAAAATAATTACACTGATCAATAAAGAAGGCTCTTCTTATGTAATCTTGTGTGATTTTGATTTTCTGCAGGCTTAAAAGGCTAGCAGTAGGATTTCAAGATTGATATATATATATATATATATATATATATGGCAATTATAATTTCGCCTACACATTTTGATTTAAAATAAACACAGGGTGATTTCTCGCTTTGTTTTTCAGACCCCCCCCCCTGCCTTGGTCTAGGTTGGGAAGTCAGACAGAAAAATTGGAATGCTTTGAGGAATTTTGGATTTCAGATCCCCCCCCCCCCCTTACTGAAAGGCCTGTGTTGGTGTAGCTGGATAAAAAGGTCAAACTGATTTAAGAACAAATACATGCCTCTTCCTTAAAGAAAGAGGGGTCAGCTGGACAACAAGATTGCCTAATTAAATTAGAGGCTATAGTTTTCAGCGCACACTGGGAAGTGAGCTTTGTTAATTTCGAATTTTAACAGAATTCACCCGTAGTGTTCTGCCAAATGGGGAATTAATTAAATTAATATTTTTGGTTACATAGACTAAGGATCTACACAGTTTTGCCCTCACCCACTATAAAGGGAAATGATTCAAGGCAAGCAGACTCACCCCGCCTCCCACCTTTTGGATTTCCAGGGCTTAGTTCTACTTACACAGCAAGCCTCTGTTTAAGGGTCAGGAAAGCCAGCAGCATCTCAGGACACTCTGGAAAGAAAGGACAGGGGTCTGGTCACCTGCACTCTCAAAGATGGCCTCCCGCTCTTCACCACAGGACAATCAGCTGCCTTCCTGGAAACAGACAGCTCCACCCAGAGGCACTCTCAGCAATCTCCTCTGGTGTCTCCTTACAGCTGTCAGATGGTATGTTTCAGCAGCCTTCTCTCTGTCCTCCTGTCTTTCTCCTTTTTCTGTCTCCCATGTTTTTGTGCGTCCCCTGTCCTAGTGCAGTCCCCCTTATATAGCAGAAATGACAGCACCAATTTTACAATCTTGGGGAAGTACCCTGCAATAATCCCTGCCACCAGGAATGGACAGTTACCCTCTCTCTTTCTCAGCGCCCGTCAGGATTGGTTTAGGGGTTTGAGCAACATCTGTCTATTCCTATCTATCATCCTCCTTTGTTCTCCTTTCAACTTTTTGGCAAAAACTAGTTATGTATTACAACTTCATAATTGTACTAGCAACTGCCATACTAAACACATTTTCTGTTTTAGCTGATCATGGAGAATTAGATAAGCTGACAGCCAAATCTGTATGATATAGCATGGCCATGTGGCACATTTTTGTTGTTTCCATAAAAAGCACAATAGTTATGAAGATGTAAATTATTAATCATATCCCTAATTTCATTTTCCACCAACTCTCACTTTTGGAACATGTTCAGATCAGCCAGAAACCTAGTGTAACTGGCCATTACATTTCCCAGAGTCACAGGTAGATGTATTTTATATCCCCCAAAATCACCTGGAAATTACATTAAAAAATGGTACCAAAATGAAATCAATCCACAGTATGGTTTCTGCATAAAAATGCCTAAATGATAATAGTCTTTTAAATTAATTGGGAGTGTTCCTGTTCAGCAAATGGGAGGTCTGCCTCATCCAGCACAGCCATCTGCCTGCCTGGGCCAACCTGGGACCAGAGATTTTTTTATGAGTCTCTTTGAAGTTGGTGCCCCCAGTCTTCACACCTTTTAGTCATGCCTCAGCCAAGGATGGCTTTTTTTGAAGTCCCTGCTTTCCTTGCCAGCAGGTCTGGAGAATATTGAATTTCAACGCCTTTAGCAGCACCAAATTGTATTGCGGGGTCATTAGATGGGAGATGTGGCATCCAGGCTGCAAGTGGGGTTTTCCTTTGTGAAGGATTTCCCTCAGCCAGAAACAGATTTTTTCCTGAAGACTAAGGCTCTCATCACGAGTTTTAGCCATGGAGCTATTAGCTCCATGGCTGCCACCAAACCAGGCTCATTTACCGGGTTCCTGCAATGAGGAATAACCGGGTCATTCCAACATTGGAGGACCCGGTAATTCCTCCTTGCAGGAACCATTCCCCATTCCCATTTGAGCCCCCATAGGGCTCAATGGGAATGGGGATGGGGGTAACAACGGTCAGATTACAACTGGCCCGTTGTTACCTCCTTCTTCCCCTCGTGGGACCCGGAAAGCAAGCCTGGTTTTACCAGGCATCCGATCCAGGTCCCGCGATGGGATGCTTGTAATCGGCGCTCCCGTAATGAAGGGGGCCGGTCCCGTACCAGCCCCCTTCATTAGGGGAGCGCCAGGGTCGTAATGAGGCCCCAAGTGTCTCTTCAAATGTCACTGGAGTTTTGTGGTGAAACATAATATACATTGCATTTGTCAACCCACACATCATGTTTTGTTTTCCTGACATTTTTCTGTGAGCAGTGATATTTTTTCCCAATTTGGCTTTTTAAAGCCGTTTTTATTTGCACACACATGTGCAGGCCGTTTTTGCTTTCAATGTTTAAAAATCCTGTTTTCCAGGTCACAGGGATCTTTGATTCCTCCTTCTTTTGTAAATAATACTGCTGCTTGTCCATTGATAATGACTGGTAGGCCCCTTTCCACATGGCTCTTTAACTTGACGTGAAAAACAAAAGCGAAAAGCCTGGCTGTTTTTGTTGCAGTGTTGAAATGCCTGCCAATCATGTGAAAGGGACTTCTGTTTGGGGCCTTTAAATGCACCCCACAGATAGTACTGTGCAAATCTGTATGTTTTGGTGTTTTATTTACAGCACTGGCTACTTGAAAGAGACTGTATAGGAGTAAGGTTAGCTGTTGGAATAGATGTTGTTAGGAAAGATTTCGTAATTGTAGGTAATTTTCCTTCCATGTGGCAACCCCTAAACTTTTTGCTGTTGTTTTTCACCTTGTTCTTGACTTTGCCAGAGAAGGTCAGCCTTCTGCCGCACTCCTCTGGGCTTTCGCTCCTTTCTTACGGGGAAACTGACATGCCCTTAAAACAGTCAGTACCGGGGAACGCTGTTTCCCGTAGTTTCTTTTATCATGTTGCAGCTTTCGTGCAACATGACACAAGAGGGCACTGTAAGCTAAGTTACAGCTCTCTTGGGTCTCTAGCCTTCTACAGGCCCTAGATACTCGTTTAGGATTGTATCTGATCGGTGCAAGTGATTCAGGGACGGGAATGGTGGCAGCGATCGTTCTCTTGTGTTTTGAGCTCCTTTTGGCGTTCTAAGCGCGCTTTCCGTGCTTAACCCAAAATGGTGGCCTGGCTCCCAAAATGGCCAGACCACGAGGCTCCTTTGTCCTGTCCGCTGACCGTCTTGCTCCCTTCACCTTCCCCAGGTCGAGCCGACCCGGGGCCTTCCTTATTTGGGCATGTACTTTCCCGCGAAACACGGATGCTTTCGCAGGCTTCTACATGTCTTTTGTGTGCCTCCAGGATGTGGGCTGGGATGTCTGGTCCCAATACACATCCTGGGTGCCAGAGAGTCTAGGGTGGTGTGAATGCCTGGGACCACCGTGGTCCGTGATTGGTCCACGAATGTTGTGAGTGTTGATGAGCGGATCTCCCATTGGGTCCCCTCTGTTTTGGCGCGAAGGAAACCGTGGATAAGAGGGGGCTGGAAACACCACTACCATGTCGATCTCCTGAGTTCTCACGAACGAAGGAATACAGGAGCCAAGTATCCTGCAAACAAGAGGCTGGACCGAGGAATCGCTGGCGACCCGCTGAAGGACTTCTGCTCTGCACTGCTGTCGCCTTGTGAAACCCTTTTCACCTTTGATCGAACCAGAAGGCCTGTACTGGTGCTTCGTCCCTTGGAATAGCGGGAACAGCTATTCTCGACATCTTCATTATCTCCTGCCAGTAAGCCTTCGGAAGCGTCTCTGGGCCATCCAGCTGACTGACCACCTTACACGGAAGTCTTGCTCTGTAACCGCCGCCAGGTTGTGTAGTATTTCGAGTCCTGGTCACTCTCACACGCTTCGTACACTTGGCGTTCCCAGGTCGGAAGTGAGTAGTGTACATTTGGCTCAGATACACACGGCCGCTCCGTTGCCCTGCTGTGGTGACAAACTGTGCGGGTTTCTTCGATTGGGACGTCTTTTTACTCAACACGACGACGAGGCGTTCCCTGCTCTTCTGAACCTGCCAGCTACTGAAACGGACGCGGAGAAGCCTGGGTCTGCTTGCATCGGGGACCGGTGAGTAGCATAGCTAGGATCTGGTCGCCCTCCTGCAGGAGCCCATTGCTTTTCCCTGCTGTATCAAACAGCACCCTTGTCCGTACTCGCGCTCTGCTTCTGCCCACTGTGGAGGCTGCGCTTGAGTTGCGGAACTTGTTCTTCTTCTGTTGTGCACCTAACTGAACTGCCTGATTTCCCTCAAAGAGCTTCTCCTTTTTGGCACCAGCGTGTGCAGGTACTTTTGAGCACAAGGCTCCACTCTTCGCAGGGCTCGGACTTCCATCTAGTTAGGTGCCTCTGAAGGCGAACTGGGTCTAAGCATTATTTCGCACTGTCTGTCTTCCTTCCCTTTTAGGTGGACTACCCATTTCGTGCATCTAACGCTTGAGACTGTCGTATTTGTATATATATTGTATTGGTATGGTATGTGTTGGTTTAATATCGTTATATTGTGATTTTCTCGCTACGGTCATTGTTTTAAAGGCCTTGAAATAAATGTGTATATATTTTTAATATAACAACTGTTTGGAGTAGTTTGTAAGTGATCTTGCTTTGTGTGCTCATTGCGGGCTTTCAGTCACCCTCACCCCTCTTGAGACCTAGTCTTGACCGCCGCGATCGCTACCTTGATTGGTCTGGCTCGTCCAGAGGTTACCCTGTTCCAAGTAATTAGGTTGGCCTTCTGAACTTCTGCGCCACCAGGACAGAGTTCAGAAATCCGTCTTAACAAATTGGTGTACAGCGGTGGGATACGACTGAAGGTATCCAGTGTTGCGCACGAACTAAGGCATTTCAGGTTATTCCAACCAGGACACGTAGTGAATTGTTCTAGTATAACTTTAAAAAGGCGATAGTCCTATCTAACAGTATGGAAACAAATACCTTGTTAACTTTAAATGCTTCCAAATCAGAAATATTGAAAAAGATGTGAGCGGAGAGAGGTGTTTCCTCTCAAGGCACGAAATTGGAAATGATCCAAAGAATCGTGGCGTGGCAAGAAGCACAGCTTGACGCTATAACTTCTGAGGACAGTGCGGAAGGTGGTGGGGCTGCTCTCACTGGTAGAACCGACGGTTCTGCCGCTGCACTGATCCATCGCGACCACGAGGACAGGGAGGACGAGATGTCTAATGTTTCCTCTGCCAGTGCTGATGGGGAGGCTATGCTTGAATTCAAGAAGCAAGAGCTGGGGTTTAGGCAGCAGGAGCTTGAATTCAGCATAGCCAAACTAAAAATCGAACAGGCAGAAAAACAAAAAGACAGGGATCACCAGTTGGAACTGGCCAAGCTTCAGTTTGCAAATGGGTCCAAGGGTCCTGGACATGGGTATGATATGATATGATATGATATGGTATTTGTAACGCGCCTATACACAAGTGTTTCAAGGGTCTGGGGCTTCCTCTCATCCACGGTTTCCGAAAGATCTGCTCAGTGTGTATGAAGAAAGGAATGACATTATGGACTGGCTGAATGCGTTTGAGTATGCATGCGAAGTTCAACAAGTTGACAATGCTGATAAGATTGCCTGGTTACTCAGCAGACTGCCCCATTATGGCTGTAGTGCCATTATGGAAATGTCGAAGGCTGAGCGAGCTGATTTCGCAATGTTAAAGCAAACTCTCATTTTAAAGTTTGGGAAGACTCCGGCCCAATATTTGAAACGTTTCAGAGAGTATAAGAAAAAGGAAGGTGGTACTTGGGTATCTTATGTCACTGAGTCCTTGAAAAACTTAACTGGCTGGGTCGAAGGTTATAAGGTTTCTACCTTCGAAGGCATGATAAATCTTGTCATGCTGGAACACATTTTTGCATCTTCTTCCCCGGAGCTTAAGCAGCATTTGGCCGATTCGAAGGAGATAGATCCTAAGAAGCTGGCCATTGCAGCAGACTTATGGGTGTCACATCGAGTGTTCCATAAGGACAAAACTCATCCTGGTAAGCAGGAGGAAGGGAAAAAGTCCAAAGATATGGAGGGTGGAGAATCTGATAAATCTTCTTCTCATAAGGGCCACAAAAAGAAAAATAAGGGTAAGACACAAGAGAACTCGCAGAGTAGTGGAGGTCCGCCTCCGAAACAGAACTTTGGTTACAATAAGCCTCCCTATGTAAACAGACCCAATGGATCTTGTTTCGCTTGTGGAGCAACTGACCACGTGAAGGGGGATCCCCGGTGTAAGGTTAGACCTTTGGGGGTCCACTCCGCTAATCTGGCCTTCTCCTCCTACGAGGAAGAAGAGATTACAGGAGCATCCTTCTCCTCAGATTTCCCAGCGGGATAGAGGCTGAGGTAGTTTTAGTTTCCCTGGGTTCCTGGGAGCCTAAAGTCGCAGAGGCTTATGCTAGGATTCCGGATAATACCAAGCACTACTTTAAAGACAGTGTGCTGATCAATGGAGTAGATACTCCAGCTCTTAGGGAGAGTGGGTGCAGTCGCACTGTAGTGGATTATACCTTGGTAGACTCAGAGGAAGTTGCCAGAGCTACTCTGATGCCCACTAAGTTGGCTGACGGCCCCCTCCGTATGTTTCCAGTAATACCTGTAAATCTTACTTTAAATGGTACAGCAGTCAGGATTCCAGTGAGCATTCAGAGAAACGTCCCGGGAAAGGTCTTGTTAGGTAATGATCTCAGAGCTTTAGGGCTCGTAGGAGACACTGCCGAAAGACCCTACACACGGTCTCAAGCACGGGCAGCATTGGCCAAGACCAATACGCCGCCCCAGCCGAAGGGGAAACCCAAGGCTAAAGGAGTCGACAAGTCAAGACGAGGCAAAGAGAATATTCCCCCGAGCTCGCCTACCACTGCGGTGGAGGAAGTTGGTCAATCGCCCGGGCCTGGATAGGAGGTGGCGATGCCTGAAGTATTTGACCCCAACGATCATCCTGAACTAAAAGACTTGTTAGTTGAAGGAGGTCCTGATAGGGACGAATTCAGTAAAGGCCAACGTGAGTGCCCATCTCTGGAAGGCCTAAGGAGACAGGCCTGCTCCCAGCTTGAGGGTGAACCTCCTGGGACGCATAGGATTTATTGGGAAGGTGGACTCCTGTATAGTGAGCCCACAGAGTCTACAGAAGGAGACCATAGGAGGTTGGTGGTTCCCCTTGCTGTTAGGCCCTTCCTCCTGCAGTTGGCGCATGAAGTTCCCCTTGCTGGTCACCTTGGTATGAAGAGGACCAAGCAAAGGTTATCCATGCACTTCTACTGGCCCAAGATGGGGGTGCAAGTAGAAAGTCACTGCAGGAGTTGTGCCTCCTGCCAGTTGTCTGGTAAGGTTGGCGCGACAATCCAAGCTCCGTTGGTACCGCTCCCAGTTGTGGGGGTACCATTTGAAAGGGTAGGGATCGACATCGTTGGTCCCCTTGACCCGCAAACATCCTCGGGCAATAGGTTTATCCTGGTGCTGGTCGACCATGCAACCAGATATCCTGAGGCCATCCCATTGAAAACTGTAACTGCCAAGTCAGTTGCAAAAGCTTTACTTGGCATATTTACTAGGGTTGGCTTCCCTAAAGAAGTTGTGTCGGATCGTGGCAGCAACTTTATGTCGAAGTATATGCAGGCTATGTGGAAAGAATGTGGGGTCACCTACAAGTTCTCTTCTGCATACCACCCCCAGACCAATGGTCTGGTGGAGCGTTTCAACAGAACGTTAAAAAGCATGATTGGGGCTCTGGAGGAACCTCAGAGAAGAAAATGGGATCTTCTTTTACCATGCTTACTGTTTGCCTACCGAGAGGTACCACAGGAGGGTGTTGGCTTCAGCCCCTTCGAACTTCTGTTCGGTCATCCCGTACGGGGACCCTTAGCCATCGTCAAAGAGGGATGGGAGATGCCCACTCCCCCTGTTGCTACCAACGTAGTTGATTATGTGCTAGGGCTCAGAAAACGGATGGTACTTCTGATGGGCTTGGCTAGTGATAAATTGAAGGCAGGACAAGCGCTGGTGAAACATTGGTACGACCAGAAAGCTTCCCTCATCAACTTTACACCTGGTCAGCAAGTCCTGATCATGAATCCCATAAGGCCTCGAGCTTTACAGGACAAATGGTCAGGCCCTTACACGGTGGTGGAGCCCCTGGGTGAGGTTAACTATTTAGTGGACCTTGGAAGGCCTGGACAGGCTCCAAAAGTGTTTCACGTGAATAGGCTGAAGGCTTTCGTCCCAAGAGTCGAAATCGCAGCACTGCTACTGGCTTCAGATGTTGAGGAAGAGGAGTCTGAACCTCTCCCCGACCTGTTCCAAAGCGGTCCTTCAGATAGCTCCTTTGAGGGTGTCCGAGTGGCCCCTCACCTGACTTCTGATCAGCAGGCTGAGGTGAAAAGTTTGCTTAGGCAGTTTTCCCCCCTGTTTTCACAGTCGCCTGGTTTGACACCTTGGTGCAAACATAACATTGACACAGGAGACAGTGTACCTACCAAAAGTAGGGGATACAGGATGTCAGACAAAGTACGGTCTTATATTAAGACCGAGGTCAACAAGATGTTAGACCTTGGGGTGATTGAACCCTCTAGTAGTCCTTGGTCCAGCCCTGTGGTTTTGGTTCCAAAGGCAGGCACTTCTGAATTGAGGTTCTGCGTGGATTACAGGGCTCTGAATGCTGTCACCAAGACAGATGCACACCCCTTGCCTCGAACAGATGAGCTGGTGGATACTTTGGGTGCCTCCAAGTACCTCAGCACGTTTGACCTCACTGCTGGCTATTGGCAAATAGCTTTAGCAGAACATGCCAAGGAGAAGACAGCATTTTCTACTCCAGACGGCCTTTACCAATTCCGGGTAATGCCGTTCGGGTTGAAGAATGCACCTGCCACTTTCCCGAGGCTTGTGAATCATGTGTTGAATGGGTTGGACGAATTCTGTCTTGCATATCTGGACGATATAGCAGTTTTCAGTGCCACCTGGGAAGACCATGTGAAACACCTCGGGATTGTGCTCCAGGCTCTTCAGAAAGCACACCTGACCATAAAGGCTAGTAAATGCCAGATTGGACAAGGCTCAGTGGTTTACCTTGGACATGAAGTAGGTGGAGGGAGGATACAGCCTCTTCCCAGTAAAGTACAAGCAGTACAAGACTGGCCTACCCCCACTACGCAAACCCAAGTGAGAGCCTTCTTAGGACTCACGGGGTATTACCGCAATTTTGTGGCAGACTATGGCACCATAGCTGCCCCTCTGACTGCCCTCACAACTCCGAAGAAACCCAAGAAGGTAACTTGGACCGACGAGTGTGAGAAGGCCTTCAATGGCTTAAAAGACTCCTTGTGCCAGGCCCCTGTCCTCAGGGCCCCTGATTATCAAAGACCTTTTATCGTGCAGACGGACGCCTCTGACACTGGGATAGGATCTGTACTATCACAAGTAGATGAGAAGGGTAAGGAACACCCTATTGGTTTTATTAGCCACCAGCTTAAGGACAGAGAGCTCAGATGGTCCACGGTAGAGAAAGAATGTTTCTCTGTTGTGTGGGCCCTAAGGAAGCTGAGGCCCTACCTCTATGGGACCCACTTTGCTGTGCAAACTGACCATAAGCCTTTAAAGTGGCTAATGAACATGAAGGGGGAGAATCCAAAGTTGCTTAGGTGGTCCATAAGTCTACAAGGCTTCGACTTCACTATTGAGCATAGGCCAGGTGTCCAACATAGCAATGCTGATGGGTTGTCCAGAATGTTTAACCGACCTGAACAAGAGACTCATCCAGGGGTGGATTAGTTCCCCCTGTCCATAGTCTGGGAGGGGCGAGTGTTAGGAAAGATTTCGTAATTGTAGGTAATTTTCCTTCCATGTGGCAACCCCTAAACTTTTTGCTGTTGTTTTTCACCTTGTTCTTGACTTTGCCAGAGAAGCGCAGCCTTCTGTCGCACTCCTCTGGGCTTTCGCTCCTTTCTTACGGGGAAACTGACATGCCCTTAACACAGTCAGTAACGGGGAACGCTGTTTCCCGTAGTTTCTTTTATCATGTTGCAGCTTTCGTGCAACATGACACAAGAGGGCACTGTAAGCTAAGTTACAGCTCTCTTGGGTCTCTAGCCTTCTACAGGCCCTAGATACTCGTTTAGGATTGTATCTGATCGGTGCAAGTGATTCAGGGACGGGAATGGTGGCAGCGATCGTTTTCTTGTGTTTTGAGCTCCTTTTGGCGTTCTAAGCGCGTTTGCCGCGCTTACCCCAAAATGGTGGCCTGGCTCCCAAAATGGCCAGACCACGAGGCTCCTTTGTCCTGTCCGCTGACCGTCTTGCTCCCTTCACCTTCCCCAGGTCGAGCCGACCCAGGGCCTTCCTTATTTGGGCATGTACTTTCCCGCGAAACACGGATGCTTTCGCGGGCTTCTACATGTCTTTTGTGTGCCTCCAGGATGTGGGCTGGGATGTCTGGTCCCAATACACATCCTGGGTGCCAGAGAGTCTAGGGTGGTGTGAATGCCTGGGACCACCGTGGTCCGTGATTGGTCCATGAATGGTGTGAGTGTTGATGAGCGGATCTCCCATTGGGTCCCCTCTGTTTTGGCGCGAAGGAAACCGTGGATAAGAGGGGGCTGGAAACACCACTACCATGTCGATCTCCTGAGTTCTCACGAACGAAGGAATACAGGAGCCAAGTATCCTGCAAACAAGAGGCTGGACCGAGGAATCGCTGGCGACCCGCTGAAGGACTTCTGCTCTGCACTGCTGTCGCCTTGTGAAACCCTTTTCACCTTTGATCGAACCAGAAGGCCTGTACTGGTGCTTCGTCCCTTGGAATAGCGGGAACAGCTATTCTCGGCATCTTCATCATCTCCTGCCAGTAAGCCTTCGGAAGCGTCTCTGGGCCATCCAGCTGACTGACCAGCTTACACGGGAGTCTTGCTCTGTAACCGCCGCCAGGTTGTGTAGTATTTCGAGTCCTGGTCACTCTCACACGCTTCGTACACTTGGCGTTCCCAGGTCGGAAGTGAGTAGTGTACATTTGGCTCAGATACACACGGCCGCTCCGTTGCCCTGCTGTGGTGACAAACTGTGCGGGTTTCTTCGATTGGGACGTCTTTTTACTCAACACGACGACGAGGCGTTCCCTGCTCTTCTGAACCTGCCAGCTACTGAAACGGACGCGGAGAAGCCTGGGTCTGCTTGCATCGGGGACCGGTGAGTAGCATAGCTAGGATCTGGTCGCCCTCCTGCAGGAGCCCATTGCTTTTCCCCGCTGTATCAAACAGCACCCTTGTCCGTACTCGCGCTCTGCTTCTGCCCACTGTGGAGGCTGCGCTTGAGTCGCGGAACTTGTTCTTCTTCTGTTGTGCACTAAACTGAACTGCCTGATTTCCCTCGAAGAGCTTCTCCTTTTTGGCACCAGCGTGTGCAGGTACTTTTGAGCACAAGACTCCACTCTTCGCAGGGCTCGGACTTCTATCTAGTTAGGTGCCTCTGAAGGCGAACTGGGTCTAAGCATTATTTCGCACTGCCTGTCTTCCTTCCCTTTTAGGTGGACTACCCATTTCGTGCATCTAACGCTTGAGACTGTCGTATTTGTATATATATTGTATTGGTATGGTATGTGTTGGTTTAATATCGTTATATTGTGATTTTCTCGCTACTGTCATTGTTTTAAAGGCCTTGAAATAAATGTGTATATATTTTTAATATAACAACTGTTTGGAGTAGTTTGTAAGTGATCTTGCTTTGTGTGCTCATTGCGGGCTTTCAGTCACCCTCACCCCTCTTGAGACCTAGTCTTGACCGCCGCGATCGCTACCTTGATTGGTCTGGCTCGTCCAGAGGTTACCCTGTTCCAAGTAATTAGGTTGGCCTTCTGAACTTCTGCGCCACCAGGACAGAGTTCAGAAATCCGTCTTAACAGATGTGTGTTGATGGAACTGATATTTTTGACTTAGGCATTAGTGATAAACATGTTTGGGGAAATGTTGACTATGCACGACTGTATATATGCTCTTTTACAGCTCTCCAATTTGGGAATTTCACAGGTTAGTGTTATGGTTAATGGATGCGTTCTGGTTACAATTCAGTATGGATATCTATCTCTATTCAACCTCTTTCCTTTTTGGAAAGAATAACATTCGCACCTGATAAAGTCGCTTGGGATCCTGAAACGCGGAGCGAATATGGCAACATTTCAATGAAAATACCATCTCGGTTGATGTGAAACTGCTGTGATATAATGCAGAATTGTTATTTTAGGAGATCAATGTATATAGTATGATGAATTAACAATTGTTGAAATTCTTGAAATGAAGATTATGTTCTTTTCGTCCTTTTCTTGATTATGAGATCATTCGGCCTCATTATGACTGTGCCGGTCCGCAAACAACAATGCAGCGATTTTGCACATGGTCACAGATGGCAGACCACTTGCATGATGCTGAGCACATGCCTCCTTGCCCGATAAGGTTACCAGACAACATGGACGCCAGAGGGGGCGTGAGCACTGCTGCCCTCATCTGGCCACCAGGCAATGCTGCTATCTCACCTTCACTTTGTTAGAGTGCATTCGAAATAAAGGCAACATGGATGTCAGGGGTGAAAAGTAAAAGGTAGAGTTGGATGCTGGATGTACAGTTGGACACTCCCTCTGCTGTCTTTTAGGACACTGCTGAATAAGGGTAATACAAACAAACAGAAAGAAAAAAAAGGAGCACTGATAAGAAGTAAAGTGGAAAATGTTCCCCTATTGTATGGATAAGGATTGTGAACTTACCAGGCCCTCCATTGTTTTTGTAATCTCCTGGTGTACCATTCATAAAATGGGTTGACTGGAAGGAAGGTTTTTGTGGTATATGCTTGGTGTAACGGCGCACATTTTACTGCAGGTATGAATAACTCATTATCGTATCGCTGCCTTGGGCATGTGGGTCAAGTAGTTTACAAGGGGCTTCCTGAGTTTATAGATCTGGAATGTGGAGAAGTGAACGCATTTGAGGTGAGCTTAATAAAACTTGACTAACATGACATAGTTAAGGAGAATAAAATCCTGGCACGTATTTCTACCAGGAAACAGAAGGTGAATGAACTTCTAGAGGAGCTTGTGACCGCTCTACAAGGCTTGGACATTACGTTTGGTTTTGAAAATTGCAGGAAGAACACCTTACAGACCAATTGATGATTAAGTGCAACAACCAGAGAATATGTGATGCACTATGGAGAGAAGGCCACCTAACCCTGCAGAGAGCGATTGAGGTGGCACAAATTGTGGAAAACACCGAAACGTTTACAAAAGGGGCTTGACAATGAGCACCGGATAGTGCACTTGACAATGTGAATGTCTTGGAGAATACAAAATAAAAGAGGGGTCCGAGAGATGATGGCAGACATCTACCGAGGAGAAGGGTTGAGCAGAAGCATAAGCAGGATTTGCGGTATGGCACCATGAGAAGATGCTATTGTTGTGGTAGCACAGAACACCTGCCCAGCGACAAAGAGTGCTCTGGCTTTCACATTGTGTGTCATGATTGCGGTAAAAAAGGTCACATCACAAGATGCTGCAAGCATTGGTCGAGCAGATAAAAGTCAGTCCAGGAAGTTACATCATCGCTAAGCAATGTGGAATCTAGTCAACAAGAGGAGGATGAAGAAGTAAGCTTGGTCAATGCAGTTGATGACTGCCCCAAGAGGTCTAATCCTCGATTACTAATCAAGGTGAATGGAAAAGGGGTGAAGATGCTAATTGACACTGGAGCAGACTACACGCTCATGAGTGTGGCTACCTGGAAGGAGAAGATGAACTGTTATACTCTGCAGGAGACCAATGTGGCCGTTCACGCATATGGAGAGGAACACCCAGAAATGTTGGGGGTCTTTGAAGCTATCTTGGAATTTAAGGGCAGGTAGGCAACTGCTTATTTTCAAATTACGCAAAGGTGATTTGTTGTCAGGGGATTCTCAGGCTGACTTGGGGATAAAATCCTGAACATTGTGATGACTCCGATGGAGTCATCACAGTTTTTCCGGCAGTGGCCTCCTCCCATGTGGCAAGGGAACAGCAGCCGGTACCTGATCCAGACCTATATGGGGAGTAGAACATCCACGTAGATATCATGACTTCATCAGATGATAAATAGTATTTCCCATTTTTCCTTGAGAATAACACTCGCATGGCATATGGTCATACCTCCCCTCTTCCACCTACAATGAAGGGTGCAAACATTTTGTCAAGACCCATAGCCCAACCATCAAAATATAACCTGCCTTGTGAAATTATTGGAAACACCTTGCCAGACTCCACATACCAATCCCCCAAAACTGACTTGCCATCTAAAACCACTGAAAACCAAGGTTTTTATGCAACTTATCAAGAATGGACTACCATTCCCACAACCAACAGATTACTGGGAAGAAGAGGAGTGGAGTAATGCAAAGCATAAGAGGCCACAAGCAAAGGCAGCACTCTTGTCACTGGAAGCGCACACCTGTACCTGGGACATTTTAACCAGAGAAGCAGAAAACAGAAGCAGAAAGCAAAAGCAGACCGCTGGCGGCAGAGAGCTGTTGCTCTCTAAGCGAACCCGGGAAGACAACAGGCAGACAGAAGCTGGGCGGAGCCAACCAGCTCAAGAACGGAGAGAAGGAAAGCACCTCTAAGTGGAGGACACATTGTGGGAATGTCAAAAGTCATAGGTGGACTCCTGGGCATTTGCATGTGTCAGAAGGCCGCATTTCACTTACCCTAGTCCCGTAAGAAGCAGCCGAGCCCAGCTGATGCCGCAAGGAGCAGGAACAATGAGGGAAAGTGGTTGTTAGAGAGAAAGCAGCAAAAGACCATCACTGGCTGACCGCAGCAGGAACAAGGAATTCCTTCAAGAGCCAGAGACCCCCCAGGAACACAGGGTAAACCGGGGCATATTGGCAGCCACGCTGAATTCAAATAATTGGGAATAACGGAATCAAGAGAGAAAGAGAAAAGGAGCATTTTGTAAAACCTGAAAGAGAAAGGGTGCAAGAACATTTTACAAAAAGAAAAAGCGATCCAGAAAAGAGAGACTTTCAAATTTGCCAATGCAGGCAATATATGTTTATGAAAAACCCAGACAAGACAATATATATCAAAGTGAATATATTGACCAAAAGTTAAACGTACAGAACTATCAAGTCTGCAAGAAGGAGCAAAAGCTCATCAGTGAGAAGCTCTGGCAGGAGAGTATACCAGGCAATTATCAGTATGTGATTACAAGAAGCCCTGGAAGTAGAATATACCAGGCAGTAATAAGTGTGTGAGTTCAGCAAGTGCTGGCGGGAGAGTATACCAGGCAGTTACAAGTGTGTGCTTACAAAAAGCCCTGGCAGGAGAGTATACCAGGCTGTCCCAAGAGTGTAAAATAAGTCCTGAGAAGGATATGACCGGACCAACCCAAAAGGGCTGTGTGAATTCAGAGAATAAGGAGCTGAAATCTGGCAGGAGAGTACACCATGTATCCTGACAAGAGAATGATAATAGTTCTTTGGATATCTTGTGTGGTTGAATCAAGAGAAAAACCAGGAACTATAACTTGTGAATACACAAGACCGTGAAGAAGAATCCTGGGGAAGGGAAGCACCCCTTGGAACAACAATCCCTATTCTTGAATGACTTTATGGTGAAGTTATACATTTTTCTTTTTTTAACATTTCTAAAGTACTTAAGGCCAAATACATTACCCTTTTCACCTTAGAATTAATTTCTTTAGAATGTGATGTCCAGAATAGTACATTGGACAAGGATTCCTTTCTTCACAGGTGCTGATGGTTCGTGGTTGCCAAGGCAGACGTGGCTGAAGACCGGGTAACTGGAGCTAAGCAGAAACGGTGAGCGTTATGCTGCAGGAATGCAGAATAACGCGAAGCGTGTTCTGTCCTTAGGGTGCGGTTTATATTGCCTTGCACAAGTAGTCCCAGGTAAAGTAGTCCCTCCAGCCACGCCTTGCACAAGTAGTCCCAAGTAAATTAGTCCTTCCAGCCACACCCAAAGCCAGACTGTAAGGCTCAGTTCTTTCTGGCTGGGCCACGTATGTTTCCATGCTCCCTGCAACAAGATGGAATAATATGAGCCTGGCGCCAACAGCGCCAGAACTGACTCCAGGAAGCCCTGAGGCAACCCTTTGGGGCCTTAAAGGTCCCCATGGGTGTCAGCAACTGGGGTAGGCTGGTCTGCTCCTGACGTCTGGGGGCATGCACCATGACAGCTCCACAGAGATACACACAGCATCTGGTGGGTTAGGAGAGATGGTAGGATGTATGAAAATGTGGTGCACTGATAAGAGTTCAGAGTGAGATATGAAGTGAAAGAGATAAAGTTCACAAACACTTATGTACAAGAGCAGTGTGGAGGCTTGAGAATGGCAGACATTAGAGGGAATTGGGACAAGTCAGGAAACACCTCAGCCAGAGTGAACATTCTATCACTCTGAGACCCCCAGACAACTTGCCAAAGACCACATAGAGGTCTCAAAGACAGCTATGGGTGCCCCTCACCCACTCTTCAGGGATTATTCATCTTTAGGTGGTGGTAGTGTGCAACCCTGGACCAACACTCAAAGGAATAAGTGAAGGAGATGAGGGCAACACCCACAAGACTAGTGAAATGAAGTGTTGAAGATACTCAAAAAACCTCAGACAATGAGTAACACTCATCCCTGTGGATTGGCAGGTGTTAAATCTGAAACTAGTTTTGGGGTTTAGTTATTACCCCTGCGGTGAATTCATCCTGCTACTATTTAAAGCCTTTGTTTGCTTTCTTGTTTTAGCCTCAGAAGAAGAACAATAACCAAAAAATGGGATGGGTGGAAGGATATGAAGGAATCTGAACCACTAGCCAGCATAATTCTGGGCAACCGTCCACACACACAGTCTAGTTTATTTTATTTTATTTATTTATTTTAATATTTATATTGCGCCGGTAGCTCGTGAGCCTCGGGGCGCAGAAACAAGGACACGAGAACGGACGGACAGATAGTGATTAGACAGAGCGGACGGGACAGTCACATAGAATTAAGCTAACTGAGGTATAGGCAGTGATGGCCGTTTATTTGAAGATGTGGGTTTTTACCTGTTTGCGAAAACGCGAGTAGTTGTTTTCCAGTCTAAGGTGGTCTGGTAGGTTGTTCCAAAGGTTGGCTGCAAGGGTTGGAAAGGCTCTACCTAAGCCACTTTTTGAGTTTGTGTGGTGCCGTAGCAAATTTACCAAGTTGGGATGATCTCAGTGTTCTACTAGGAACGTATGGTTTGATCCTAGTTTTTAAGTAGGTTGGAGCCTTTCCGTAGATGCATCTGTGAACGATGGTTAAGGTTTTGAAATGCACCCTATCTTCTTTTTTCAGCCAATGAAGCTCCCTTCTGGAGTTGCTGATATGCTCTGTTTTAGTTTTGAGCTTGACAATTCTTACCGCGTTGTTCTGTACAATTTGGTAGCTTTGTAGGCATTGCTTGGAGGCACACAGGACTAAAGCGTTGCCATAGTCAAGGCGCGACAAGATGGTGGCTCTTGCTATGGTCCTGCAATTTTCCTCAGATATGAATGGTCTGATGGCTTTTATTAGGCGGAGGTGGTAAGCACAGTTTTTTTTGATGAACTGTACTTGGGCATCCGCACCCAACGATGCTTCTAGCAGCATACCTAGGGTTTTAACCTTGCTTAGGACCGGAATGGGGGTATCTTTAATGAGGAAGGATGTGTAGGATGAGGGTAGCTTAGCACGAGCAGAGGATGAGCCGAAAATCATGAGTTCCGTTTTTTTTCTGTTTAGGCACATCCAATTGGAGTCCATCCATTGCTCCACGTGGTTGTATATCGTGGTGGTAAGTTGCTCGCTATCTTTCTGATAATTGCCACTTAGTTCGAATACAAGCTGCGTGTCGTCAGCATAGTTAGTGAAATAGGTGTTTATGTAGTTGAGAACAAGGCATAGGTACTTTAAGTAAAGATTAAACAGTAGGGGTGACATACTGGCCCCTTGGGGAACTCCACAGAGGATTTCTTTTTCGAGGGAGAACTTGTCCCCCCAGTGCACTCTGGATATTCTGTTTTTTAGAAAGGACATTATCCAGCTGATGGCTTCATCAGGCAGTTGGTGGTCTTTTTTAGCGCATTCTGGAGTAGGTTATGGTCGAGGAGATCAAATGCGGCGCTGAGGTCGAGTAGAACGAGGAGGCCTGTCTTACCCTTGTCAATAATACCGAGCATTTTGGTCTGCAGGTCTAACATGGCCGTCTCAGTACTGTGTGCGGGGCGAAAACCAGACTGCTGTGGGTGGAGGGAATTAGATTCCTCTACGTGTGCCTGGAGCTGCATGGTGGCGATCTTATCCATGATTTTGAGGATGAAATTGCAGTTTGTTATGGGTCTGAGATTATTCGGATCGCGTTGGTCGAGATTGGGTTTTTTTACCAGGGGGGTTACTGTGACTTTTTTGATGGCATTAGGGACTTCCTGATCTCTAAAAGTGTCATTAATGATCTTTGTCAGGATGGGTGCAAAAATGTCTATGTTGGTCAATTTTATCTTAGGTGGAATGATATTCTCTGCACAGGTCGTGGGTTTCATGGTCGCCAGTACTTTGATCATTTCGCTGTTGTTGATCTCTGTGAACTTGAAAGTTCCAATACCTGCTGTTGCAGTCTCAGCTGGCAGAGTGACTGTCGTTTTTTGGTTGGTCAGGGAATTTATGATGGCGTCCCTGGCTTTTGAAATTTTGTTGAAGAAGGCGATCTGGGTGGCATCGCATTCTTCTTGAGAGGGTAGGAAAGGAGGGGTAATGGCTTTGGGTTTTTCTATGGATTTAAGGATATTAAACAGTTTGCTGGTGGAATTGGTAGCTGTAGAAATCTGTTCATTATAGAAGTTTTTTTTGGCCTCGGTTATCATATGTTTATATTTTATTTCGCTTTCCTTCCAGCGGGCTTTATTGGCTGATGAAGGATTTTTTAGCCAGACATTTTCTCTGTTTCGTTTGTCCTTTTTTTGTTCTGCAAGTTCTTTTGAGAACCATTGTTGTTTTTTTTGGATGGGTCTAGTTGATTTAGTTTGGAGGGGAGCAATTTGGTCTGTGAGTTTCTCGAGGTGACTAAGTAGATTTGCTAACTTTGTTTCGCAGGAGTCATTCTCGGTTTGGTTTTTATCCACCTCAGCTAGGCATTGTATGAGGTGGTTCCTATCAATGTTTTTGTAGTTACGGTGTGTCGAGAGGGTCGGGCAGTTAGGGGTTTTGGGTTTGGGAAGAGGCAGGGTGATGTGGAAGGATATGCTATGATGGTCTGACCAAATGCAAAGTTCAGTCTTAAACTCTCGGGTTTCGAGATTGTTAGAGACGACCCAGTCAAGAAGATGGCCGTTGTCCATTGTGGGCTCTTGATTGTTGATCTCAAAGTCAATGTTGTTTAGGGATCTTTGAAGTTTGCTAGCTTCTTTGTCTTTTGTATCACCATACCAGCGGTTAAAGTCGCCCATGACTAGTGTGGCTGTGTTGGGTCCTTTAAGCATATTGAGTTGATGCGTTATTTCGTCGTTGAATTCTGGGGTGGACGTGGGGGGCCTGTATAGGACAATCAAGTTTAAACTACTGTTAGCCGTAGGGGTGTGTTTGAGGTGCAGTATTTCACAGCCTGTACATGCTATGCTGCTGGGAAACATATGTATAGAGTCTCTTGCGATGACTGCTACACCACCCCCCTGGCCTTCTTCTCTGTTTGAGTAGAAGATGGAGTAGCCTTCCGGGACTGCAATGTCGCAGGTGGGGCCGATAGGGTCCTTGAGCCAGGTTTCAGTTATGCAGAAGATGTCTATTTGTTCATTGACAATCCTGTCATGAACACATTGTGCATGTTTATTGAGAGGCGCGTGTTAAGCAAGCATATTTTTAGGTCTAGCTTATTTGGGGGTGAAACTCTGGACTGTTCCTGGGGGGAACTGTCAATTTTTCTTTCTTGGGGGGCCTTTTGATGGCTACTTTTTCCTTTGAGTCCTGACTGACTCGGTTAAGGGCAGTTTCTACCGCTTTTTGGACCAGGTTAATGCACGCAAGCTTACTGAGATCTAACGCGAGCTTGGCGAAAGGGAGCAACCCCATGATTACCTGTGAGGATATTACAGCGGTCTATGGGAAGACGGGCAGCACTTTCCGCCCTGAACGCCGCGGACGGCGAGGACCGGCTTGCCCCTGAAAGTGCCGGCGCTGAAAGTGCCTGACGTATCCAAAAATAGGCGGCAAGTGCTCCTGGGAGCTGTAGTTCCCAGAGCCTGTAGTTCAAAAATAAATGCAGCAGGAAAGACAAAATACGAGTGCTTGCTCGTTGCAAAAATGTCAAAAAATACTTTTAAACACACAAAGGTAAATCTAAGTTACAAAGTATTTCCAAAGCTATATGTTATGTTAGTAACGTTACCCCAGGTGATTCAGAGTAAATGGCAGCAGGTTAAGAAAATGGGCAGTGCTTCTCTCCCTCCCACAAAATACAATTAGCTTTCTCCTGGGCCACGAGTGCCTTAGGGATAGATAAAGGAGGCCGGCGGGACCGGCGCAGACCGGCTTGCCCCTGAAAGCGCCGGCGCTGAAAGCGCCTGACGTATCCAAAAATAGGCGGCAAGTGCTCCTGGGAGCTGTAGTTCCCAGAGCCTGTAGTTCAAAAATAAATGCAGCAGGAAAGACAAAATACGAGTGCTTGCTCGTTGCAAAAATGTCAAAAAATACTTTTAAACACACAAAGGTAAATCTAAGTTACAAAGTATTTCCAAAGCTGTATGTTATGTTAGTAACGTTACCCCAGGTGATTCAGAGTAAATGGCAGCAGGTTTAAGAAAATGGGCAGTGCTTCTCTCCCTCCCCAAAATACAATTAGCTTTCTCCTGGGCCACGAGTGCCTTAGGGATAGATAAAGGAGGCCGGCGGGACCGGCGCAGACCGGCTTGCCCCTGAAAGCAAGCCGGTCTGATTCCCACTCTGGCTTTGTGACAAAAGCAGACCAAACAGAAACCCATTGCAAGTCTAAAGTCCCAAAGACAAAGAAACTAAACACACAGAAATCTAACGCGCTAAACTTAAATCCAAAGTCCCAAGAGACAGTGAATTATTTAAAACCCCTGTATGCCGTGAATAGAAGTCCAAAACTAGCAAGGCACTGTCTTTCTTGCGTTATCTGTTGGTATCGCTGTGCATGGTTTTCCAAGCTGGATTCTAAAGGTCCTGATATAAAGTCTAACCCACGTCTGAAAAGCAAGCAGGAACGAGATGATGACCATCGCACCCTGGACTTCGTCCACCTATATTCGAGGGCATGTATAGTCATACTTGCAGCAAAGACAGAACAGTCCAAGTGAATTTATAAAGTGCCTACAGTTGGCAAGTTAATGGCAAATGATAAAGCAAAGATTCATAGCATTGTACCGTGGTGACAGATGGCACTAAACATTTTTGATGTGGGTACTGATGTTATCAATGAAGACTTTTGATGGAACGTTAACATCCTACTTTTTTGCTTCAGGGAGGTAGCTTCTGAAGAACGAAAATTTTAACGACTTTCCTAGCTGATATGTGAACAACTCGGTCATCCACATCTGAAAGAAGTAGAGTCTCGGAACCACATAACAAGGAATTAGAAGATTTGACTCCAGTAACTCTTCTCCGATAAAACACCAAAATGAGTTGACAGATGCTTGGGAATACATGCAGCGCACCAATACCTCCAGTTCAAGAGAAATGTTGCCTTTCAAGAATGTTCTTAATTCGATAACAGGACTTATTACATTGGGTTGCACCAAATACAAAAGGGGATGAACCAGCGTGTTTACCACTATTAGTTCCTTAACCCTTTTAAAGGTGTGTCATTTATCTGACCTATGTACGCCTCATAGCTGTACATCTGGGAATGGCCAAAACTATGTTCTTAGCCAAGTCTATTGGCCAACATTACACAGCGCTATTAAAAGGACAAACCTTTAAGCTGCAAGCCAGCCATAAAAAAGTCACTCAGCACCTGAACTGTATACATACCCACAGCACACCATTTTTTACTTGCCAAGAGTCAAATATACCTAGGAAATGGCTAGTGGCATGTGCATAGTTTGCACCCTGTTACGGCACCATGAAGCAAGACACAGACAACGGCTTCAAAGATCAAAACAATCTGATTTTATTAAATTAAATGTCAGGATACTAGTAGGCCTAACCTGCCTGCCTTCCTGAACAAAACTAAACAAAGTCTGAGTCAAAGAGTTCAACTTAAACGTTTGTCTGTGTCCAAATGTATTTTTGCCCTCACAACTAAAGCTAAACTTCGTGTAGAGCTGTCAATAACCAAAGAAATAGTGATCAACACAAAGTTCTGGGATTCCTATAGCTCTAGCTTCTTCTTCAGCTCCCCGTCCCCAAGTTCAAAACAGTTCCACAAAAGTCTTGGATTACCTTTCTCCAGTTCAAGGCAATCCTGGCACACTCCTCTAGTAAACTGAAAATCCTTTGTGCATTCGGCCCCTACCAAATCTGATGCTAGCTGTACTCACGTGGTGGAAGGGCTGGGGTAGATTCAGAAGATAGCTTCGGACATTTATTGCTCACAGAACATACCAAAGCTTCACTCGGTTTAATAGGTCAAAAGCAGACAAAAAGGCCATAAATGCCAAGTAGACAGGTGCTTTCTGCAGATAGTAATATTTGGCTG
Source organism: Ambystoma mexicanum (assembly GCF_040938575.1). NCBI lineage: Eukaryota > Metazoa > Chordata > Amphibia > Caudata > Ambystomatidae > Ambystoma > Ambystoma mexicanum. The sequence continues at coordinate 60,074,404 of NC_090937.1, forward strand.
TCAGAAAGCATAAGCTAAGAAGCCCAGAAATCTACATGTGCCTTGATACATCAGCCAGAACACCATATGTCCCTGGGCTCGTTAGCATGTTGTGATTAATAGCGTGGATAATTTCTTTCAGTTTAAACCCCTCTTCCTTGCAAGGTCCTGGAACTCCCCTTTTTGGGTTATTCCCTTTGATCCAGGCTGGGCATGGATTACAGGGGCCCCCATTGTGGTTGTAGATTTCAGAAAAGAATTCAATCCAATCGCCTACCATGATGTTAGATTTACATGGTTTACTTGGCGTCAGGGCGGGGCCACGTGCTACCTCTGCCCAACATAATTTGCTGTCTTTAGATTTTACTGCCCACTTCTAGTCTCTTCCAGACCGTATCCACAAATACGTGTTTGGCCTGCGCGCTGACCAATTTATAGTACTTAAACTAAAGATATGCACAATAAAATTTCAACAAGATCAGGATGGCTTCTGGTTCTTTTGCTTGCAAAATCCTTCTTCATGTTCCCTCCCCGGTGTGGCTGATCAATTCACAGTCACTCACAGTCCTGGGGTTCTGAGGGTCATCACACTCCCTTTTTGTTCCCTTGGTTGGTGACCTCCGTTTAGCTGTTTCATGTCCCAGTTGTTGGTGGACCCATGGTCCTGGACTCACATGAGTTCACTTGCCAAGCCCCCCGAAGCTGGGGCACTATATTGGTGGACAAAATCAACAACACTTCAAAAGCAAGGCTGCTAGGCAAGGATCGTTGGAGCTTGAGTGTCCCCTCTTAAGACATCTCTGTTTCAGTGTACTGGCTTTATTCTCCAAAGCTCTATGACGAATCAGGGGAATTCATACCTTCTCCCCAAAGGGGAGTCCCCACCCCAGGAGGCTTGGGAGGTGAGCCGTCTCCCAAATACCCTCCCTAGGGGCAGAGGAAAGTGGGACATCACCGGGAGAGACTTCCCCTTTAGGGACAAGGATTTCCGTTCCCCGGAGGAACTCCCTAGAAGACCTTCCAAAATAACATCTTTTAATCTTTCTGATGATTATATCTGTGAATAGAAAACCAAAATATGTAGACAACATGAAATAGAAAACCTCCTTCTAAGTTCCCATCCCACTGCGACCAAGAAGAGGATGTATGGAGGAGAAGAGAGCCAACACGAGAAAGTGAAAAAGGACCAAAGACGTATGCAGGGAAAGCCCCATTGACACGTCAGTCCAAAAAAGTAAGGAGCCTGGGAAAGTGAAGGAAGAACCCTAGTTTCAAAAGGGCACAGACACTGACTTTAGAGAGAAGCAGAGGCGAGACGCGCAGCGTCCTGCTTGTTATGAGAGAATGAGAGGTCACCACTGTGCCACAGTCGGTACCAAGGAAGGCGGGGGAAGGGAAGTTGGACGTGTGGCGCCCCAAAGCTAAGAAAGAGAAGGAACCCGAGACTGGTAGCATGACCACGGGAGGTTCATGGTGGACCAAGGGTCCTCGCAATAACGCCAAAACCATTCTTCCATGGCAGACTCGGGGGGAGCCAGTACATGAGCTACCAGATAGCCATCCAAGACGTACCGGGGGAGGAGAAGCTGGCGAAAAGATACAAGATGCCAGAGTAGAAGGAGAGGAAGCCAATCCTCAACGAATTAAAACCCCAGTGATGTTAACTCTAAGAATGGAAGGTAATAGGGATAACTGGAGATCCGGGGGAGTGAATGAGAACCATTATTGGAATGCCCATAATCGTCACAGTCAAGAAAAATAAATAACAGTGAATAAGAATCATTATTGGAATGCTTATACTCGTCACAGTCAAGAAAACATAACGAGAGTGAATGAGAATCATTATTGGAAAGCTAATGCTGGTCACAGCCAAGAGAGATAAAACATAAATAAAGTGAATGATAATCATTTTTGGAATGCCTATACTTGTCTCAGTCAAGAGAAAGATAACAAAACAATACCAGAAAGGAGAATGAATGAGAATCATGATTGGAATGCTCATACTCGTCTCAGTCAAGAGGGAAATATTGTCAAGCCAGTACAAAGAGCGGTGAATGAGAACTATTTTGGGAGTGACCCAATTCATAGCAACTCATACCAAGAAGACCTAAGAAAAATAGAATGTCAAATTATAAAAGAGAAATCTGAGAACAAGATGCACATAGAACCAAGGGAAATCAAACACTATGAATTATGCATGAACCTAAGAAATAGTCTGGAAGGAAAAGATACTTGTGGGATAAGTTTACCAGCGGAGGAAAAAGGATCACTCCCTACAGAGGAAAGAAAGAGAATAAACAAAAATCCAAGATAATAATTAATGAACCATATAAACTGATAAAAGTGGTCACTAGAGACTATTCAAAGATCAACTATTGAAAAGTGATTCAGAGATAAACCAACAAACCTCAGGAAAAGAGAGACATTCTCCTGACTTTGTGTTGTTGAAATAGTGGTAAGGTTGGATAGGTTAGAGTCTGACGGTTTCATTTATACACATTCACTGATGACTGACAAGCACTGTAGCTGGTTTCGTTAGGTAGAGATGCCTTATAGAATAGGGAACAATAGGCTTTATTCATATTCTTTTATAAAAATACCAGTGAAATGTCTGACCAGAGTCTGAATCCTTCTTCTGAGCTACCACAGCTTGCTTTTCTCCTCGATAGGGAGCTACAGCATCATGCCTATGGTAACCTTCCCTCTTCAGTCTTTCTTTCCTCATGCGCCTTGATACCTTACCACACGCTCATCCCCTCCTAGGCTGAGGTTTAGAAGGTGTTGGGATTGACACCTCCTTCTTTCTCCTTCCAATCTCCTCATATCTCATCCTCTCCTCCCTAAGGCACTCTCTTGTCCTCCTCTTGAGTATCTCCTTTACCCTCCTTAGTCTGTCTCTCCATCTGTCTATCTCCTTCACTCTCCTCCAGAATATCACTTTGCAACCTTGCTGATGTGTCTCCCTACCGTCCTTCCGATGTTCATGCTCTCTTCGGAATTATCCTTGCTAATCTCATTCTGGTGCCTCCTTCCTGCCCATCCTGGCATCTCCTTCACTCCTCATTGATGTTTTCTCTCTCTCCTACACCTGATTATTCCTTCCAGCTTCATTGTGTCCTCTCCACTCCTCCTGTATGTTCTTCTCTTCCTCTCTATCTTCTCATCCAGCCTTCTTCTTTATGCCCTTTCAATTTCCTCCCTGTAGCTCCTTCCTGCCTTCTTGATGCTTTTTTCATTGTCCTTCTTATTTCCCCCTAACCTTTATCTTGACATTCTCTTCACCTCTCCTCTCTCTGTCTCCAACCTCCTCTCCAGTGCCACTCTTCACCACCTTATCTGCTCAATTGCCCTCATTCTTCAACATCTCTGATCTCTTCTCTGTTCACTTGGTTCCTTCCTCCTTCTTCTTGCCTCGTTCCTCTACTTCTTCTCAGCTTTGCATTTGCTCTTCAGGCTCCACTTCCCTTCTCTGCCTCAAAATGACATGCTCTCCTGTTACAACAAACTACTGCTCCTGTTGCTTCTTCCTCCACCTCTCTCCTGCTCCTTTCACCAACCTCTCTTCATGTTCCTTCCTCCACAGCGTTCTGCTCCCAATAGCTTCAGCAACTCGCCCGCCAACTTACATGCTCCTCTCATAAGGATCTATCCCCATACTTTGGGCCAGCCTATTCAGAAGTGAGGATAACTGTGTATACTTATGATGGCCAGAACTGGTTTGGGTCAGGAGTTTCTCTCAACTGATTTCCCCTCCTAACAATATGTGTCCACTGTGATGCATAGAAAAACATTCTGAGATGATATTAGGGTCGGCTGTCATTTTGGAAGTCATGCACTCATCAGGGATATTGCCTAGCAGATTGCCCTCACACATCTCATCTGGGTATGCCCGTAGCAGCACAGGCTGGGCGGCTGTTGCCTTTGGCATACTCAGGCATGGTTAAGCTGTGTTAGTAAGACATTCAACAATTCTTTATCACTGCAGCACCCAAAAAGGAACTGCACTTACAAGGTCACTACTGCATTAACCCGCTTGCAGCACCCGAGGATCACTTAAAGGGGCAGGAGAATTAAGCGTAGACTGAATTAAATAATTTAGGAGCACCAGTTTGGATGGATGCAACACATTTCTGCCGGCAGCCAAGTTTATTTTGTGAAATCAAAAGCGGCAGAAGGTTTAAGTTACTTACCTGTAACTATTGTTCTCCAGCTTGGGTCTGGCATGGATTCACATGTTCATGAATATTCCCTCTCATCGAGTTGGGAATCCTCGGTAAAAGGAAGAACAGTTTCACTTTCACTTAAAAACTGTATTTCTCCTTTAAACCAATGACTGTCCTCTGGGTAATATTGCCCCCATCCAATGACAGTCCTCTCCCTAAGACCCTCCTGTGGCGGCCATCTTCAGATTCGGGAAGCACGTGCGGTGGCAGTATGACCAAGAAGAGCCGCAGAGGGGTCAGAGGGAGGGTTTGCATGTGAATCCATGCCAGACCCATGCTGGAGAACAATAGTTACTGGTAAGTAACTTAAACCTTCTCCAGCATGGGGTCTGACATTGATTCACATGCTCATGAATAACGAATACATAGCAGTACATCATCACACAACCACGAGAGGTGGCAAGTCACAACAGAAGCAATTAACTCCCCTCAAGTGAACAAATTGCGTAGCACTGCTTGGCAGACTTTGGACTCCTCCCTGGAATCCATGTTGACACATTAGAACTTTGTGAAGGTGTGCGTGGGTCTACACGTAGCCGCCCTGCAGATGTTCAGCAGGAACACACCAGACAGTAACGCCATTGTTGCAGCGATCGCTCTAGTGGAGTGGGCTCTCGGACGGCCGGGCTGCGGTTGGTTGGCCAACAGATGGCAGTGCATGATGCAGTTGGAGGGCCACCTTGAAATGGAAGCCTTGGTGAAGGCATTTCCATGCTTCACAGGACCAAAGTTCACAAAAAGCTGTGAAGTCTTCTGAAAACTCTTTGTGTGTGTCAAGTAGAACTTCAGAGAGTGAGCAACGTCCAGCGAGTGCAAGGCCCTTTCTGCCGGCGACAAAGGTTTCAGGAAGAAAACAGGTAACACCAAAGGCTCGTTGAGGTGGAATTCTGACGGAACCTTTCGACATGAAAGAGGGGTGCGTACCGTACGCAGTACCACACTTGATTCGTGGAAAGTCAGATACAATTGCTTGAGGGCCTGGATCTCACCTATGCATCTTGCTGAGGTGATGGCCACAAGGAATGCCGCCTTCCACGAGAGAAACTTGGGTGGGGCCTGATGCATAGGCTCAAAGGGGGCCCCCATGAGCATCGTCATAACCACTCTGAGCTCCCACGCTGGGGCAGGAGCCTTCACCGGCTAGAAAGATCGGAAGAGTCATTTGAGAAACTCCTTGACAAGTCTGTGGGACCACAACGAGGATCTTCCTGGGGTTCTGGTGTAGCGGGAGATAACCGCCAGATGCACTTTGATGAAGACCTGCGCCAGACCAGCCTTCGCATCGCTTCCACTTATGGCCGTAATACTTTAAAGTCGATGATGCCCCGGCCTTGTTGAGGACCTCCCTGCAGTCTGCTGGCAACTCATAACCGTTATAAGGCTGCAGGAGCCAAGTCCTCAGGTTCAGTGGTCCTGGGTTCTGATGAAGGATTGTGCCTCCCTCTCTGGTGAGAATATCCGTAACCACCGGCAACTAGACTGGAGGTGACGCTGATGCTGACAGGCTCAGAAGGACCTGATACCAAATCTGCCTCTGCCACGCTGGGATGATGAGTATCATCTTGCATGGATACTGTCTGAGTGTGTTGAGGACTCGTAGCAGGAGAGGAAACTGAGAACATCTGTACAGAAACTGCCCTTACACGGGAAGGAGAAAGCGTCCTCCAGGCACCTCGGGTGGTGGAATCTGCGGCCAAACTTGTAGCAATTGGAGTTTGCCGCTGTCGTAAACAGATCGACCTGGCGTTTGTCCCACTTGAGGAACAGGCGGTCCACCTGATCCTGACGTAGCTCCCACTAGTGGCAAGAGCGCAGTTCCCTGCTGAGGGAGTCTGCGATGGTGTTCTTGACAGCCGCCAGGTGGAGAGGGACGAGGAACATCACCTGTCCGACGGCCCAGTGCCACAAGTCCTGTGCCTACTTGGAGAATGCTGTGGATCTAGTGCCCCCCGCTTCCTGATGTAGAACATGGTGGTGATGTTGTCCATGAAGATCCTCACCACCTTGCCTTTCAGAGACGGAAGGCCCAGAACACTGCCTGTAGCTCCTTCTCCTCCGGCAGCTACAGGCCTCTGGCATGCATATGTCCGGTGTGCGCTCCCCAACCCAACCTTCTGTGATGACCATTTCCTGGTACGTAGGGTTTTGAAATCCTGTGCCTTGGGTAATGTTGGATCGGACGCCCCACAACTCTATAGCCCGTCTGAACTCTTCATTGAGAGGGATCTTGTCTGTGAATCTTCTGGACACCTTTATCCAGCGGGCGTCTAGGAATTCCTGCAGGGGTCGTATCTGCAACCTGCAGAGGCAAATGAGATAGATGCAGGACAACATCATGCCCAGTAAAGACTTGATGGGCCACACTGTGGCCGTCTTCGTCGACGATAGCCTTTGCATCTTTCCTTGAATGACTGCTAGCCTCTCCTTCGAGGGCAACACCAGGTAAGACACTGTATTGAGTCTGGTGCCTAGGAACAGCACGTTCTGCGATTGTGTTAAGCAGGACTTCGGATAGTTGACGGAGAATCCCAGATCTGTCAATAGTCGGAACATTGTCTTTGTGTGTTCGTCGGCCAGCTCCTGTGAGCAGGCGCGTATCAGCTAGTCATCCAGGTACAGGAATGTGTGTATGCCCTTCAGATGTAGATGGGCCGCCACTGGTGCCAGACACTTCGTGAACACTCTTGGGGCTAACTTCAAGCCGAAAGGTAGAGCCTTGAACTGGTACTGCTGGCCCTTCACCACGAAACATAGACATTTCTGATGTTTCTTGTGAATGGGGATATGGAAATAGGCATCTTCCAGGTCCAAATATGTCAAGAAGTCTCCTTTTTCCAGTTGGCTGAGCACGTGTTGCAACGTGACCATCCTGAACTTTTGGGACTTTAGGTATTTGTTCAGACATCGCAAGTCCAGGATGGGCCTCTAGCCCTCTGTATTCTTCCTGACAAGAAAGTATCCGGAATATACTCTGGAGCCCCAGAGCCATTGGTGAACCAGCTCTATTGCCTCTTTTTGCAGCATGGCTCGCACCTCTTCCTGAAGCTGAGGAACAAGCTGGAATAGCTCAGAGGGCGTGGAGATCATAGAGTGGAACGATCCCACCTCATCTAGTGGGGACACCCTATCTGGAGCATCCAAATGTGGTGATTCACCGTCCGCTGCGACAATGTCTTCGTCATCCGTCGTCGTGGCCGTATCCGTTCCCGTACCTGTATCTGGGTCTGCTGGGAGAGAAGGGGCATGACGTGGTGTAGGAGGTTCAAATGGGGTGTCAGATGATGCTTGCTCTTCTTTGCTGGAGGCTGATCAGGGACCTGGGGGACCACAGGTACCAGGGCCAGAGACTTCTCACCTGGATCTCTGACACCAAGGTGTGTAGAGTCGACAGAATATCCAAGGAAATGTCCCTCGGCTGAGATGGCAGAACAGGAAATCTAGGCCATGTGCCACTGTCGCCGTCGTCCTCCTCGTGGACTGTATGCAAAGACGCCCGATCTTTGGCGTCTGGGGACGAGGCTTCCATGGTTTGGGGGACGGCCTGGGACGTCTGTTTCGGGGTCTCATCTCCCACTCATCTTTCCCCCTTGAGGATCTTGGACCGGGGGCTGGCGGTTTCGTCCCTTCTGGGGTGCCTGCAGACTTTGCCAAAGCCACTGCGGCAGTGTCTTGCCCTGGGGGCAGGGACACTTTCTGAGCCGTGGGAACTACCCTCGAAGGATCAGCGCCCATAGCTGCCATGGTAGTAGTAGTCGTCGACGTAGTCGCCAAAGAGGTCTTTGCCTGTGCTGGTTGAGCCTGCTTGGGCTGCGTGGTTTTCTTCTCCTCTGTCCGTGGCTTCTTGGATTTTTCCCGTAGGTGACTTTGAAGAGGAGCTTGATGGTAGGCTGGCAATGGAGACAGAAGGAAATGCTGATCGGGCCCTATCCACCTCAGGACCCGCTTCCGCTGCGAACTCGGTGGACTCAGACTTGCAGATCTTGGCCTTCTCTTGGGCCCTCACGGATGAGGCACCCTCAAAGAACTTAGACGAACGCACCTCAGACCGGCCGGTCCTGGCTGAGGCATGACCCTGCTCAGAGCACGGGTCGGAGGCCTTGTTCGTGTTAAACCATGCCACCAGTCTATTACGCCTGTCCATCGTCGTTTTCTTAGAGAAACCAAGGCATATCTCACTCTACTTCCTTGTGTCCCAGGTGCAGGCAGTAGAGGCATTGCAGGTGCTTGTCTTCCACAAAAACATTTTTTTGTGGTTAGTCAATATATGAATTGTCATAATACATACAAAATAGATACAAATATTAGAATGAATAAGTAAAAAATATATAAGAAAAACTAAACAATAAATACAAAAGAAAAGGAAAACCAGTTCATCAATTTAAGAATAAAAAGAGAAAAGGATCACAAATAGCATTTCTCAGTAAGATTACGTCTGTCAGTTCATAGTCAGACATACGAGATAATCTAAACTACCCTCGATCCTTTATGAGTGATTCGATTTTCTTCAAGAACCTCAAAAAATCGAGAAACAGAAACATTGTTTTCCCCTCTGACAAACAAGTCCAAAATTCCTCTCAATGTAACCAGCCAGTGTTATTGATAAAATGGGGAAAAATGATCGGCCCTTTGTGACTTGTGCCAGAGCATGGCATAAGAAGATATTTCACATTTTGTTCGACATTCGAGTCACACAGGTAACACATACTATCGTTCAATAAACCCTTGTTGCTAATTCTCAGTAAGTCACCAGTGACGTATAAATTCATGCGAAATCTTAGGAAATTTGCCCCCCCCATTGTGGGTTGGGAAACTTACTGAGGTAGAGTGGTAAGTAGCTTAGAGGTTTATCGGAAACTTGGAAGTTCTTAAAACATTTATTATTCACAAATGTAGCCCTTGCCGCAATCCAGTCCTTCAGGCCTACCACTTTTTTATCTTCAGTACATTGTCCACGAGTTCCTTTTCAGATGAGTGAGATTTCGGCAACAGGACTGAGGCTTCTTGCTTCAGTTCACAAAGACATGTGTTGGTGTTTTCTACCATCAAACGCCAATGTCAACGTAAAGAGAATTGTTTTGCAGGCACATGATTGATCTGTATAACGAGATCCTTTTCCATCCAACATAAGATTGCAGAGATTGAAGACCTAGTTCATAGCGTAACCTAGTCATTGGTAATTATAGAGGTAAATTGAGTACTTTTATTCCAAATGCAGCCGTCTATTCGCACCCAATTGACTTTTTTGGTCATTGGGCCTCATTATGGGTCCGGCGGTAAACATTCGTAATTGCTGGCATGCCGGTGCTACCATGTCCGTGAAGCACTGCTGCCAGAATCAATGGTTGATTCTGTGTTAGCGTGCACACGCATTCCGGCATGCCGGAAACGGTTGCACCGGCACGCCGGTAATATCAGCAATCTCCCCCAAAAATCCCTGCACCGGCAACCTTGGTGCCGGTGATTCAGGTTGCGGCTCCATGCTACTGGAATCCCCGGCACCGGTAACAACGGTGCTATTATTACCGTGACCGGAAATAAAGCATTCGCAGGAAAAGGAAATGGACCGGCGGCCATTAACAAAACACAATCCTTTGCAATCCTCTGAGCACAGGAGTGATACCCACATCCCGAACACAGAAGCAGATCAAGAGACATGTCAGCAAAGGTACCTGAAACCCGTAGGTGCAAGCCACGCTTCAGCAAGGCTGAATTGAACATGCTTGCAGATACTATAGACGAGCATGCTGACCAACTATTCAGCACCGACCTCAGAAGGCAGGCCCAGCTACGCAAAAAGGCAATCTGGGAGGAGGTGGCCCTGAAGGTCACCGCAGTTGGAACAAATCCTCGAAATGTCTGGGACTGCCATAAAAGGTGGGACAACCTTTGTCTGAGGGTGCGAAACCTCCCGTCGGCCCAGCGCACCCAGGGCCTGGCCACAGGAGACGGCACTGCATCCTCCATCCACCTGCAGCCATGGGAGAAGGCCTGCAGTAGCGTGCTGCACCTTGAGTCAATTGAGGGAGTTGGTGCAGTGGAGGCCGGAGTTGTGACATTGGAGGAGGCTGGTGAGTACCCATAACCCCATTGTCTCATCATCCACCTTTTCACCACTGCATACAACAGAGTAGGCAAACATGTCAAGTATGTCATGCACAACACCAGTACAGCCCTGCCGGCCGACCCCCCACCCCTGCGACCTAGTTTCACACATCCACATACACCTTGCACCCAAACCTCATTCATACTCAGACAGTGGACATAACACAGGCCCACTGTATCGCCCTCACAAGATGCTCCTGCAGGAACCCAGACACACCTCCCCCTGACACAGCCTAACTTGTGTTGCTACCGCCGTGCTAGCACAGGCCCAAAGTCACGCCAGTTCCAAGCAGCTACACCACCAGCAAATGACCTGCCGCACACAGCAATGAAACCTGTGGCCCCCTCGTCCTATCTACCACGACCCATGTTGTAAAATCATCACCAACGCAGCAAGTGCCACAGGCAGCAGTTACATGGGTAACACATCCATGGCACAACCAGCCACGACACAATACAGCTTGTGTGCCACACCCATAACACCCTAACCAGGAAACACAAATACACCACCGAAGTACCACTGCACACACCATGTAGGTCCACCATACATGCACCCGCACAGTATCACTGACACAAGCATGTGTGCACCATGCCATGGCCACCACAATGACCCTGACACAGCATTGTCATCATAAGTACTAGCATTCATGTCTGTCTCATCAATCCACACCCATCAGTGATGCCCTGCCTTTCTGACTCCCCCAGGCACATCATTTGGCAATGAGGCTGGCCAGCCAAGTACACCGAGGGCCACCAGGACTCGCAGCAGAAGGACCACCACCACGCCCACAGAGGACTCCACAGCATCCTCCAGCAGACGTGAGAGGGCATCCACATCCCACCAGCTGCCCACCATCCCAAAGGCACCTGCACCCCAGCCGCTCACCATCCCGGAGGCACCTGCACCCTTGCCGCCCACCATCCTGCTGGCACCTGCACCCCTGCCGCCCACCATCCCGGTGGCACCTGCACCCCAGCCTCCCACCATCCTGGTGGCACCTGCACCCCTGCCAGCCACCATCCTGGTGGCACCTGCACCCCAGCTGCGCACCATCCCAGTGGCACCTGCACCCCAGTCGCCCACCATACCGGTGGTACCTGCATCCCAGCCGCAAGGACGTCCACAAGTGTGTCCTGATGAAAACACTGGTGACAAGGCTGGAGCAGAAAGTGTTGACACGGACCACAGCTACGAGGAGGCATGGCCTTCAGTCCCATGGGCCCAATGAGCCCCCAACCTTCACCCTTATACAGTGTCAGGGACGTTGAAGGGCGCCTGTCACGGATGGAGCAACAGCAGGATTCCCTGATATCACCCGTGCAACAGCATCTTCATGAGGCACAACTGATGCGGGAGAGCGTGCAGGCCTGTGCGAGGCGGAAGGCACGGGCACTAGGCAGATGCGCACGTGCAATCGTGCAAATGTCATGCCGGGTGAGGGAGGGCAACAGTGTCATGTCCTCAATAGCTGAAACAATGTCCATGTTGCACCAGGCCTGGACCAAAGGCACCTGTCAACACCACCGGCCTCCTCCACTAGCACTACACCAGGGAGTTCTTTACAGAGCAGCCCAAGGCATCACTCGGTGCGGCTGTCTTGGCCAGAACAAAGCCGCACCCCGGAGTATAAAAAGGGCTGGAAATAGGGCATGGATACATGGGTGTCCTGTCTGAGGACTCTGCTAATGTACATAGTTATACAGGAAATTATATGCAGATAGTCAGTTTGCTGAGGGGACCTGGGGGGGATAGTTGGGGAGGGGATGTGGGGAGGGATAGTCGGTGAGGGGGTGTGGGGAGGGATAGTTGAGGAGGGAGTGGAAGTGTGAGGATAGTTGGGGTGCACAGTATCACTAGCATACCAACTTTACATTTGTACATAGTTTGTAATCACAAAATATAGTTGGTGTGGCAAATAGAATTCGTGGCAAATAGAATTCATGACTGGACAATCATTATTCCGTGTGATAGAATTTATTTACATGCAGTGCCCAGTGCGCAAGGTGGCGTGTGCAACGTGTCAGACAGGTGTTTAGAAGTAGTGCTGTATAAGTTAATTCTGTGCAACACGTCCATCCATTTCATCACGGCACTGGCCAATTTCCTGATCATCATCACAGTCATCCTCCGCCTAAGGTGGGTGCATGTCCATGTAGGGTGCCAGGAGGACATTGCGTCTGATGCACATGTGGTGCAACATTGCACAGGCAAGCACCATCTTTCCCACCTTTTCTGGACTATACATCAGTGCTCCCCCCGATCTGCTCAGGCAGCAGAACCTACAGGGGGCCAACAGAAAGTGTACATTGTCATTCCTCTGTCCATGTCATGTTGGCACAGGCTATATAGTGGCAATTTCAGTGGACACACAGGCACATGCAGTATTTATTTGCTAACAAATGTCCTGTTTCAAGTACCAGATATGCGTGTCGGGGGGGGTGGTATGCTGTGGCATTCACTTGGGCCATTTGCATTCAACATGACCTCTGACCTTTGTTATACCAAAGACAGAATATGAAAAGCTGTATCTATCATTCTTGTGTTATGAAGGAAAAGTGAACAACAAGTCCATGTATGAGTGCACTTTCGCATTTCACATGAGAAGCATGTGTGATTGTGAGGTTCGATGAAGCAGAGGACATGGACATTTGGTGTGTTGGCTAACACTGCTATCACCGAGCAGCCAGGTACACTATGCTGTTTCATGCCCCCCAGCCTCCAATTAAAACGTGCTTATGGCCTAGTGGTTGGACTCACCTAGAAGCCAGGTACGCTGTCCACCGTGATGTGCCATGTACCGAGGCAGCGCGGAGTTGCGCAGCACCATGGAGGCATGGGTGGAACTGGGAAATCTGGCACAGCAGTGGGTGATGATGAGGCGGGCATCACATGCACGTTGAGCGAATTATATAGTTTTCCGTTGCGGTACACAGCCTCCACAGCGTGCCTGGCCACCAGCTCCACATGTGTGCAGTCCAAGGTACCAATGATGTTCGGCATGCCTGCAAGGGTACTGAAGGGTATTTTCGTGAGATTTACCAGGGCTGCTGTTCTGGGTAGACACATGTGGTTTCGTACGTGCTGCAGGAGTGCATCAATGACCTGGAACAGGACACGTGAAAAACAGGGTTGCGATATCCAATGCAGCGTTCCGACTGTGTGTTGGTATATGAATGTGGCAAGGAAGGGTAGCACGGACACTACCTTGAGCAAGGGGGGATGCCTGTGCGTATATTTATGAGGCAAACCAGGTTGTCATGGATCGGGTCCACTATACTGATGATGGTGTCCCGGTCTAGCCAGTACAGGGAGTGGATCTGCATTTCGCTCAGGTTTAATGGAGTGGCCCTTAAACGAGGGATTGGTGAATGTCGGCATGGTGCAACAGACTGGGCAATGGAGTTTTGCTGGGCCATGATGGCTCTCCTTCTCCTCATATGGCTCCGCTCCATCCTCTGCCTCCCTGCCTCTTCAAGTAATAGTCCTGCAGGCATGGCCTCCAGCTCCAGTACTGCTACTGCTACTGCTAGCATTGTGGTGTTGTAAGGGGAGTGGCGTGTGGAAGTGGTCCTTTTCTGCAATAGCACTACTCATTTGTACCACCTGTGCTGATTATTTACACCTGTGGCATGTTTCTACACACATGACTCTACTTAACGCCTGGTCCACGATGCCGGTGTTTCCGGCATCGATTTCACGCTGGTATGACAGGCACGGCTGCAGCGGCACTCCGCAGATATCGGCAACGGTGCTGCCGTATACGGCAGGTCACTTACTGTGCCGGTGGTTTATGGCCAGTGCATCGAAAAAGTTGCATCGAAATGACAATGCATCGAAAAAGATGCATCGAAAATAAAAGCATTGAAATTCTATGTTTTACATTAACAGTACATATCCATTGAAACTTTTCCATCAAATGGATATGAACTTTTAAATGTAAAAGATAGCATTTCGATGCGTTTATTTTCTATATTAAAATGTTACATGGAGCTGTCCAGTGCTGAAATATCGGCATTTGCCAACTCCTTGTAACGTTTTAATGTTTTTTTGTATATTGGAGGGTGAGGGGGTTCCTGCCCAACAGCCCAACAAGCCCCACCCCCACCCCCTTAACCCTAACCCTAATCTAACCCTTAATCTAACCCTACATCCAACCCTAGCCCCAACCCTAACCCTTAATCTAGCCCTAACCCCAACCCTAACCCTAATCTAACCCTTAATCTAACCCTTAATCTAACCCTAGCCCCAACCCTAACCCTAACGTAACCTAACACTTAATCTAACCCTTAATCTAACCCTTAATCTAACTCTAAATCTAACCCTAGTCCCAACCCTAACCCCTAACCCTATTCATCGAAATTAACCATTGAAAATTATTCAATGAATATGCTTTTCAATGGAAAGGCAATTCAATGAATAATTTTCGATGGAAAGGTGTTAGATGGAAAGACCAGATACCATGCTTGTGATACCGGCATCCTGACTCATACTGTGCCGGTCCAGAAAAAGGTGCTGGTACGGAACTACCGGCACTGTTTATTCCGGACCGCCACACTTATAATGAGGCCCATTGTCTCAATTTCAATGCCATACATTAGAACTGGAATAACATTGCCTTTATAGAATTTGATCAAAGGCAAGAAGGTGAATCTACAGTGTACAGAAAGAATTGTTTTCATTTGGCATATTAGTTGGGTCACTTTTTTCCCCAAGGTCAGCTTCCAATGCTGGCATGGAGGGAGTCGATCGAATCATGAAGCTCAAGTATTTTATTTCTTTTACCACAGGTAAATTCTAACCTGCCATCCTCCACTTGAAGCCTCCTGTTCCTCTCTTTGCTATATGGTTATATGTCATAACAAAGGTTTTGCTATGGTTGATAACAAGATCATTAGAACTGGCATAATTTACAAAGGCTTCAATCAAGCGTTGTAGGCCTATCAAGGTGCAATCCAACAGGACCACATCATCAGCATAAGCTAAACCGGTGATATTAAGGTTGCAATTGCCGGAGCAACCAATGAGTGGAATATTAGTTTATTCCAAAGATTCACTAGGAAGATTTTAAAAAGGCAGGGTGCTATAATGCATCCCTGTCTTAAACCTTTATTAGTTGGAATCTGTGAGGACAGATGGCCCTCAAGATCCATTTGTACTTTTATCACTGTGTTATCGTCTGGATGAATAAGAATTGCCAGGAGTACTTGTGAGATACCCCAATCTCTTCATTTACATCATAGTTTACCTCTGTTGATGGTATCGAACGCCCCTAGGTAAATCAATCCAAACCCCATAGAGTCGTTGTTGTTTGATTTGTTCTGTATTTCGCATATTAAGGAGCAGGCCATTCAGTGACGTTGAGAGTTCCTTGCGAAAACCTATCTGAAACTTTGATATGATATTTATCTGCTCAGCCCAATTCTCAAGTTCCTTCAGGGCGATACATGCACAAATGTTACTCTCTATGTCCATCAGGGCAATTGGACGATAATTATAGGGGTTCCCACAGTCTCCTTTCTTGAATATGGGTATTATTATTGCTGTCCGCCAAGAAGCGGGGCATTGATGAGTTTTTATGATGTTGTTAAAGAGGTTGAGGAGAATAGAGGTCCAGAGACCCACCGAAGACTGTAGCATTTCATTTGTAAGGCCGTTTGGCCCCGCCGCTCTGGATCTCGACAAGCTATGTATCAGATCTTCTATCTCTTTTTCCTCTATATCGAGGTCCCAGTTTACCTTTGAATTTACACCACAACTCTGTGGGTTAATTTCTCCCCCCAGTGAATTTTGGGTTCTCTGTATGTCATAAAAGAAGCCCGCCACACGGTGGTTTCCTTGGAGAATTGTGCCACTTGCTCAGATGCTTTTTGAAGTAGCTGATATTCAACTAGATTGCACGCTGCACTCAAATCCACAAGCACTAATAGCCAGTGCTTAATTTGTGCCGGTGTTTGCCGGTCCCCAACACCGGCACAGTTTTCTCGGCAGCAGCACTCAGCAGTGCCCAGGGAATGAAGGCATTCATCAAAGAAAGTTAACACGTAAGTGTTACCTTTCTTTCATGAATGCGATCGTTCGCTGAGGTCATGCTGACAGTGCTCCCGCCAGCGTGGCGCCAGCCAGGAGGGAGCCATGCTCACCCGCCCGCGCGTTGCCATAGTTACTCTTGCAAGGAGAACCCTCGGCCTCGCTTCGCTTACTTGGAAGCCTTAGCCTTTCCATTGGGAATGATTCTCGAGACGAGTCCTGTGGCGACATTTTTGTGTCTCGTCTCAAAACAAACGCCCCACGTGGAACAGAGGCGCTCTGCCCGATCCCCCCCACTCCTCAGCCCCTCCCCGGGTTTCCCCTGGCCCTGGTCCAGACTCTGACAGGAAAATGAAAGTGAAAGTGCCTCAGCCTCTTCCCTCCCTCTGTGCCTTAAGCTTGGCCCTCCCTGGTTTCTCCACACCCCCTCTGTAGGCACCACAGGGTCTTGGCTTTCCCCACCTGCAGTGCACAGAAGCACAGCGTCTCAGCACAGCCCAGTCCAGCGGGTCACGGAAGTGTCGTGTGTGGTGAGTGTGTGTTGCTGTTCGCTTAGTAAATGCCGTTGCTTGTTACGTGGGAAATCCTGCCCCTGGGCTCCTTTGCAAATCGTTATGAAGTTTTTAATGGGAAACAGTTGCCGGCAGAAGTGTTCAGTCAGACGAAGCCAGACTAGAGGGGGCAACTGCAAGACAAAGGAGGCTAGAAAAGCGTGACTACTTTGAAGTGAACTGAGGTATATCAACAAAACTACTAACGTTAAAAATAAACGCCTCTTAATGGCCCGTAAGCAGGAGTTTCCCCTTTTTGTAGGAGAACATGGTGCATTGTCGGTGTGTCCTAGACACAATATCCAAACTTGTTAAAAATCGTAGCTATTTGGTGTTATGGACCCAAGCTATAGCTCATTGCGACAGGTGTCTCATATTTATGTCCAGTGTTAGTGGTGGCAGGTGGTTGTATTTTCTTTTCTCTTTGGTTTATTGTAGACTCTTCACTTCGCGTTTATATTTTAAATGGTGACCTGTCAAGAGCAGTTTGATTACCAGAGCATGCATTTGCAAACTGGTAGTTAATGCCACACGATCCCCTTAATAAATTGCAAGTAAAACGTTCCCTAAAAAGGCTAGCGGGATAAAGAAATCGGTCATTTTACAGGTGTAGTTTAAGGGGTCAAGGTAAAAAATGCAACCTAAAAGCGAATCCTGTACAATTTTCCTCTACCATATCAACAGCTGACTCGATACCTATTTTATGCTTTATTCTCAACCCTGCACAGTCGTCTTCACTTCACACCAGACAACGGTGCTGGGTGCCCCCTGCCGGACGGAGCAGGGAGCACCTGCAGTGAGGGTGCGCCGAGGGGGCAACATGGCAGGAAGGGGAGACCCTCGCTCAGGGTAAGTGCCAACTGCGAGCTTTCACAGCACTTAAAACAATGATGGTTCTGCAAATGAGGGTATGATAGGGGTCACATTCTTTGCCTCCCTCATGCTTATATCTGCTCTCTGTGCTTTCTCTTACCCCTAGTGTCCTTTCTCTGCCTACGCCTCTTCTTTCACTGCGCCCCACTTTCTGTGACCCTTTTGTTTTTTCAGACTTTACTTCTGTTATTTCTGTCCTCTGCTGTTCTTTTCTCCCTTTTTTCTTCGCTGCATTTCTTTGTGCTTTCTCTGCCCCCACAGAGTAGAGGTAAACTATGGCATAACCTATGTATTTGTACAAATACTGCAGCATGCAAACCTTGAGCGACGTCATTTATCACAAAATAGTTCTATTATAGCTGACTACAATGTACTGTTGCGTGCTGGGGACTATATTGCGATATAAGGTAGACTATTTGTATAATGATCTTCCCCCCCCTTTCCGACTCTCGTGTGTGTTAGGTGCCCAGGCTGCAGCCCTTATTCACCCGCGGTCATCACAATTGTTACACTAACCCTTGGATGGTATAACAGGGGTACACTTTGGATCGATGCAGGCTGCCCCAATGGCTTAAAATCGATAATGAGAACTGTAGTGGGGAGAGTGTCTTTACACCTGGCTCCGCCCAGGTAAATGGGGTCCGCCCACCATTACATGGCATCCGATCCCGAAGTGGACCAGCATTTGTGTCTTTCGCTAAGCCGGTCATTTCCTTCAAAGTGTAAATTGCAGAAAGGGAACCCATTACATTTGTACTTAAGTGCAAAAAAAGGTTCCCTCTTTGGATTGTGTCATTTGCATTATGATGTGAAAAAAAAGTGCAAAGAGTATAAATGCCACAATCAAAATCAAATGGTGGCGGTAATGCAGGAAGATGTGTATGGCGCAAGGGATGGGGGCTGGCATAAGTGGTAGTTTCATTCGATGTCCCGGCTCTGCCATGCAAATCAATGAAAACCTGGCAGACGGTAAACGCATGTGTAAAGGGTTTTATGCATGCTCTTTTGCATGAGGTGTCTGTTTCGCCAGAAAGGAAATGAGCCTAAAGGTGTAATGTGACCTGCCCCTGGCAGTCACCAACATATCCCGGAATGCGTTTGTGGACTGATACTTTGGGTACAATCCAGTTCTCTGGTTTGCTATTTGGCTCTTTAGTCACATAACTTAGTTATTGCCAGCTTAATTCCAGGAGTTCTACAGTGATATCAACCGTGAAAAGTGAGATCTGTTTTAGTTTGCTGCCAGCACGCAGAGATAGGTGGTTCTCGTGCTATAATCTATCAATTAATTATGCAGGTTTTGGTTAGGACCAGTATATAAAGGGAATGGGAGGTGGGATTGTGTAATTACTTAATCATAATTGCTCTTTTAAAACGCACTTCATACCAGACAGTGGTTTGAAATGTCATCAGGATTCTAACTTGTGTTGCACTGCGTTGTCAAGTACTGGTTGCAAGCACTGGTAGAGCCAACAACTTTGGCATATGCTCAGGAATTATATAGGTATTTGTCAGGCATTGCAATCATATGCCCAGGTACTCACACCGTTACCCAGCTGTTGCCATTTTATGGCCAGGTACCACCATTATGGCAGTACCTGGCAAATGTCTATCACACTGAACTGGCTCGGGCTGCCCGCGCTGTGGGCGGCGCCCGCTGGCCCCGGGGCCGGCATTATGGGGCCAAGATTTTTTGGGCACTGGCACTTATTTTTTTACAAATTAAGGACTGCTAATAGCCCTGTCTTGCCCTTTTCCAGCAGACTAAGCATGTGAGTTTGCAGGTCTAGCATTGCTGTCTCTGTGCTGTGTGCAGCTCGGAAACCTGATTGTTGACCATGGAGTATGTTATTTATTTCAACATGCTTTTGCAGTTGAGCTGTAGCAACTTTGTCCAGCACTTTAAGTATAAAGTTGCAATTTGTGATCAGTCTCATATTGCCTCGTTCTTTATGATCTAACCCTGTTTTTTTCAGCAGCGGCTTCATAGTGACCGATTTTATGCTCTTCAGGATGGCACTGTCTCTAAAAGTGGCGTTAACTCACTTTGTTAGCACTGGCGCAAAAATGTCCTTGTTTTCCAGTATGATTTTTGGGGGTAGGGTATTTTCGCACATGATGTGGGCTTCATGGCTGACGAAACTTTGATTATCTCCTCTGTCGTTATGGGGAGAAACAGAAATCTATCTAGCTGCGTTCTGGAGCGTTCCCCTTTTGTTGTGGTTGGCTGCGCAATGGATGCCTTTCGGGATGTTATAATTGACTTCAAGGCCTTCTTGATTTTATTGGCGAAAGCCTCTTGCACATTTTCGCAGTCCTACTGGGAGGGGAGAATGGTGAGGACAGGACTTTAGGTTTGTCTATGGACTTTAAGATTTCAAATTGCTTACTGGTGTAATTTGACGCAAATGTAATCTGGTCATTATAGAAATGTGGCTTGGCCTCATTGATCCCTTTTTTGTAAAGTTTTTCAGTGCATTTCCACAGTTCTTTGTTGGTTTGTGTGGGATGTTTAAGCCACCTACTCTCCCTTCTTCTTTTTTCTTTCTTGAGCTTAGTTAATTTGGGATGAAACCATTTCTGATGGTTTGGGTTCCCTCTGATCACTTTGGGCTTAATGGGTGCCATCTGCTCTACTAGCTCATGTATAAAGTGCAAGTAATTCTGCATAATATCTTCACATGTGTCACTCTCCTGATGACCCTCTATGACCTTATTCATGCACTGTTCAAGCTGTGCTGGCCCTATTTTCTTATAATTTCTGTTAAAGACTTTCTCTTGCCTGCTGTCACTTTTTTGCCAGGAATTATTAATTTGCACATCAAACCTTACTTTGAAAAGGTGTGACCAAATTAAAGGGGAGATCCTTACCATCTGTACGTCAATGTTTTGTGCTATGACCTAGTCCAGCTGGTTTCCTTTGGCTGTTGTGGGTTCCATGTTGATAACTCTAAAATTGATGTTATTCAGCACTTTCTCAAAAAGGAGAGCCTCTTTATCATTAGGATGCCCTCTCCACCTATTGAAGTCCCCCAGAAGCAACGTGGCCGTATTGGGACATTCCAATTTATTAAGCTGTTGGGTGTTTTCCTCTGTGAAGTCCGATATGAGTGAGGGAGGTCTGTAAACCACAACCATGTTAATGCAGTTGTTGTTTGTGGGGGTGTGTTTGAGGTGCAAATCCTCACACCCAAAGCATGACATTGTGGTGGGAAATAAGTGTATGGAGTCACGTATTATGACTGACACCACCCCCCCTCATCCCAAACTCTCTGTTCTTATGGTGTATGGTGTACCCCTCTGGTACAGCAATTGCGCAGGTGGCACCAATCGGATCTTGGAGCCAGGTCTCTGTTAGGCGTAAAATATCTAAGTCATCATCAACAATGAGATCATGCACACTTGCGCATGTTTGCACAAAGATCTGGTATTGAGCAAGCATGCTTTCAAATTCTTAACTTCCTCCCCCTTGGTTTCCTATCTAACCCTTGGTGCTATATTCCTCACCTTCTTATTTCTGGTTGTTTTAGTAGGGGTATTCCGCGTTTCTATACATGTAACCTCGGTGGGTTGGAGTGGGTTCTGCGAGGCGTGACTATTAATCCTTGCGTTTTCCATGGCCTTCTGCGCAATTTGTTGTATGGTAGCCGTGCAACATATGCGATGTGGCCTATGAGGCTCTATTTTCTCCCTTAGAGGACTCCTCTTACATCGTGGAACAATTGGGAGTGAAAAATAAGGCGAAGTCTCGTCCCTGGCCGCCTCAATCGCCGCAGAAGGCGAGGACCGGCGAAGACTGGCTTGGCAGTGAAGTGCGGGCGCTGACTCGTCTGACGTTCCACTATATGCCACGCTGGGGCTCCTTGGAGTTGTAGTGCCCAGGAGCGGTGTTGCGCAATCTGTGTGAGTCCCCGCTGGAGTGGCACTAGATTGCTGGTATGGGATCAGGCAGACAGCTAACAGGCCTGCAACAACTAACAGTTTTCAATTAGCAATATGTTTGAGCTGTGTCAACACTGAGTAGCTACACGCTCAACAGAAAACACAACTGTTTTAAACAATTCACAGTGTGTGTTGGCGTGTAAGGTTAGGAACGTTCTAAACGTAGCAAAACTCGTTGCCTCTAACCCTAAGCATCAAAGTCTACGGATCTCAGGTGCAAACAATGCCTGAGTGGCTCAAAGGGCACCCAGAGTCCAACTCCCCACCTTCGCTCCCTGAATCTGAGAAACAAAAAGATTGCAACTCCACAAAGGAACTTGCTCCCCAGCAATGATTTATTTAGAGCACAATGCTTATTTATCCGAGTTTATATTCCAGGGTGGTGAGCCCAATGTAAATGAAGACAAAGGCGCCAGATCTTACCCCATGCAAAACTGAATTCAACACAGAGTTGTTGGCACATCTGCCTACTGTTCTGCGTTGGATGCTTTGGTTTCTTTTTTGGTGCCCTTTTGGTTATACTTGCTTTCACTCAGACTTCAGCTTACACAGTTATCGAATTGCCAAAGCCAGGGTCCTCCACTGCATAGGTGCTTTCTTATGGACACACGTGGGATAAACCACCCTCGGCGTGAACACCAGCAGTGCCAACACAGCGCCTTGCTCAGCCGCAGTCTTTCACCGCTCCGGGTTTGTGCTAGGCAATTTGAAGGAAGGTGGCGTGGCTACAACAGTGGAAAGCAGCGACATCCGTGCAGTGTGTCCCTCCAGCGGCGCCAACACTGCGACCTTGCTCCACCATGTGCTATCACTGCTTCAGGTTGGAGCTAGGCAATTTGAAGGCACAGGCATGGCTACAACAGCGGAAAGCGAGGACATTCTTGCAGAGTATCCCTACAGCAGCGCCGCCACCGCACACTTGCTCCGTGTGTGGGAGTGAGGGGTCGTTTAGGCCCCCCTCATACATTCAGCACGATGTAAACCACTTGCTCGCACAATAATGGGGTACGCTTCCATTGCTCGTAGGCATGCTAACAGTAGCAGATGCAGGGTTATTGTGCGGGACACTTGGGCTTCCATTTGGTGTACCCTCATCTCCATCTTTGGTCTAGGCCTCACTGCGATAATACGAAAAAGGCTTCTCTCCCCTCTGCAGCGCTGCGCACACCGCGCTCATGGCCCCCACCTTTTCTCACTGTGTCTGAAAGCTTTGCAGCTCCATTCTCACGGATGAGCCGGACACAATTGAAACAAATACACCAATGTAACATTTCACCCTTCCTCTGAGATCACTGTCCTGTGTGTGAACTGGCCTGAAACATGACTTGTAGCTCATCCATCTCCACAAAAACCTGCCTGTGCCCTCTTAACCCCGCTGCTGGAAAATTACTGCCACTATAACCCTGTGTCCCTCCAAGGTATTCTCTTGATGTACCAAACGTGTGACCCTGCTGTGAAGCCCATCCCCCAACTAACAGCAGACCCCAAACCCGGTACTTCATATAATTCCCAATGAATAATGCTGTGATTATATGTGGACGATTTATAGATCTGTGATGATATACTCAAAGGAACTGTATCGACCATTATTTAGTGCATGTCTGATGGTAGTATCTCACGTTAGCTTAGTTAGGGCCCACCCTACCTCACCGCGACCTGACCCTCACCCCGCCTGGACACAGACAGATGGACCTTGTGACGCTCACCCTCCCGCCAACCAAGCAGCCAACCACAGAGGAGCAGCGCCTACACGCACCTATACATTGTTGTCTTGTGTCAAATCATAATGAACTTTTGTAACATTCGTATCTGACATCACTGATCACGTTTTTTGTCCTTTTAATCAATTGTAAGTGTTTTGTTTCAATTGTAAGTGTTTTGTTTGCCAGAGCGCTATCGGGCAGCAGAGTTCTCTGGATGCCAATTTTATATAAACAAAACTTAACTCTCGCAGCCTGTTCTCTTAGTCTCATTACCCATTGGGTGTGTCCCATTTATTGGTTCTGCACGTGCAAGTCGGGGAGTGGGCTTTACATCCGCCACAGGCTTTTGCATTTATTAAAAGAAAACCTGACTAGGAAATCACAGTCACAGAGACAGGAGAACTAGAGGAGCAGAGGCGAGAGTGGGCCAGCCCACAGAGGTGCTTTTCAAACCTCAGGAAAAACAGCACTGAGGAACAGACACCAGTTGTTCATAAGAGGGGAGAAAGTCTACCTACAAAAGGAAAAACTATACTACAGCGTCTAAACGCACAAATAGTATCCAGATTGACCTTCAAAACACAGGAAAATCACAAAACGGTGGGAAACTCATAATAAACTCAGACATGACAATGCAACACCTCTGTGGGGGTATTTCATGGCTAAGAAAGCACAATAAGTGATAATATGGGGAACTTACCTCTAAGGCTCACAGGGGGAAGGGTGATGTTAACAGCACACAGGCAGGGAGAGGGAGGGCAGCCCAGTGAGATCCAAAAGACATGCACCACTTCTTATAGCTTTTGTTTCATCAAACACACTCCCAAAGTAGTCACAGGAAGGAAGTTGACTCACCCATTCACACAGTAACTCACTCCAAGGGCCACAGGTGCAAACTATCAGGCTGGGAGCTAGCCCAGCAGAGGGGCAAAGGCACTACAAATCGTCAAACCACATAGCACACATTGCAGGCTGCTGGAGTGGAGCAACGACAGTTTGAGGAGGAGGAGGTGGTTGGAACTTGGAGCAGAGGTGAAGTAAGAAGGAGAGAACAGAAGAGGAGAAAGAGTTAAAGGAGGTAGCAGTAAGATCGGAAGGTGTTGGTGGAAGTAAAAGTGTGGAAGGGGATTCTGATACTGTTGGAGGGAGTGTTCAGTACTTAATAACAATGGAGGAAGAAGAAGTGACATCAGATGAGGAAGACAGAGGGTAAACCGCTGAGAAGGAGGAGTTTGCAAAAGAGGAATCGAAGGGTTGTGTTGTTCAGAGTTGGGATAAGGTGCTAGAGGAAGAGGAAGCCACAAGAGGATTTGACAGAATGAGCATGTTGCTTGGACTGCAGAAAGTGCTATCGAGAGAAGTGGCATGGGCAATCAGGGCACCATATCACTCAGATTAGAGCAGGGAACCCTATCATGAGCAGAGCCCAATCTCCCGTATAGATGAGCAGGACACCATGTCCTTTGGGGGTGAGCAGGGCAGCACATCCCTAGTTGTGGGGGTGAGTAGTTAGGGGGTGGAAAGTGTGAAATTGAGGAAGTGGTGATGATTGAACAAGAGATGGTCGGAAGGAGAAGGGACAGTAGTAAAGAGACAGGGCCCAAACGTGGGAAAGCAAGGAAGGGATGGGCCCAGAGGGTCACAGCGAAAGAGGGAAGAAGTCAGACGGGACACAGAGGGCAGAAAGAAGCAAAATAGGTTGCCTAGATCACTACCCCATGTTCCAACTGACAGACCTGGGCCACCGTTGTGGGGTGCAGATCCCCTAAACCAGGTACTTTTTTGTCATGCCGGGATTTTCCAGTGATATGTGGGGTGCAGGCTCTCCAAAACCAGACAGAAATACAACCTAGGGGAGATCCCTGGAGAGAACTTTGGAAAACTGTTTTGACCCTGGAAATCCAAGAAATCCATGAAAAAGAGCTCACAACTACACCCCCCCCTTTATTATTTTGCCCACACTTGGTTCATTTTCCCTAGCAAATCAATGTTGCATTTAGCTGACATGTGTGTCTGGTCATTGGTCACCCTCCTTTCAGTGCTGATAAAAATATCTCTGCCACCCCCAAAAATGAAAATACACACACATTTTATTCCACGACCCTCTCCTTGATATTAACAATTCTATGCCAAAGTCAACATACTGGAAAAAGGCACCTACTGTACTATTTAGTCCTCCATACTTACTTTACATCGATATGGGAGCTCGCCAGTATGAGTCCATGTGTGTCGTTTCAACTCAGAAATTCGGTGAAATGTTTGCATGCAGTAGTCACACTTGTACTTCTTAATTCCACTAAAACAAACAGATAGCAAATAGTAAATGCGTGTTCAGGTAAATTGTGGAATCAGCAGGTTATTAAGAAGTAGCATTTACGTTTACACATTTCATGATTACTTTAAGTAGCCATTAAACGTTTAAAAGGGGCTGATTCCAAGTTTGGCGGCAGAGGTAAAACATCCAGGGGGTAATTCATAGAAATCAGCGCACAAGTGGCGCATGCGGCTGGCGCACAGTGTGCGCGTGCGGCAGTCTGCGCCAGCCGCGTGTGCCAAAATCCATTTTCGCGCACAGCGTATTCATGGATTCTAACATCCATAACGATCCGTGGCACAGAGTGGCGCAGCGAACCTGCAGCAGCGCCAGTTACGCCCCCAACCCCGCCCTGTGCGCCATGAACAGCACACAAATCCCGTACATGGCGCACAGGCCAGTGGACCAGCATACAGCCCCCCAACCACAAAAACGTCTGTAAAACTCCCCACGCATCCCTCCGAATACACGAACCCTGCACGCAGCAGGGTGCGTGTGGAGAATCACACGTGATAGGCCTTGTGCGAGCGGGGTACGTGTATTCCGGGGGTGCGCGTTGAGAATCACAAACGACAGGCCTTGTGCGAGCGGGGTACGTGTATTTCGGGGGTGCACACACGCGACAGGCCTTATGCGAGTGAGGTACGTGTATTTCGGGGGTACGCGTGGAGAATCACACGCGACAGGCCTTGTGCGAGCATGTTACGTGTATTTCGGGGGTGCGCATGGAGAATCACACGCGACAGGCCCTGTGCGAGCGGGGTATGTGTATTTCGGGGGTGCGCGTGGAGAATCACACGTGACAGGCCCTGTGCGAGCGGGGTACGTGTATTTCAGGGGTGCGCTTGGAGAATCACACGAGACAGGCCCTGTGCGAGCGGGTTACGTGTATTCTGAGGGGTGCGCAGGGAGTTCCAAACATGATTTTGCAGTGTGTGTCCTCCCAGGTGTGCCCTGTACCCCCTCCCCAGCCCCTTCAGCCAGCCCACACCACAGGGGACTACTCTGCATGGGACTGGTCATGTCCCATAGGCAGCCCATCCACCCTGGCCATGCCCCCCAGCCAGCCCACATGTCACCATGCACCAGTGAGCACCGAGTCATGTCCCCCTGCACCCCCATCCACCCTGCATTGACGGGCACCTGCCAGCAGGCCCCGACACATGTCCCCCTGCACCCTCACCCACCCTGCATTGACGGGCACCTGCCAGCAGGCCCCGACACATTTCCCCCTGCATCCCCACCCACCCTCCATTGACGGGCACCTGCCAGCAGGCCCCGACACATGTCCCCCTGGACCTCCGCCCACCCTGCATTGATGGGCACCTGCCAGCAGGCCCCGACTCATGTCCCCCTGCACCCCCACCGACCCTGCATTGACGGGCACCTGCCAGCAGGCCCCAACACATGTCTCCACCCAACATGTCATAAAGATGCACATTCATGGGCCTCATGTCCAACAAAATCCCACTGCACGCCACCCCAGTACTGAGGCACAATCAAGTTTCCCATCCACCCTACACTGAAAGGCCTATTTCTTGTCACAAACCAAAACTCAACTATGCACATCAACACATGTCCGTCACACACACTGTGTGCCAGTGATTGTGCAAACCCACATTGTGACATGCAGTAAACCAATGAGCGAATACCACACATGGAAGTAAGAAATCAAAATGTATTGTGCACAAAATTAAGCAAATGGAATCAAAGCATGAAAATAATATTAATAAAAAAAGAAGAATGCATGTCCAAAAATAAAATGAAAATAATGAAGTCACAATCCAAAGACATCCAAAATAAAGTCAGTGAAAACTCCTTGTCCACCGAAACAAATCCAAAGGAAACAGAAATTTCAAAATCCATTGATCCATGGCGAAGTAAAATAAAATTTTTGCAGAAATCCACAGTCCAACCATGTACAGAGATTAAAACCAGGGTCCATGAGCCAACTAATGAAATGAAACCTATTAAAAAAACCTACCTAACTAAGAACTATATACAAAAACGTGGGGCATTGTCCAAGCGTCCCAAAAGAAAAAAAAGAAGAGAAAGGAAACCTAACACTAACTAACTATATACAATGGCGGCGGGCAAGTCCTATGGCTCACTCTGTGATGTTGTGGGTCAGGGCATCATCGAACTCCATGTCTATCTCCTGCCCTTGCCCCGAGATCTCGCAGGGATGCATCCATGGCCTGTTCCAACTCCCTGCGAGTTGCCTCGAGGCATTCAGCCCGCCACAATGCCCAACGCATGGAGAACTCCGCCCTGACCATGGTGAGCCGCGCCTCTTCCACCCGCCGCCGCTCCGCATCTATACGCTGGCCCAACCGCAGCCACATGGAAAACACACCCATTCCAGGGTCCTCCTGCCCTCTTGCCGATGCCTGCCCCTCTGATGTTGATGGCCCGGAGCCATCATTGCTCCCACCTAGACCTGCTGCTGCTGCTGCTGTCCATGTGCCCTGTCCGATGATGCCTGCACATCCTCCATCTGCTGGTCTCCAGTTGTTGGGGTGTCACCTCTGCTGGACCGCCGACTCCCGACTGTGGCAGGGATGGGATCTTCACCAAGCTGGCTGTGTTGGTCAGGCCAGGTCCACAGGGGGCCGTGGTGTAATCTGGGCCAGAAGACAGCAGGGAGAACGACTGGCGCATAGTCTCCCCAGAGGAGGAGAGGTCCGCCAGAGTGCGCGACACATGTAGGAACCCACTGACCATGGCCCCTCCCAACTGTGCCAAGTTGCCACGCAGCTCTTTGTGATGGCGTGCATGCTCCCCCAGGAAGCACGCACATCATCACGAATGACACGCGTATGCAACGCGACACGAATCAGGACGGAGCCCATACGGTCATGGGACTCCTCGTCCGCAGGTAGTGGAGAGCCAGATGACGTGGGCCTCCCCCCTACCTGCGGATGGGCCTGGGACGGGGCATCCCTGCTGGTGCATAGTGGTGCAGTCACAGGGTCAGGGACAGTGACATGCACAGGCCCCTCCGCGGTGACCTGTGCTGCCTCCTCACCCTGGCCCTGGACTGCAACACTTGCACCAGTGGTACTACCCCCACCATGCCCCATGTGCAGCTCAATAGCGGGCTCCTCCTCCTCTGTGGAGACCACCAAACTGGATGTCTCTGCACCGTCTTCCGCCATTGCAAGCCCCTGTGGGGGCTCACCCGGCCCTTCCGCTACAGCCGTAGTGGCGGACGCGGCACCAGTCCCCTCGCTCCCGGATGATGGCAATTCCTGGGAGGGTGGCTGGGCCTTGCGTTGCCACCCAGTGGAGGCATCCTGCCGCTTAGCTCCACAGTGCCGTCACTGCCCTCTTCTTCACTCGACGCTGCGTAGAGGGAGACATAGAACACAAGCATCAGGGTACTGTGCAATAGTCCCCTAGACAGGAAGCAATAACACATGAGTGGCACTGTCAAACGTCACTTCCATCCTGTCCCTCCACAACACATGGGTCAATGCAGGCAACACACATGCAGAAACAGGCACGGCGCATGCAATCAACATCAGCATCCATGTACAAGGGCCTCTATGGACATAAATGTTGCATTTAAACTCGCATGCATCATGGCTCATACTGATCCCATGCACACACATCACTGGAGGGTCATACATCATGGCTCGTACACCACAGACACAGTGGATACAAGGGTGACCAGACTGCATAAGTGAATCTACACATTGTCACGGACATGTGTCATGTATCCATGGCATTTCAAAGTCACACACATGCTTCTCAGACACACAGACATGTACACCAGACATGTACATGAGCGCAGCACCCATCTCTCACCCCCCATCCATGTCCAATAACAGGGACAGGCATGCATTCATGTGTGCATTCCACATGCTGCTCCCCATGTTGCATTGGAAAACATGCACCATCCATGTGGTTCACGCATTACTGGTCTCACATGCATTACCATGATGTCCCTGCACACACACATCCATACATGGTCTATATCACACATTCAGCCAAGTAGCTGACTACCAGCACACTGCAACATGCCCTGTTTCACACAGCAATGCATGGCCACTTACCACTCAACTCCAGATGGGTCTTCCTCAGAAGGATCTGGGCGTGGAGCGCTGGGCTTATGCGTTCCAGGACCCTCATCTGGATTTTAGTCAGGTTGACCTGGCACCCCTCTGCATCCTCTGCCATCGTGAGGCGCCGGGCCTTGTTGAGGGTCCTGAACCTGAAGTCCTCCCAGCGCTTCCGGACGTGCTTGATGTCACGGGTTGCCACCCCCTCCGCGTTGATGGCAACCACTACGTGCTCCCAGATCCTCTCCCGTCCTTCCTTGTTGGCGTGCGATGATGTGAAGAGGGCATCATAATCCCCCAGAACTTGCTCCACCAGGAACCCAACTTCCTTCTCACTGAAGCTGGTGGCCCTCTGCCTCTCTGGCTGTGGGTCACCAGTGGTCTCGGATGGTGTTTGCCCCGACATGGCGACCGGGCAGGTGTGGGCGGGCAACTGGGTCCTGGGGCTGGGCTGTGGAGCAATGGTATCCCAGTCGGGAGTCTTCTGTTCCAGCAGGGGTGGACACAGCAACTGGACCCCTGCATATGGCTGATGTGCAGACACCAAATAGCAGGGCACGTGGGCAGCAGGCAGGCAGCAGCAGATGGCAGGTGGGAGCGTGCTCGGGGCTCTTGGGGGCAGAAAAATGGCCTTTTGGGCAGGAGCATGGTCTTCAATGTGTTTTCGCGTAGCCAGCTTGATACGGAGTGATTTGGCACATGAAAAAAGTGCACGTCAGCGTGTAATTCAAGGAAAGGCCCTTAGCGCATAAGCGCGTCTATGACGTATCGCGCACAGGCCGATTCCCTCGACACGGGTGCATAGTGGATCAGCACGTGAAAAAAACACACGTCCGTGTGTGAATGCGTGTAATGCGAGGAAAGGGCCTAAGCGCGTAAGTGAAATGATGCGCGCAGGCGTTTCCCTCAGCACGGGTTAATGGTGAGCGGGGCCAGCAGTTCGCTGTACGTGCCTTTCGTGGAGACCGACGTGTGTGTTGCTACTTCGTGTTATTTCGCGTGCCATCACAACTTCACAGCGGATCAAGGACGTATCTCTTCTTTTGGTGGGGGTATTGGCTACGTGTGTTTTTCATCATCGCGCTAGTCTGACGGTGAGTCGCGCACGCTATCTTTCCCACTGCGGGTGCCCCTGTGTATCGTGTACCCGTTTTCAAGGTCATAGTAGCCTGAGTGTCACACGTGTGAATGTTTTTTGTGTTCCTGGGTGCCACCGAGTACTGCGGGAGGTTAATTCCACGCACGTAGGCTGCAGGGATTGCGTGCACGGTTTTACTGCAGTTTTGGGGTGACCCGTCACTTCATCACCGGGGTCACATACAGCCTTGCAGGGGTGCTGTTAACATCTTGCATCCCACCCCAATTGCCCACGACAATTGCGGTGTACACCTCCCATTGGCACTCCTCCATCTGTGCCGGCACTACTCCATCTGTGCCATGGTTGGGAGGCCACCAAAGGTGAGGGGCCACCACCTGGGCGTACTCCTCGTGGCGGGTGTGGTCAGCGACGTGGCCGGGGTGACCAGGGAGTAGGGGGACTCCAGGGTGTCTGCAGAGGGGGAAGAGGCAGGGGTGCGCCACTTGGGCACGATGTTGTGCCTTGTGTCAGTGCAGTCATGTCACCACCCCCAGTGGTTCCGGGAGATGCAGCTTCTACATCTGGCACTGGTGCCCATGTGACCCGGCAGTCCGTTTCATAGACTGCCACGGGCCCAAGGTAGTGGAAGCTGCAGGTGCAGCTGTGGACACCACCACCCAGGCTCAGGGTCTGACAGTGCAGGCTGCGTTGGCACTTGAAGAGTCCATGGAAGATTTCCAACAGGGCAGGAGGCAAACCGTAGGTGCATGCAGGGCTGCCCTGACCGAGACACATGTCCCTGGGGCAGTAATGTCATTTGCTGACCCGACCGGCCGGGTGTTGGCAAGTACAGGGCAGATGCAGCCAACAACACCCCGGTTGTGAGTCTACCAACCAGGACAGTCGCGGACAATGAACCTGCCACAGCGGATGTTTCTGCGCAGGGTCCATTAAAGGGCACCCAGCTGCCACTGACGCAAGTCAGGCCTTTGGTTGTCCTTCCACCTGCCACTCCCTTGGCTCAATCCACCGGTGCCACTGGCCATACTGATCAGGGTGGCATTTGCCAGCCAGGGTCTGCGCTACCAGCCAAGAGGAGGAAGGTTGCACCTGCAGCACAGGCTGGGACCCCACACACAGCCACGACCTCCTGCACGTCGAAAAAGAAGCCTTTCTGTGCGCAGGAACTGGACTTCCTCATGGACTGCGTGCGGGACCACAACCGTGACATGCTAGTGGGGCCTAATTGTCAAACTACGGCTTCCCACCGTGTTACCCACTGGAAGCAAGTTGCGGAACATGTGAGTGCATTCAGCCATGAAGTGCGCACGGCGCAAGACTGCAAAAAGCGTTGGAATGACTTCAAACGCAGCGCTAAGGCTAAGCGTGCCTCAAATTACAACATGACTCTAGTGACTGGCAGTGGGCCGGCACCTGAGGAGGAAGACCTCACTCCGCACGAGTCACTCGTTGCGGAGTTCATACCACCTGAATCGGTCGAAGGAGTGGGAGAGATGCCGGACTTTGATGCCCAGTCCAGTGAGTGTTGCTGAGTGTTTGTCGAGGACATGTGTCTTTTACTTGTGTGATGTGTTCTGCGTGACTGCCACTATATGTCATGTGTACATGGTTCTGATGTGCAAGTAATGCAATGCTTCACTGATGCATGGCTGCTCTGCAGGATGGTGGACATGTGGAGCAGATGGGGACTGTCCGCATCACCACTATTGCACCATATTCACATGCTGGTCACCAGGATGCCCCTCCGGTCCATGTTCCAGCTCACTGGCCCATCTGCATGTAGCCTGGGGTGTCCTTCCTCTCAGCCCTGGGACTATGTCATAGCATGACTGACGTGCATGTGTCCTCTGCCTGCATGCGGGTACTCCACGTAGGCATGCTCCCTGGCCCCTCCACCCCCCCTCTGCACCCCAATTTCACCTTTGCACTGGTCTGCATCAATTTTGCCATAAAGCACTTGCCTGTTCATGCATCCTGTGTACATGCTAACTACCACCAGCCAACCTGCCAGACATATGCTGCGGGGTACATCCTTTGTACTTGATGCAGGGTGTCTCACTTGGACTATGCAGATGTCAGATGCTCCGCAGGGACATGAGTGCCCATTCATGCTCCATGTGCATTCCATGCATGCCCCATGTGTCCTTGACTGGATGATCATTATAGTACATGTCCAGGGTGACCTACATTTTATGACATTTCATCAGCCTTCCCATGGACACTGTGGCTCAGTCCTGCGTCCCACATATGTTTAGGGTGTGACAGTCTGTGTGGGTCACAGGCCTCAGCCTGTTTCAGGCCCAATGACTCTGTCCAACTGGTGTAGTGTCTTCTTCACATGTGGGTGTACTCTTGAGGGTTCATCATGTGTCCTGCTTACTGTCCCATCATCATCTGCTGTGTTGTCACTTGACTGAGATGATGCAATTGATGCTAGTCAACACTTTCTGCCAATACACAGGTCTATGGTCATCCTTTTGATACCATGCAAGGCATCCCTGAATTTCCATTTAGGGGGAAGGGTGGTTTGCTTGTAGCCATACAACCCATTGCATGCACATTGCACGTGATGCCTGAAGTTGACCTTGCACTGCCTTCACATTTTCTGATACACATCATGAAGTACTTGTATATGTAGATAGTGAGTAATGTACTAATTTGCTGCACTGCATCGACCCACTTCTGAGTGGTATAACACCCTTCTACATGCCTAATCACAGAAGCAATGTCAAGTTGACCCAGCATGCATGGCAGGTTCTCTTTTGTGTGTGACATGTCTGCTTAATGTATTGGCTGTCTGTGTGATGTCTATGTGTGTGTGTGTTGTGTGCTTCTAACATGTGTGGTGACTTTGTTCTCTCTACTTTTCAGATGATGATGCAATGGAGCCAGAGGATGGTGTTGTCATGCCAGGCACAGCGTTGTTATCACTACAGCAACCCGGCACAAGTGGGGGTCGTGGGGTGGTAGGCCACAAAAACCCACATGTGCTACAGACCATTTTGTCTTTGGCTGGCAATGAGTCCAGCCCTGATGACCACTCTGACGTCCATGTCGAGTTGGATATCCATCAGGTCCATACGTCAGGGGTGAGTGATTCTGATTTGGACACTCCTCTGTCTGCGACACCTGCACTGAGGGGTCAGACAGTGGTGGAACCTCCGCCTGTGGTGGATCGGGACGCAGGGTCACCCTCCACACCAGTCGCTGATGTGCCTGGGCCATCACGTCGATGGGGGCATGTAGTCGTGCAGCCGCAGGCGGTGCCACCCCAACGAGGACGGCCGGTCCTTGGGTCCCGCAGGTGTCAAGCCTTGCAACGCGGTGGCCGCGCGCAACCGCGGTATACTGAGTGGGAGCATGACATGACTGCCACTCGCTGTGAGCATGGAGCGTGTGGCCCAATCCGTGCTCCCCCCTGCTAGGCAGATGCTTCTCCAGCAGCGGGCGGCACGGTCCACGGCCCGCACGCTCAGGCTGGGCATGGCGGCCTCAGACAGGGCACGCCAGGCTGAAATGTTGTCTCTTTATCAGGCAATTGCTGCTCATGCAGAGGCACACATGGAGGCCCTGAGGGCTGAGTATGAGTCCCTCAGATCCACTCTGGGTGTCCTCTTGATGTCCCAGAGGACGCGGTCAGAGGAGAGGTTTGAGCAGCTTGAGCGTACCATCTCGGCTGAGCTACGTGCATGCCTGGAGGTGCATCAGTTGTCCAGCCAGGCCTTGCAGGAAGAACTCTGTGTTACACGTGTTACCTTGCAAGAGGAAGCACGAGTATCACGGGAGGTTCTGCATGCAGACCTATGTGTCATCGCCACACAGAACCAGGCTCACCCGTCCGGCAGACTTGCTGCCGATGAGGGGCAAGCTGCGGCTAGGCGTGGCCAGGCTCCTGTGCTACGTCCTCCTTTTCAGGAAGAGCCAGACTCGGATGACAATGTATCTCCCACACAGATCTGGCTGTGCAGGCGTTGAGCCATGGAGTTTTTTTTTTCCTCAACATCATCGCATGTGGGTGTTGAGCTGCACCCTGTACCTCCTCCCTCCTGGGTGCCTACCCCCCCCCCCATGTCGTATGTGGCCATTTTTGATTTTTCTTTTTGTTTAGTTAGTTAACTTTCAATTTGATAGTTAGTTTAATTAGGTAATGTAGGTTTTTCATAGTTAGTGTAATTAGTTAATATAGTTTAAACTTGCTTGTCTATTGTGCTTTCATGTGATGGTGTGGTGCTTTGTGGCTTTTGAAAGCATCCACTGTCTATTCCAGCTGGTCCCTTCAAGCTTGTCTCGTGTATGTGTTTGCAGCTTGGGGTCCTGACTCACATATGCCACTCCTGCTTCCCTTATCCAGGGGCTCGCAAGGATGGTTTGGTGTTACAGCCTATTACACAAGGGCTTTGGACTGTCATATATGTGGCATGTCTGCTGCTGTACTACTTGTGTTAACACCCCTAGTGGGGATGATAGGGGTGATATTAACCACAGTTCTTCCTTTGCTAGATGGGTGGTTTCATGATTCATGTGTACATTAATTGCTATACATTGTGTAGTATGTTTCTTATCTTTACTGTACATGTGCTTGATGCAATTCATGCTGTAGACAGTGGCTACCACACTTTGCCTGTGAAAGTCGCACTGAGGGTGTGATTTCTGATGTACGTCTCTGACATGGTCCAGTCATGACATGCCTGAAGAGACACACACAGGGGAATTCCAAGCATTAATCATGTGTTTTCTGCCCTTTCTGCAGGGGGATGAGCCTCCAGACCACCTTTGCCAGCAGACATTGCCCATTGGACGTCTGGAAGCTGGACACGTTCGGTGGTGCAGACATGCGCATGTGTGCGCAAGCAGAGCGACAGGGATTGCGCTCATACATCCAAAAGAAGCTGACGTGTTTCAAGGAACTCCAGGCAAGGTGAGCAGCACAAGGGGGCCACACCGCAGCCAACCTTCCACCAGGCCAGTTGCACATGCATGCTAAGTAGCACCACTGACGGTGAGCTTGGACAGATATTTGTGTTGAATTGCACAGTACAGCTAAGATGCGTTGGTGGACTAATGGCTAGTTGATGGGAAAGTTGTCAGGGGCACATGCAGGGGCAGTGGCACATATCCTCCGGTCCACCCTGGTCCATTGAGGCAGTTGTATTAGCCATGTAGCGTTCCAAGACAGGGAAAGAAGCAGCTCACAGGGACAGACAGCGAGGGACAGACTCGTGTGCAGTGCATTTCATTTTCATGTTGAAATTGACACATGCACTACCTAATTTATTTGGATTATGCTGGAACACGACTTGTACAGAAGTCGTACCTTGCTAAATGCGTCTGGCTTCTTACCCAGGGAACATTGGATGTTGTGTGAATCTTGACACATTGGTCTTCCATTTGCCACGCACCCACCGGCGCCTGCCTTACTGCATTGACTGTGTATGAACCATCACGGGGGAATCTTACGTATGGGTACGAAGCACCACACCAGATTGTTTGTTTGTAGAGCAGTTTGTTACTGTGGGGCACGTATAATGGTGTGTGTGTGTGAGTTATGGGCACACACAGATTAGTGACTCTGGCTCTCTTTGCAGCATTGAACTGCTCCTGTTACTGGACCTGAGAGTGCGCCGGCAGGAGGCCAGCACTCACCCCAGAGATAAGTTTCTCTTTGACTTCCATTTGAGTAATTTGGTACTATGTGCATGATGTACACGTTTGGTCTGATTGTGTGTGTGTTAATGTGATTAGTATATTTTTGTACATTCCCTACTTTCCCTTGTCAATCCTACTCCCCTCTCCTGCCCCTCATTCTGGTTATCTAGAATACCAATGCCTGTCCCGACTGCATATCCCTGACCCTCCTTCCCCACCAGGGTCCCCACCTGTGTAAATTTGACCTTGCAGGCACCCAGACCACGGTGGGGGTGGTTGGTTTGTGCCACTCCTGCGCCTGTACACGGGAGCTGTGACAGTACACATCAGTTTGTGGTGCATCATTGTATATTATGTACCAAACATGGTACACATCCTGTTGTGACATTGTTTTACTGTGCTACCTTGGTTGTTCCATCATTGTGCTAGTACTTGTGCTTTGTGATGTACTGCTACTTCAAGTCTCTACTGGAGACTCTTCTGGTGTATTTTGCTGCCTGCAGGCTTTTTGCTTGGCTTGTGTGTTTGCCTGCTTTGCGTTCTCTTTGATTTGGTATTTTTGCAAGTCAAGGTGGCCTCTGAGGGTGCTGGACACTTTTTTACACGCAAGGTGGAAGATGGAGACAAAGGGGAAGGGTGATCCTGTGGCCAGGTAGACTTCAAGGAAGAAGGCTACATAACCCAGGCGCAGTTGTTCAGTGGGTCATGGCGATATGTGAGGGAGGGGAGGTATTTTGTTGTTGGACAATTGCCTTGCCCCACAGTGTGCTGGGCACCCTGACATTGTAATTGTGGTATCCTATGTACATGATGTATTCTGCTGATCAATGCCTGTTCATGTGTTGTGTTTACCTTTCAGGTGTGAGGGGATAGTTGTGGTTTGATATGCTGGGGTGTACACATGGGCAATGTTCACATGTAATGTGTAGAGGACGCTGATGGTCACTTGATTGCACATGCATGTATTGATTGCATGTCCCTACTGACACACACACTCGCACTATGATCCACAACATGTACAACCACCGTTCCATGTCCATATGTGCACTCAGTTTGCCTTCTGGGGCCCACTGTGTCCCTGCAGCACATGATCTATGACCATTCGTGGACCCTGTACATGCGTGATTTGTTTTTTTATTTAGTTTGTCGTTTTCATGTGATGCTCAGGGTGTGTGTCACATACAATGGCTGGTCACTATGCTGTGTGCTGAGCAGTGTGTTGCAGGAGATGGACACAGCACACGGATTATGCAGTGTTGATTTTGCCGTGCACAATGTGCATGTAAACAGGCATTCATTGTTATGTTCAAGCTACAACTGTTGGTATGCATTTGGGTATGAATTGCTTTGTGTGGGAGGTTGTTGGTCAGTCATTTCATCTGATTCCATGTCAGGCATCATTGTCTGACGCCACTTTACATTTTTCACATGTCAATGTATACATAATTGGTACTGTGTTGGTGTTTTGCTATTGCTTGCCATGTCATGTTGTGGTTTTGGAGGCTTTGGGGGACATACCAGTGATTGTCATGGCCTGTTTTGCAGGTCTGTGTGATACACACCTTGCATGTGTACCTTTTGGTCACACAGGATTGGTTAGGTTTGAGTAGCTAGGGAAGCACACAATGTGGCACTTCCATGGCAACATTCTCAGGGCATTAAGGTTGTGACAGTCTCTTTGTCATCATCGATTGTCACCTGGTATGTGTCAGGCCTGTGTGCACTCCGCAGGGGTGCGAGTTTAGGTGAAAAATGTGGCCACAAGCTGGGTCCGGGCTGCCTCGCCACGTGCCCTATCCCCTCACATGGGCAGCGCCTGTGCCTGTGGTTGGGGATGTGGGGGTACCACCATCTCCACCAGTACGCCCTGCCGTGTTGCAACATTGTGCAGGACACATGCTGCCACAATGATCCTGCACACTACTGGGGGTGCATAGAGTAGCTGCCCGCCAGAGCGGTCAAGGGAGCGGAAGCGTGCCTTGAGCACTCCGAATGTGTGCTCCACTATGCCCCTGGTTGCAATATGTGCAGCGTTGTATCTTACCTGGGGTGGTGTGGTGGGGTTCCGGATTGGCGTCATCATGTGGTTGCTCAGAGGGTAGGCACTGTCCCCTGGAGAGGTGATAATGGTTGTGATTATTGGGGTTTGTGTATTTGTCTGTGTGTGACATGCATGCATGTGCACGGGCATTTGTACTCACCTAGGAGCCATGTGTCGCCACGCTGCCCAGCTTCCAGGGCCCGGCTCAGGGCGGATATTCTGTATATGAAACTGTCATGGGTGGAGACATGGTAGTTTGCATAGACAGAGGTGATGATTCCCTTGGCATCGCATACAACCTGTACATTGATGGAATGCCAGTGCTTGCGATTTCGGTAGATGTGCTCAGTGGCCCTAGGTGGACGTAGGGCCACATGGGTGCAATCTATGGCACCGAGCACTTTGGGGAAGTATGCCACCCTGTAAAAGTCCTGGACAACAGCCAGCCTTTCTGCGGGTGTTCTGGGCATGTATATGTGCCTGCGGACTGAGGGACGCGCAGTCATGATTGCCAACACCTGGTGTAGGCAGCGTGACTGCGTGGCCTGTGAGACCCCCCCACTATGGCAGTAGTCCGCTGAAATGACCCAATGGCCAAAAAATGCAGGACATTGAGCACCTTCTCCAAGGGGCTCAATGCTTGGGAGCAGAGGGTGGGGGATGTAAGGTCATCTTCCCACTCCCTGACCAGGTCTAGGATGATATGAGGTGGAAACCTATACCTGCCATAGACCTGGTCGTCAGGCATCCCAAAAAGGCTAGTCCGGGGGGAAAAAATGCGGGCCCTGGCTATTCTCCTCCTCCTGCGGTGTCCCACGATCAGTGCTGCGACAAATGAGGCATTCATTGTAGCGGTATATACGTGTTTGTTGTTTGTGCGCACTTTTATACTGTACGCGGGACGCTTACGCCTGCCTTCCTGTGGTGGACGTGTTCATGCCTGTTTGTGTCTTTTAGCGTGCGCTCGTTTCCCGTATTCGAATCCATGAATACGAGTTGTTCGCGTGCGTGTGGGCGTTCCGTGTATTTCCCTGCAGTACATCCCCAGTTACGCCTTCTTTTTTACGCGTTGTTCCCCATTCCGCGCGTTACGCCCCGTGTCCTGCCCCCTTTTTGGTGTGTGCGCGGACGTTGTGCGCTGTCCCTGTGCGTGTCGCGCACGGCGTTCGGGTTGTTGCAATGACGTGTGCGCCCGTGTGCGCCACGCACGGATTTGTCGCACAACCAGTGGAAAACACGCGCAGCGCCTTCCTTGAATCGCACGCGTGCACTTGCTTTCTCATGCTTGCGCCACCTTGAGCCAGCTTGCGCTGGGATTTTCGGCGCACGTTTGTTCCATGAATCGGCCACCCAGTATTTTAGAATACAGGATGCTTTTACCAAGCTGCCAAATTTTGAGTTTTGTTACCGAAACTCATTCGTCCACCTGCTTTTGTGTGAAGGTAATAACCTCCACGCAAAAGCAGTACAGCATACAGTTATTATCACATGTGGTAATTGACGATTCCAATTGCGTTTTATGGGATTCCAAAATGGGGAATAACAGAAGGGTATGCATGATTTGGAATCATGTGGGCCCTTCCAGTTAGCTCAATTTTACTGCATGCGTTAACAGTTGGGCCGTATTACCAGCGCCAATACCTCCACACTCCTAATCAGTCCCTTCATATGCGATATATCGATTCTTTATGAGGACTACAGAATATCTCAATTTACATTCCAAATATCATTGAAATGCAATGAGCAAGATACATACACACACTGCTCCAGGCATGGAAGGAGTGTATATGTTCTGTCTGAGGCATGGTTATTGGGGATTAACATGCTACTGGGACAAAAAAGGATGACATCAAGTATTATGCGGTACTAATAAGGGAATGGTAATTGGGTGCAATTTTGGAGTTCAGGTAATTTTAAGAAGGTTTGATTACAGCAAATGATTCAGAAGTCCAAGGTGTGGAATGCGTAATCAAAAACATCCCAAATGTCAAAGTATCAAGAAATGATTCACAAATGTGCTGAGAAACTATAAAGAAGATAGTTTGAAATAAGTGCGCACCATGGCAATTCGCTTAGGTAGGCACAGCAAATAACTTGATATGTTGAGGCATATACAGCAAGCTTGCTCTGTGAATATGCCTGGCCATAGTTCAGGTCCTAAGTGGTGCTGAGCCCCAAAAAGACAATGGGCCTCATTACGAGATTGGTGGTAGTCATGGCGCTATTTGCGCCATGGCTGCCACCAATAACGTGTCCGGCACCGGTCTCGTTCAATGGGGACTTACCGGTGTAGTCCAACCTTTGCGGGACCGGTAAGTCCCCATTGAAACAGCCATTCCCCATTCCTATTTGAGCCCTCATAGGGCTCAATGGGAATGGGGAAGGCACTAATAACTGTACCGCAAATTGCGGTACCGTTATTGGCTCTGGATTCCCTTAACGGGTCCCGTCCATAACGCCTGGTCAGACCAGGCGTTAAAGGAGGGACCCGCTAAGGGAACTCTTAGTAGGGCGGTAAGGGATTACCGGAACCAGTCTCCTTACCGGTGCCCGGTCTCCCTTACCACCCCACTCGGAATGAGGCCCAATGACTGGCATTTATGTTTGAGGCAGCGCATTATAGCAAATTTAGTAGACACCAAAAGGGAGTCCCACCCCTCTCTCTCTCTCTCTCTCTGATCATCCATGCCTCCAATCTTCCCCTTTGTGTGACAAGCTTAGAGAGGACTCCTCATGGGGAGGGATTAGACAATGCCAAGTTCCATATCAAGACTCCAAGCCATCCCTAGCAGTGGGGCTCATGAAACAATCACGATACCAATTGCATAGGAATTGCATAGGAAGATACATCCGAACTGCCCAAGGATAGAGAGCAGCTGAAGGAGGGGGTCAAAGCTGTATAAAATGAAGAGCTGCAGCCAGGAGGCTTTGGGAGTCTGGAGAAGTAGTTAATTTGGTCAACCTCAAAAAAGGTGGGGCTCGGACTTGTGTCTCCCTCTACTGGGATACAAATATAGAAAAAAGAACACCTGTGTGAGACACAAATGTTTTTCACTTTTACTAACCCCATCACCCATTTCTGTGAAAAATAGTCCACAGAGAGTGGACTTGAAACTGTCTTTTTGGTCCTATTGAGTTTTTAAATATTTCTTATATAATAAAAACATTTTTTTACTTTAAACCACTGAGCACGGTAATGCTTATGCAGGTAGAACTTTTCTGAATGGAGTGTGACTGAGTGAGAATGATGATGATAGATGGCTGGTCAGAGTCACGAAACAAGATATTTCCCAAAGGTGTTCTTTTTTTCTGGAGTTAATTTGGTGACATTTAGCTAAGAGTGGAGATGAAGCTGGAACAGGAGACAGGAGGTTGTAGAGAAAGTGGGCCCATGGGAGATTAAGACCCAGAGACCCTGGGAGATGATGAGCCCGGAAGAATGCGAGAGAAAGAACTAGAGATGTGGGGAGAGAAAGAACTTGGATGATGGGGAGTGAAAAACCCCAGAAGGCTGGCAGGTGGTGAAGAGAGCGAGAGAGAGAGAGAGAGAGGTTGGGGCGACAGAGAAACAGCAGGCTTGGTATACACATGAAGTTGGAAGTGCGAGATTGCAATGCTAGCTCTTCTTAGAGTGGTGGATGAACCACAGAAGAGTGTATGTAGAAGCAAGTTCTAAATATAAATGGGCCTATGGAGAGGATGCCTAAAAAGAAGGTAGTGAACAGTAAGAAGACGACTGAAGAGAAGAGTGACTGTCACATGTGACTTAAAGAACAGTCCAATGCTCTGGATGGTTGAAGGGTTTTTATTAAATTCTTGAAGATATCACAACTAATAGATAGTATCTTGAAGTTTTACTCACGTAGCTTCACACGAGGTTGAGGTTGCTGAATTTCATTCGAAGAAATAGGTATGTTTCCCCCAAGTCACGAAAGAGACCAATGATTGGGCTCTCAGTGACCAGAGGGTGGCATCCATGGGAAACCCTCAGGGGAAGAAAACCCGCCGTAGAGATGCTGCGGCTGTATCCAAAGACTGTATCCGCGAAGCTGATGGTAAAATGGAAATCCTTCCTTTAGTAGAATTCCGAAGAGGCTGCAGGCAGCAACAAGGAGGGGAGAAAGCTGGACAGGAGCGGGAAGGCACCGGCTAACAGCCGTGGAAGGAACAGGAAGGCAAGGTATGCTCAGAGTGGTTGGACTGCGAGGAGGTAAGAAGGAAATAATACGGAGAAGGAAAAGGTTGGAAGGGTAAAGAGGTAATTCAAGGAGCATAGCGAAATAGCACACAAGGGAGCAAAGTAGCGACGCACCTACCCGAAGTTCTGAAGGCACTAAATAGGTTCGGGTAGGTGCTGGTCGCCATCTTGGAAAGTACTAGACCGATACATTGGAACTGGGAAAACGGAACAAAAAAGCCGCCATCTTGGTTTATTTTGAGTGTAGCTGGGATGATGTTTTTTCCATTGCATCCATAAGGATCTCTGTGTGGTTCTGACAGAAGGGTCCTATAGCCGTCCCTCTCTCTCATCTAAAAAACACAGTCCACCCTAACCCAGGCTTTCCTATACCCCCCCCCCCCCCAGGTCAGTATATGAAGCAGATTCCACTTCACTGTCTAGGTTCTTACTTATGCTACGCATGGACACCATTATTATAAAGTGAAAACCCACAATAAGGTTAGTAGAGAGTTCTTTATTTAGGCAATATGACCCGAGGAGGGGGGCCATTACCGGTCGGGTAATGCCCCCGGATCCATAGTTAGAAGCTCATGCTTAGCAAGCGCTTTAACAGACCAGCAATGGCCCCTTTCGGGGGTGATACTGCCATTAGTACCCCTGGACATCATACCAGGGTACTAATTGCAATGTTTCTCGAGTCCAGAAACGGCGACTTGAGAAAACAAAAGCACCAAAAATGGCCACCGGGGATCGGGAGAAGGGACTACCCATAGTGTACTTGTTTGTAACAACATGCCCTGAGGCCCACGGGCATGTTGGCGCGTTACAAAAATTAAAATAAATAAATAAATAAATAAAT
Organism: Ambystoma mexicanum; assembly: GCF_040938575.1. Classification (NCBI taxonomy): domain Eukaryota; kingdom Metazoa; phylum Chordata; class Amphibia; order Caudata; family Ambystomatidae; genus Ambystoma; species Ambystoma mexicanum. Next base: position 60,118,008 of record NC_090937.1, read on the forward strand.
AACAAGCTCATTGACCATCGCGAGCTACTAATGTAGTTTAAGCATCTGAGTCAGTCAGTCTTTCTCTCTCTCTCTCTCTCTCTCTCTCTCTCTCTCTCTCTCTCTCCCCCTCTCTCATCACAATTCCACTGCTAAGGAAACTGTTCCAATTAAGAATACAACAGTGCCAAGGAAGAGAGAGAGATTTACCCTGCATATAAATGCACAGGAGAACGATGCTCTTTTCAACAACCTTTTGTAGGTGAACTCCCTCAGGGACTTCGAAATTCTCACTACACTATCTGGGTGTTAGTATTCTAAAGGGGTTACTGGGATGTGCTTTCGGGCAATACTCTCTTCCTCTCAACACAACTGTGTCTACTCTCTCATTCGTCCTCCTCTGTCCCTCCGATACCTCTCACTCTGTCTATGCCTTGACTTCAGCTTGATGTTACTACTTGCTCCTCCACACTACTACTCCACCCTCCTCACACACGATTCAAAATCACTCCCTACACTTTCTCACCTGCCCACACTCGTTACTCTCTCACACTCACTTACACCGCAGTATGACTTTCACTTACCAACCAATACCTCCCCAGACTTAAGACTTGCCTCCACCATCTGTCATCCTGCTGGTCTCTTGGTCTGCAATCTCCACCTCCTCTGACCTCACCCAAACAATCCACAACGTCCTTCTTCCTGTTGCCTGTTTTAAACTCATCTTCCTGTTCCTATTGGGTGTTTGGCCCTGTGCAATCTGGTCCTGCTGTCCCTTCTGGGGTGGTGTTACACAGAGAAACATTGATAAATAGCGGATTGAGCCCCACCCCTTTTCTCTGAGTGGTCCGTCATGACTCGGCAATGGTGGCTCATGCTTTGCCAAGTCCAATTTCGGGTTAATGGTTCTCTGGCAGACGTTAAACCTTACTGATAAGTCTCTATTTGGTCTAGGTTTCTGATCCTCAGTGCTGGCTGGGTACCCACAAGTGCTTTGGAGAAGACCACTGTGTTCTCAGGCTATTTGCCCAGTGTGGCGCTCTCTCTTGTTGGGTGCTGCTCTGGACTAGAGAATCTGCTCTCATGCAGCACTGGCAGGCTGGTGCAGCTTCCTGGTGTTACTCGCTACTTCAGGTCTGACATGGTGTCTATGGTCAAAGAATCCAACTCTGACAAGACTCTTGTATATGAGGTGAGATAAGACTGTACTGCACAGAAACATATTGCCACAATGAGACAGCCAGGAACTGGGACCCACTCAACTGCCATTGTCCTCAGAGGAAGGACTGGCTCTGTATTTCTCCAAGGTAGGCCTACCACCCCAGCTGAGAGGAATTCCTTTCCCCTCTTGACAAGGCCAGAATACTGGCCTCGTCACATACCTACACCCTTACATTTAACTCTTCCTCTTCTCCCTGTCCACTCGGTGACTGGGGGTACCAGGAGAGGAAAACTACATTCACTTGTTTACTGACATCTCAATGTTCTACTTTAGAGATGAAAGGTTGTACAGCCAATAACCATCCTAGTATGCAAGGGTTCAGATCTTTATACAGGGCAATTCAGGCTAGCAGAGCATCGGCTGTCACTAGTTTTAAATGCTGGACGGTCAGATAATATTGCAAACTATAGACGGCCCACTTTATAGCAAGGTATGACTATCAGGTAATTCCTCTCTCTTGGTAATAATGTGGGGCCCGATATACATGATTAGTTTCTCCTCCCATGCTCTGCTTGCAGTAACACTGCAATGAGGCCGATAGTGGAAGCGTTGGTCTGAAGGATGTACTCCTTTGAGAAGTCAGGAAGTGTCAGGGTCTGACATAATGCTCTTTTCAATTGGCTGAAGGTGGTTTGGGCTATGCCCATTTTATACTGAGACAACATTTTCCCAGTCTGTTGTGACGAATCACGGGATTCAGTCACTTCTCCCCAAAGGGGAGCCTTTCCTTGGAAAGCTAGAAAGGTGAGCCCACTACGCAATAATCTTCTTGGGGTGGCGACATGCAGGCCCTCTCAGGGAGAAAATCCCCTCTGGCGGACAAGGACTCCCGTTCCGCAGAAGAACTCCCTAAAGCCCTCTCTCTTGGAACAACAGTAAAATCAGAACTTCAGAGACATCCATCCAATCAAAAATGAAAAAAGAAGGGCAGGCGTAATGAGCTCAATTTGCAGCTTCGGAAAGAATACACATGGTTCCAGAATGTATACTGGAGAGGTGGATGTCTACGGATCTGAACACCCTATAATTAGATTTTAAAACTCTTAATTGTCACAACACGACATAAATTTATCACATGTCCGAAAAGTTAAAAACACATACAAGCAACATTATTCCAATAACACAACACAAAGTTTAAAGTGCTGCCATTACTATACCATATACTGTGTCTTTTTAGTCTGCTTACAATTTTAGATCAAGTATCCTATGATCAATGATAGACTCAAAGAATGATCTAGAGTCTCTTGCTCTGCTCAAAATGTTTCTGTTCTAATATTCTTACGATGGCGAACATTCTTCAGGAGCTCTATTATAACTCACTAATCTCTATAAAAAATGTGTTGCTCTCCACACCATTATTTTTTATATTTGATATAGTTTTAGACACTGAGGGGGTCATGATTTTTCTCTCCCGAACACGTGCGTTCCCCGAAAATGCAAAAAAATAACATAAAAGATAGCGTTAGTGCTATTTTAAAAATTAGGGGCGACTAGAGCTAACCCTACCTGGACCCCTTCGGGCAGTTAACTTTACCTCTCGGAATCTTTTGGTCGGTTGATGTTCAAAATCTGCATGTGAATCACAGTTGAATAAAAAAAATCTTGCTTCCATCTATGGAGAATACACATTATGTGTATTAGAACCATTGTTATAATTTTTTTCCATAGCATACACATACACTCACCCAACGAGCAAAAATCTGCCTTCTTGCTACAAATGTTTTCTGGCAGGCATTATTATTTTCCTTCTGTTATCTTCCGATAACATTGGTTATTTACCGACCTTACACAGGCTTCAAAACAGTCCAATTTCGGCTGCTTATTTTAGTAGTATACATACAAACAGAAGGCTCTTAAAAATTTGGAGCTGGTGATAACTCACCTAGATTGATCTATTTGGAATCCCGTCTACTGTTTGGTGCCGTATTGGGTATTAGAACGGCTCGCAAGTTGTCACTGAATGAAGCTTACTGTTGCATCTTGGGGCCCGCCGTTCGGGTACAGAAAAAAGCCAGACACAAGCAATACTACTAGTATTGCTTGGTTTTGTTGAATGCAGCACCATCTATCCGCACTCCGGTACGGCAAAGATTGCAGGAGATATAGTATAGTATAAATGCAAAATATATGAACATTAATGCCTTATTATTAGTAAATTACTTCTTGCATCGATCCGGCAGAATTCAGGAGGTGGAACGCTCTGTGGGACTCAGAGTATCAGCGTGTAATATGAGTAAAAAAAGTGCACCGGGTTCCATACACAGACACCATGAAGTAACAGTGCAAAAAGCCAGCGGGCAACTTTAGAGGGAGTGAATAACGGTGGCAAGGGTATTGCTGGTGATCAACTGAGGTTGCGGGAAATGATGCCGCCTGGTGCCCCCAGGTGAATTAATAGGTGTGGGAGAACATTATGACCCAAATTATCCCAATATTGTATAAAATTGGGGTCCACTTAAAAGAAGGTGGGTGGTTGGTTAAACCTGCAGAGAAATACCTTCTAAACTAGCTGAACTCGGGAGACAACTCTATTATATCCTGTGTTTTTTGTACCAGCAGAAAATGCAGGGTTTTAGGAATTCCAGTTTCTACTTATTAATTTAATGTTGTGCCACTTTTTTGTTATTCTGACATAAGACCCAAAATCCAAACTGAGGAACAATATACTAAAAATACTGTGAAGAAGAAGAATGCGGAGCGAGTAATATCAATTACTCAGTAATTGGGAACAAACACTACTGTGACGAAGAAGAAGGAACAAATAATGAAGAGTGCTCAACTAAAAGAGAAAACCGACTATAATCCTGCGCAGGGGATGACCCATCAACTTATCCTAAAAAGGGACGTTGGACTACTGGCAGTGAGAAGTGAAACCCGGGAGTTTCAAATGAGCAGAGTCTTAAGTGTTAAGGGAGGTATCGGGAGAAAAACACAAGGTGCTATGGAAAAGAAGCACTGAGGAAGCCAAAGGCAGAGGAGAGAGGGGGAAGAAAACCCCAGGAGAGAGAACCAGTTGAAGGAGGTGGTGTGACACAGGATTGGACTGTTCAGTCTGGCAACAACGCCAATTCCGCTAGAGCACTGGTGCCGCAGAGCCACTGAGAAGAAACGGAAGGAGTCGGAGTGAGAACCAAAGCTATCCTGACTACAAAGAAAGTCCCTATCCCGAGAGCAGGCCCGTGAGCCACCCCATGGGAAACAAGGTAACAGGGATGGCGGGAGACCCTGGAGGGAATACATAGATAAAGAGTACCATCAGCCTACTCCTCCCAGTGAGAGGTCCGAAACTAAGAAGAGTAAGAAACATTCTATGACTAAATCTACTCATCCCAGTGAGTGGCCCAAAACTAAGAGGAGTGAGAAACACTCAGGGACTCAGCCTTTTTGTCCCAGTGAGTGGCCCAGAACTAAGATGAGTGTGAAACACCTTGGGACTCAGTATACTCGTCCCAGTGAGTGGCTGAAACTAAGACGAGTGAAAAACACTATGGGACTCATCCTACTCATCCAAGTGAGTGGCCCGAAAGCAAGAAGAGCGAAAGCCACTCAGCGATACAGTCTACTGATTCCAGTGTAGGGTCAGAATTGAAGAATGAGAACCAGTATTCTATTACTCATCTAGGGTGGCACAGTGTCTTGCGTCAATGTCATGACAATAAAGAAAGTCTGTATTCCATTGTTCAAGATCCGGGGAGTGGTGCTTTCCCCAGATATGCCAGCCTCTTTTTACTATTTTATATAAACCTCCCTTTATTACTTTTTAGTAGCAATACAGTGAGTGTTCCGGTAGTGGGCATAGCCCAAAGGGGCAGCAGAGATGAAGGCAACCCATATTGTTCTGTGCAGCTTTTGGTGCATGTCCTTCATTCCCACATTTGTCTCAGGCAGTGCCCGTTGCCTCCCTCCTCCCACATGTCCACCATCCCCCTTTCTCCCCTTCTACCATTCCATTGTCCGATAGCGGCTACGTTACATTGATTGATTGATTGATATTTTATTTCTATCGCGCTCGTACACAAGTGTTTCAGAGCGCGACATGTCAAGGGAGGGAATCAGGGGAGAACACAACAGCGATATTACTAGGCCCAGTGGCATTGAGAACGCGCAAGTGCATGGGAGAGGGGGGAGGGGAAAAGTGCATGGAAGGGGGGAGAGGTGGAAGTGGAAGCAGAGGAGAAACAGATAAATAACAATAAATAAATAATAAAGGCAACAAACAGTGATAATGCAGCCAGCAATTTGCAAGTGCTAGGTTTAAGGCAGCAGACAGGGTAGGTCTGATAAGTGCAGGAAGAAAAAGGGGGACTCTATGGGTACAGATACAGACCCCAGTGCAAGGGTTCGCCCGGAGGCAGTGCGGGAGGGTGGCAGGATGAGCAGGTACCGGGGCCCAAAAGACAGAGGGTGGCCAGGTGCACGGTGCCAAGAGAGAACAGATCAGCAGGGGAGAGGGGGAGCGAAGGCAGAAGAAAATAGGACGGTCTTGAAGTGCTTCTGGAACCGGAGATGGTTCTCCTCAAGTTTTAGAGTGGTAGGGAGGCTGTTCTTCTTGTCTCTGATTGCTTAACTAAACATAACCCCAACTGTGCATGCTTCCCATCCCCAATCGCCTCCCTCGAATACCCACCAGTCCGTCACTCTCCCCTGTTCCCATGTTAGTCTTGGGGAGTCCTGTCATCCTGGGTTACAAACATCACCTGAACCAGTGAGTTCCATGCCGCCACATCATTACTGGTTTCTTGTTTCCCCCTGTACACCGCCCTATACCACACAACAGTCTCAGCTTCTGCCCATTTTCTTAGATATTCCCACCATGGCTCTATGCGCGGGCTCTCCGCTGACTTCCATGCTAATGCAATTCGCTACTTGGTCAAGACACAGACGAAGTCTGTCATTTTCGCTAGGTGCGCCCTTCCCCGCCGCCAAGGGTATAATCCCAATAGGCATGCCGCAGGCGACCATTTCCGCATATCTATCCCTCCTCCCATGAATCTGCTCGCTATGTTCTGCTAAAAGGTCCTGATTACCCGCTCACGACCAGAACATATTTAACATCCCGGCAGAGTTGCTAGCGCATCTGCGGCATTTCTGTTCCTCTGCTCCTGGGAACTTCAAAATGGTCAGTGGGGTCATAAATGCACTATTAGTAATCTGTAAGGAACAAGTTACTTACCTGTAACTGTTGTTCTCCAGCATGGGTCTGGCATGGATTCACATGCTCAGGAATATTCCCTGTCGTCAGGCTGGGAATCCTCAGTAAAGAAAAAATCAGTATCAGTTTCGTTTCTGATCTGTCTTTCTTAGTAGTAACCAATCACTGAACTCTGGGTCATACTGCACCCAGCCAATGACTGCCCTCTCCCTAAGCCCCGCCTCTGGCAGCCATCCTCAGATTTGGTAGCACACCAAGTGGCAGTATGACCAAGTGAAGAGCCGCAGAGGGGTAGGTGGGAGGGTTCGCATGTGAATCCATGCCAGACCCATGCTGGAGAACAACAGTTACAGGTAAGTAACTTGTTCCTTCTCCAGCATGGGGTCTGGCATGGATTCACATGCTCATGAATATAAGAATAAATAGCAGTACACACAACCACGAGGGGTGGCAAAAGGCTCAACATTAAGCAATACAAAAAACTCAACATTAAGCATCTCTTACCTCCTCACCAGGCTCACCTTAAGCGAACAGGTTGCGCAGCACTGCTTGGCCGACCCTGGACTCCTCCCTGGAATCCCGATCGACGCAGTAGAATCTCGTGAAGGTGTGCGTCGACCTCCACGTAGCAGCCCTGCAGATGTCCAGCAGGGGCACACCAGATAAGAACGCCGTAGTAGCAGCGATCGCTCTGGTCGAATGGGCTCTCGGACGGCCTGGCAGCGGTCGGTTAGCCAACCAGTGGCAGTGCATGATGCAGCCGGAGAGCCATCTGGAAATAGAAGACTTCGAGAGAGCCTTCCCTTGATTCACAGGTCCAAAGTTCATGAACAGCTGTGATGTCCTCCGGAAACTCTTCGTGCGGTCCACGTAGAACTTCAGCGCTCTAGCCACATCCAGCGAGTGCAAAGTCCTCTCGGCCGGCGACGAAGGAGACGGGAAGAAAACAGGTAACACCAAGGGCTCGTTAAGATGGAAGTCCGACGGCACCTTGGGCATAAAGGAGGGGTGCGTCCTAAGCATCACCCTCGAGGCATGGAAAGTCAAGTACGGTGCTTTGCAGGATAGGGCCTGGATCTCTCCCACTCGTCGTGTGGAGGTAATGGCCACCAGGAACGCAGTCTTCCACGACACAAACTTCATAGGTGCGGAGTGCATCGGCTCGAATGGGGGCCCCATGAGCCTGGTCAGCATCACGTTAAGTTCCCACGCCGGGGTCGGGGCCTTCACCGGCGGGAACGACCGGAACAGTCCTTTCATAGACTCTTTCACCAGTCGATGGGACCACAGGGACGTCCGTCCTGTGGTTTTGGTATATCTGGAGATCGCCGCCAGATGAATCTTAATGGAGGCATGGGCTAGCCCAACCTTTGCCAGCGATAGCAGGTACGGCAGCACTTGAGGGGCTGTAATCCGTAGGGGGTTGATCTTCTGTGCTCGGCACCAGATAGAGAACCTCTTCCACTTATGACCGTAGCATTTGAGAGTCGAGGACGCCCTGGCCTTTGCAAGAACCTCTCTGCAATCGGCCGGTATATCGTAGCCTCCAAACTCTAGCGCTGCAGGAGCCAAGCCTGCAGGTTCAGCGACGCCGGGTCGTGGTGGAAGATGGCGCCTCCTTCTCTGGAGAGAAGGTCCGCGTCCGCCGACAGCTTGATGGGAGGGGACGTTGACAAGTCCAGAAAGTCCGGGAACCAGATCTGCCTTGGCCACGCCGGTGCGACGAGGATCATCCTGCACCGGGACCTCTTGAGCTGGCTGATGAGTCGAAGCAGCAACGGCAACGGAGGGAACGCATACAGGTATAGGCCGTCCCAGGGGAACGAGAACGCATCGCCCATGCTTCTCGGCTGGGGAAACCTGCTGGCGAACCTCTTGCACTTCGAGTTCGTCGCTGTTGCGAACAGGTCGATTTGGGGTTTGCCCCATCATCGGAAGAGTTGATCCACCTGATCCTGGCGCAGTTCCCACTCGTGACACGCGCGCAGCTCCCTGCTGAGCAAGTCGGCGATGGTGTTGCTTTCTCCTGCCAGGTGGAAGGGAACCAGGAACATCCCCTGGGCGACCGCCCAGTGCCACAGATCCTGTGCCTCCTTGGATAGGGCTGGGGATCTGGTGCCTCCCTGCTTCCGTATGTAAAACATTGTCGTGGTGTTGTCCGTGAAGATCCGCACCACCTTGCCCTTGAGCGACGGGAGGAACGATTTGAGAGCCCAGAACACGGCTCGGAGTTCCAGGACGTTGATGTGCAGGAGCCTCTCCACCGGGAGCCAGAGGCCTCTTGCGTGGAGATCTCCGGTGTGTGCGCCCCAACCTTCCAGGGAGGCGTCCGTCGTCACCGGCTCCTGGTACGCCGGCGTCTGAAAGTCCTTGCCCGCCGTGAGGTGCGCTCGAACGCCCCACCACTGAATCGCCCGCCGGAACACCTCGTTGAGGAGGACCCTGTCTTTGAAGGTGTCCGTCGCCTGTATCCAACGGGCGTCGAGAAATTCTTGAAGAGAGCTCATCCGTAGTCTGCAGAGGCGCACCAGGTAGATGCAAGAGGACATCATCCCCAGGAGGGACTTGATGGATCTCAGCCTGGCCACGTCCGCGGCTAGCAGCCGCTGCACTTTGCCTAGAATGGTCTTCGTCCGTTCTTCCGACGGGGCCGCCAGGCGCCTCACTGTATCGAGCTTCGCTCCCAGAAACAGGGCCACCTGCGACGGCACCAGGTGGGACTTCGGGTAGTTTATGGCGAATCCCAGGTTTGTGAGTAGCTGGACGGTCCTCGCAGTGTGTTCGACGGCGAGTTCCCTCATCCTTGAGCGGATGAGCCAGTCGTCCAGGTAGGGGTAGACGTGAATCCCCTGTAGGCGCAGCCGCGCCGCCACTGGTGCTAGGCACTTGATAAAGACCCTGGGGGCCGACTTCAATCCGAACGGCAGTGCTCTGAATTGGTAGTGGCGTCCCTGGACGATGAACCTGAGGAACTTTCGGTGACTTTTGAGGATGGGAACGTGGAAGTATGCATCCTCCAGGTCCAACGACGATAGAAAGTCGCCTTCCTCCAGCTGTCCCAGTACGTGCTGGAGGGTGACCATCCTGAACTTTTGTGATCTGATGTATTTGTTCAAACGACGAAGGTCCAGGATGGGGCGCCAGCCGCCCGTCTTCTTCCTGACGAGGAAGTACCTTGAGTACACCCCGGAGCCCCAGAGCCTCTTTGGGACAAGCTCGATGGCGCCTTTCCTGAGCATCGCCCGTACTTCCAACAGCAGTTGCGGGACGTGATTTTCCTTCCTGGCCACAGGTGGAACGTGAGGGCACTTCTTCAGGAATTCGATAGAGTGTCCTCTCGCCAGGGTATCCAGCACCCAACGGTCGGTGGAGATGGACTTCCACACGCCGATGAAATTCGTCAGCCGGCCTCCCACCGGGGTGCTTCTATGGGGGCCCCAGACCATGGCCGGTTCAGTCCCGCTTGGAGGTGGTGGCCTTGCCGCCCTAGCCACCTTGCCGACGGCGGCGAGGCGCTCCCTGCTTGCCACGACCCCTGTAGGCCTCCTGAGACAAGGAGCGTGCCGCCTGGCGGTAGGACGACGAGCCACCGCTGGATCCCTTGGAGGCACCCTGTCTGCCTCCGGAGCTCCGAAAGGGCCGTCGTTGCTGAAGGGCTCCAAAGGCGCGGGCCGTCTCTGTGTCTGTTTTTATGGCTTGGAGGGACTCGTCCACCGCCTTCCCGAACAAGTTGCTGCCGTCGAACGGCATGTCCAACACCCTGGTCTGGACGTCCTGACGGAAGTCGGTCGCCCGGAGCCAACCCCGTCGTCGTAGGCAAACACCGTTGCCCAGCTGGCGGAACCCGGTATCGGCAATATCGGTTGCCACCGTTATGGCGTGGTCCGAGGCCACCTCGCCCTCTTGCAGTATTTCCAGGGCCTCGGACCTCTTGTCATCCGGCAGGAAGTCCAATATGGGGGCCAGCTTAAACCAGAGCTCCCTGTCTTAACGGGCCACGATCGCCAGGGCGTTGGCCGCTTTGATCGTCGTCGCCGCCGACGAAATGACCCGCCGCCCCATGGCGTCCATCTTCTTTCCCTCGCCGTCCGGCGGGGAATTCGACGTCGAGGCTCCTGACCCCGCCGCTTTCTTCTTTGCCGCCGCCGAGACGACCGAGTCTGGCGTTGGCTGGGCCCTGAGGCACAGGGGAGCGGTTTCGGGGACCCGGTACTTCTTCTCGTACCGGTCCCGTTTGGCTGGTGCCGTGGAGGGGTTTTTGAGAACCGACAGGCCCTCCTCCCAGATGTCATCGATTAGGGGCACCGCGATGACCGTCTTCCTCTTGGCCTCCTGGAGCTGATAGAGGAAGCCTTCCTTTTTCTGCTCCTGCGGGCAGAGCTGGAACAATTCGGACGCCCTGGCGATCATGGCGTGGAATGAGCCAATCTTGTCGGGCGGCGAGGCCCGTGCGACGGGAGACCCGTTCCGTCGTTGTCGCCGTCGCCCTCAGAACCCGTTGTCGAGCCCAACGCACCGTCATCTCCCGACTCCTGGGAGGATGAGGAGGGAACTGTAGGCCTTACGGGGGCGAGCGGAGGAGAGGGTTGGGTCCTCCGTCGTTTGTTCTGAGGACTTCCCGACGGGCCAGGTTGCGGGTCCTCCGGCCTGGGCCGTGGGAATCTCGTCCTTATCTCAGAGCATAAGGACTGGATGGCAGACAAAATGGCCGCCAAGCCATCCTGAGGCCTAGGATCCGGCTGCGTCGGAAGGGAAGGCCGCTCTTCCTCACCATCGTCGTCTTCCTCGGTTATCTCCCAAGGATCTTCCTGACGGGATCAAACCTTCTCGAATTGGACTTCGAGGTTCCTCACGGCCTCGGTCAGTTCCTCCTCCGAGGCTGACTCCGAGCTCGCGGAGGGCACCGTGCCCCCCCCTCGCTTCTTCCATCATGGCGGCCACGACGATGGGCTGAAAAGAGGATTCCCTCCTTGGCGGCAGGGAAACTCTAGTCCCGGAGGCAGTCTCCGCTGGCGGTGTCTCTGCCGGCTTGGCAAGAGTCGCTGCGATAGCCTCGATAGAGGCCTTCGCCTGCTGGGTAGGGGCCTTCACCACCTTAGGTGCATCCCGGGCCTTCTCCTTCGGGGGAGGGGCGACGCCTCGCTCCCCCTCTTCCGAGATCGGACGGGGCTTCTCCCGAAGCTTACCCGGGGTCTCGGACTTTCTCTTCCCCGAACCGGAGCGTTGGCTCATGGTTGACGGTGCCGGGGAAGGTGCGCCCTGCCTGGCGACCGAAGAGCCTGACCTTTCGGCGCTCCCGGAGCCAGCGGACTCGCAGCGCTTGGCCTGGTGTTGGGCCCCCGTCGCCGGGGCGCCCGCACAGGACTTAGAAGCCCGCTCGGACCCTTTCTTCTTCTTCTCACCCGTCGAGCCCTTCTCCAACCAGCTTGCGAGACGGGATCGACGGTTCCTCATGGTCCGCTCCGACAAGTTCTTGCAGAACTGGCAGTCCTTCTCTACATGAGTCTTGTCCCCATGAAGACAGTAGAGGCATCGCAAATGTTCGTCTTCCTTAAACACAATCTGCAGCCCGCATCAAGGGCAGCTGCGAAACAGCTTGGGTCCGGGCGACGAACTCGCATCCTGGGCCATCTCGAAGTAGGCCGCGAATCTTCTGGAATCCTCCAAGAAGTTGATTCGACGAAATCTTCACCCTTGAGGGACGTAGGAAAATCCCGCAGCGGGTAGCCGTTAACGGGAGTAGAAACGGTGGAGCTTGAGGCTCGATTAACCGAAAAAATGTGAAAATTCACCTGAAAAAGCGTGAAACACGCAGTAAAAGCTCGAGAGCTAAGCACGAGGACTCCCAACACTTGAACGTGCGGTAAAAATCTGAAGATGGCTGCCAGAGGCGGGGCTTAGGTAGAGGGCAGTCATTGGCTGTGGTCAGTATGACGCAGAGATCAGTGATTGGTTACTACTACGAAAGACAGATCAGAAACGAAACTGATACTGATTTTTTCTTTACCGAGGATTCCCAGCCTGACGACGGGGAATATTCATGAGCATGTGAATCCATGCCAGACCCCATGCTGGAGAAAAGAATACATAGCAGTATACACATGCACAACCACGGGAGGTGGCAACAGGCTCAACATTAAGCAATACAACAACTCAACATTAAGCATCTCTTACCTCCTCACCAGGCTCACCTTAAGCGAACAGCTTGCGCAGCACTGCTTGGCCGACCCTGGACTCCTCCCTCGAGTCCGGATCGACGCAGTAGAATCTCGTGAAGTTGTGCGTCGACCTCTACATAGCAGCCCTGCAGATGTCCAGCAGGGGCACACCAGACAGGAACGCCGTGGTAGCAGCGATCGCTCTGGTCGAATGGGCTCTCGGACGGCCAGGCAGTGGTCGGTTTGCCAACCAGTGGCAATGCATGATGCAGCCGGAGTGCCATCTGGAAATTGAAGTCTTCGAGAGAGCCTTCCCTTGATTCACAGACCCACAGTTCACAAACAGTTGACGTTTTCCAAAAACTTTTCGTGCGGTCCACATAGAACTTCAGAGTTCTAGCTACATCCAGCGAGTGCAAAGTCCTCTCGGCCGGCGTCAAAGGCGACGGAAAGAAAACTGGTATCACCAAGGGCTCATTGAGATGGAAGTCCGACGGCACCTTGGGCATGAAGGAGGGGTGCGTCCTCATCACCACCCTCGTGTCATGAAAAGTCAAGTATGGAGGCTTGCAAGATAGGGCCTGAATCTCTCCCACTCGTTGTGCAGAGGTGATGGCCACGAGGAATGCTGTCTTCCATGACAGGAACTTCAAAGGCGCCGAATGCATAGGCTCGAATAGGGCCCCCATGAGCCTGGTCAGCACCACAATAAGCTCCCACGCCGGGGCAGGAGCCTTCACCGGCGGGAATGATCGGAATAGTTCCTTCATAAATTCCTTCACCAGGCGATGAGACCACAAGGACGCCCGTCCCGTCGTCCTGGTATATCGGGAGATGGCAGCCAGATGTATTTTTATGGAGGCGTGAGCCAGTCCAGCCTTGGCCAGCAACAGCAGGTACGGCAGCACTTGAGGGGCCGTAATTCGCAGAGGGTTAATCTTCTGTGCACGGCACCAGACAGAGAACCTCTTCCATTTATGACCGTAACACTTGAGAGTTGAGGACGCCCTGGCCTTTGCAAGAACCTCTCTGCAATCAGCCGGGATATCGTACCCTCCAAACTCTAGTGCTGCAGGAGCCAGGCCTGCAAGTTCAGCAACTGTGGGTCGTGGTGGAGAATGGCGCCTCCTTCTCTGGAGAGAAGATCCGCGTCCGCCAGCAGTCTGACTGGCGGGGACATTGGCAAGTCCAGAAGGTCCGGGAACCAGATCTGCGTCGGCCACGCCGGTGCGACGAGGATCATCCTGCACCTGGACTTCTTGAGCTGGTTGATGAGGTGGAGCAGCAACGGCAATGGAGGGAACGCGTATAGAAACAGGCCGTCCCAAGGGAACGAGAAAGCATCGCCCATGCTCCTCGGCTGTGGGAACCTTCTGGCGAACCTCTGGCACTTGGAGTTCGTCGCCGTCGCGAACAGATCGATCTGGGGTTTGCTCCATCATTGAAAGAGTAGATCCACTTGATCCTGGCGCAGTTCCCACTCGTGGCACAAGCGCAGCTCCCTGCTGAGTGAGTCGGCGATGGTGTTTTTTATTCCTGCCAGGTGGAAGGGAACCAGAAACATCCCCTGGGCGACGGCCCAGTGCCACAGATCCTGGGCCTCCTTGGATAGGGGTGGGGATCTGGTGCCCCCCTGTTTCCGTGTGCAGAACATCGTGGTGGTGTTGTCGGTGAAGATCCTCACCACTTTGTCCTTGAGGGACGGGAGGAACGACTTGAGCACCCAGAACACTGCTCGGAGATCCAAGATGTTGACGTGAAGAGACCTCTCCTCCGGGAGCCGAAGGCCTCTTGCGTGGAGATCTCCGGTGTGGGCCCCCCAACCCTCCAGAGAGGCGTCCGTAGTCACCGTCTCCTGAAACGCCGGGGTTTGAAAGTCCATGCCCGTCGTGAGGTGAGCCCGGGTGCCCCACCATAGGATCGCCCGACGGAACTCCTCGTCGAGGGGGATCCTGTCCTCGAAGCAGCCCCTCGCCTGAAACCAGCGGGCGTCAAGGAATTCCTGTAGCGGACGCATCCAAAGTCTGCAAAGGGGCACAAGGTAGATGCATGAGGACATCATCCCGAGAAGGGACTTGATGCACCTCACCCTGGCCACGTCTGTAGCTAACAGGCGCCGCACCTTGCCCAGGATGGTCTTGGTCCTCCCCTCTGAAGGGGAGGCCAATTGCTCCACTGTATCGAGCTTCGCCCCCAAAAACAGTGCTACTTGCAATGGAACCAGGTGGGATTTGGGGTAGTTGATGGAGAACCCCAGCTCTGTGAGCAACCGTACGGTCCTCGCTGTATGTTCGACGGCGAGTTCCCTTGTCCTTGCCTTGCCGGATTACCCAGTCGTCCAGGTAGGGGTAGACGTGGATCCCCTGCAGGCGCAGCCGCGCCGCCATTGGTGCCAGGCACTTGGTGAAAACCCTGGGGGCCGACTTTAATCCGAACGGTAGGGCTCTGAATTGGTAGTGGCGTCCCTGAACCACGAACCTGAGGAACTTCCTGTGCCTTTTTAGAATGGGGATGTGGAAGTAAGCATCCTCCAGGTCCAACGACGATAGGAAGTCGCCTTCCTCCAGCTGTCCCAGCACGTGCTGGAGGGTGACCATCCTGAATTTCTGCGCCTTGATGTATTTGTTTAACCGATGCAGGTCCAGGATGGGGCGCCAACCGCCTGTCTTCTGACGAGGAAGTACCTTGAGTATACTCCGGAGCCCTGGATCCTCCTGGGGACGAGCTCGATGGCACCTTTCTTGAGCATCGCCTTTACTTCCGACAGCAGTTGAGGGACGTGATTCTCCTTCCTGGCCACGGGAGGAATGCAAGGGCACTTCTTTAGGAATTCCAGCGAATGCCCATTGGCCAGGGTGTCCAACACCCAACAATTGGTGGAGATGAACTCCCATACTCTGACGAACTTCGTCAGCTGGCCTCCCACTGGGGTGCTTCGGTGGGGGCCCGACAACCCGGCTGGGTCAGTCTTGCTTGGAAGCGGCCTTGCCGCCGACGGCAGGAACCACCTTGCTTGCCGCAACCTCTGTAGGCCTCCTGGGAAGAGGAGCGGGCCGCCTGGCGGTAGGTGGAGGAGCCACTGCTGGATCCTTTGGAGGCACCCTGTCTGCCTCCAGGGCTCCGAAAGGGCCATCGCTGCTGAAGCACCCCAAGGGCCCGGGCTGTCTCCGAGTTGGTCTTGATGGCCTGTAGAGACTCATCCACTGCCTTACCAAAGAGGTTGTTGCCGTCGAATGGCATGTCCAACACTCTGGTCTGGACGTCCTGGCGAAAGTCTGTCGCCTTGAGCCATCCTCGTCGTCGGAGGCAAACTCTGCTGCCCAGTTGGCGAAATCCGGTATCGGCAATGTCCGTTGCCACCGTTATGGCGTGATCCGATGCCACCTCGCCCTCCTGCAGAATTTCTAGGGCCTCCGCCCTTTTGTCATCAGGCAGGAAATCTAGCAGGGGAGTTATCTTGAACCAGAGCTCCCTGTCGTAGCGGGCCACGATCGCTAAGGCATTGGCCGCCTTAATCGTCGTTGCCGCCGACGAGATGACTCGTCGTCCCAGAGAGTCCAACTTCTTACCCTCGCTGTCCGGCGGGGAAGTGGAAGTTGAAGCCGCCGCGCCTGCTGCCTTCTTCTTAGTTGCTGCCGAGACGACCAAGTCCAGCGTGGGCTGGGCCCTGAGGCACAAGGGGGCGGCATCGGGGACTCGGTACTTCTTCTCGTACCTGTCGCTCTTGGCGGGTGTCGTGGCAGGGTTCTTGAGGACAGCAAGCCCCCTCGTCCCAGATGTCGTCGAGTAAAGGCAGCGCGAGGACCGTCTTCCTCTTAGCCTCTCGTCGTTGGAACAGAAACCCCTCCTTTTTCTGTTCTTCAGGGCAGAGCTGCAAGAGCTCGGATGCCCTGGTTATCATGGCGTGGAAAGAGCCAACCTCGTCGGCAGGGGACGCCCGTGGGGGGGGTGACGACGGGATGTCTGTTATGTCATCGCCGCCGTCTTCGTCCGTCCCCGTCGCCGTATCCGTCGCCGTATCCTCTCCCGGCAAGGAGGATGAGGGGTCCACCGGTCTCGCAGGCACGAAGGGCGGAGCGGGGTGGACTCTCCTGCGCTTGTTCGGAGGGCTTCCCGACAGGCCTGGTTCTGGCTCCTCCATCGGGGTGCGCGGTAATCTCATCCTTATGTCGGTACATAAGGATTGAATTGCCAACAAAATGGCAGCCGAGCTATCCTGGGGCTCGGGCAATGGCTGCGACGGACAGGATGGCCGCTCCACTGTGCCCTGTTCGTCGTCGTCGCTATCTTCGATCACGTCAGCAGGGACCGTCCCCTGGGATCGAACCTTCTCGAACCTCTCGTTGAGGTTTATGAACCTCTCATTGAGGCCTATGGACCTTTCGTTGAGGCCCTTCTCGGTCTCCACCAGTTCCTCCACAGAGGCTGATTCCGAGTCTGTAATGGCCACCGGCCCCCCCCCCTCTTTTTCAGCCGGGGGCTTCATAGGGGTTTTAGCGATGGGCTGGAAAGAGGATTCCCTCTGCGGCGGCAGGAATACTCTGGGCCCAGAGGCCGTTTCCATTGGCGTAGTCTCAGCCGGCTCTGCCAGGGTCGCAACGACCACTTCGGTAGAGGCCTTAGCCGGGTGGATCAAGGCCCTCACCACCTTAGGTGCGTCCTGGGCCTTCGCCTTGGGGGGAGGTTCAGCGCCTCGCTCCCCCTTCGAGATCGACCGGGTCCGCTCCAGCGGCCTACCCGGGTTCTCGGACTTCCTCTTCCCCAAACCAGACCGCTGGCTCGTGGTCGAACGTGCCAGGGAAGTAGCGCCCTCTTGGCAACCGAAGAGCCCGACCTTTCGGCACTCCTGGAGCCCGCAAACTTGCGGTGCTTGGCCTTCTGTTGGGCCCCCGTCGCCGGGGGGCCCTCAAAGGACATAGAAGCCCGCTCAGACTTCTTCTTCGCCTTCTCACTTGCTGTGCCCTTCTCCAGCCAGGTGGCGAGGCGGGAACGACGATCTTGTTTGGTCCGTTCCGAAAGGTTCTTGCAGAACGCACAGTCCTTCTCCACGTGCGTCTTGTCCCCATGGAGGCAGTAGAGACATCGCGAATGCTCGTCCTCCTTGAAAACGTTATATAATCCGCATCCAGGGCAGTTCCTGAACAGCTTGGATCTGGGCGTCGAGCTCCCCTTGTCCTGGGCCATGTCCGTTGAGGTAGGCCGCAGATCTTCCGGAATCCTCCAAGAAGTGTAAACTCGATGAAAACTTCACCCTTGAGGGGTGTAGAAGAATTTCCGAAACGGGTCCCCGTAATCGGAAGTAGAAACGGTGGAGCTTTAGGCTCGATTAAACCGAAAAATGAGAAATTCTCCTGAAAAAACGTGAAAACGCAGTAAAAAACTTGAGAGCTAAACACGAGGACTCCCAACACTTGAGCGTGCGGTAAAAATCTGAGGATGGCTGCCAGAGGCGGGGCTTAGGGAGAGGGCAGTCATTGGCTGGGTGCAGTATGACCCAGAGTTCAGTGATTGGTTACTACTAAGGAAGACAGATCAGAAACGAAACTGATACTGATTTTTTCTTTACCAAGGATTCCCAGCCTAACGACAGGGAATATTCATGAGCATGTGAATCCATGCCAGACCCCATGCTGGAGAACTGTGTTTACTTGAATCTGGTGTTCCTGGACACTGTTCTTGTATGTACCAGTACTCTGGCCCATTCCCTGTCCGTGAAAGGCCGTCCATGGTCCCCCTCCCACGTGGTTCTCACCCTGAGCTCTTTCTGGCCGAGAGCAGCCTGCATCAGTTCATAGAGCCTTGATATCCCATGTCCCCCTTCCGCCACATCATACAAAGCGTCTAGCATAGCATCTCGTTCTTTACCCTCCTTCAGGCCCGCCCATCTGCCTTCTGCTGTCTTTATCAGACTGTGGTAAAACAAGAATTGGCCTTTAGGATTATCATATTGGGATATCAGTTACAGGAATGCCACCCACGCTCCCTCCTAGTATATGTCTCGGAGGGTTATTATACCATTTGGTTCCCAGTATAGCCGGTGGTTGTGAACCTCCCCCTGGTTCCCACCACAAATAGCAACTAGAGACCTGTTAGCCGAGTACAGGTCCCCTTTCCCAACCATCTTTCACAATCTGCGCCAGATTCTCCAGCCCAGGGTTATGAGCGCCGGTGTTTCCCGTAAATTGGCGTCTTTCACCCAGAACACCTCTCTTAAATAGTATGGTCTCGGCTCACCCCGCAGCAACTCTGTATCCAGTGAGCTTTCATTTACTAGCCAGGTCACGACAGCTGCAGTTGACCAGCCAGGTAGTACTCCTCTAAATTCGGCAGTCTGATCCCCCTGTGCCTATAGTCTCTACACAGTGTAGTTATTAATATCTTGCATCTTCCGCCTCAACAAATGAATTCCCTCGCCATCGAGTTAACTTCCGGAAGAACCGCCTTGGAATGTCATGGGTATATTAACAAAGTGGGAGTACCATCAACTTTAATATCGTGGCTCGGCCCATCATGGACAATGGTAGCTTCTGCCAGAATTTCATGGATCTTTCAACCCCCTGGAGAGTTCTCAATGTGCTCACTTCGTGTTCCGTCTCTGGATCACGTTGAACATCCACTCCCAAATACCAGAAGGTCTCCATCGCCCATTGCAGCCCCAGGTACGGCAATCACTCTTGGCTCGGCCCTGCTAGACCCACCAGTGGGAAAGTCCTTGATTTTTCCCTGCTGATGGCTATTCTTGAAAATCTGGCAAATCTGTCTAGTACCTCCAGTATGTATGGTGGGTTCACCTCAGGGTTCTGTACATATAGGAGCATATCCTCTGCATATAGCAAAATCATGTGTACGTTCTCACCTACAGGTATACCTGCCTCTTTAAAATGCACCCTGAGGAGAGCCGCCAGTGGCTTTAGTGCCAAAATGAACAGCATTGGAGAAAGCAGACACACCTGGCTGGTGCCATTGCGCAGTTACTGTGCTTCCGAGACGTGCTTCCGCATCTTCACTCTGGCCATTGGCCTCTTGTATAGCAATTGTACCCATCATAAAAAGTCCAGACCCACCCCGAAGCGTGGCAACGCCACCTGTAACTACTCCCACCTCACCGAGTCAAACGCTTTTATTGTGTCTAGCAAGACCACTGCATACTCTTCCTTCGCCCCTCCAGTCTTATCTATGATGTGGTGTAGTCTGCTCAAGTTCCAAGACGTTGTTCGCCCTATGACATAACCCGTCTGATCTGGGTGTGCTAATCACCCCACAAAGTCTGTTTGATAGGAGCGCAGCCAGGATTTTACAGTCCTGGTTTATCAGCAGTCTGTAGGATCCACAGACAAGTGACGACTTGCCCGGTTTGAGTATTGGCACAATAGTCGATACTTGTAAACTCGTTGGTAGTAAACCAGCTACAAATGCCTCTTCCAGCATCCGTAAGAGATGCAGTGCCAGCTCCTTTGCACATTCTTTATAGAATTCTGACGCGAGGCCATCGGGCCCTGGCGTTTTGCCTTTGGGTAGCATATGTATAGTTGAAATCAATTCCTCCTCTGTCAGCGGTTCTCATAGTGCCTCCACTTGTTCCTGCTCTATATGTGGCAACGCTATGTCCATTAGGGCCTCCTCTATTTCCGCGGCATCTCCTCAACCGTCTGCGCTATACAGCTGCCTGTAGAATCTACCAAAGGTTGCACTAATTTCACCTGGGCCCACCACTCCTCCCCACATTCGTCCCTTATACTGCTTATCATTTCCCTCCTTTCATCTGTGCGGCACAGCCAGGCCAAGACCCTCCCAGGCTTGTCACCACTTACATGTAGCCTCTCAAGGTATCTGGCATAATCATATTTGCCCAAACGTTCCCAGTGCACTATAACAGCTTGTCTGAGCATTATAAGTTCCTTCTCGCTCTCCACCAGGCGCTCCCCTCCTTCTGCCAGCACCGCCATGTGTCCCTTTATGTCTGGAATAGCAGCTCTTTCCGATGCCCACCCCGTTTTGCTAAGTGCCCCCCTCTCTTCACCACTTTGAAGGTTTCCCATAGGATCCAGGTACTGTCTACACACCCCAGATTTGTAGCAAAGACTTCCTCTATCCTCTCTCCCATATGGGCCCTGAATTGGCCAATTGCACCTTAGCTCACAGCCTCCATGTCGGGATGGGAGGCTGATTTGTGGCCCTTTGTCACGTCACGACCAGCGGTGCATGGTCCGATAGTACCTGTGCCTTACACTTAGCTGCAACAAATTCGCCCATCGATCTGCTGCCCGTGAACACATCATTTATGCACGTATGCACTCCATTCTGGTTTGTGTAATAGGAGTAGCCCCTCCTTTCGCCATGCAGTTCCCTCCATATGTCTCTCAATTTGAATACCTTCAACATGGATCCCAAAACCTTTGCCGCTGGTGCCCGCCTCTTGTTGGATCTGTCTAAGGTAGGATTTAATGTGCAATTAAGCCCCCCCATATCCAAATGGTGGCTTGATACGGTGTCAATCGGGGGCCCAGTGCTTTAAAAAAGGTGGTAGCAGTGCTTCCAAGATGGCCCCCCAGGAATGAAGGTGCACTCCAGTGAGCTGCCGGCCGGACTGTGGCAAGGAGAACAATTAAGCAGAAAAGGATCGTGGAGCACTGACTGATTATGGAAAGTGAAGCGAAGCAGTAATTGTTGGAAGTACGCTCACAACATGAGCCCTAAGTGTGCAGCAGAGCGTGTAAGCCCCGTACGTGGAACAGGGAAGCAGAGAGGCTCTGCGGGAGACCGGACAGTTACAGCAATGCTGAAACAGGCAGACGGAAGCTCCCGGAGAGAAAGGCGTACTGGAGAAGTAAGGCTGGAGCACGGGCCCAGGGAACGAGCCGATGGAGGCCATCGCCGATCCAGTGAGTGGGGAACAGTGAAGCAGCAGTGTGGAGCAGCAGCCGCACTGGGGAGAGAGAGAGAAGAGGAGCTCTGCTGCAACAGCGCTTGGAGAGGGACTCAGAAGCTGAGGTGAGGGCCTGGGGGTGACACAGACATAGGAGGAAGCAGAAAGGGTCCCTACCCTTGCAGCGTTCGGAGGGCCACAGAACAGACGGCAAGCCCAAAAGGGGCAGGGGGTAAGCCGCTAAAACTATACGCGGCACACCTCAAAGGCAGGCGGACTCCCGCTGTACGATACGTGGTATCGCTGCGCAGGCAGAAAAGGACATCAAAGGCAGGCAGTGCCGAAGGAACGCCGGTCACTCGCCTGCAGAACACGTCATTGCCGGGTGGCCAGCAAAGAACTTCAAAGGCAGGAGGTGTTGGTGGAGCCTCGGACACCTGCCTGTGTAACACGTGCAGAGGCAGCAAAGGAAAGTTGAAAACGCATCTAGGCAAGCTGGAGGAGTTCTGCACATGGCAGCAGACAGAACGTTAGGTGGGAAATCAGAACATACAACCTGACAATAGTGGAATTGAGACGAGGCTCCTAAGCACAACTCCATAGAAGGAGAATAGAAGAGAGCCTGTATAAAGGGAGGAGAGCAAGGCAGTAGGAAACACCCATACCCTGGAACAGAGAAGTGAGAGGAGGAGCCCCACACATGGGCCTGAGGAGCCCAACGTACAAAGAAAGTAGTAGATAAAAAGAAGACCAGACAGCAGGGAAATAAGGCCTGGTACACCCGTGGGGGAGAGAAAAACAGATGAAAAGCAGGCCAATAGAAGTGTACACATTGGTGGCAATAAGAGAAGACAGAGAGGCCAAGCTAAGGCAAGAGTCAGAGGTTGGCAGGTCGGGAAGGGAGGTGAGGCTCTGCCTGCAAGAGCCAACATAGTGGGAACCAGAAAGAAACACAGACCCTGAGGACAGACTCCAACTGCAGATGCCAGGCCCGAAGGGCAAACAGCCCCTCAGTCAGCAACACACAAGAAAAGTCAGAAGAAAAGTAAACTGGAAAGATATTGGCAGAAGGCGGAGACAAGTCAAGAAGACCAATGCCAGGCAAACGGGGATGAGGATGACATAAAGAGGCCTGAGGCAATGGCATTAAATAAAGAAGACCTGCAAAGGTGCCTGCTCGGTATGGAAGAGAGAATTACAGCTTCTTTTCAGCAACAGATCGGAAGCTTGACGGAGGAGTTAAAGGGCTCACTGAAAGAAATCAGAGAGGAAATTAATTCTCTTGGGACCAGGGTGGATGTGACAGAACAAGGGTTGTCTGAAATAGAAAAGGAAGACCGCCAGAACTCTGAACTTCTTGAACAGATAGCCTCCACCACACACAATCTCGAAATACAAGCGGAGGATTTAGAAACCAGATCAAGATGTTCTAACATCAGGATCAAAATTCTGGCACAGGCAACCCCTGACGCGGCGTTAAAATCCAACATCCAATAATGCTTCGCTACCCTGTTGACGGACAGCACTCTGTAATAAAGAGGGTTCTCACTCAGGCTAGTGCTTTCAGAAGTCTTTATTGTCTCCACGTAGAAGTTAGTATCGTAGGAGATAAGACACCGGCTTCTCCCACCCGGCAGGCATTCACCAACTGACAACTCCCGAACACACGCACGTCACTCAAGTCACACCAATACATTCCAACATGCGCGTGTATTCCATTCCATATGTGACCACTGAATACAACACTTCTCCCTCCTCAGATTAATCAAGAATCCAAAAAGGACAAAGCCAACAACCCCAGAATGCACAACATGTGGCCACCATTCCGTGCATTCCGTCATAAATCCCTGAAGATTGCATGCCACCACAAACCAAAAGCTGCACACAGAAATCCGCACTATGTGAAAAGAAGCCATGTGCCAAGACATGTATGACCCTTACCAGATCGTAACCTCATGTAAAACCCATACCAGATCATAAACTTCCAGCTATCACCAACCAACTAGCCACCTAAAACGAACAAGCCGAAAAGAAAATGCAACATATAAATTACACAATCACCATACCAATACCCAGCTAAAACACCAACACAAACCCTACCTCAAGAACACCCGTTCTACACACCCTTGTTCCTACTACTCCAACCACGGACCAAACCCACGAGGACACCAACCCTAACACTAACTCCACACCGAGCTGCCCCTCTGAGCACAGGCCTGCCACACCTGACACCCTAAAACCGAACTAATGCTCACAACCAACAGTGCACTATTCACCTTCTGCCCCGGGCTGCCACCCCGGGACCTCCAGCCTGCCACACCAGAGCACCACCCACAAGAATTGGATCCTCCCGGCCATCCAAAACCCAACAACAAGCACTACACACAGTCCCGTCAGCCACCAGGAAAAACATCAACCAAACAGCCCACAGGTAAATAAACCACCTGCATCGCACAAGCAGATGTAACAACTAAGTGCAACCAGCACTAAGCAAAACTACTCACTTTTAACCCAACAACAACCTACACCATACTCTGCCGTCGCAAAATAACGCCAGTAACTGAAACTTGCATACGCAAAAATCCAAACTCCCCTGTATAGCATCCAGGGCCCGACCGGTACCCCAGACGCCATGGAGAAACACGCCATCACCACCAGCACCCTAATAGACCCACGCGGCCATCTATTTGGTAAAAAACATAAAGTGAAATCGCTCATCAAACAGCAGAAATCACTACACACCAAGGAGAAACTCATCACTACAAGCCCCCAATAGATCCACCCGGCCATCTATGGCGTAAAATAACATCACACAAAAATTGCTAATCCTACAGTAGAACAAATACCACTGCAGAAACCACTAAAATAAACAACAACCACAGTGCGGCAAAAAGTAGCCACAACCTGCAATGACCCAAACTTGCTGGCATTTATAACTCCAAACACCATGAACCATGAACCCGCCCGGCGCTCATGTGAGAAAGAGTACCCCGATCAGAAACACTCACAACCGCACACATCCCAAAGGGGACACATATGTCCGTACACTTGGAAACCACGCCACTCAGCATACCACACTGACAATATTCGTGTGACACACAAACAATTTCATGAAGGATAGAAACTGTTAAATTCTTGGAACCTTCCATGACTCCATTGTTCTGCATAATACTCCAGCCCTCAGTCCACAGGCCTGACGGAACCGTTACTAAATTGAAAACGGTAGCACACTTAAAAGCAGAAAAGGATCTAAACAAAAATCCTTGTTGCCCTCGAGTCAGACCCTTCCCAAAAACTTTAAAGAAAAACACATTTACAGCGCACCTGTAAAAAATAAAGGTACATGTAAAACTCAACTGTAACAAAAATGAAACGTTAGAGGCAATCCCAGCTCACTTGGGGAAAAACAGCGGCACCACCCCCTGCAAAAGAAGCACAAAACCAATAACTTTACACTTACATTTCTTTTTACCTTTACTTGACTTGTGACAGGGCCACAACACATAACACCCACTCATGCAAACAGGCCCAAACAAAACATGAAGATCAGAGGCCACAAACACCATCCACACACTCACACTAGCCTCACACAACGAAATAGCAGAGCAAGCAGTTACTCATCAACTACAGTGAGATCTTTCATTCTCACATAAAAATCATGCAAATCTCGATCCAATTCCTCAAGGATGGATAGAAAGGAAAGACATTCGTCACAAAAAGGCCCCTCGTGACAACCATCCTTCACACAAAAAGTGCAACTCCGATCACATCGTCTCTTTGCACGAGAACAGTACTTGCCACCGCGGCTCTGTTCGAGGGACCTCTTCCTGGCAATATGATCGGGTTCAAGTACTTCATCCATAGACCCGTCTCCATTTTGCAACTTTTCCATGGTGCAGTCAACAATGGGCATCGCCGCCCCGACGTTGCTGTTCAAACACAGTGATACCCCAGACTCGCCGATTACGCTGACATACGCTGTGGACGCATCAAGCCTGTGTTCCAGCGATGAGCATGCGTTGCGTTTCAAACAAACGCATGCGCTCTGCACATCCTTCCTGCTCTCCTCCAGTTAATGTGGATTGGACTCCTCCGGGAATGCTGCAGCCATTCCACTACACCGAGGTTCGGCAAAGGATCCTGCCACTCCGAAAGCACTCCTCGACCATATCTTCACTCCGCTGCTGTCGGGAAGCTCGGACTCCAACAACCGGACCCGGGGGCATAAGCGCTAATGGGCCCCCACTACAGTTGGAAACACCAGATAGCCAAACAGAAGGCAGTCAGTCAAAGCGATGACCAGTACCGGACCTAGGAACCTTGGCGTCTTCCGCTGCAGCCAAATGACTGGACCCAGGAGCCACGTAACTCCGGGCTCCCGCTACAGTCACAAAACACTCCTCAAGCCCAAAGACAATGCGTCAGCACAGGATCCTCAGGACTGGACCCAGGGGCACTGCAATCTCGATGGCACCCGCTGCAGTCAGCCGACACTCCTCAAGCCCAAAAACAATGCGATAGCGCAGGATCCTCAGGACTGGACCCAGGGGCACTTCAATCTCGACGGCCCCCGCTGCAGTCAGCCGACAACAGCTCTCCAAGACGCGATGGACACCGGCCCGCCGGGTGGGATATATACGAAACAGAGGGCAGTGTCTTCTCCAGCTCTGCTGCCCCCTCCGCAGCAGCCCCGAACCTCATCGCCAGTGTAATAAAGAGGGTTCTCACTCAGGTAAGTGCTTTCACAAGTCTTTATTGTCTCCACGTAGAAGTTAGTATCATAGGAGATAAGACACCGGCTTCTCCCACCCGGCAGGCATTCACCAACTGACAACTCACGAACGCACGCACGTCACTGAAGTCACACCAATACATTCCAACATGCGCGTCCATTCCATTCCATATGTGACCACTGAATACAACACACTCCTGAGGAGATCCAGATTGACTGAGTACAAAGAGTGGGGCCGAAGAGGATTGGAAAAGGAAACAGGCACAGAGACATCCTGGCAGCCCTGGCCTCCTACGAGGAGAAGGAGAAAATACTAAAGGCTGCAAGGGGTCAAGAATCCATAACAATAAATGTCTCAGAGGTAAGCCTATTTCAGGACTTGCCGAAATCCAGTCTGCAAAGGAGAAGAGTGATGGGCCCAGTTACAAGGAAATTGCAAGAAAAGAAAGTCCCTTACAAATGGACATTCCCCTTTGGGCTACTTTTCCCTTGCGAAGGGAGACAGCAAAGAGTGACATCCTGTGAGGAAGGAATGGCCGTACTATGGCTAGAAGCTGAGGCAACGGGAGCAGATGAGAGAGGCGGTAACACAAGATGGCACGGAATGAAACAGTGGGAATGGTCTACGGCACACAGGCAAAGGGGCGAAAAACTGAAAGGGCCTAGACCTAGGGAATGAAACAGAGCCTCTTTTGCAATTTCAGGGACCTGCAAGAGGGTCAAAAGACAGTGAAGGCTGCAGCCCTCTGGAAAGGGAAGGTAACACGTCAGAGTCTCCCCACCTTAGCAAATGGTGTCTGGGTCGGGAGAGGAGGAGGCACCACTTGGAATCGAAAAGGTTAGATTAGCCTTGAGGTCCAGGTGAAACATGGGTCGGTGCCCACGAAATGGGAAGTATCCTCAGATACTGAGTCAGACCTGGAAGGGGGAGGAAGGGAAGGGTGGATAGAAGTAGAGTGGGAAAGGGGGGGTGAGGAGCCACAATCTTGGAGACACATTAATGGAACAGGAAGCTCACACCAGGACAATAGGGAGGATTAAGGTAGAAGACCAATGGCAAGGCCTTTGTTGATTTATTCCCATAACGTCTGGGGCCTGAACACGCTGGTAAAATGAAAGAAGGTGATACCACAGATAAAGAGGCATAATGCAGATATATTCCTATTGCAGGAAACACATATTCGGAAAGGGGACAGGCACAAGATACAAATACAGAATTACACACAGCTATACCAGGCAAATCCGAGTAATAAGACGGCGGGTGTGATGGTGGGATTTAAAAATGCGTTGGGTGCAAGAATAACTAACACGCTCATAGACTGAAATGGAAGACATGTTTTTGTGCAAGCTCAGATAGCTGAAAGAGCGATTACCATCGCCACTATATAGGCCCCAAACACAGGACAAGACCTATTTATAAACCAGGTCATGGAGAAAATGGAGAGGTTTGCCTACTTATGGGAGACTTTAATATGATATGGGACCTGGTAAGAGACAGAAGCGGTCAGAACACACAGAAAGACACATACCCCTCATTGTCGCTGCGGGACAGAATGGAAGGCACTGCACTTAAAGATCTGTGGAGGGCAAAGAAGGGGCAGGAGACTGGGTACACATGTTTTTCACATGTACATCGCACATACTCCAGGATAGATCTGGCATGGGGGACCACTGGATTACTAGGCACGCTGATAGATAGAGCTAGGCCCAATCTTCATATCAGACCATGCATCGATGGAGATAAAACTAGGGGAACTCAAGCCACGCAATCCTGTGTGGGCTTGGAGATTCCCGGGGGACCTCATGAGAGATCCGGTAGTACGGGAAACGGTTAGGAGGAAAATCATAGAATATTTTGAAATAAACACCAGAGATGATGTCCCTTTTAGGAGTGTATGGGATGCCTTTAAGGCGTTACTGCATAGGGAGCTTATCTCACTAAAAGCCCAAAGACATAAAGAGAGGGATAGATTAGAGAAAGATCTGGAGGAAGCATTGAGTGAGGCTCAGAACCTCCTAGCGGGCCAGAAGACCAGGGAGAACTTTAATAAATTTAAGGAAGCACAGAGGCAGCTTCGATTACTGAACACTGCAAGGGCGGAGAGCGCCCTGTTAAGGCTTAAACAGCGTTATTATGTAGCCGCCAATAAGACGGATACATTGCTAACCAGGCTCCTGAAACAACAGAAGGGTCAAAGACATGTGGCAGGAATACGTCGAGCAGATGGCGAATTAACTACGGAATCAAGTGGGATCACACAGGCTTGCATGACATATTATAAGGACCTTTCTTCAACACGGAAGCCAGAAACACAAAAGATACAGGGCCTCATCACAAGTTGGGCGGTAACGCTGGCGCTATTAGCACCATCGCTATTAGCCCTACCGCCAAACCCCCCAGCGCTATAAGCGCCGGTTCACGGGTTTGGCGGAACGGTTAGTTCCCATTCCCCATTGGGCCCATTCGGGAATTCCTCATTCCTCATTGGGCCCAATGGGGAAAATTCATGCTATTGGCACCGGCGGATTTCCCACCGGCGGTTATGGCGCCGGAAATCGACAAATTTGACGCGGATTTCCCCCCAGCTCAGACCTGGGGGGAAATCTGCCAAGGCCATGATCTGGCGGACCCTTAAATGTGGCGGTAATAGCGCTACCGCCGCATTTAAGGGTTACCGCCAGACTCGTGATGAGGCCCACAGACATTCCTGGAAGGGATAGCACTGACCAAAATTACAGGGGAAGAAAGGGAGGGGTTGGACAGGAAAATCACGGAGGAGGAAGCACAAAGAGTGATCAAAAACATGCCAAACAACAAAGCAACAGGGCCAGATGGCTATACAGGTTTTTTTTTATAATGTCTTTTGCAAAGAGGTGAAAGGATTCCTGACTAAACTGTTTAATACATTCATAGATGGGAGTGGGGTGACAGGATCCATGATGGAAGCAAAAGTGGTCCTATTTGGGAAACCGAACAAGGACCCCACTAGTTGTTAGATCATATTGACCTATAGCATTACTGAATACGGATGTCAAGCTATTTACCGGGATATTGGCAGATAGAATAAAGGAGGTGCTCCGGGGGATCATCGGACAAGAACAATCGGGGTTCATTAAAGGGAAACAAACCTGGGACAATACCAGGAGGGTGATCCACCTACTGGAAAAACTAGAATTTAAGCAGATACCAGCCACTCCAGTCTCAATGGATGCTGAGAAAGCTTTTGATAGGGTGGAGTGGCCTATCTGTTTCAGACGATGGAGCTAATGGGCTTCAGGACCAAATATATACAAATGGTTGGGCCAGCTAGAGTACCCATCTGATCCGCCTGGAAGTAAACAAACAGATTTCAGAAGAAATAAGGGTAGACCGTGGGACGAGACAGGGATGCCCCGTGTCCCCATATCTATACGCTATCTATCCAGAACCATTATTAGCTGCAATTAGACAGAACCCGTCCATCAAAGGAGTCCCATTCGGGAGGGCGGGGGGGGGGGATACACAAAACAGCTATGTATGCTGACGACATGCTTTTAACAGTGGTTGACCCAGAAAGGTCTATACCAGAGCTAGTCGCCATCCTCAAAGAACAGGAAGGGCTGTCTGGCTTGAAAATAAATATGAGGAAATCCGAGATGTTAGAGGTGGGACTCTTGGAAGAAGTGGCAGGTCGAATAATGAACAGTTCTCCATTTCGAACAGCAAAAGGACACCTAGCATATTTGGGCATAAAACTGACAAGCACAGTGGGTACACTCTATAAAGCAAACTTCCCAGATTTAATTAAACAAATGCAGACCGACTTTGCAAAATGGTCCCCGATGCGCATCTCTTTGTTGGGTCGGTTAAGCACGGTAAAGATGGTGATTCTCCTGAGGGTTCTCTATAGGGTTCAAACCCTCCCGATATAGATTCCTGAATGCTTTTTTCTTTTCACTGAATACGCTACTCTGTAGATGTATTTGGCAGAATTAAAGCCAGAGAGTAGCAATGGAAATGTTGAGGTTCTCTAGGCACGGGGGGTTGGGGGAGAAGCAGTCTTTGGCACTCCACAACCTACCTCTATTTTATGAAGCGCCCAGCTCAGAGTGGTTAAGGATGGTTTTCAGGATGCACAGACAAAATATGGGCTCGTATGGACAAAGCGATCGCGGGAATGACCTTGGCAGGCCTACTCTGGTGGCATGGGAATGAGAGGCCTTCCTCAGCAAGACACAGTAGGGTTCTACGCACGACTTGTGATATCGAGATAGGAGGATTAAGAAAGAGTACTTGTCTTCCATACCCTCTCCCTTCACCCCAATGTTTGATAATCCTAATTTCACCCCTGGCGTGACAAAGGAGATATGATTTGGGAAGGGGATGTAATGTCATTCGAAGAGTGCAAAACACAGGCTGGGGTGGGGGAGGGGGACAGATTCGAATATACACAATTGAGACATTGGTTGCGTCAGAAAGAAACCTACCATGCTTGAATCAGGCCACTGACGCAATTCGAGACATACATCACCTCACACACGGGGGACATCTGGTGGCCGACATATATAAACTGTTACAAGAATGCCCAGCCCCAACGCGATGGCCATACCAGTTGACATGGGAGGGCCTACTAGCTGGTGAAATAACTACGGAACATTGGGTAGAGCTATGGAGGAAAATACCGAAATTGACTAGGTCACTGCAACTCAGAGAGACATGGTATAAAATGATGGTACAGTGGCACTACACCCCAAGTAAATTGCACAGGATGTTTAGATCCACAACAGAGGAATGCTGGAGGGGTTGCAGGGGAATTGGGGATTGGGCACACATCTGGTGGGAATGTCCAAGGATAAAAGGGTTCTGGGAGGAGATTATGAAAAACGTACAGGAATTCGTCCCAGAAGCCCTACCTCTGAGGGCAGGATGGAGGCTCTACATGGGTTTCTGGAGCAAAGGGAGATTTGCATTGTTAACACAAATGTACCCAACTATGATGCTACTGCCTTTTTTTAAAAGATATTTTTATTTGCATTTCTCCACCACCCCCCTTGGTGAACCACTGCTCAGCTTCTACGTCTTTTGAGCACATCAACTTTCCATCATTGCTCTCCACCCTTCACCAAGGAGTCAGTTCAAATCTAGCAACTGAATGTTCTGAGGGCACCATTGTTGCACAAAGTCACTGTTTAGGAACTGTAACAATTCTCCCCATTCCTTCTGAAATGTGTCCACCTCCCTTTGGACCCTGTAGTTAATCTATTCCATCGCCACTATTTCCCAGAGTTTACGGAGCCAGCTGGTTATCGACGCAGGAGAACTTTGTTTCCAGTCTTTGGCAATTACCATCCATACGGCTGTTAGAGCCGTAGTCAGTGCTCTTTTCTGGGATTTCAAAATGATATGAAACTCTGGTCTCAACAGTCCTTCCATGATCTCCGCTAACGTGATAGGTAGGGATTCTGGGATGAATTCCCAACGTGTCCATCCATGCATGTGCTCCTTCTGTGCTGTCGAAAAATGTGAAGTGCCGTTGTGTAGAACTATGCTCCAGACAAGGGGGAATGCGCTTTGCAGGATAGATTAGCATGTATTTGAAACAGGCACCCCTCAGTCTCTCTTTGGTGGGGCCAACTCTGCCCTCTGCTTCTGTACTTTCAATGTGTAATCCAGGTACAATGCTATCTTGGCAGACCCTTGTTCAATGATTCCCCCTTGTCTGGAGGAGGCAAGGATAGTCTCCTTGTCTCTGTAATTCAGAATTTCTGCTATCAAGGATCTGGGGGTGCTCCTTGAGGGGGCTTTCTGGCGAGGGACCTGTGGGCTCTTTCAACTGTGAAGCCCTGTGACAGGATTCCCGGCCCCACTTCCTGTGGCAATATATTCTTCACAAACTTTGTGGGGTATTTCCTTTCTGCCCCTTCCGTCAGGCCTAGAATCATGATGTTATTCCGTCGCGCCCTTCCTTCAACATTTTCTGCTCTGCTCTCCAAGGCGGACACTTTCAATTTTAGTTCCTGCACTTCCGACTTGGTCCCTGCTATATGGTGCTTGTTCTCATCAGCTTGGGTCTCAACTGTCTACACTCTTTCAGCAAGTGTCCGGCTATCCTGCTGCAGCAGCCCCACGTCCATTAGGACCTCGTCTATCTTCCTCTCCAAAGAGTACTGTAGTGCTGCTATGGCCATCAGTATTTGGTTCTCATCCTTATTGGCCTCCATTCGCGTGTTACCACTCTCTAGTGGTGCTGCTTTGCCACCTTCTTCTTTCCGTGTGAAGGCCTCCATTGAGGTCTGCTTAGTCTTCCCTTTATATTGTCTGTCTGGCATGTGAGCAGAGTGCCTCCACTCAATGCTATATCTGTCTATATTGCCGCATCTGGGAGTTTTTTTCTGTGGGGTGGTCTTCCCGGCTACTCGCTGCTAGCTGTGTTCCTCTTGCTAGGGATGAGCCCTGAGTGCTCTACGTTCCCCCCTTCTCAGTGCCTTTTCCAATGTGTGTCGCCGCACTGGCGCTGTTCTCTCTGTATGGTGCCCCCTCAGGGGCTTTGGGCGCATTTCAGTCCAGCGCTATGCTCCGGTTCCTCTAGCAGTCTTGTGGTGGTGTCCTGCACAGTATCGTAAGCCTCCTCTTGACCTCTAGGAGCAGCTTGGTGAACCAGGGGGCAGCCTGCCTCCTGCACCCTTCGCTCTCCCCCTTGCAGAGCACCTTGGTACCCCTTCCTTTGGCCTTCATCTTACCCCCAAGTGTCCTGCGGGGCGGGTCCATGCTAATTCACTGCAGTTACTGTCTTGCTTGGTACTTAGTGCTTCTCTCCAGCCACCTGTGGATTTGCATGATAGCCAGGACTGACAGTGCACTCCTCTTGCCTCAGCCTCCACTCAACACCTCACTTCCCTGCGGTCTTGCCCACCGCTACAGGGGCCGCATGTCTCTGTTCTTTCTCTTGCCTGGGCTCAGGCCCCTGTAACCTGCACTGGTATGTCTGTTCAGGGTGCCACCAGCACCACTCCCTCAGGGCTACGCTTCCCCAGTCTACCCTTATTTGCTGCATGCCTGGTCCTATTAATATGGTGGGGCCGTGCCTTACATCCAAAGCCCTCTGCGCTTGTTGGTTCTCAATGAGGGGCGGGCATTGCTCCCCCTTCTGGCGTGTGTGTCTGGGGCTCCAAGTATCCCACAAGCAAATCGCACTTCTATTTTCCATAGCCACCTTGGGCAAGCTACGTTCACTTCTCACCTGCTCTGCTGTCTGCCAGCCAGCCGTTCCGTGTACCTCCCCCTCCTCCCATCTCAGAGCCAGTGCTTCCCGGTCAGCGGAGCGGCTGCTCTGTCCATTTCAGTTAGGGTGCCAAAGCTCTCCTGGGCTCTCCGACTCCATGCCTACTCTGTTCTCTCACTGTGTGTCAGAGGTTTCAATTCCCGGTGCACTGGGTTTCCAGACCAACTTCACCTCTGTGCCTCTGATCGCTGCGTTCTCCCTTTACGGCGGGTTTCACCGCTCCGGCTCTTCCTCTATGTTGCGGCCACCATTTTCTGGTGCGAGCTCTGCTTTCAGTAAGTCCCATAATCTCGCACCTCGGATTCTCCACAGCATCTGCTGACTCGCCAGCACTCTTTGCACGTTGGGCACCTTTCCAGCGGCTTACTCAATTTGATAACAGTAGGGCTAATCTTTATTGTTAGATCTGGTGGGAGCTCTTCGTACTTAGGTCTGTACTGCATGGCAGCTAGCCATGCCCCTAGAGGAACTAGATAAGCTAATCAAAGAGATAGCCAAAAAGTATCTCAAAATTGTCTGCTAAGGCTGTGGAAGCCTTTCCAGGAGTAGGGAGTCATTCTCCTGGAGTTTTGTTATTTTTGTCTTAGTGGTAGTAACAGAACAGGTTAGTTTTGGACAGAGGACAGAATGTTTACTTTGAACTTCACAAAAGACGACGAGCATCAAAATTGGTTGGTCTCTTTTTCTGACCTTTTACACTGTTCATTAGAGGAGAAGTTTGTTACATATCACCAGCCCACCATGCCAAAGAAACCTTGAACATCCTTTTTCGTCACTGATCTGGGGACATTGTGGACTGTTTGTAACTTCATTTGCTGTTCCAAGCCAGATGACATTTTGTAGGGGAAGCGGTTAAGTGGGCTTTCCTTGATTGGTCACATACTGCCATGAGGTGTTGCAGATATTCTTCCCAGTTGAACTATAGATGACAATATCATATAAGGAGGCGAGGGCATGACAGGGGGCCAGGACACAGTCCATCAACCTCTGGAATGTTGTGGGTGCTCCATAGAGTCCGAATGGCATTTGTGTGAACTGAAATAACCTTTCAGCTGTGGAAAAGGTGGTCCTAGGTTTGGCCCCCTCATCCAGAGGCACATGCCAGTAGCCTTTAGGCAAATCCAGGGTAGACATAAACTGCTGGGCCTAGTCTTTGCACCAACTCATCTATCCAGGACATCAGCCATGCATCAAATTTGGATTCAATTGCATTTATATAACGCTGATATAGGTCAATGGGCATTAGGGTGCAACACAGTACAATGCACCCAACAATTAAGCACACATAATATCAGTAAGGTAAACTTCCCACATGGAAAAAAAGGCAAACAATCCAGAATATAAAAGAAAGAAAATAATTCAACACAATCCTAAAGTTGGAGGCAGATTACATATTGGTCAGGCTTTTACATAAACTCAAGAAAGAAGGCAGACTTCCAGGACTCCAATATAATATATTTTCCACACAGACCCAGAAGACATACAGCACAGAAATTGAAAAGAAGAAATTAATTCAGGACAATCCTTAGATTAAAGACAGAGACACCGTTACCACCATCTAATCTATAATGATACAATCAGCATTATTTTAGGTGAAGCATCCCTTAATGT
Source organism: Ambystoma mexicanum (assembly GCF_040938575.1). Lineage (NCBI taxonomy): Eukaryota > Metazoa > Chordata > Amphibia > Caudata > Ambystomatidae > Ambystoma > Ambystoma mexicanum. Next base: position 60,152,990 of record NC_090937.1, read on the forward strand.
GCAACCTGTGCAAAAGTCTAAAGTCATGTTCTCTAACACTCCCACGGCCCACTTTAGAGAACAACCAGAACAAGACTTTATTTCTGAGTGCTTCTCTGGTTTCGGTCCTCTCTGATGTATCTGCGTTGCTAATGACAATGTTCCTACAATCCATAACAAGATCTCTCAGAAAAGAATCTGATATCGCTGGCATCCTCGCCTTCTTAATGCATATGTCCCCACCATGAATCAGCGTACCCAGTCTAGGTAATGGGTTGGCCACCTTTCTAGACTGTTCAGAGGGTACAAAAACCCCTACGCTATGTCCTGCCACAGCAGAGCTGGCACCAGGACAGATGATGTCAGACTGAAAGGCACTAGTCTCATTCAAAATGTTTGTCCAACTGGTATTCATTATCATGTCGGTTTGACATGCTATGTGCCTCCTGTTGGAATACAATTCATACAAGTCACATTGTCATGATATATAAACCCTATCTGGGGAGGGGGGCGTGATGTAATCTCATCAAAGGAATCCACCCAAGCACAAAAATTCTGTTTAGTTTTGCACTGATTCAGATCTTCATTTATTTTCTCCTTCAAATATTGCCAAATTTCTGCATCACTAGGACCACCAAGAACCTCCTTATTTACAGGGCCGGACTGTGAATTAACTTCAGCGATCACCATGTCCATACTTCTCAACGGGGATTGCAGCGCCTCATTAATAACTGATTACATTTGGACAGAAATACCACTTTGACTGGGAACAGGAGCTTCATCAAACAAACTAACTTTATCTTTCTGAACAGTTCTATCTTCCAACTGTGCTATTAAGTTTGTTACTGGAACATTCACAGTAGCTTATCCATCTGCAGCCGTTGACTCCCGGCTCTCTTTGCGCAGATGCTGTCTCCTACAGGCACTGCTTGCCATAACCTCGAACACATGGTTACTGCCCTTAACTATATCCATAGCGGAGCCACAGTCTTCAACATTATTACACTGAGAAACAGCATTAGTTAATAAACATTTCTTCATTTTTAGCACATGTGTTTAAGTAGTGGGCATGATGACAGCCGTGGGTCAGAAGCAATGACTCAAGAGGGCAAGGACTCAAGTATCAGACATGGGCACATTTAGCCCAAAGAATGGAAAGGCCACAGACACTGAAAGCCCCTACAGTACACTGTGTTTATGGTGCGCTGGGACCCACCTAATGTGGTAACCACACTCCTCACCTCTCCTTAGCCCTTCACACCCACCGCATAGCTGTCCACTTCTCTGGGGCACAAGGAGCAGGAATACAGAGAAAACAGAGACCCAGAACGGCATACAGACACACTGTAAGCCACGCAGACCAGCGAGTTCAGCAGCGCCGGCCCATCCTGCCACTTTCAGGTTAGAGGAAGGGACCTGGAGGCATAACAGGCTGACTGCCATCACCCGTCAAGCCGCATTGCACATGCAGTTATTTCTGACAAGTGGACATACTCACATGGAAACATGGATATCTCATTGAGGCGTCTAAAGTCAATACAGAATCCCCAGGATTTGTCAGGTTTTGGGACAAGAGCAACAGTGGACAACCATTCACTGTAGGGACTTTTGATGACTGCTAGGTCCAAAAATGTCTGATGTACAGACACTTCCTGACTTAGAAATCGCCTACACTGTCCGTCCTCCTGATGGTCTCTTGGTCTACCACCTCCACCTCCTCTGACCTCACCTGAACAACAACTTTATTCTTCCTGTTGCCCATTTATTCTCCCTTCCTGTTCCCATTGGGTGTCAGGCCCTATCTAACCTATTTACACAGAGCAACATTAACATTAAATAGTGGGTTAAGTCCCCCCAACTTTTCTCCACGCTGGTCCGCCACCACTAGGCAATGGTGGACTGTGTTTTGCTAAGTCCACTTTCATGTTTGGGGTTCTCTGGTAGATGTTGGGTTGGCCGCTGTTGGTTAGTCTCTGCTTGGGGTCGCTGACCTTTTTCCCTTTCACAGATAGTCTAGGTTTTGGTCCTCTGTGCCAGCTGTGCATCAGCTGGTGCATTGGAGCGGACTGCTGCGTTCTTTGCAGTTGCATGAGCCCTGTTTCCCCAGCTCAGATCTCTCTCTCTTTTTGGGTGATGCTTTGGATGGGAGCTGCAGCTTCTAAGTTTTGATCACTACTCCATTCTGCCACAGTGTCTCTGTTGAAAGAATCAAACTCTGTTGAGCATCTTGCTAATGAGGTATGAGGCGGGACAAGACTGTACTGTACAGTCTTCAGGGGAAGGACTGGCTCTAGATTTCACACAAGTAGGCTTCGTACCCACCGCCTGAGAGGGGTTCATATCCCCTCTGGATAATGCCAGGAGTAGAAGAGAGCAATAAGAGAAAAGGAAAATCTTGGGGCGAATAGAAGAGCGGTTGGAGGAGGGGACTGACAAAAGACACATGGGGAATACTGGGTTGGGTGGAGGAACGCGCTCGAGGGGAAGAGTCTAAGAGGTATAGGAGATGTACGAGGATAAAAATAAAGAGAAGTGAACAAGAAAAGGTCCCACAGGTATAAGCTCATGGCAGGATATTCAGGAGGCTGTGTAACCAGGATCCTGAGTGGGGGAAGGAGACATGTTAAAGATGTTAAGGTGGCCTCCTATTTACCTATGGCTCACAACCTTAGTTTAAGGCCTGCTGAAACAAAACACTAAATACAGAATCACCCATCATGCTCCAGTACAGTCATGCGATCCAGGCAGAGGACTACTCGCTATATCTCGGCTGTACAAGACCATTGTCACAGTGTTTGTCAGAGGCTGAGACTTTGCTATGCACTGAAACAAGAAGATTGTGAGAGATTTTGTCTTGTACCTTTTAATGCTTGTATTGGGACACTGAGAACCTACCCTCACATTTGGTTTTGTTTGGTAAAGCCACCGGGAAGGACAAGAGCTTGTCCTGACAGGAACTTTAAAAAAGTCTGCTTTGGACCTTTTTAAACTTAGAGAGACGTAATGTTTACTTTGACACAAAATTGTATGCATTCTTGGCCCCTAAGAGATTTGCTTTAGTTTATCCTTATAACCTAAATAAATACCTCTTCAGAAACATCTTGTGAATGCCTGATCTTTGTAGCTTCGTGACAATAGGCTGTGATGTCTGCCCTCTCTGCCTCCATCTAACATAGACTCCCTGATCCCTGCTGAGATTGCACCATCACATACCTTTTCCCAGCACCACTAAATTTTGCCATGGACCGACCTGGTCTGCTGGAACCTCCCTGTTCTCTCTTGCTAACGGGTGTCACCTGTTCGTCTCCTACCTCTTCTGGTCTAGGGATTATCTCTCCCCTCTAGCTGTCTCCACTCTACCAGAGGTGAAAGGGCCTCTACCTCCTTTCCTCTCCAGGTAGTGGAGCTCTTGGATGGAACTTCTTTGCCAGTCTCTCTACCACTTGCTCTCTCCAGCAAATAGTATGCCTCCTCCACTTCCTACCACCTCTTCCCCTCCTTCTGATAAGTTCTTTTTCCAATAGCCTATTCTCTCCTGATGACACTTCTCTCTGACTCTAAACTCCTACAAAACTATCCCTCTAATCTTCAGCCCCCACCTCTTGCTCTCCGCTCAGTGCTCCTCTCGCTCAACACCCTCGCCAAACTCCTACCTCCAACTCCTACTTGCACAACTCACATTCCCCGACTGATCCATCTGGCTTTTATAGTATGGCCTCCCCTTGCCTTAGTGGGTGCCTGGGGTAATTGAGAGTGTACTATTAGGTGATTGGATCATGGATTGGGGTAATGTGAATTGACAGGGGGTTGGAGAGCGTCTATATGAAGATCAGCCACCATCTTAGATTTAAAAAAAGTTATGTATATATGTTGAGTTTCCCTCTTCTACTCTGCAAGCCTTTTTGTCAGTGCATGCATGAGCCCAGGTCTCTCTGCTCTCCTGGGGTAGCTCTGATATATAAAGACGTCTCTTGTCACATGGAATTTGTAAGTTTGTATCATCATAAAAATCTTTTATTCGGCAGAGAGTCAAAAAAGTACATACAAAATACAATTGATGAACAATTTAAAAATTCCATCTAAGATCATCGAATAATATGAAATTTCATAAAAAGAAAAAAACTTGGTGCGATTATAATCATATGTACTCTAAGGGTACAGAAGGTAGACTCAGGCACAAGGGTTGCATGATTTTGGGAAAATACTTTTTTATTCAAGCAAAAAGGATTTGAAAAATACCTCTCTATCCCTAAAATTATGAGGGGGTTCCCCGCCTCTAAAGAAACGAAGAAAAATGCCAGGAAGTCCGAAACTGAAATAATCCATTCCTGTCGTGTCCAATAAAATCCTACTTCTGCCCCAAACAGTAATATTCTGCTACAACTGTGCAAGCAATGTATTTACTTAAGATAAACAGTGTTCTTGGTGCTCTCATCAAAACAGAAAAGTCTCCAGGTTTGCTGGCAATAAAGTGATGCAAAATGAGGTTCAGAAATAGCAAGTTCCACAGCTAGGATAATGCTCCTTTCCCCCTAGGTTCATTATTCTTCCAAGATAATGGGTCACAAACAAAGCATTATTCCTTGTATTCCCAGTCTTTAAATCCCCCTAACTTGGCATACTCCTCTACAAAGTATAGGTTTCGCTTTATCAATTCCAAAGTCTTTATTTCCCTGGTTTCCAATCTTCCGGATGGAAGAGAGCCCCAGACGTATAAAAGATGATCCTCATAAAATGTCTTTTCCACTGGGCCCAGACACTTTATTGTTTTAGACTTTGGTTTCTGATATGGGTGCAGGTCCCAGACTCGCACAGGTTCCTTGCCCTTGTTCACTCTCCTGCCAAGTATGCAACTCCAGGGTCCAAGACTCTCTGCTTCCTGTTTGCTTATTTGGGTGTGGGTCCCAGACTCACACAGGTGTCAGTCACTTTTGGGTCTTAGACCCTCTTCTTTGAACTATTATATTCACTCTCGAGCCTCCCCAGACTTCCAACACGTTCTGGTAAACCCACGTACCTGTTCTTTCTCTGTTGTGTTGCTCATTGAGTCTCTGAAGCACCCCTGGTGAATTGCAGTATCCGCAGCTATTCCGTAGGTGTCTCTCTTTCCCCGGTCCCACGTCCTTTCTTGCAAGCTACGGTGCCGGGGTTGCCTGGCGGAAGGCTAAGCAACAACCCTGTCGCACCTTCCTGTTCAGACCTTTGGCGGGTTTTCCTTCCCCTCACTTTGTGGCTTTCCGTTCGGCTTCTCTCTGCCACCCAGTGCAAATGTCCCGCTGTTCCTCCTTGGTTGAGCTCCTTTTGAACTCCTGTACACACCAGCTGTGTTCAATCAGGCACTTAACATTGCAAAAAAGACTATACCACTCACTTTGTTTTCCCTGAGTGATTTTCCTTGTCCCAGTACTGGTTTTCCACTCTGAGGCAGGTCACTCAGTATTCTCTAGTAGATGAAGGTTTTCAACTAACCTTGCAACAGCGTATATTGATTCTGCCTACAAAAGGGGGGAAGGATTTTGTATCTGACAGGGTATCGGGTGTATTAACTTGGAAGAATTCTGTGTTCTCTAAGAACAATCTTCCCCAATTCCATAGTGCGTTTCCCTCCCCATGGGATCCTCCCTCGGTGCACCACCACCAGGGGGGTTATCGTACTGTGGGCGCACCACCCTGACCCCATTGGAAAGTTCTCCCCCTAAGGAAGAAGATACAATATCATCAGATTCGTCAGAGTACACATAAGAATATTTTTAGCCAACAGACCATCAAGTTCAGTTAAAAAAGATACAACATTATCAATAATTAAAAAGCTAGTTACCCTAGCATAATTATGATTGTATATACACATAGAAAAATGTTTGATCAGCAAACCAATAGATTCAGAAAAAGTGTGAAAAATGATCATAAGTATGCATAAAAATATATTGGGTCATCAAACCATTGTTAGGAACAAAACTGATATAATGCACTCCATTCACAACTCCTGTGGACTGCTCGGCCTTGACCCATCAATTACTATCTGGCCCGTTCTTTCCCCTCCCTCCAGCGAGCTTGGCTGTCTAAATACTCACTGGGGGCGAATACAATCTAATTAAATTAACAAAACAGAAGCTCCAAGATATGGCCTAATAATCCAACTGACAGAAGCTGCAACCTGTAATGGGGCCCAACTCAAAATGGCTGAACTCTTGCTAACGTGGCCGACAGCCCTTATGTTACTAAAAAATCAATATCTATCCTACTTAATGTTTGCACTACGTGTCACTTCAGCCACCCTTTCACTAACTACCAAAGCAACATATTGTGAGTTCTCCTAAATACAAACAAAGCACACATAATTCACTAATGCTAGCTACGAAGCTCTTAAGATATCCTGGGCCTAAACTTCTAAATATAATGAGCAATATTGTTGTTGCCACTCCTTTCACTGTGTGATGCTCTCTAAAGTGTGTTAAAGCCAACCATGAATAGCACATGTGCAGAAATGCTAAACCAAACAAAATGATGACGCTAAATGACCAGCTCTCCTTGCTAATAGAATTTACGCATTCTGAACCTCCTTCCTCATGTGGGATGCTACACTTGCATCCCAACATTCCCCCTTTAGTTCATTAACTAATCTGCTTGCTTCCCTCTCCCTGTCAAAATCATTCTTAGGTACCCGCATTTTATGCACATTATGTACGTTTTCTCTGCTTGTGGCATATTCTTCTCGTATGCTGTCCTCTTGCCAACAGGAATTCTTTCAAAGTATTTCACTTTGAAAAAATACCACCAAAAATGCATTCACATATATAGGGTGGGGGGAAAAGGGTAAACAGGGTAGGGAGGGGCTTGGGGAAGGGTGATAAGTTTAGAGAAATGGGGGAACCCCAAATAAAAAACATTAAAATAAAAGAAATGCTTAAAAAAAGAATCGATGAGTTTTGTCGGCGAAATTCTGACAAAATAAATCACTTCGAGGGAATTCCTGATGGCAAAATGACGTAAATCTATTCCTCTGGGTAACATGTTAGGAAACGGCATCCCCCATCTGTATAGTTCTCTGGATCAGGTGTGTGATAGGGTCCCCGGGGTTTCCATCAGATGTTCTATCCTGACCATTCTGTGTTCAATCTCACCATTCCCGAAATGAAGAATGCCCAGGCAAGGGGTAAGTAATTTCCTTGTTGTTTATTGTACAAGAAGATAAGTCTCAGAGACCCCCAGCTCGAGTCAGCTTCTTGCCAACTCCCTACTGACCGGATTCCAGAGTAAACATTCCACAGCCAATGTGTTCCAAGGCCATGGAACACTCAATACAATTCCATTTGTCTGTCTGTGTGTATGCATGTTTCAAGAGGGGAGTGTCATCACCCTTTTTAAGGGTTAGGGACATCATAGTCGTTCCTTTCGACAGTGTCTTTATGCAGCACCTTAGGACCAGCTGACAGGAGCAAAACATGACAAGCAATAGGATAACGATGGGAACCAGCACTTTTTCATCCAGGAAGGAACCCATGAAAACAATCGTGCTCCACCACCCCACCTCACTTTTCCATTATAGCACATAGATTGTGTAGAGCACCATAGGCTTGTGTCAGGGATCCATTATTGGAATCATGGGGGAGTTATAGGTGCAACAAGAACTGCCTATTTTGGCACAAGCTTCACTCTCCATGTTGGCGAGGAGATTGGGTATGTAGCGATTCTACAGTGTCATTAATCTTATGGCCCTCAACTCCTCTATGATCGTGTTGAGGCCATGCTATGTATCATTTGCGTTGTCATCATCGGTATCAACTCCCACAGAGACATTTGTAACCACTTTGAGTTTACAGCTGTCTGTATTCTTGGAATGAGCACGGAGGTAAAAAATATCTCTGTCTTGCTGAACAACCGGTACTATTCGGGAATGGCCTCAAGCTTTTCTGTTGAATCTTGAGAAAAATAGTTCAAATCTTTATGGTTGTGGAGGCCCATCGACTGGCGGGCCCGCTGGTAGGTAAGGGGCACAGGTGTGATCGGGGCAGCACATTTGTTATGGTGAGATGGGCATCTGGCACTATAAGGACAGTGGAATGTAAAGTTGTTAGGAAACAGACCCCCCCTTCCAGAACAGTGGGAGATGGACATTTACAAAGCTCCAATAGGTCCAAAAAACATCCATGAGCACTGCAATTCCTCAATTGAGGTCTGGAATGCCAGAGGGACATAATAAATCCCCATTCCTGGAGTCTGATAGGACTCCATAAGGGGATTTGCAGTGATTGCTGGCATTCTTTGATTGCTGGTAGGGCACCGCCGGATTACTAGTGCCAGAGGGATGGAGTAAATTTCCATTGATGGAGTCCCATAGGACACCATGAGGGGATTTGCCATGATTACTGGCATGCTTTGTTTGCTGGTAGGGCACCGCCTGATTACTAGTGCCGGAGGGATGGAGTAAATCTCCATTAATGGAGTCCCATAGGACTCCATGAGGGGATTTGCCGTGATTAATGAGGGCTTTGTTTACCGGTAGGGTACCTGGCTTACCTCCAGCTAGCAGCTGGAGGTAAACTAGATGCCCTACCGGCAAACCGGTAGTTGGGCGGTCCATTAAAGTGCCGTTATCCGTGAATATCAGCACTTTTTTACCAGACAGCCTGACTTGGAATGAGGCCCAATGTTCCCTTCAACATTCGCTAAGAAATTATCTATGTTTTCCTGGGGATTGGAGCCAACCAGTGTTCTTGTGTGTTTACTGCTTAGATGCACTTGTAGGGTAGTGCAATTACTGTAAGCAATACCTAGGTCATTACTGCTTTTCATGTGATCGTTTGTCTCCAAAATAAATCTGTGGGGGATAGCGAACACCCTCTTTTGATACATAAATCCTTCTCTTGTTGTGGTGTTCATCCTTGCATTTCAATAATCTGTGTCAGGGGTACTGCATTGTATAGGGCTGGCAACTGCACCTGACCTGCTGCAATGCTATGTTAGGGGCCTTCATGACCTCTGGTACTTCCAGGTATACTGCTTCTTTGGCTTCTATGTCTGCTGCATCATTGCCATTCTGAAGGAATTGTCAGAATGTATGTCAAATCAAAGTTCCACCATGCTGTATTAAATACTACTCGAACACACACACTAAAACTAAAGGATAAACTAACAGAAAGTTCCTTCTTCAGGAGAATGGATCCCTTCTACTGCTTCTTGATTAATGTCCAAAGAATGTTCTCTTAAAACCGAAAAGCCAGTGGGAACGACTTCCTTCCCTGACTTACGGGTTTCACCTAGTTTTTATGCAATTTCACATCAAGAATAATGGCTCCCTTCTCCTAGTGTAGATTTACAGTTTCCAATTAACTGTGAAAATGGATGGAACTGATGTCTCCAGCACAACTCTCAGCCCAGCACCAAGAGAATACTTCCCTTCTCCTGGTATTACTTGATACAGAGCACCACAAGGTTAGGAGGAATGACTCCCTTCCTCTGGCATCTTCCACAGAAGTCCTGTGCCTGTACCAGGAGAACGACCCCCTTCTCCTGGTGTTGCTTGGTTCAGTTCACAATACAGCCAGGGGAAATGACTCCCTTCTCCTGGCATCTTTATCACAGCTCTTTATTAGGCACGAGGAGAATGACTACCTTCTCCAGTTTTTTCTCACTGTTGGGGTTCCAGACCCATTTCTGGTGGCCAGTGGTTTCCCAGTTGCCACTGCAGCAAGGATGATTTCCTCTGATGGTCTGTTTCTCACTTTTGGGGTCCAAGATCCTTCTCTGATGGCCAGTGGTTTCCTCATTACCACTGCGCCATGCAAGATTTCCTCTAATGCTCTCTTTCTCAATGTTGGGATCCCAGACCCTTCTCTGGTGGCCAGTGGTTTTCTCATTACCACTGTGCCAAGGAAGATTTCCTTTGATGCTAGCTTTCTCGCTCCTAAGGTGCACCCTGTACCTCTGCAATCCTGGGTGCCCCCCCACCACCCGGGTCATGTGTGGCCATTTTCTTTCTGCAAATTATCTTTTATATTTACTTTTATTTGTCTATTGTGCATTCATGTGAGTGTGGTGCTTTGTGGCATTTGAAGGCATCCACTGTGTGTTCCAGCGGGGCCCATTCAGGCTTGTATCGTGTATGTGTGTTGCTTGGGGTCCTGACACATATGCTACTCCTGCTTCCCCTTTCCATGGGCTCGCAAGGATGGCTCGGTGTGATAGCATCTCACACAGGAGCATTGGGCTTCCGTCATATCTGTGGCCAGCATGCAGTCCTACTTGTGTGTACACCCCTAGTGGGTATTGCGGACTAGAGGGGATCTCGCTCGATCCCATCCAGTTCTCATGTACCTCCACTTACTTCTTACAGGGCTCTGTGGGCTTCTCTCCTCTGCACTCATGGCTTCACTGCATCTTCCTGGCTTCATGATTTGTTCTGCCTCCACTCAGAGGGCAGAGAACTTCTTTGGCACCCTCTTGCCACTCTCTGCTTTTCCCCAGCTGTCGGTCTGTGTTTGAATATCTCACTCTGGAGAATTCGGATGCTTTTCCCAAAAGGACTGGAAAACGCTGTACCTGCCACCATTGTGCTTCTCATTATGTATGTATTCAGCTCTGTGGCCGGGCTTGGCACATCTGATAGTCCTTTGTTCCTTTTATACATTGTATCCAGTTCCTCCCATGCGGATTGCACAAGTGCTTCTTCTTTGTTACTGACTTAATCCTCATGCCTCCTTGGGGCCATCTCCATACCAGTGTTATCACAGTTAATTATCTCTAAGTCTCCAGTGTTCTTCCTCATCTTAGTACTTTTGGCTTTAGGCTGTATGTTACAACAATAAATAGGCTGTTTTCAATGTATTGGCTCTGGACATTAGGGAGGGCTAAGGAATGTTGGGGACTAACAATATTCAATGGGCTATACCCCAGGCGATTGTCCTAATCCCCAGAGGGGGAGTCCTTCCCCATGAGGTCTTCCACCATTAAACCACTCCTAGGGGGACTATTGGGTAATGTCCGCACCTCCCCAGCCTCATGGTAAAGGGTTTCTCCCTGGGGAGAAGTGAGGACACTTTGTGAATCGTCATAGTCTGTATGGTTTGTATGGGCTTTGCACTTCACCACAGCAACTATTGAGGGAAGTGCAAAAAAGTCAATTAATCTAGAGAGTAATGCTGCATGCTGCATAGGTGCCCCATTTGATTTTTTGAACCCTCTCCTGTGCCATCTTGACAACCCAGAGTGCACAGTGGAAGTGATATATGCTGAATCAGAGTAAATGGTGATGCAACACCCTTTGGACATTTGTAGTGCCTCTATGAGTGCTACGAGTTCTGCCGCTTGAGCAGAATAATGCAAGGGGAACCTCTTTTTGATCATCACTTCATACCCTCCATCTACAAGGCTTACTACTGCTGCACCCATGTGTCTTTCGACCATCCTCCATGACAGGGGTACCCTCATCTGTATTCCCTTTGAATGCTGAGCAATCATGTAATTAATCATCTGGCTGTACGGGCTCTGCAATGAATGTTACAAGGTTTACTGTGTGACACCTAACAATGTGAATGGAGGAGTTTGACAGAATCACCCCATATCCTGACGCCCATTGGTGGTAAGGGTGGACTTGGATTTCTCTAAGATGGCAAAAACTGTGTGCTCCAGGTATAATGTGACAGGGCAGCCTATTGTTAATGTAGAGAACTTCTGTATTACCAAAGATGCTGCGGCCAACGCTTGCTCACATGGAAAATGCATTACTAGGTCTAAAGGTCCACTACAGTAAACGAAAGGTTTGTGCCCCATTGATATCTGCTGCGTGAGGACAACTGTCATCACATGACCATTTGAATGTGAGAATAGACAAAATATTTTGTGGTAATCTGGCGTTGATTACACTAGTGCATTTTGAGCTCCTGAAAACATTTGGTCAAATCTTCTGTCCAACTAATTGATCCCTTTCCTTTCTGTGCTTTCATTAGCCCTTGCTAAAGGGGTTTGGTGTAGCTGGAATAATCAAATATCCAAGACCTACAGTATTTACATGTTCCTAAAACGATTGCATTTGTTTAACTGCTGTTGGATGTGGTGTGTTTTCCACTGCTGCTGCCTTTTCTGGTGTTACTCTCCTTCCTGCTGATGATATTATTTGCCATAGGTAAACTACCTCTTTCTGTCAAAACTGCAGGTCTTTCTGCTAGTCAAGTTTAAAGTTTAACTGAGTCTTCTCTGCATTGCTCTTCTGTTGTACTGCAGACCAAACGGTTGTCCACATATTGAATCACTGTGCTATGTACTTGTACATTCCCTAAATCCATTTGTACTACTCTAATAAAGATGCATAGGGTACTCACAGTACCTCTATGGTAACTTGTGTGTTAGAATATCTGCCCTCAATAGGTAAATGCTGTGAGATATTGGGAGTGAGGGTGTAGTGGTATGGAGAAAAATGCATTCTTGTGATCTATTACTGTGAGGTGGGTTGCTTCTGTGGGAATTTTGCATAGGAAGGTGGCAGGATTGGGTACTACTTAAAATTCTGCTTCTACAATATCGTTCAATGGGCATAAGTCCTGAACCATCCTCTATCTTGAACCCTTTGCTTTTTTCACAGGGTATAAAGCTGTGTTACATGGGTATTCTGATGGTTATATTATGCCTTGTTGCCATAATGCTATGATGGTGGAATAGATCCCTTCATCTGCTTCTCTTGAAATGGGATACTGTCTCACTCGGGGTAACACTGCTCCTTGTTTCACTTTTATCCGAACTTCCCCTATGCTCTTCAATAACCCTACATCATGGTGGTTGCTAGTCCATAGGTGATTGGGAACCTTCTCGAGATCCTCCAGCAAGTGTGATGGTAATGCCTTGACAATGAGCATAGTGTGAGGTACTTCTCTGTGTTGTATAATTATTTGGCAGGGTATGCAAATTTCAAACAGAATTTTACATTTGTCGTTAGTACAACAGCTGTTCATCAGACACCCCCTACAAACACCCTCAGTGGCTGGGTTGGGTCTATGCACAGAACTGTGCGCCATTCCTCCACTCCCTCGTTTGTACGAGAAAGAATTACCTTGTCCTTTTTTGTAATCATTGCTTCCAAATCTAATGTAATAATGGTGCGTGGTGCCTTTTCCTAAGAAACAGCTGGCCTGAACAGACACTCAGCACACACGCAGTGTCTTATCCTTAATCCCGGGTACCTATCATAGCAATACTGTTACCCTGTAGAGAAACAAATCTGGATGTAGGGCCATTCCTCATGTGGCACTGTCTCTGCAAAGTGCTCATGTTTTTGCTGCAGCCCTAGCATGGTATATGTCTGGTGTTGAACATGCTATACCTTCCTCAGTGAATGAAATGGCCATGTTCAGTTTACTCAGGAGATCCCTGTCCAGAAGGTTAACTGGGGTGTCTTTACAATAAAATAAGGGTGCTACAACTCCTGTGTACACACAGTTATGGGTAAATCTTCAGTGAAAGGAACCGTTAAAATTGCCCCAGAGAATCCCTGCATGTCCATTATTTTGCCTGACAAGAGAAACCTCCCTTCCCTGATAAAGGACTTTGTAGCACCCGTGTCAACCATAAATGTAAATGTTCTATCTCCTATCTTCACTGCTACCTGGGGTTCCTCTTCCAGGCCAGAAGTGATTGACAGAACTGGGCACGTCAGAGCTTTCTGTGGGCTGTCCTATTGGGGATAATCGTTTGTGCCTGGAAGTGGGTAGGGACTGCCCCTTAACTCCCTAGCTCCGGTGTGTACTGAGTCACTGTACTTTGTGGTGGGGGATTTTTATCCCATGGCTGTGTAGAGATCTGCATGGGTGGATTCTGCATGTATGCCTGTGTAATCCCTGGAATTTGATACAGAATCAGTCGTGTTTGCATTGGGCTTTGGGTGTGCATGGGACCTGGGGCATATGGGATAACTGGGGGCTATGGGATAACTGGGGGCTGCATTTGGGACAGTGGATGATAGGTGAGCCAAAACTGTGAACCACTGGGGTTGTTATACGAAAAAAGGTATTCTGCTTCTATATTTCTGTGCAAAATGTCCTCTCTTTCCACATGATCAACACTGTTGTCTAAACCTGGACTTCATCCCTTCGAATCCACCTGCTCCTCCCCCCAAAAACATCCCATCTCCCTGCGTTGATCACTGGTCGGGCTGTCCTTCTGTACTTGTAATCATTGCTCGTTCCATGCTCAATTTAGCTTTGTTTTTCTGGACCAGCTTAGCTTCCGCCCTTTGAACCTGCTCAGCTGTATCTTTCTCTTTCTGATGCCTCCTCCTACAATAATGCACTATGTGTGCCTGTATTTTCGGCCCATCCCTTTGCCTCAATACCGACCACTTTATCCAAATCATGTTGTACTTCTGTGGGGAGACCCTTGCGTAACATGTGATAAAATAGAGTGATATTCTTGTCCCACACTTTCCCATCTCTGCTCACCACATCTCCTGAATGGGAACGTAGTGTGCTCTCCCTAGATCCTTTTGCAGCATTCCTCTCTTCTTAGTCTGGGACATCCTCCCTCCCTTCTTGCCCTTTGTTAGGGCCATTCGGCTGTGCCGTGATCTAAGCCCCGGGCCCAAGGTGTCTGTTGTACCTTCTGCTCCTCATCCGTTTCCCAATCCTCCTCTGTGCCCTCTCCTTCCACTTCAGTGCATACCAGGTCATAGTCTATGCTATGACTACACTGTCCATCTGCTGTAAAACCCCTTGGTCCTCACCTAGATTGAGGGATCCTTTTTCCTAATCCACTATAATATCGATGATAGCTGTACTATCGATCTTAAGAAGTATCTGTCCTGCCCTCCACACGGCTGTGCCTATTGCCGTGCTCAGCCCTCCCCTTGTCCCTATATCACAAATGCCAGTTCCTCCTCTGCCTTCTTTAACACTGGTTCTAGATCTCTATGCGCCTTATTCTCTATTTCCATAACCAATGGGTCCTGTGTTTTCTCTCTAGGTTGCTCTGGGGTGCTTGTCTTGGGCTCGGAGGGTGGAGCTGGGGGGAACCTGTGGGGAGGGTGCATACCGTGAGTTGGTTCCCTGTAGAAGGCTGTAAAGGAAAGCACCCATAAGGAGGTGGGGCAGTGGCATGTGTGTGTGTCTAATTTGTTCGTTATGTGCTGTCATTGGGGGTGTTCTCTACATCCTCAAACATTTTCCATAATTCAAGTGTACCCTGACTGCTTCGCAACTTTGTTCCTTTATATGTTGACGATAAATGCATGTACATATACTCCAATATATTTTTATCATGCGTGCCCTCCTCGGACCAAGCCTTGAACATTGTGCTCTCCGTTCCCTGTACCCACTCGCAGGAAGTTCTTACACATATGTTCCAATGGACTATCCATACTTTCTCAAATCCAACCTTATTTTAACCAAAATATCTGCCGAACACCGATCCAGCTTCGTCTCACCTCAACTCCTATATTATCCCAACAAAACCAATACCTTCCCACACAAAAAATAAAAAAACAACCTGCTCCCCTCTTCAAACCACCACAAAAAGGCTCTATTCACACAACGGCCTGCTACTGCCCCACATCAAACCTTTCTAACTACACAACTACTAACAAAGCCACTTATAAAAACGACATCTATTTACACAGTGGTGTAGACCTTTCCTCAGTCTCCTTCTCTCGAGACGAGGGAACTCAACCCTCCTCACGCCCCTTTCACCCCAGGGCAGTGGGATACCAGGTCATTTCCATCCAGGACCATCACTTCCACTACACTGTTGTATATCCTCGTCTAAGAGGAGATACCCCACATCAATTCTTCACCTTTATTAATATTTCTGACATCCTCTTTCTCTCGTGGTGGGGGAGCTTGACCTCTCTATTAATCAACTCATGGAAAGTCACAACGTTGTCTTTCCTCATCTTCAGATTCCCCCTCTCTCTCTCTTTATTCACAGATACACACAAAAACTAAAAACTGTCAACCCCCTTGTTTATCCCACAAGAGTGCACTCATGAGTGTCTGCCAAGCTCCTCTGCTGCTTTGTCCCCATTCAATTTCCTGCACAGCTGGGTGCAGCGCCCTGCTCCAAAGATCAGGCAGGCCTTCTGGAAACACGCTGCCAGCAAACCTCCTCAGGGTTTGCACACGGACTGGTTACTAAAGATAGGCGCCACAACCCAGGATGCACAGCGGGGGAAACCCCAGCCTCTCCAAGGAATCTGGAGATCACATCAAGGTCACCAAATTTGTAAGGTAGGCCCAGAAACCGATCAATAAAAAACAATCCAAAGAGTCAATAAAGAGCACATGTCTTGCAAGGAAAACATTTTTATTACCTGCAAATGCGGCCAGAAGGGTCAGTCAGCTCCATAGAACTGAGAACTCACTCGACATGCCTAGGTTAGTTACAGATTTTAAAGACAAAACCCATAAAAACTGCATTGACAACATGTATCCAATACAGATTAACACCACATTTCCTATTGGCTATCCCCTATACAAAAATCTAAACATAACCAACATTCCACCACCCCATTGGTCAATTAAGCATCCATGATGACATGTGTAAAGCCCCCTGGAAATGACCTAATTGTGAAGTCAGCAAAATAATACTTTATTCTGATTGGTCCATTACATTGAGGTAGCTTGTTGCAACAATGGACTTTCCGTATTGGTCAAAACAACTTCCGATATTTTGTAATGTGCATGCCCCTCGACGAGACCCAATTATGAGCGAGTGTGAACAATGAAGGGTGATGAATCACAAGAGGTCATCGCAACAACCCTGGCCTGGGACCCTTCCCATGTGGCCAGTGAAAGGCAGGCGCTTCCTGATCCTGACCCTGGGGTTGGTGTTCTGTGGGAGGATCACAAGGGAGGGGATTCAGGTCATGAGAATTAGGAGAATCCTCTAAACAACTTCCCTAGTGACCCTACAGTCCTCATGGCATATTGTAAAACCAAAATATGTGATAAAAAGAAGAATCTGAATGTTGTGGACTTCAAGTCCCATAATACCACACGTACTGGGACGAGGAAGAGGAGCTTGTAGGCACAGAACTGCAATACGCAGTCTAGTGTTGCTAGCAATCCACACCTGAGCAGGAATTATGACTATTTAAATCCCCCTCAGGTGCAGATGAAGAGGGGCAGCAGTATTAGTAGTAGTAGAAGTTATCTGTGGCTGTGTATGCAGAAGAGGCATGACAAGGACACTGGGACCACTGCTGTGCCTTTGGCAGTTAATGGTGCTTAAAGAGTTGTGAGCCAGAGAAGCCCAGGTTGCAGAGGTTAAGCAGCGGGAAGTGCTGATGTTGCAGGTTTCCCCGCGGGAGCGAGGCGCTCTCTGGACTTTGGGCCTCATCACGAGTTTGGCCTGAACCCTTAAATGTGGCGGTAACGGTATTACCGCTGCATTTAAGGACTGGCTAAATCACGAGTAGGGCGGAAAATGGCATTTTTACCTCCAGTCTTTTGCTGGAGGTAAAAATGACCAGTTTCGCCCATTTTGAAGCTATTGCCGCCCGCGCAATTACCACTGGCAGTAACACCGCTCCCAAACTCTATTGGGTCCTATGGACCAAATGGGGAATGGGGATTTACTGCCACCCCCGCCAACTCGTGATTCGGTGCAAATTGTGCCGACCAAGTGCGGTAGCGCTATTAGCATTGGCCGATTTCCTGGCGGTAATAACCCAGGGGATACTGCCCAACTCGTGATGAGGCCATTTGTGTCTCCCTCCAGTGGCTGGTGAGCTCCGGGACCTGATAGGAGTAACAAGGACCCCTGTTCAGGAAGGGGCGAGTCACAGGACCACTAAAGGAGGTCTCAGAAGCTCCCAAACCAAAGAGCAGAAGCGGCAGCGGAAGCAAGAGACACGGACGTGCAAGGAAACCCCAGTGAGGTATCGTCTGCCAGATGACCTCGGGGTGCTCCATTGTAAACCGATTATTCTGAAAACTGAACTAATAAACAGAAGTGTTTTTGGCCTAAAGATTATGTGAAGAGGAAACAAAGTGTTTGACTATCACTATGCAAATAGAAGAATAATATTTGAGAAATACTGTGATTCACATTGCCCAAAAACAGAGGCAGCAATATTAAAACCATAGCATAACCACCATTGGCAAAGCAAAGCAGAGGCAAAATCAAACCAGAATGTATCCCGCATTGCCAAAGTAAAGAGGGGGCAATCTATAAGACAATTAATAACCAGCATTGCCTAATGCAAAGAAGGGGAATTGAAAGAAAGAAAGCGGAAAAACAGATTTCGTGGAGAGAGAAACTAAAACCATCAACAGTTCTAAGGTGCGATAGTGAAAGCTCAAAGATGGCAGGGAAGTGTCCCTACTTTTGAAGAGTCGAAAGGGGGAGAGAAATATAACCTGCAGTATATGTGGCCAATTAAACAGTGGATAAACAGCCTCAATGGGATTTGCATCCTTGTGAAAGAAGTTGTGAATTTTATTGTTGTTGAAAGTTAAAAAGACTTTACTGATGTTTTGAAGTAACCAACACCACAGAGTACTTGTTGCAGTATTAGAAGATTCATCTTGGCAGGAGAGTACACCAGTAAAGGGATTCTTAGAGGTAGTACTGGCAGGATGGTGAACCAGCAAAAATACATTAAAGTACTCCATTGTGTTGAAAGGTTGTGGTGGAAAGAAAGTGGCTATGCCACCTATATGTTTGATGAACTGTGGTAAAACCATCCTGACAAAAACATTGTTGAGTATATAGAAGAAATGTGTAGTAGTCTTTCTCAAGAAAAGAAACATACTATTGATATATTCATTGGAAGAATGATGAACTTTGTTGAATGTTTAGACAATAACAACACCAAGCGAAACCCTCCAGAATTGAAGGAACTTTGTGTTGGAAACAGAACTTGGCTATTAGGAGAAATCTTTGTTTATGTTACCTTTTGAAGTGTAACTTGATTATTGGAGTGAACTTTATTAATTGGAACTTTCATTTGGAAATTTTGCTTTAAACCTTCAGAAGGGGATCCGACCCTGGTTACAAGAATATTTGGTTCTAATTATTGTTTTTGTTGAACTTGAACAGCCGTATGAATACCTGAAATGTTTTTGTTGTATGTATAGGTTTGAGGTACAGATATCCTTATATAGTAGAGTGTTTTCCTGGTTCCATGTAAAAATATCCCTGAGAAAATATCTCCATTACAAAATATCGCAGTGATTTAGCCGTGCTAATGTCGTTCATTGTAAATAAAATAAGAACCTTTTAACGTACTGTTGTACCTCTATCAATGTACCACTGTAACAAACTGTTTATAGACATATAAAAGTTCTTACAGCTGATTTAATGAAAAGTGGCAAAAAAAAAGCTATTAGAAACCAGTAAATTGAAGTTTCTCGCCTTGCCGCCATTAACGTGTCTCACAGAACACTGCAATTGAGTCAGCAGCGGGCATGTTTAAAAATTAAGTTTATTTGCGGTTCTATGTCCACAAATCTTTCTTTTTACACACGTATTTAATAAGTACAGCGAACGTAATGCCATTAATTTCATTTAACTCCGTGTTGCAGTTGTTTAATGCCCGGAAATGAACAAAAAATTTAGAAACACATGGAAAAAAGACTGTGAATGAAATAAATGAACGCACACGTGTGAAAAGGAAATGAAATAAACGTGTGTGAGGCACATTATTCGCAGCAATAAGAATTAAATAAAAGTCTGTGCAGCACATTTTTCTTGTGTGTAAAAGAATTAAATAAACATGTTCAGATGACTAAAGAAATGTGTGAGGCGCTTTATTCATAGCGATATTTTGTAAAACAAATTTATTTAAAGGGATATTATTATGTGATAGCTTTTTCCTTTAGTCTTCGTTTCAGGGGCAGGGAAACCTATGTTAGGGTAAGGAAAGTGAGGTGTTTATCCACCCTTTTAAGTTACTAAATCAGATTCTTTTGAAAAACCATTACCAAGTCATCCGGCTCACATTTATGACCCCTCATAAAAGTCAATACCCTGTGGTAATGCAGTGGACACAATACTACTTTTGCATGAGCCCAGACAACTTGGCAACCCTGAACGGCTCTTCAACCTTGCACTTTTTGACAACACCTCTTGCGACTCCCGTCTTGAAACATGTTGCTTTCATAGTACACATTCTTCCCTATAGCTCCTGGGAACAGGTGGCTTTATAAAATACCAGGGGAGATACTGCTCTTGAGATTAATTTCGAGGATTTATTTGCTCTATTTGGCTTGACACCTGTAGTTCTAATGGACCTGCCACTTCTCAATGGGGGCAGTACAACCACAACCTAGTTCAACACCTTGGCAATTTCTGGACACCAGTCCTTGTTCTCTGTAATATTTGATCTTCACAGCTGCTTCACTAATCTAATCGTCAGGAACAAAACTGATATAATGCACTGTATTCACAGCTCCTGTCGACTGCTCGGCCTTGCGCCATCAACTACGATCTGCACTGTGCTTCCCCCTTACTCCAGGGACTGCGGGTGTCTAAACATTCACTGGGGGGTAGGAGGAATACAATCTAATTAAATGAACAGAACAGAAACTCCAAGATACAGCCTAATACTCTAACTGACAGAAGCTGCAACCTCTAACGAGGCCTAACGCAAAATGGTAGAACTCTTGCTTAAGTAGCCGACAGCTCTTAAGTTACTAGAAAATCTACATCTATCCTACTTAATGTTTGCACTACATGGCACTTCAGCCACCCTTTCACCAACTACCAAATCAACATATTCTGAGTTCTCCTAAATACAAACAAAGCACACTTAATTCACTAATGCTAGCTACAAAGCCCTTAACTAGGCCTAAACTTCTAAATATAACTAGCAATATTGTTGCTGCACCTCCTTTCATCGTGTGATGCTCTCTGAAGTGTTAAAGCTAACTATGAATAGCAC
Organism: Ambystoma mexicanum; assembly: GCF_040938575.1. NCBI lineage: Eukaryota > Metazoa > Chordata > Amphibia > Caudata > Ambystomatidae > Ambystoma > Ambystoma mexicanum. Next base: position 60,173,832 of record NC_090937.1, read on the forward strand.
GTGTGCAGTAATGCTAAACCAAACAGTGAAAATTTTGAGACTAAATGACCAGCTCTCCTTGCTAATAGAATTTACGCAGTCTGAACATCCTTCCATGTTTGGGACGTTGCACTTGCATCCCAACACTTTCTTGAAATTGATCACTGATAGGGTTAGGGGGACTCTTTATCTCCTAGGTGAAACTGTATGTTCAAAGGGGCAATAGTGGTGTACCTAGTTCTGTAACTGACTGGTGCCAAAGGGTGCAAACCCAATTTTGGTGATCTGAGGATTCCTCACATACCTCCAGGTACAGCATTGACTAGCTTAGGGGCATCTTGCCCCACTGACCACCACATTGAAGTGCCCCAAAGTCAGGCAGGAAAATTCGTCACAATAGACAATAGCTAGATAAGAAAGAAGTTTAGGAGTGTATATTGGTTTTTATGTAGTTTCGTTAAAAGGGCATATGAACAATGTTTAAAAAACTAGAGCAACAACCACTATCATTATGCAAATAAGCATATGACATCTTACCTGCAGAAGATCTTGTGGCTCTTGTAATGTTTAACTGCCTGTCCACAGAACTCACAGAGCTGAATCAATGGGGGCTTCCCTGTGGAAGCTTCCATGTGCTTCATGCGGATATGTTGCGTCAGATCATCTGCAAAAACAAAGCAAAAAAATGATTGTTATGCATAGCTTTAAATAGATGAAATGAAGATGATGTATCCTCAAGCAGAAAACTGACCAAAGGCCTGATTCAGAGGTCTGTGTAAAAATAGAAAAGTGTTGTTCCAAGCTGGAACAACACATTTGTTACCTGCACCATATTCTGACAGGAAAAGAATGTGGTGCAGGGACATGAAAGCCTCAGCTTTTGCATGAGCCTGATTTATGGCTTTACAACAGCCGTAGCAACCACGAGGAATGCAGGGCAGCCACTGGTTTAGCACTTCTATAAAAGGAATTCATATACAACACCTCTGAGATGCTGCTAAACCACACCGCACACTTTTCCCCTTCATAAACATAGCATTTCATAGACTGCAGCACCACTTTTCTAGTTTAATGAAAGTTTAAGAAAAAGTTCTTAAATTAGAAAAGTGGAAATCTTTAAAGAAATGCTCTCAATGCCTCTGGATCACAAGTTTCCCCCCACAACGGGAGATTTTTAGCAGCTTTTGCTACTGGAAAGCATGACATTTACCCTCCAATATATCCACCTACCACAGAATGATGGTGCTGGAAACTGGAGGAGAGAATGTTTGCTTGCCATGCTATATTTAGCACGAGCTCAGAATCAGGCCTGAGTGTGTCAAAGAGCCAGGATGAATCAATTATCCCCTAGATGGAAAGGACTGGATGGCAGATTAATGGGGACAAGTTTGTAAAAGTTAAGGAATGTAAATATTTAGGTGTTGTTATAGATGAGAGTTTTAAATGGGATTAGAACTGGGATTTGATAAATAGGCTAGTTACACAAACAGCAGGTGCAATTGCTGCTTTTGTAGGGCATTGTGGGGGGCATTCTGTTCATTCCGTTCAAACTGTGTATATGGCCAAGATCAGGTCAGTTATGACATATGGAGTTGAAATATAGGGTGAAAAATAGCTGTATACATTGGAGAAATTGAGGCAATCATTATTAGAAAAATGGTTAATGCAGCCCCATCCTTGCCAATTGAATAGTTAAAACTGAAATGCAACATTGTTGGATGCAAAACCGTGTTCTTGCAAAAAAGACTTGTTTTATGGGAAAACTGTGCGAGGTAGCGCAGGATACACTATTGTAATCAACTATGGCAAGACCAAGGTCTCCTTGATTGTTTAAGAATGTGAAAAACCTGAAGGTGTCTCACTCACTAGTCCCCGGGGATCTGTCATCCAGGTGGCCAGGAAATGGCCATCGCTATTGGAACCAGTTCCCTGGGGTGGTCCAGTGTGGGAGGATCACCTGGATGGGGGGGTCTTCATGGTGTGGAAGTGGGGCACCAAGGGCAATACGCGGAATCCCATTCCTTACAACACCCTTTCCCCATCCTACCAGGTAGGATATATAGAAACTCAAACCCCCCAGGCACTCCTTTTACAACACAAACACTTTCTCACGGGTAGTTCACCATAAGAAAAAACAGACTAACTCTAGAGCTGTATACCTGACATGTCCCAATAAAAGGGTCAGGCAGAGTCAGGCATTTACTACTAATTACAAACACCTGACTTCTATCACACTTCCCCAGACATATAAAAGGCAGGGCACGAAAGCACACTCTGAACGAGGCCAAACGCATGAGGAAGCAGCTATTCCGGGATGGCAGTTTAAATCTACTTGATTCTCTCCTTTAGAACTGCTTTATTGCAGAGAACCTGGAGATGTCCTGGACACACTCTAGGAAACATGGGAAGAACGAGAAGAGGCACCCATTCCCCTATTGCAAACCGCTACCAGATTGCGGGAGCATATGAGACTGGTTTTAGATCTAGTCTGTACCCATATGGAAAAAGCCCATATTCAACAAAAATCTGCTTACGACAAGAAGGTAAATTTAAGATCATTTTCCATAGGACAAAAAGTACTAGTCCTCTTACCCACCTCAGAAAACAAACGTATCTCTAAGTCGCACGGGCCGTATGAAATATTGGAACGAACAGGAACCTGTACTTATAAGATAGCCCAACCGGACAGGGAACAGAAGAGTCCATCTATATCATGTAAATCTCATAAAGGAGTGGAAAGAGAACCCGTCAGCCACCCATGCCACAATACTATCATGTTTTGTTACAGAAGAAATTGACAACTTTGAATTAATTCCTTTAGAGCTGTCTATTCAATAACAAGAAGACCTAAAAGATGTATCATTAACCCGATGTATTCTCAGAAAAACAGTGAAGAGTAAAAGGCACCTATCACTGAATTGGAACACCTAAGGGAAAAGTGGTTCATCTAAAACCGTATAGACTCCCGGAAGCCCATAAGCAGACAGTGGTTGAGATAGTAAATAAGATGTTAAGAGCAAATATTACCAAGCCTTCATCGAGCCAATGGTCCTCCCCCATCGTATTGGTCACCAAACCTGACATTCCTGGAGGTTCTGCATAGATTTCCGTCAAGTTAAAGCCATTTTTTACTTCGATGCCTATCCCATGCCACGCATCGATGACATAATTGATAATCTCGGAAATGTTACTTTTCTATCCACCCTAGACTTAACAAAAGTGAACTTAGCAGGTCCCAGTATATCGGCCGGATAAGAAAAAGACAGCTTTCTCAACAGCCCTAGGGCTATTTCAATTTAAAGTCCTCCATTTTGGGCTACATGGCGCTCCATCCACTTTACAATGCCTCATGGATAAAATATTACAGCCCTACTCTGATTTCTGTGGAGCTTATATTGACAATATCACCATTTATAGTAAAACCTGGGAGGACCATCTTTTCCATCTTTTTACTACTATGAGGGTCCTCCGAGAGGTCGGCCTAACTGCCAATCCATCCAAATGCAGACTGGCTCAGTTAGCCGTGAAATAGCTTAGCTTCTAGGTAGAGAATGTAATGTAGAACCGCAATATGAGAAAGTAAAAGCCGTCTTAGACAACGCTTCACCTAAAACTCAAAGAGATCTTAGAGCCTTTCTATGATTAATTGGGTATTACAGTAGGTTTATCCCAAACATTTCAGACAAAACAGCTAGGATGACGGATAAACTTAAGGACGCCGAACCTCAAAAACCTCATTGGACAGAAGAGGATGATATATGCTATAATAACTTAAAGTAAACCCTTTGCCAGAACCCAATCCTGAAGGTAGTAGATTTCGAGAAAAGAAAATGTGTATTGCAAACAGACGCCTCCCATACAGGGTTAGAAGTAGTCCTATCACAAGTCTGTGATGGGTTAGAACAGCCCATCTTGTTTGCAAGTCGCAAACTTTTCCCGCATGAAAATAATTACTCTGGAATTAGAGGCGTTTGCCATCAAATGGGCCATAATCCACCTTAGATACTAACTCTTAGAAAGAAAGTTCACACTTGTCACGGACCATTCTCCACTAGTTTGGATTAGCCACAGAAACGATTCCAACCCTTGTGTCATGCAATGGTCCTTAGACCTGCAGCCCTATTGCTTCACGGTGGAACACAGAAAAGGTCAAGACAAGGCAATGTAGATTTCCTTTCCCGGTTCCCCTGTGAAGCAGATGCAGCTACATCGCATGGAGGAAGGGTATGTGAGAAACCTGAAGGTGTCTCACTCACTAATCCCCGGGGATCTGTTATCCAGGTGGCTAGGATACGGCCATCGCTATTGGAACTAGTTACTGGGGGGACAAGTGTGGAAGGATCACCTGGATGGGGGGTCTTCGGGGAGTGGAAGTGGGACACTGAAGGGCGCGACACAGTATCCCCTACCTTATAACACCCTTTTTCCATCCTACCAGTTAGGATATATAGAAACTCAAACTCAAACCCCTCTCCACCTTTACAACACAAACACTTTCTCACAGGCAGTTAATCGTGAGCAAGAACGGACTACCACTAGAGCCGTATACCTGACATGTCCCAATACAAGGGTCAGGCAGAGTCAGGCAATTACTACTAATTACAAACACCTGACATCTAACACACTTCCCCACACAGATAAAAGGCGGAGAAGAAAAGCACACTCTGAATTAGGATGGCAGTTTAAATTGAGGAGAAAGGCGGCGAAACCAGAGAGGATGACAAGGAGGGAATCGCCCTTGCCCTTTTCAAGAAAGGTTTGCGCCTTCCAGGAAACCTCAAGGAAAAGAAACATAAGACCAGGAATACCAGCTGACGAACAATGCAGCGTTTGTCGAAGGTACATGGGGCCCTCCCGCATTGATGACCCAGGCGGGGTATTATCACTGTGGTTTAGTCCTTGATTCCAACAACAAATCAAGCTCAGCACAACCAGTGAGTCAGGAGAAGCTGATAGCAAGCCGGGCTGTGTGATGCTCAAGGTTGCAAGAAGCAACATTGTATGTACAAAGAACCTTTGTACGATTGAACTTTAAGAAACCAAGAACGGTACCAGAAACACAGTGATCCGGCGCCACATTGGTGCTTACCCAAAGGTCTCTGTTTTGGTACCCCAAAGCGTGTAAAAGATTACTAAAAGCTGAAGTGAAGTGGCCCTACAATGGGTTGAGTGGAATCCTGTGCACATTTGAAAGTCTTCTATCGCCTACATGTTATGTTATGTTATTTGCCATTTATATAGTGCTCTATATATCATTGGTATGATCTCAAAGCGCCGGTAGGTTTAAAGGCCCTTGGGGACCGCAGTCCAGGTCAGTAGATAGAGAAAGTGTCATAGGGTACGTGGGTGCACCAGTTATGTGTGCAGCTGGTCTAACTGTCAGATGGTAGCTGCGTCCTAGCGTTTAGGTGCAGTGTTGAAGATATCAGTTGAATGAGTGCAGTCTGGTGGGTGGACACCTAGGCTGGTTCTGGCTGTGTTAGGCCTGTGAGAAGCTAGGCCAGAATGTCATGGGATAGCTGCGTTGTATTAGGGGGTAATGTTCGTATGTGAACAGCTAGGCTGAATTTATCAAGGCAATAGCTGCATTCTAATTGTGTGATGGTGTAGAGTAGAGAGTAAGCATAATGTTATGGGATGGGAGTGTAACTAAGTGTGGCATTGCTAACATTCACAATCCTGTCCTGGTCTGGCGCAGGCTAATGTTCACGAGTCTAACTAAGTGTGGGATTGCTAACATTCATATTCCTGTCTGGCGCATGCTAATGTTCCCAATTCTAACCAGGTGTGGCATTGCTAACAATCACAATCCTATCTAGATGTGACTCAGGCTAATGTTCATAGTTCTGATTAGGTGCGGCATTGCTAACATTAACAGTCCTGTCTGGGTCTGATGCATGCTACTGTTCACAATTCTAACTAACTGTGGCATTACTAACAATCACAATCCGATCTAGATGCGACGCAAGCTAATGTTCAAAGTTCTGATTAGGTGCAGCATTGCTAATATTAACAGTTCTGTCTGGGTCTGGCGCATGCTAATGTTCACAATTCTAAGCAGGTGTGGGATTGCTAACAATCACAATCCTATCTAGCTGCGACGCAGGCTAATGCTCATAGTTCTGATTAGGTGCAGCATTGCTAACATTAACAGTCCTGTCTGGGTCTGGCGCATGCTAATGTTCACAATTCTACCTAAGTGTGGCATTGCTAACAATCACGATCCTATCAAGATGTGACACAGGCTAATCTTCATAGTTCTAATTAGGTGCAGCATGGCACATTAACAGTCTTGTCTGGGTCTGGTGCATGCTAATATTCACAATTCTAACCAGGTGTGGCATTGCTAACAATCATAAACCTATCTAGATGCGACGCAGGCTAATATTCATAGTTCTGATTAGGTGCGGCATTGCTAACATTAACAGTCCTGTCTGGGTCTGGCGCATGCTACCGTTCACAATTCTAAGTGTTGCAATGCTAACAATCACAATCCCATCTAGATGCGACGCAGGCTAATGTTCAAAGTTCTGATCAGGTGCGGCATTGCTAACATTAACAGTTCTGTCTCGGTCTGGCGCATGCTAATGTTCACAATTCTAACCAGGTGTTGCATTGCTAACAATCACAATCCTATCTAGATGCGACGCAGGCTAATGTTCAAAGTTCTGATCAGGTGCGGCATTGCTAACATTAACAGTTCTTTCTCGGTCTGGCGCATGCTAATGTTCACAATTCTAACCAGGTGTGGCATTGCTAACAATCACAATCCTATCTAGAAGTGAGGCAGGCTAATGTTCATAGTTCTGATTAGGCGCAGCATTGCTAACATTAACAATCCTGTCTGGGCCTGGCGCAGGCTAATGTTCACAATTCCAACAAAGTGTGCCACTGGTAACATTCACAATCCTGTCCGGGTCTGGTGCAGGCTAATGTCCACAAGTCTACCTAAGTGTGGGATTGCTAACATTCACATTCCTGTCTGGCGCATGCTAATGTTCCCAATTCTAACCAGGTGTGGCATTGCTAACAATCACAATCCTATCTAGATGCGATGCAGGCTAATGTTCATAGTTCTGATTAGGTGCGGTATTACAAACATTAACAGTCGTGTCTGGGTCTGACGCACGCTACCATTCACAATTCTAACTGAGTGCTGCATTGCTAACAATCACAATCCTATCTAGATGCGATGCAAGCTAATGTTCAAAGTTCTGATTAGGTGCGGCATTGCTAACATTAACAGTTCTGTCTGGGTCTGGCACATGCTAATGTTCACAATTCTAACCAGGTGTGGCATTGCTAACAATCACAATCCTATCAAGATGCGACGCAGGTTAATGTTCATAGTTCTGATTAGGTACAGCATGGCTACATTAACAGTCCTGTCTGGGCCTGGTGCATGCTAATATTCACATTTCTAAACAGGTGTGGCATTGCTAACAATCACAATCCTATCTAGATGCGACGCAGGATAATGTTCATAGTTCTGATTAGGTGCGGCATTGCTAACATTAACAGTCCTGTCTCGGTCTGGCGCATGCTACCGTTCACAATTCTAACTAAATGTGGCATTGCTAACAATCACAATCCTAACTAGATGTGACGCAGGCTAATATTCACAGTTCTAATTAGGTGTGGCATTGCTAACAATCACAATTCAGAGGAAAGGTAATGTTGAGTGGCAGAGTTTTCCCCAACCAATTCACACATTTACCTTTGATGGTTGCTGCTGGTTGCTGGCTTCCCCTGCAGACACTTCCTGGAGCTGCCCCTGTAGGATCCGCCCTTTGCCTAGGCACCCTTAGCCGCAGGGCCGCACGGGCAGAGGGCTGTCCTGGGAAGGTCAATTATGGCCTGGGCAACACAGGCCGCTGGTCCAATCAGAGCAGGAGGGGTGGGTCGGGAGGCGGGGGGGTGGGAAGCAGGAAGAGGGTGCAGGCTGGGGAGAGATGGTAAAGGGGGAGTTTCGAGGGCCTGCAGGCCGCTACTGAATCAAAATGGGCAATTTTGGGCATAAAGGAGTAAGGCTCCTACAAAACGCTCACCTCGCTTCTTCCTTGCAAAGAAGGGGGTGCCTGATAACACGGGTCAGTAGATCCAGGCAACATGGGCCGCTGGTCCAATCAGAGCAGGGGGGTGGGTCGGGAGGCAGGAGGGTTGGGAAGCAGGAAGAGGGTGCCGGCTGGGGAGAGATGGTAACGGGGGAGCTTCGAGGGCCTGGGGGCCGCTTTCTGCATCAAAATGGGCAATTTTGGGGTCAAAGGAATAAGGGTCATACAAAATGCTCACCTCGCTTCTTCCTCGTAAATAAGGGAGCGAATGATAACACAGTTCAGTAGACCCAGGCAACACGGGCCGCTGTTCCAATCAGAGCAGGGGGAGTGGGTCGGGAGGGTTGGGAAGCAGGAAGAGGGTGTGGGCTGGGGAGAGATGGTAAAGGGGGAGCTTCGAGGGCCTGGAGGCCGCTTTCTGCATCAAAATGGGCAATTTTGGGGACAAAGGAATAAGGGTCATACAAAACGCTCACCTCGCTTATTCCTCGTAAATAAGGGAGCGGATGATAACACAGTTCAGTAGACCCAGGCAACAAGGGCTGCTGGTCCAATCAGAGCAGTGGGGGGTGGGTCAGGAGGCGGGGGGTTGGTAAGCAGGAAGAGGGTGTGGGCTGTGTAGGGATAGTAAAGGGGGAGCTTTGAGGGCCTGGGGGCCGCTTTCTGAATCAAAATGGGCAATTTTGGGCACAAAAGCGTAAGGCTCCTACAAAACGCTCACCTCACTTCTTCCTCAAAAAGAAGAGAGCGGATGATAACACGGGTTGGTGAATAATAAGCCCAGATGCCGCCAGACCAGGTGACTGGGAGGAGTTCCGGGGTCCATGCTGCTGTTGCGAGGAGTGCATGACAGAGCCCCCCCCCCCAACGGCACACGTCCTCGTCGGCTGAGTGGATAGTCCTTATGAAAACGAGAAACCAGCAATGGACAATGGTGCATGGACCTGACTCGCAGGTTCCCAGGACCTTTCCTCTGGACCGTGACCCAACCAATCTACCAGGTAGTAGAGGCGACCCCGAATGACACAAAAAACCAACAATACCACTAACCTCGTATTTTTCGGAGGTGCCTTTCAACACAGGGGAAGGGGGCAAAACAATATGCATCGTGTCTGTACATGGTTTGAGGAGAGAAGTGTGAAATACTGGGTGAATACGCCAGGAGGCGGGTAGTGAGAGTTTGTAGACGACAGGGTTGATGACTCTAGTCACCCGAAATGGACCGACAAAACGGGGTAAGAATTTGCGGCAGCCCGGTATCGGGTGGTGCCTAGTGGAGAGCCATACCCTATCCCCTACGGTGTAACAGGGGGCTGTTGTGCGTTTCTTATCGGCTGCCATACACATTAAACCCTGTGATTCTCGAAGGTGTAATAGGGTCTGTGTGTATATGTCCCTGAAATTCCTTATACAAGAGGAAACAGAGGGTGGTAGCGTGGGAGTCAATTCCGGGAATGGAAGGATGCAAGGGTGTTGGCCATATAGAGAATAGAATGGTGAATAGCCTGTGGATGAGTGAGGGGCGTTGTTGTAGGCAAACACGGCTAAGTGGAGTACTTTGTACCAGGATTGCTGATGCTGCAAGGAAAGACACCTTAGGTACTGCTTCATGGTCTGGTTGACGCGTTCTGTCTGCCCGTCCGTCTCGGGATTATAAGAGGACGAGAAACGCGTGTCAAACCCTAGCTGTTTGGTAAGGGATAGCCAAACCCAGGAGGTGAACTGAGAACCTCGGTCAGATACCACGATAAAAGGTAACCCAAAGTGACAAAAGATGTGACGAAAAAACAGATCAGCTAGGGCAGGAGCAGTGGGTATGCCGGTGCAGGGAACGAAGCGAGCCATTTTCATGAAGGAGTCGACCATTACCCACACCGTATCGAAACCTTTTACTCAGGGCATGTCTGTGACGAAATCCATAGTGATAGTGTGCCAAGGCCTTAATGGGAGCGGTAAGGTTTGTAATAGTCCTAGAGGACGACCCTTTCTGTTTTTACATTGGGCACACACTGAACAAGAAGCCACATAAGATACTGCGTCTTTGTGCATGGAGGGCCACCAACACCATCGCTGAAGCAAGGCCACAGTACGTTTTTGGCCGGATTTTCCATTTATGACTGCATCATGAGACCACTCCAGCGCTAACGTGCGTGTGTCTGGTGTAGATAAGTAGAGTTTTCCCTGTACGAACGATAAGCCGTTGTGCAAATCTACCCCCCAATCTCGTAGTTGTTCTGGGTGTATGGTGACCCACTGGCGGATTAGGGACAGTAAATCCGCTGGAGGTGTACATAGACGATGTGTTTCTTTTCCAAGAGGGTCTCAGGAAAGATCGGAAGGGAAATGCCCCCGGGCATACGGGAAAGAGCGTCTGCTTTACCATGTGCGGTGCCTAGTCAATGTTTAATAACAAAGTCGTAAGCTGAGAAAAACAAATGCCAACGGACCTGGCGACTGTTGGTGCACTTAAACGTGGCCAGGTCCTGAAGGTTGCGGTGGTCTGTATAAACAGTAACATGGTGTTTAGCCCCAAGCAAATGATGTCGCCACACCTGAAAGGCGCTTTAACAGACAGGAGCTCTTTCTTGGTGACTGTGTAGTGGCTTTCGGCTGAGGTGAACTTTCGTGAATGGAAGGCGACAACCCGTGATTGGACAAGGTTGGGACAAAAAGGCCCTAAGGCATACGACGAGGCGTCTGTCTCAAGGACATAGGGGAGTTCCGGATTGGGGTGCTGCAGGATGGGACAGTGGTGAATGCCATCTTGAGGGCTGTGAATGCATTCTGGTGCAAAGAGGTCCATATAAATGGAGTACGAGGACTTGTGAGTTGAGTCAGCGGTACAGAAATGGCTGAGAAACCAGCAATGAAACTCCTGGAAAAATTGGCAAAACCAAGAAAGGACTGTACCTCTTTCACTGTTTGCAGGATGGCCCAGTCGATAAACGCTCAAACCTTGGCAGTGTTCATAGCTAAGCCTCGGGGGTGATGTGAAAACCTACAAAATCTACTTTACGGACATGGAACAGACACTTTTCAGGCTTGGCATAGAGAAGGTGTGTACGTAGTTGGCTTAGGACCTCCCGGACGTGTGAGACGTGTTTCTGTTGTGTGTGTGAGAAAACCAATATATCGTCCAGGTAAACCACTACAATGATATCAATGATATCGTGGAAGATCTCATTCATGAACTTTTGAAAGGTAGCTGGTGCATTGCAGAGCCCAAAGGGCATAAGAGTATATTCAAAAAGACCGTACTTGGTACAAAAAGCAGTCTTCCATTCATCACCCTTTCGGACACGTATAAGATTGTACGCACCTCGTAAATCGAGCTTAGTAAAGACTGTAGCATGTGGCAGTCGGTCCAAGAGAGGTGTGATGAGAGGAATAGGGTAACGGCCCTTAATTGCGATATGGTTGAGATGCCGATAATCAATGCATGGGTGGAGATTGCCCTCTTTTTTCGGTACCAAAAAAGATTGGGCTAGCAGCGGGGGATTGAGATGGTCTAATGTGACCTAGATGAAGGGAGTGGTGGATATACTCTTTCAGGATTTAATCTTCTAATGGAGAGAGAGAGTATATGCGTCCACAAGGCACGACAGCCCCTGGAACCAAAGCTATGGGGCAGTCATATGACCGATGAGGGGGCAAATGTTCCGAAGCCTTCTTGTCAAAGACTTCCAGGTAGTCATGATACTCCGAGGGTATTTGGGTTGCAACAAGACCGTCTACATGTCCTGGAGCATCAACCTCCATCTGTTGTGGTTTGTGAATGGACAACTGGGCTAACGCCCCGAGTGCCTGTGCTGGTGTGGTTAAAGGTTCCAGAGTGCTGAGGCGGTGTTCTTGGCAATATACTGATTCAAAGACAACTGTGCCTTGGGACCAGTTAATGACGGGGTTATGTGTGTGCAACCAGGGAATGCCGAGGATCAAAGCGTATTGAGGGGTGGTACTCAAGTCAAAGGTAAGGATTTCTTGGTGTGTGTCCTTTAGAAGGAGGGTTACCGGAGCTATTTGCTGCTTAATAATGCCTGAAAGTAATGGAGGACCATCTACGGCTTGTACTGGTTCGGGGCGTTTCTTGTTTTGCAAGGGCAAGTTTAAAGAAGCGGCCAGTGATATATCGACATAATTGCCTGTGGCTCCGGAGTCTATGACCAAGTGCACCTGGTGTTTCATATTATCAGCGGAAAACAAAAGAGCCGGGAGAAACAAAGGCCGGGTGGAATCTGACAAAGATGGGGGCATGTGGTGTTTTACTGGCAGGCTCGTCCGTGCTCCCTGACCTAGGGACGAGCCTTCAGAAAACCTGTTGTTCTTTGTTTGGGTCGCCTGGGACACTCTTTGAAAAAATGACCATTCAAACCACAGTAGAAACAGGCATTAGCCTGTCTACGTCTTTCTTTATCGGCAGTTGATATGAGACTACGGACACCCCTAATCTGCATAGGTTCACTAGATGGTTCGACAGAAGAAGGGCTTGAAGAAAACAAAGGGATGGCTGCCTCGCATCGACTTGTAATGCTAAGTCCACTAGGTCAGGATATTGAGTAGGCAAGGAGGGGACTACAGCAAGGGCATCTTTCATATGGTCACTGTATAGAAAACAACCACCTTCTTATCTTCTGGCCAGGCCGTCTCGATGAATAGTTGATTGAACCGTGTTATGTACTCAATCAACGTAGTTTTCCCTTGTGTCAGGTCAAGGAATTCTAAGTCACGTGTCTGTGCCTTGTGACGTGTATCAAACACCCTGGTCATTTCTGCCACTAGCCTGTCAAAATCATACAACACAGGGCTATCGTTTTCCAACAGTGGTTTAGCCCAAGTAGCGGCGATACCGGTTAAATGGGATAAAGTGAAAGCAGCCTTAGTGGGGGAGTCAGGAAATGCTTGCGGGCGACACAGGAAATGTAGCTTACATTGGTTCAAGAAAGTACAGAATTTCCAGGGATCGCCCTGAAATTTCTCGGGAGCAGCTAGCGGGAAGGAAGTGGGTACATAAACCGAGGCTGAGGCTACAGGCCCACTGTATTTCACTTTGTATTATGTCTAAACGCTGATGAATGGCTGCGGTAGCCACTGTCATATCAGCCCTTAAAACAGTGATTGCTTCGACAAGGGCAGCCACCGGGTCCCCGAAGGAGGTATCCATAATGCTGTGGAGGGGTGGCTTCTCAGTCTGTCAAGATCTGAGGTCCACAAAGATTAGTATACCTCGGTCCCCAAGTACCAGTCAGAAAAGAGCTACTAACTCGCTGACCGATTTTTGATGCCACAGATGGTAGGCAGGAACAGAACACACCGGGTCCCGGATGGCCTGGGGATGAATGATGGCAGCTTGAAACCTAAGTGTTCCCCCTGAAGAAGCGGATAGTAGGGTAATAGAATCTCAAGGGAAGGGTCCAATGTGGTCGGGAAGTAGGAAGCAATACTTTGTTCACAATGCAAGTACCTGAGCCAAAGGGGTAGGAAGCAAGGCAGTCCAGGAAGCAATCCAGAGGTCTTGAGCAGTTCCTGTATACAGAGTTCCAAGGAACAAATCCAATAAGAGGTAATCCAGAAGCAAAATAAGGTCAGGAATCCAGGAAATCCAAAAGCAGGAGTACGAGAAGCACAGAAACGCTACTCGCCGAAGGAACAGCTGAGAAGTACCGATTGAGAGGGCTGGAGCTCTCTTATAGCGTTCTTCCGGGTCACGTGACTGCCCACCTGGTCACGTGACCGCCTTCAGTGTTGTTTCTGGGTCACGTGACTGCTAATCGGTTCACGTGACCTTCTCTTGCGAAGCGCCGTGCCCAATGGGCGCCCGCAATGAGGTTAGGAACTTCTGCGTGCCTGCAGACGCCAGGGTAAACCCCAACGCGATCGGGGAAGCAGGCGCCAGCGACGCCATGGCGTGCGGTGTGCTCTCGGAGGCCGGGCGGGCACAGGGGTGATTGTAATCCGCGATCCGCGCCGCCGCCGAGATGCCGCCAGACTAGGTGACTGGGAGGAGTTCCGGGGTCCATGCTGTTGTTGCGAGGAGTGCATGACAAGAGCCTGCTGACACAGGTTCGAATCCCGGCAGGGCCAAACTCAGCCTTTCATCCTTCCAAGGTCGATAAATGAGCACCACACACCGTGGGTAATAATAAGCAGCATTCAGATACCTGAGGGTTTGTTGCGCTATATAAATGTTAAATTATTATTATTTTTATCCCACAAGGGGAAGAAGGGGAGAAAGAAGGCAGCTCAGACGAGGACGCAGGTCCAACAGGGGCTGTTCAACCAGGACCAATAGGTAATAAACCTATGAATGAAGATTTTCATGCATTTATTTATGAATAACTTTATAACAATATCAAAGATTTTATCTAGAATGTACCAATATTTTTGGGGGATTGTGCTAAGTTCTGGTGGTACAAAGTTATCTTTAAGATCCATCCTCATTAACCAATCCCATTTGTGGAGGATGTCTCTGAGGAGGTGCACTTCTTCCACCTTGAAGTGCCTGTTGACCAGCCACTCACTGAGTTCTTTCAGGTTGATGACTGGCCTCACTTTCTCTTTACTATGTACAAGGAACATGTTGCTCATCAAGAAGGCAGCCTCCGGACTTCCGCTGCATTCTAGTGTGCCTTTGCTCGCTAGCTGCTTCAGCTCTTTCTCTAGTAGCTCGCTCTCTTCGCGCGCTTCTGCGAATCTTTGTGGCCTGGCTTGCTGAACTGGCAATGCCACAAACTCTATCTGAAAACCTGCTAATGTCTGTAATAGCCAAGCATTCGCCAATTGTGCACGCATAACAGTACCCTGCCCCCTACTGGCAGGTAGGCTCCTGCACTTCTCACCTGACTGTGTTCCTCAATGATGATAATATCCTTGTCCTTTGCGTCCACAGTTGCGGCGCTCTCGTGCTGCGAACAGCATGTCTTGTTGACGAGCTTCCCAGTAATGAACTCTCTGGTTCTGAGGCCTTCTCTGCCAGTGAAAGCGAACAGGTGCATGGCCTCTGCTGCGACCAGTCCCGGCAAAAACTCTAGAGGGGAAAATCTTCTTAATGGACATTTGTGCTTTCTCTAGGGCCATATGCGTGCCCACAAACCTCCCTATCTCTTTCGCGAAAGCCTCACCAAATAGGAAAACTTGAGCGGCATCGTAGGAAGCTAGATCCCCCAGTTTTGAGTCTATTTTCAATAGTAAGCTTCTCCTCCTTTCGGATGATAGGGCACAATGTGTGTTCCCGAGGAGGCATACTTCCATTTGAGCCCAGTTGGCTAGGGTGTCGGGGTCCATGGGCTCCCCAGTATCCTTGGCTCTTTCTGCCAGGTCCATGATCTTGGCAATGGAGCCTCCCATGTCTAAGACCTTCACCTAGCCACCTTTCCAGGCTCAGTCCATGCCTTTTCTGAGATCTCTCGAGGCTTTGGATATGAAGGTGATCATTTTCGGGCCCAGTTCGGATGTTCCGGCTACTTTCTCTGGTAGCTTTGGCCTGGGGCACTCTGAGCGCATGCACAGTCTCACCTCCTTCTCGATGGGCTTGCAGAGACTTTGAGTCATATACGAAGCAAATCTTGGCGAATGCAGCTAGTCATTTGATCTTTGGTGCACACATGACTAAGGGTCAAACATGCCTGATACTTCCTCGTTGGGCTCCTCTAAATGCTTCACCTTGCATTTTCTCTTCCCACCTTTAAACTTTGGGAGGATTTTGAGTCCAACACCACTAACTCTGAAGATGAGTCATCATCTTCGATATTTTGCGCCCCTGCGGAACGGGGTAGGAGGCTCGGCACAGTCGACTGCATTATGAAAGCGTCTTGCAGCTTTTCGAATGGGTCGACAGCCTTAGGAGGCTTTCTGATTCCCTCCTTGACAGGACCCGGGGGAGTTGGAGAGTGCTTTCCCTTACGGGTTTGGTCTATGCCCATATTAGTTGCCTTAGTGGTAAGCTGTTCTCAGGATGTGCTGGTGTCAACAACTGGGCCTTTTTTCTTAAGGCCACCCACAATCAGATTTTCCAGGGCTTGGAGACTATCCTGGAGTGGGCACACCTCTTGAGACACTGCATTAACCAGTGAGTCTCCCAATACTCTTTTAAAAGTGTTATTTCAGAATTCTCCTCAGAGAATATTTGGTCTTGGCTCCCCACACTCCTTCATCTGACTCCATTATATGATATGATATGATAAGGCATTTATAACGCGCCTATACACAAGTGTTTCAAGGCGCTACGTGGCAAGGGAGGGGAAACAGAGGGAAGACAGTCAACGATGCTAGTAGGCCAGGTGACATTGCGATCGCGCAAGTGCAGGGGATGGGGGAAGGGGAAAAGAGCAGGGGGAAAGGGGAGGGGGCAGTGCTGTAAATAGGATAACAGTAAAATAAATAAAGGCAATAAATAAAAGTGCGGCAAGCTGGTGGGAAGTGCAAGGGTAAGTGTAGACATCAGGTGTCAAGTGCTGGTAGGGGCTGTAGGGATACAGAAACAGTCCCCGAGTGCAATCGTTACCCGGGGGGGCAGTGCATGTGTGCAACTGGCGGTGAGGGGACCTGGGCCAAGATCAGAGGGTAGTCAGGTAACCAGTGCAGTTTCAGATTCAGCCAGGAGATCAGCGCGGGAGAGGAGGAGAGAAAGCAGAAGCAAAGAGGACGGTCTTGAGGTGCTTCCAGAACCGGAGATGGTTCTCCTCAAGTTTCAGAGAGGCAGGGAGGCTGTTCCAAAGGGAGGCACCAGCAGAAGAAAGAGATCTACAACCAACGCGCTGCTTGGAGAAGCGTCTAACCCCGATGAAGTTGGAGGAGGATGAGCAAAGAGCTCGAGAAGGAAGATATTTAGGAAGAGAGAGTTGAAGGTATTGAGTCCCAAGGTCCCAGAAGGCCTTGTGGACAATGCAGAGAGTTTTGAACTTAATCCTCACAGCCACTGGGAGCCAGTGCATAGATTTCAGTCCTGAAGCGATACGATCCCTGGGCTTGAGGCCAAGGACAAGTCTCGCAGTCCTGTTTTGGATGAGTTGCAAAGGGCAGAGTGTAGAGGCAGGCAGATTTAGAAATGGGCTGTTGCAGTAATCCAGCCTAGAGAGAACCAGAGCTCTGGAGACAGTGAGCTTCTGCAGGAAGGAGAGGAAAAGAAGAATACCTCTGAGAAGGTGCAGCTAGTAGTGTGACTTCTTAGAGAGGTCAGAGATGTGAGGAGAGAAGGAAAGTGTTGAGTCGAAGATGACCCCGAGGTTTTTAGCCTCACAGGTGGGAGCAGCAAAAGGGCCAAGAGAGGTCGGCCAGAGAGGGACAGGAAAGGAGGGAGCAGGTGTGCTGATGAGGAGAATCTCGGTCTTACTGGCATTAAGGCAGAGATTATTGGCGGCACACCACTCCTGGATGGCGGACAGACAGGCAGAGATGAGAGAAGTTGAAGAGGTGGCTGAAGGGAGCCTGAAAATGAGCTGAGTGTTGTCCTCATTTCACTGAAATTTGGGGCAGATCGCGGCAATGCGGTGGGCAATGCAGTTAGTCCACTAGTGCCTGCGTGCCGGGACTGCGCAGGATGAAAGACACGTCCTCTGGGAAGGGGGATGTGGGGATCAGGAAGTATGCAACGTCTACCGTTCCAGATGGCTGCTTAAAATTCACCTCCCCAATCTGGAGTATCCTGATCAAGTCTAGCTGCACAATTCAATATGATAGGTTATTTATAATGCGCTTAATACCCAGAGGTTTCTAAGCACGGACCCGGGTATCGAACCTGTGTTTCTCTGTGTCGTCTTGCTTCCAAGGCGAGCACGTTGCCGTCGAGCTATCCTCCCAAGACAATGTGCAAGGTTCCTCAGCGAGTTGGGCCCTAAAAGCCTCATTGTGAAATGATCAGCTGCTGTTGCTGAATGTTGCTTGGCCCGCGTAATGCGAGTGCGTCAGCTCTCTGTGCTAAACCGGCGCTTTTAATTTTCTGCGTGGACACCGTATATGTATTTCCCAGCTGTATCAAGAAAAAAGGGGCGCTGCCTGTGTGCCGGGTCGCTGCGTTCTATTGTGCTGGGGATTCTTTGTATTGCCGAAGAAAAGCACCTTACTGTGCTTCTCTGTGTGTGCGACCTCATGGGCTTGTGCCCGGGCATGTCCACGCCCCCGAAGCTTGCACTGCCGTAACTCAGTTGAGGAAAGCCTTGCTTGGCTGTAGAATGCCAGGGAAACCAGACCGTCTCACGGAGCGCCCTCGAGACCCCTGGAGTGAGTTAGCTACTCACGGGTCTGCCTGCGTTCCTTATCGAAGACGGTTACCAGTCTTGAAACAAATGAAGACTAGCAATGTGCGTGTGCTCCACCATCTAATGCTTATGCGCTGCACAAAGGCTGTAATTAGTCTTCGAGAAAGGTGAACAAAATAAAAGTTTTTATATGGAATACACCCATAAAATGGTCTTATAAAGGCATGCAACCACTTTAACTGTATGGATCCACATAACATTACACATTGGTAATACATTTTAATTTAGAGCTAAAAGATCTGCTACTTATCTCATGGAAGAGCAGAAAAAGAAGAGGGAAGGACCTGGGCAGGAAGAAGCTCATAGAGCATAGGGAGAGGATATGGGCATGGGCCCACCAGAGACAATGGGGTTCATAGGATGTGAAGCTTTTGGGAATATTTTTCTGTTGGAAAGTTGGAAATAAAATGCTATTAAAGAAATATAGAGATTTAAATCTGCTGGAAGAGTAGAATTAAAGGGAGTTAAGCATAATGCTTGCTTCTGGTCTTGACTTCGAATTTTCTTCAAGGAAAGGATTTTAACTTAATATATTATATTGTAAAACTGGAGAATGTGATTTTGAGGATTTGTAGATATGGCAGTGAAAACTGGAGAATGTGATTTTGAGGATTTGTATATATGGTAGTGAACTGACATTATATATATTCACTGTATTTTTATTAATTTTTGTATTGTAATAATATGTTGGAAAATTTATAGATGGGTATAAGACCCTCTATAGTGGTCATATCTCTGCTAATAATACATTTTAAAAAATGCAGGTTCTTCTTGTCTCAGATCCTTATTGCTTCTTACATAAAAATTCAAAATGCTAGATTTACAGTCTATGGTTCAGCCATAAAGGAGATATATCAAGGAGCATGTGTTCCTATGCTTCATAAAAGAACTGAGAATCAAGATAATGAGAAATTACCTTTCCTGGACAGTACAGTAAATATTGTGTCATCTTGAAATAAATACTAAAAGGGAGTACAGGTGCTGATTGACTTATTGCATCACACAATTTCGAGCACCTAAAAAGGCTATGATATTAAACCCCAAAAAAGTAATAGTAAGAACAGGTTTTCAAGAACTCAGTAGCAAATATGCAGGAATGTGTATATGAGATAGTTCCACATCATGAAATTTGTAGATCATTTAAATGTTTTTGCTCAATCTGCAGTGGAAGGTGGAAACATAAACCAGGGACGAGGACAGGAAAGAATAACATAGGAACTGGATGGTGGAGGAGTACTTAATTAAGGATGGAGGGGTGATGGAAAAGTTCTGTAAGGTTGTCCGTGAGGGTATGGGGAGAGAGGGAAGGAGGGTGATGGAGTAATGTAGAGTGCTGGGAAACAGTTTCTTCAGTAAGGAGGAGGTCTTTGAGGTTGGATTTAAATAGTGGTACAGTTGGAGTAGTACTGAGAGAGAGAGAAAGTGTATTCCAGAGTAGGGGATCGAGGAGAGGGGAGAACAGAAACGAGTGGGAGCTCAGAGGGCTCGGGTACTGGCAAGATGGTGAGCCAAGGATGGTCCTAAGAGCAAGAAGAATAGCATGTATTGCTATGAGCAGATAGTTTGGGTGGGGCAAGTCCGTGGATAGTTTTAAAGATGAAGAAGTTGTTTATACTTAGCTTTCTTTCATAGATAGACAGCCAATCTGTCTACGAGCAGGGGAGGTAGACGTAAAGTGAGAAAGGTTGAAAAGTTTGCAGACTGCGTAGTTCACGACTTTGTCCAGAGGTGGAAAAGCATAGTTGGGAAGGCCATAGAGGAGATTGGCACAGTAGTCAGATCTAGAAAGGACTAAGGAGGATATTAGCTGTTTAGCAGTAGTG
The DNA here is from genome assembly GCF_040938575.1 of Ambystoma mexicanum. Classification (NCBI taxonomy): domain Eukaryota; kingdom Metazoa; phylum Chordata; class Amphibia; order Caudata; family Ambystomatidae; genus Ambystoma; species Ambystoma mexicanum. Next base: position 60,193,941 of record NC_090937.1, read on the forward strand.
AAAGGAACGAGATGACGGATCTGTCTGCTATTAAGGAGGTTGAATTTGGTTGCAGTGGCAGATTTGGAGATGAAGAAGAAGTTGTTTGGAGATAAGTCGAAGATGACACCAAGGTGACAAGGGGAAGCAGAGTAAGGAAGGTAGTCAGGCGAGTGGAGAAGAAAAAAGGGAGAGGAAGAGATAGGGCCTCATTATGGGTCTGACCGTAACCCTGCCGGTGCTATGCCAGTAATTTTGTTAATACCCATTCCCAGGGGGACACGGAAGCACCGGCACCTTTGTTAACGGTGCCGGTGCTTCCATGACGGCTTTGCCTACCGTGAACGCTGGGTCCACCAGGGTCAGACCAGCTTACCGCCCCCCTTATTTCTGGACCGGCAAACTTCTAATGAAACCCATAGTCTGTTTAGCTGGGAAGTAGATCATTTTAGTCTTGGAGGAGTTGAGCATGAGCGAGTGAGACGCCACCCAATATTTGATGGCGGAGAGACAGTTTGACATTTTTGACAACAGCTCTTCAGATAAGGAGGGAAAGGAGAAGAAGATCTGAATGTCATCAGTGAAGAGTTGATAGGAGAAACCGTAAGAGGAAATCAGGGAACCAAAAGCTGAAGTATAGAGAGTGAAGAGAAGTGGACCAAGAACAAACCCTTAGGGAACTCAGTGGTGAGTGTGGGAGGTAAGGTTGTTCCAGGACACCTCAAAGTTTTTAGGGATAAGGCATGAAGCAAACGAAGCAAGGGCCTTATCTGTGATATCAGGGAGAGATAAGGTAGAGAGGAAGTCAGAATGGTCGACAGTATCGAAGGCAAAATAGAGGTTGAGAAGAATAAGAATAGATGAACGGTTCACTTGACGTACCGAAGAAATTAAGTTGTTAATATTGAGGAGAGTTGTCTTGGTAGAATGCAGAGGACCGAAGCCCGACTGAAGTGGGTCCCGGAGGTTGTCAGTATCACGTAACTCAGTGAGTCAATTGAATGCTACTTGCTCTAAGATTTTGGAATAGTGTGGTAGAAGAGAGACAGGAAAAAAGTTGTCAGGACTGTTAGGAACAAGACTTATAAAATGAGGGAAAAGAAGCATTATCAAAAGAGGAGTTGAAGAGGAAAGCAAGATGTGGGGACACACTGGGAGCTATGTGCTTTAGAATCATCAGGTTGGTGGGGTAAAGGGAGACACAGTAACGGGTGAGAAGGGTAGGAGTGGTGGATAAAAGTGAGCAGCAAGAGGGGATAAATATAAGATGTGAGGGTACTGCGAATGGTACAAGATTTAGAAGCAAAGTAGTGAGCAAGATCATTTGCAGAAAGACTGGAGAAGGGTTAGGAGGTGAGAGAATTGAGTTGAGGATTTTTTTGAGGCACCTGGGTTGGGAGACTTGAGACGAAATGAGAGAGAGAGACATAGAAGTCGCGTTTGGCAGAGTCAAGAGCAGAGTAGCAGTTTTGAAGAGCAGTGAGTTAGAGTTGGAGATCTGAGGAGTGTATTGACTTTGCACAGCTTTTTCTGCATTGTTGCTTTCAGGGTGTGGATGAGGGAGCTGTGGAAGGGTGGTTTGGGAGTACATTGGGCAAGAGGGTAGCAAGAGGTGAAGAGAGCCTAGAGAGCATTGTTAAAGTTAGTGAATGTTTTTCAGTGGATGGAAAGGCGAGTTCAACATAGTAGGAGCGATAGTGGTGTAGGTCAGACTGAGGGAGTTTGGAGGAGGGTACACCTGTGCTTAGTAACAGTAGTATTAGAGGGAGAGAGTAAGGATGAAGCAGGAGTGAAGATTGGGGCAAAGATGATAGAGTGATCAGAGGGAGAAGGAGAGGTGGCGATATTAGAGGTGGAAAGTTGAGAGGAGATGTTAATAAGGTCGAGGGAGTTTCCATGTGAATGGTTGGGTAAAGTTTGGACAGAAGAGAGTGAGTGGTTAAAGGGAAGGGAGTTAAAGTCAGTGGATGGATCTGTAGAGAAAGAAGGGAGGTTAAAGTCTCCAGTGACAATGAGGTGGTGATCAGGAGGGAAAGAGCAAATTAGTTGGGAGAGGTGGTTGAATAAATGACTTACCAGACCAGGTGGCCTATAGAAAGAGATAATGGGCCTCATTACACGGTAGGCAGAAGCCATGGCGCTATTAGCGCCATGGCTACCCCCTTACCGCATTCCGGGTCTGTGTTCCCGGAATGGGGACGTACCAGGTCATTCCAACCTTGGCGGGACCAGTAAATCCCCATTCCGGGAACCATTCCCCATTCCCATTTGAGCCCCCATAGGGCTCAATGTGAATGGGGAAGGAGCTAATAACGGTACTGCAATTTGCGGTACCGTTATTAGCTCTGAAGTCCCTTAGCGGGTCCCTTCCATAACGCCTGGGAAAACCAGGCGTTAGGGGAGGGCCCCGCTAAGGGACCTCGTAGTAGGCGGTAAGGGATTAGCGGTAAGAGATTACCGGCACCAGTGCCCTTACCAGTGCCAGTAATCTCTTACCACCTACCGTGTAATGAGGCCCAATATGTAAGCCATAGGAGGCACTAATTGTGGAGATAGTATATGCAAAATAGGGAGAATCAGCGGGAGGTAGGGGAGTAGAAAAAATCGGACGTTTTAAGATTAAAACAATCCTACACCACCACCTCTGCCATTGAGGTGGGGAGAGTGGGCAAATGTGTAGGCAGGGTCATGAAGGGCAGCAAGGGTTCCAGAATCAGAGGAAGGGAGAGATCCAGGTTTCGGTAAAGGTAATGATGTCAAGAGAAGGTGAATGTGAAAGGAAGAAATCATAGGTAAATGAGGTTTTATTTGAGACAGACTGCACGTTCCAAAGAGCAAAAGAAAGAGAGTAAGATGAAGAAGCATTGCAACATTGAGTCTGAGCAATAGAGAGGTGCCTGGGGTATATTCGTGAAAAGGAGTGTAATGAAAGCTAGGTTGGAGTACATTTTGTGAATGGGAATATAGAGAGCAATAGAGTGCAAAGAAGGGTGGCAAACAGGAGAAGAAATGATAGGGACAGGAAGAGAATTGAGATGGTTCTGAGCGGAGGAAAGTGCAGAGAGAAGCAAAAGGGAAAGGAAGAGAGAGCATTACATGGTGAGGGCGAGGCTGAAAAGAAGCACTTACAGACAAGTAGCAGGACACAGCAAAGCAAAGGCTCATAAGCAAGAAGATGGGGGAAGAAAGCTGGGAGATTGCCCTTTACTTCACGTCATGAGTTGGATGCCCATATGGATCTACTAAACTATGTGACAAGGCAAAGTCACCTTAAGATGACCGTCACTTTTGGCTCCACAACCCTGATCATGTGATCGGGAATCACTGGTGGTTAGAATGGAGGCAGATACATTTGAAACTGGGAGCAATGCTGAGTTGTTGCTGGTGTTAGAACAACCTTTCAAAGATGCCAGTTTAGTGGTCACCTGATGCCATCTTGAATGCTTCTTGTAGGATTCTTGACATCTGCAGGCAGCATCAGGCAGATGTAATGAGTGCCTCTGGTGGTGTTGTGATGAGTTCTGCGTTGTTCTCTGCCCAGTTGAAGGCCCTTTTGGAGGTAGAAAGGATTAGAGGAAGGTTAGCGTAAGGTAGAACAGGGAATGGAGGAGAGAGGATACTGGTGGCCGGAAGATAGATTGGAGAAGGAGAGGATGGTGGGAGGAAAAATTAGGATGAGGAGGTTGGAAGAAAGACTGAGGCAAGTGTGGAGGGTGAAGGGAAACAACATGAGGTGGTTGAAGGTGACCCTTGAGCTAAAGATAAGTTTGGTAGGAAAGACCAGAAGGAAGTCAGAGAAGATCTAAGAAAGGTAAGGAGAATGGGAGGAGACACCAGTGCATGAGGGGACAAGACATTGGAAAGATGAAAGAGAATTGAAGGAGAACCTCTGAATGAAGTTGGTGGAAAAGCATCAGCCTGAGAAGGGTGGCTGTGTGAAAAAGTGGCTGAGTGTGGTGGTGATGGATTACCATCAGGCAAGGGTATGAAAAGCATGGCATTTTTTATTTTTATTTAATAATAAAACGATGCAGGTAAATAAATCTCTGAAACGGAAATTTGCTAATCAGATTCCCCTTTCATAAGCTCCATGCCATGAGCATAGTGCGTACTTGTGCCTTGCTGCATCAGTATTCTGATTCACAGTGCCTGCTCTATCAGTGACTCATAGCAGTTTCAGAGGCCACAGGTGCCTTCTAGACAGCTGCAGTGACATCCAAGCCTCTGCAGCGCAGGTGCTGTATTTAAAATATGCACCCCTGTTTGAAAAAATACATGTTGTCCTGGTGGCACATACAACTGTAAATATAAGCAATACCGGAGTCATGCTGGGGGAGCAGTCCTTTCTAAAGTCCACCAGTTGTGAGGTGAAGGCAGGTGTTAGAAGGCACAGACCAACCTTGTCCCCCTACCGTCCCCAGGGAACATTGGCGGTGATCGGTTGCTGAAACAGGACCTGCCTCTCTGCCAGCCATTGCGGTACCCAGGACCTCACTATGCTGGAGGACCCCTGCAGTTGTAAGCCAGCCTACCCTGTGCTTGGGTGCCCAAGAACAAGGATCCATCTTGTCCCCGAGTTCCTGGAGTGAGACTCACAACAACCTAAGAGGTGAGCTGCTGCTGGAGCAAGACCGCCTCTGTGCCAGGCACAGTGGTAACCAGGACCTCAAAGTGTTTTTATGACACCTGCAGCTGTGTGCCAGCATCCCCCGTGTTTGGGAGCACAG